>NW_027480429.1:13838513-14473219 GCF_051401765.1 Calliopsis andreniformis | reverse complement strand
GGTGAAGCCTAGGTTGCCCGGAACGTAGAAATGACCATAACTTTCATACTGGTAGCAATTATTCGTTTTATACAATGGAAAAACTGTTCTATTTATTTTGTCTTTAATGCTTCGGGAGTTGGCTTCTAAGGCCCTAACTGTTTGACCTGGTGGAGCAACGCCCTATAGTGAAGCCTAGGTTGCGCGGTACGTAGAAATGACCATCACTTTCAAACTGGTTGCAATTATTCGTTTTATACGATGGAAAAGCTGTTGTATTTATATCGTATTTTATGCTTCTGGCGTTGACTTCTTGGGACCTAACTATTCCATCAGGTGGAACAACGCCCTAGGGTGAAGCCTAGGTTGCCCGGAAAGTAGAAATGACCATAACTTTCACACTGGTAGCAATTAATCCTGTCATAGGGTGGAAAGACTGTTGTATTTTTATTGTATTTTAGACTTCAGGTGTTGACTTCTGAGGCTGTAGCTATTCGATGTGGTGGAAGAACGCCATAGAGTGAAGCCTAGGTTGCCCGGAACGTAGAAATGACCATAACTTTTACACTGGTAGCAATTATTCGTTTTACACAATGGAAAAACTCTTCTATTTATCTTGTATTTTATGCTTCGGGCGTTGCCTTCTGAGGCCCTAACTGTTTGATCTGGTGGAGCAACGCCCTAGAGTGAAGCCTAGGTTGCCCGGAAAGTAGAAATGACCATAACTTTCACACTGGTAGCAATTATTCGTTTTATACGATGGAAAAGCTGTTGTATTTATATTGTATTTTATGCCTCTGGCGTTGACTTCTAAGGCCGTAGCTATTAGATGTGGTGGAGCAACGCCCTAGAGTGAAGCCTAGGTTGCCCGGAACGTAGAAATGTCCATTACTTTCACACTGGTTGCAATTATTCGTTTTATACGATGGAAAAGCAGTTGTATTTATATCGTATTTTATGCTTCTGGCGTTTACTTCTTAGGCCCTAGCTATACGATCTGGTGGAACAACGGCCTAGAGTGAAGCCTAGGTTGCCTGGAACGTAGAAATGACCATCACTTTCACACGGGTTGCAATTATTCGTTTTATACGGTGTAAGGCTGTTGTATTTATTTTGTATTTTATTCTTCTGGTGTTGACTTCTTAGGCCCTAACTATTCGATCTGGTGGAACAACGCCGTGGAGTGAAGCCTAGGTTGCCCGGAACGTAGGATTGACCATAACTTTTACACTGGTAGCAATTATTCGTTTTACACAATGGAAAAACTCTTCTATTTATCTTGTATTTTATGCTTCGGGCGTTGACTTCTGAGGCCCTAACTGTTTGATCTGGTGGAGCAACGCCCTAGAGTGAAGCCTAGGTTGCCCGGAAAGGAGAAATGACCATCACTTTCAAACTGGTTGCAATTAATCCTGTTATACGATGGAAAAACTGTTGTATTTTTATTGCATTTTATGGTTCTGGCGTTCACTTCTTAGGCCCTAACTATTCGATCTGGTGGAACAACGGCCTAGGGTGAAGCCCAGGTTGGCCGGAACGTAGAAATGACCATTACTTTCACACTGGTTGCAATTATTCGTTTTATATGATGGAAAAACTGTTCTATTTATTTTGTATTTAATGCTTCGGGCGTTGGCTCCTAAGGCCCTAACTGTTTGATCTGGTGGAGCCACGCCCTCGAGTGACGCCTAGGGTGCTCGGAACGTAGAAGTGACCATAACTTTCATACAGGTTGCAATTATTCGTTTTATATGATGGAAAAACTGTTGTATTTATATTGTATTTTATGCTTCTGGCGTTCACTTCTTAGGCCCTAGCTATTCGATCTGCTGGAACAACGGCCTAGGGTGAAGCCTAGGTTGCCCGGAACGTAGAAATGACCATAACTTTCATACTGGTAGCAATTATTCGTTTTATACAATGGAAAAACTGTTCTATTTATTTTGTCTTTAATGCTTCGGGAGTTGGCTTCTAAGGCCCTAACTGTTTGACCTGGTGGAGCAACGCCCTATAGTGAAGCCTAGGTTGCGCGGTACGTAGAAATGACCATCACTTTCAAACTGGTTGCAATTATTCGTTTTATACGATGGAAAAGCTGTTGTATTTATATCGTATTTTATGCTTCTGGCGTTGACTTCTTGGGACCTAACTATTCCATCAGGTGGAACAACGCCCTAGGGTGAAGCCTAGGTTGCCCGGAAAGTAGAAATGACCATAACTTTCACACTGGTAGCAATTAATCCTGTCATAGGGTGGAAAGACTGTTGTATTTTTATTGTATTTTAGACTTCAGGTGTTGACTTCTGAGGCTGTAGCTATTCGATGTGGTGGAAGAACGCCATAGAGTGAAGCCTAGGTTGCCCGGAACGTAGAAATGACCATAACTTTTACACTGGTAGCAATTATTCGTTTTACACAATGGAAAAACTCTTCTATTTATCTTGTATTTTATGCTTCGGGCGTTGCCTTCTGAGGCCCTAACTGTTTGATCTGGTGGAGCAACGCCCTAGAGTGAAGCCTAGGTTGCCCGGAAAGTAGAAATGACCATAACTTTCACACTGGTAGCAATTATTCGTTTTATACGATGGAAAAGCTGTTGTATTTATATTGTATTTTATGCCTCTGGCGTTGACTTCTAAGGCCGTAGCTATTAGATGTGGTGGAGCAACGCCCTAGAGTGAAGCCTAGGTTGCCCGGAACGTAGAAATGTCCATTACTTTCACACTGGTTGCAATTATTCGTTTTATACGATGGAAAAGCAGTTGTATTTATATCGTATTTTATGCTTCTGGCGTTTACTTCTTAGGCCCTAGCTATACGATCTGGTGGAACAACGGCCTAGAGTGAAGCCTAGGTTGCCTGGAACGTAGAAATGACCATCACTTTCACACGGGTTGCAATTATTCGTTTTATACGGTGTAAGGCTGTTGTATTTATTTTGTATTTTATTCTTCTGGTGTTGACTTCTTAGGCCCTAACTATTCGATCTGGTGGAACAACGCCGTGGAGTGAAGCCTAGGTTGCCCGGAACGTAGGATTGACCATAACTTTTACACTGGTAGCAATTATTCGTTTTACACAATGGAAAAACTCTTCTATTTATCTTGTATTTTATGCTTCGGGCGTTGACTTCTGAGGCCCTAACTGTTTGATCTGGTGGAGCAACGCCCTAGAGTGAAGCCTAGGTTGCCCGGAAAGGAGAAATGACCATCACTTTCAAACTGGTTGCAATTAATCCTGTTATACGATGGAAAAACTGTTGTATTTTTATTGCATTTTATGGTTCTGGCGTTCACTTCTTAGGCCCTAACTATTCGATCTGGTGGAACAACGGCCTAGGGTGAAGCCCAGGTTGGCCGGAACGTAGAAATGACCATTACTTTCACACTGTTTGCAATTATTCGTTTTATACAATGGAAAAACTGTTCTATTATGTTGTATTTTCTGCTTCGGGCGTTGACTTCTAAGGCCCTAACTGTTTGATCTGGTGGAGCAACGCCCTAGAGTGAAGGCTAGGTTGCCCGGTACGTAGAAATGACCATCACTTTGAAACTGGTTGCAATTATTCGTTTTATACGATGGAAACGCTGTTGTATTTATATCGTATTTTATGCTTCTGGCGTTGACTTCTTAGGCCCTAACTATTCCATCAGGCGGAACAACGCCCTAGGGTGAAGCCTAGGTTGCCCGGCAAGTAGAAATGACCATAACTTTCACACTGGCAGCAATTATTCGTTTTATACGATGGAAAAACTGTTCTATTTATCTTGTATTTTATGCTACGGGAGTTGACTTCTAAAGCCCTAACTATTCGACCTGGTGGAGCAACGCCCTCGAGTGAAGCGTAGGTTGCCCGGTACGTATAAATGACCATCACTTTCAAATTGGTTGCAATTATTCCTGTTATATGATGGAAATACTGTTGTATTTTTATTGCATTATATGCTTCGGGCATTGACTTCTAAGGCCCTAACTATACAATCTGTTGGAGCAGCGCCCTAGGGTGAAGCCTAGGTTGCCCGGAACGTAGAAATGACCATAACTTTCATACTGGTTGCAATTATTCGTTTTATATGATGGAAAAACTGTTGTATTTATATTGTATTTTATGCTTCTGGCGTTCACTTCTTAGGCCCTAACCATTCGATCTGGTGGAACAACGGCCTAGGGTGAAGCCTATGTCGCCCTGAACGTAGAAATGACCATAACTTTTACACTGGTAGCAATTATTCGTTTTATACAATGGAATAACTGTTCTATTTATTTTGTCTTTAATGCTTCGGGAGTTGGCTTCTAAGGCCCTAACTGTTTGACCTGGTGGAGCAACGCCCTATAGTGAAGCCTAGGTTGCCCGGAACGTAGAAATGACCATAACTTTCATACTGGTTGCAATTATTCGTTTTATATGATGGAAAAACTGTTGTATTTATATTGTATTTTATGCTTCTGGCGTTCACTTCTTAGGCCCTAACCATTCGATCTGGTGGAACAACGGCCTAGGGTGAAGCCTAGGTTGCCCGGAAAGTAGAAGTGACCATAACTTTCATACTAGTTGCAATTATTCGTTTTATATGATGGAAAAACTGTTGTATTTATAATGTATTTTATGCTTCGGGCATTGACTTCTAAGGCCCTAACTATTCAATCTGTTGGAGCAACGTCCTAGGGTGAAGCCCAGGTCGCCCGGAAAGTAGAAATGACCATAACTTTGATACTGGTTGCAATTATTCGTTTTATATGATGGAAAAACTGTTGTATTTATACTGTATTTTATGCTTCTGGTGTTCACTTCTTAGGCCCTAACTATTCGATCTGGTGGAACAACGCCCTAGAGTGAAGCCTAGGTTGCTCGAAATGTAGAAATGGCCATAACTTTCACACTGGTTGCAATTATTCATTTCATACGATGGAAAAACTGTTGTACTTATATTGTATTTTATTCTTAAGGCGTTGAATTCTAAGTCCCTAGCTATTCCATCTGGTGGAGCAACGCCCTAGCGTGAAACCTAGGTTACCCGGAACGTAGAAATGACCAGTACTTTCATACTGTTTGCAGTTATTCCCGTAATACGATGGAAAAACTTTTGCATCTTTATTGTATTTTATGCTTCTGGCGTTGACTTCTAGGGACCTAGCTATTCGATTTGGTGGAGCAACGCCCTAGAGTGAAGACTAGGTTGCACGGAACGTAGAAATGACTATCACTTTCACACTGGTAGCAATTATTCGTTTTATACAATGGAAAAACTGTTTTATTTATATCGTATTTTATGCTTCGGGCATTGACTTCTAAGGCCCAAACTATTCAATCTGTTGGACCAACGCCCTAGGGTGAAGTGTAGGTTGCTCGGAAAGTAGAAATGACCATCACCTTCAAACTGGTTGCAATTATTCGTTTTATACGATGGAAAAGTTGTTGTATTTATATCGTATTTTATGCTACTGGCGTTGACTTCTTAGACCCTAACTATTCGATCTGGTGGAACAACGCCTTAGAGTGAAGCCTAGGTTGCCTGGATCGCAGAAATGACCATCACCTTCACACGGGTTGCAATTATTCCTGTTATAGGATGGAAAGACTGTTGTATTTTTATTGTATTTTAGACTTCAGGTGTTGACTTCTGAGGCCGTAGCTATTCGATGTGGTGGAAGAACGCCATAGAGTGAAGCCTAGGTTGCCCGGAACGTAGAAATGACCATAACTTTTACACTGGTAGCAATTATTCGTTTTACACAATGGAAAAACTCTTCTATTTATCTTGTATTTTATGCTTCGGGCGTTGACTTCTAAGGCCCTAGCTATTCAATCTGTTGGAGCAACGCCCTAGGGTGAAGCCTAGGTTGCCCGGAAAGTAGAAATGACCATAACTTTCATACTAGTTGCAATTATTCGTTTCATATGATGGAAAAACTGTTGTATTTATATCGTATTTTATGCTTCTGGCGTTCACTTCTTGGGACCTAACTATTCCATCAGGTGGAACAACGCCCTAGGGTGAAGCCTAGGTTGCCCGGAAAGTAGAAATGACCATAACTTTCACACTGGTAGCAATTATTCGTTTTATACGATGGAAATGCTGTTGTATTTATATTGTATTTTATGCTTCTGGCGTTGACTTCTAAGGCCCTAGCATTTCGATCTAGTGGAGCAACGCCCTAGAGTGAAGCCTAGGTTGCCCGGAACGTAGAAATGACGATCACTTTCAAACTGGTTGCAATTAATCCTGTTATACGATGGAAAAACTGTTTAATTTTCATTGCATTTTATCATTCGGGCATTGACTTCTAAGGCCCAAACTATTCAATCTGTTTGCGCAACGCCCCAGGGTGAAGCCTAGGTTGCCCGGAAAGTAGAAATGACCATAACTTTCATACTCGTTGCAATTATTCGTTTTATATGATGGAAAAACTGTTGTATTTATATTGTATTTTATGCTTCTGGCGTTCACTCCTTAGGCCCTAACTATTCGATCTGGTGGAACAACGGCCTAGGGTGAAGCCTAGGTAGCCCGGAACGTAGAAATGACCATAACTTTTACACTGTTAGCAATTATTCGTTTTATACAATGGAAAGCTGTTCTATTTATTTTGTATTTAATGCTTCGGGCGTTGGCGTCTAAGGCCCTAACTGTTTGATCTGGTGGAGCAACGCCCTAGAGTGAAAGCTAGGTTGCCCGGAACGTAGAAATGACCATAACTTTCACACTGGTTTCTATTATTCGTTTTATACGATGGAAAAACTGTTATATTTATATTGTATTTTATGCTTCGGGCGTTGACTTCTAAGGCCCTAACTGTTTCGTCTGGTGGAGCAACGCCCTAGAGTGACGCCTAGGGTGCTCGGAACGTAGAAATGACCATAACTTTCATACTGGTTGCAATTATTCGTTTTATATGATGGAAAAACTGTTCTATTTATTTTGTATTTAATGCTTCGGGCGTTGGCTCCTAAGGCCCTAACTGTTTGATCTGGTGGAGCCACGCCCTCGAGTGACGCCTAGGGTGCTCGGAACGTAGAAGTGACCATAACTTTCATACAGGTTGCAATTATTCGTTTTATATGATGGAAAAACTGTTGTATTTATATTGTATTTTATGCTTCTGGCGTTCACTTCTTAGGCCCTAGCTATTCGATCTGCTGGAACAACGGCCTAGGGTGAAGCCTAGGTTGCCCGGAACGTAGAAATGACCATAACTTTTACACTGGTAGCAATTATTCGTTTTATAAAATGGAAAAACTGTTCTATTTATTTTGTATTTAATGCTTCGGGCGTTGGCTCCTAAGGCCCTAACTGTTTGATCTGGTGGAGCGACGCCCTAGAGTGAAACCTAGGTTGCCCGGAACGTAGAAATGACCACAACTTTCACACTGGTTGCTATTATTCGTTTTATACGATGGAAAAACTGTTATATTTATATTGTATTTTATTCTTCTGGCGTTCACTTCTTAGGCCCGAACTATTCGATCTGGTGGAACAACGCCCTAGGGTGAAGCCTAGGTTGCCCGGAACGTAGAATTGACCATAAAGTTTACACTGGTAGCAATTATTCGTTTTATACAATGGAAAAACTGTTCTATTATGTTGTATTTTATGCTTCGGGCGTTGACTTCTAAGGCCCTAACTGTTTGATCTGGTGGAGCAACGCCCTAGTGTGAAGGCTAGGTTGCCCGGTACGTAGAAATGACCATCACTTTCAAACTGGTTGCAATTATTCGTTTTATACGATGGAAACGCTGTTGTATTTATATCGTATTTTATGCTTCTGGCGTTGACTTCTTAGGCCCTAACTATTCCATCAGGCGGAACAACGCCCTAGGGTGAAGCCTAGGTTGCCCGGCAAGTAGAAATGACCATAACTTTCACACTGGCAGCAATTATTCGTTTTATACGATGGAAAAACTGTTCTATTTATCTTGTATTTTATGCTACGGGAGTTGACTTCTAAGGCCCTAACTATTCGATCTGGTGGAGCAACGCCCTCGAGTGAAGCGTAGGTTGCCCGGTACGTATAAATGACCATCACTTTCAAATTGGTTGCAATTATTCCTGTTATATGATGGAAATACTGTTTTATTTTTATTGCATTATATGCTTCGGGCATTGACTTCTAAGGCCCTAACTATACAATCTGTTGGAGCAGCGCCCTAGGGTGAAGCCTAGGTTGCCCGGAAAGTAGAAATGACCATAACTTTCATACTGGTAGCAATTATTCGTTTTATACAATGGAAAAACTGTTCTATTTATTTTGTCTTTAATGCTTCGGGAGTTGGCTTCTAAGGCCCTAACTGTTTGACCTGGTGGAGCAACGCCCTATAGTGAAGCCTAGGTTGCGCGGTACGTAGAAATGACCATCACTTTCAAACTGGTTGCAATTATTCGTTTTATACGATGGAAAAGCTGTTGTATTTATATCGTATTTTATGCTTCTGGCGTTGACTTCTTGGGACCTAACTATTCCATCAGGTGGAACAACGCCCTAGGGTGAAGCCTAGGTTGCCCGGAAAGTAGAAATGACCATAACTTTCACACTGGTAGCAATTAATCCTGTCATAGGGTGGAAAGACTGTTGTATTTTTATTGTATTTTAGACTTCAGGTGTTGACTTCTGAGGCTGTAGCTATTCGATGTGGTGGAAGAACGCCATAGAGTGAAGCCTAGGTTGCCCGGAACGTAGAAATGACCATAACTTTTACACTGGTAGCAATTATTCGTTTTACACAATGGAAAAACTCTTCTATTTATCTTGTATTTTATGCTTCGGGCGTTGCCTTCTGAGGCCCTAACTGTTTGATCTGGTGGAGCAACGCCCTAGAGTGAAGCCTAGGTTGCCCGGAAAGTAGAAATGACCATAACTTTCACACTGGTAGCAATTATTCGTTTTATACGATGGAAAAGCTGTTGTATTTATATTGTATTTTATGCCTCTGGCGTTGACTTCTAAGGCCGTAGCTATTAGATGTGGTGGAGCAACGCCCTAGAGTGAAGCCTAGGTTGCCCGGAACGTAGAAATGTCCATTACTTTCACACTGGTTGCAATTATTCGTTTTATACGATGGAAAAGCAGTTGTATTTATATCGTATTTTATGCTTCTGGCGTTTACTTCTTAGGCCCTAGCTATACGATCTGGTGGAACAACGGCCTAGAGTGAAGCCTAGGTTGCCTGGAACGTAGAAATGACCATCACTTTCACACGGGTTGCAATTATTCGTTTTATACGGTGTAAGGCTGTTGTATTTATTTTGTATTTTATTCTTCTGGTGTTGACTTCTTAGGCCCTAACTATTCGATCTGGTGGAACAACGCCGTGGAGTGAAGCCTAGGTTGCCCGGAACGTAGGATTGACCATAACTTTTACACTGGTAGCAATTATTCGTTTTACACAATGGAAAAACTCTTCTATTTATCTTGTATTTTATGCTTCGGGCGTTGACTTCTGAGGCCCTAACTGTTTGATCTGGTGGAGCAACGCCCTAGAGTGAAGCCTAGGTTGCCCGGAAAGGAGAAATGACCATCACTTTCAAACTGGTTGCAATTAATCCTGTTATACGATGGAAAAACTGTTGTATTTTTATTGCATTTTATGGTTCTGGCGTTCACTTCTTAGGCCCTAACTATTCGATCTGGTGGAACAACGGCCTAGGGTGAAGCCCAGGTTGGCCGGAACGTAGAAATGACCATTACTTTCACACTGTTTGCAATTATTCGTTTTATACAATGGAAAAACTGTTCTATTATGTTGTATTTTCTGCTTCGGGCGTTGACTTCTAAGGCCCTAACTGTTTGATCTGGTGGAGCAACGCCCTAGAGTGAAGGCTAGGTTGCCCGGTACGTAGAAATGACCATCACTTTGAAACTGGTTGCAATTATTCGTTTTATACGATGGAAACGCTGTTGTATTTATATCGTATTTTATGCTTCTGGCGTTGACTTCTTAGGCCCTAACTATTCCATCAGGCGGAACAACGCCCTAGGGTGAAGCCTAGGTTGCCCGGCAAGTAGAAATGACCATAACTTTCACACTGGCAGCAATTATTCGTTTTATACGATGGAAAAACTGTTCTATTTATCTTGTATTTTATGCTACGGGAGTTGACTTCTAAGGCCCTAACTATTCGACCTGGTGGAGCAACGCCCTCGAGTGAAGCGTAGGTTGCCCGGTACGTATAAATGACCATCACTTTCAAATTGGTTGCAATTATTCCTGTTATATGATGGAAATACTGTTGTATTTTTATTGCATTATATGCTTCGGGCATTGACTTCTAAGGCCCTAACTATACAATCTGTTGGAGCAGCGCCCTAGGGTGAAGCCTAGGTTGCCCGGAACGTAGAAATGACCATAACTTTCATACTGGTTGCAATTATTCGTTTTATATGATGGAAAAACTGTTGTATTTATATTGTATTTTATGCTTCTGGCGTTCACTTCTTAGGCCCTAACCATTCGATCTGGTGGAACAACGGCCTAGGGTGAAGCCTATGTCGCCCTGAACGTAGAAATGACCATAACTTTTACACTGGTAGCAATTATTCGTTTTATACAATGGAATAACTGTTCTATTTATTTTGTCTTTAATGCTTCGGGAGTTGGCTTCTAAGGCCCTAACTGTTTGACCTGGTGGAGCAACGCCCTATAGTGAAGCCCAGGTTGCGCGGTACGTAGAAATGACCATCACTTTCAAACTGGTTGCAATTATTCGTTTTATACGATGGAAAAGTTGTTGTATTTATATCGTATTTTATGCTACTGGCGTTGAGTTCTTAGGCCCTAACTATTCGATCTGGTGGAACAACGCCCTAGAGTGAAGCCTAGGTTGCCTGGAACGCAGAAATGACTATCACCTTCACACGGGTTGCAATTATTCCTGTTATAGGATGGAAAGACTGTTGTATTTTTATTGTATTTTAGACTTCAGGTGTTGACTTCTGAGGCCGTAGCTATTCGATGTGGTGGAAGAACGCCATAGAGTGAAGCCTAGGTTGCCCGGAACGTAGAAATGACCATAACTTTTACACTGGTAGCAATTATTCGTTTTACACAATGGAAAAACTCTTCTATTTATCTTGTATTTTATGCTTCGGGCGTTGACTTCTGTGGCCCTAACTGTTTGATCTGGTGGAGCAACGCCCTAGAGTGAAGCCTAGGTTGCCCGGAAAGGAGAAATGACCATCACTTTCAAACTGGTTGCAATTAATCCTGTTATACGATGGAAAAACTGTTGTATTTTTATTGCATCTTATGGTTCTGGCGTTCACTTCTTAGGCCCTAGCTATTGGATCTGGTGGAACAACGGCTTAGGGTGAAGCCCAGGTTGGCCGGAACGTAGAAATGACCATTACTTTCACACTGTTTGCAATTATTCCTTTTATACGATGTAAAAGCTGTTGTATTTAAATCGCATTTTATGCTTCTGGCGTTTACTTCTAAGGACCTAACTATTCGATCTGGTGGAGCAACGCCCTAGGGTGAAGCCTAGGTTGCTCGGAATGTAGAAATGACCATAACTTTCACACTGGTTGCAATTATTCGTTTTATACGATGGATACGCTGTTGTATTTATATTGTATTTTATGCCTCTGGCGTTGACTTCTAAGGCCGTAGCTATTAGATGTGGTGGAGCAACGCCCTAGAGTGATGCCTAGTCTGCCGGAACGTAGAAGTGACGATTACTTTCACACTGGTTGCAATTATTCGTTTTATACGATGGAAAAGCAGTTGTATTTATATTGTATTTTATGCTTCTGGCGTTTAATTCTTAGGCCCTAGCTATACGATCTGGTGGAACAACGCCCTAGAGTGAAGCCTAGGTTGCCTGGAACGTAGAAATGACCATCACTTTCACACGGGTTGCAATTATTCGTTTTATACGGTGTAAAGGCTGTTGTATTTATTTTGTATTTCATTCTTCTGGTGTTGACTTCTTAGGCCCTAACTATTCGATCTGGTGGAACAACGCCGTGGAGTGAAGCCTAGGTTGCCCGGAACGTAGAAATGACCACTACTATCACACTGGTTGCATATTACTCCTGCTACACGATGGAAAAACTGTTGTATTTTTATTGCATTTTATGCTTCTGGCGTTCACTTCTTAGGCCCTAACTATTTGATCTGGTGGAACAACGCCCTAGAGTGAGGCCTAGGTTGCTCGGAATGTAGAAATGACCATAACTTTCACACTGGTTGCAATTATTCGTTTTATACGATGGAAAAACTGTTGCATCTTTATCGTATTTTATGCTTCTGGCGTTGACTGCTTAGGCCGTAACTATTCGATCTCGAGGAGCCACGCCCTGGAGTGAAACCTAGGTTGCCCGGAACGTAGAAATGACCATAAATTTTACACTGGTAGCAATTATTCGTTTTATACAATGGAAAAACCGTTCTATATATTTTGTGTTTTATGCTTCGGGCGTTGGCTTCTAAGGCCCTAACTGTATGATCTGGTGGAGCAACGCCCTAGAGTGAAGCCTAGGTTGCCCGGAACTTAGAAATGACCATTACTTACACACTGGTTGCAATTATTCGTTTTATACGATGGAAACACTGTTATATTTATATTGTATTTTATTCTTCTGGCGTTCACTTCTTAGGCCCGAACTATTCGATCTGGTGGAACAACGCCCTAGGGTGAAGCCTAGGTTGACCGGAACGTTGAATTGACCATAAATTTTACACTGGTAGCAATTATTCGTTTTATACAATGGAAAAACTGTTCTATTATTTTGTATTTTATGCTTCGGGCGTTGACTTCTAAGGCCCTAACTGTTTGATCTGGTGGAGCAACGCCCTAGAGTGAAGGCTAGGTTGCCCGGTACGTAGAAATGACCATCACTTTCAAACTGGTTGCAATTATTCGTTTTATACGATGGAAATGCTGTTGTATTTATATCGTGTTTTATGCTTCTGGCGTTGACTTCTTAGGTCCTAGCTATTCCATCAGGTGGAACAACGCCCTAGGGTGAAGCCTAGG
Source organism: Calliopsis andreniformis (assembly GCF_051401765.1). Lineage (NCBI taxonomy): Eukaryota > Metazoa > Arthropoda > Insecta > Hymenoptera > Andrenidae > Calliopsis > Calliopsis andreniformis. The sequence goes on along the minus strand of NW_027480429.1, from coordinate 14,460,266 downwards.
TTGCCCGGAAAGAAGAAATGATCATAACTTTCATACTGGTTGCAATTATTCGTTTTATATGATGGAAAAACTGTTGTATTTATATTGTATTTTATGCTTCTGGCGTTCACTTCTTAGGCCCTAACTATTCCATCTGGTGGAACAACGCCCTTGGGTGAAGCCTAGGTTGCCCGGAGCGTAGAAATGACCATAACTTTTACACTGGTAGCAATTATGCGTTTTATACAATGGAATAACTGTTCTATTTATTTTGTATTTTATGCTTCGGGCGTTGACTTCTAAGGCCCTAACTGTTTCGTCAGGTGGAGCAACGCCCTAGAGTGAAGCCTAGGTTGCCCGGTACGTAGAAATGACCATCACCTTCAAACTGGTTGCAATTATTCGTTTTATACGATGGAAAAGTTCTTGTATTTATATCGTATTTTATGCTACTGGCGTTGACTTCTTAGGCCCTAGCTATTCAATCTGACGGAGCAACGCCCTAGGGTGAAGCCTAGGTCGCCCGGAAAGTAGAAATGACCATAACTTTTATACTGGTTGCAATTATTCGTTTTATATGATGGAAAAACTGTTGTATTTATATTGTATTTTATGCTTCTGGCGTTCACTTCTTAGGCCCTAACTATTCGATCTGGTGGAACAACGCCCTAGAGTGAAGCCTAGGTTGCTCTAAATGTAGAAATGACCATAACTTTCACACTGGTTGCAATTATTCATTTCATACGATGGAAAAACTGTTGTACTTATACTGTATTTTATTCTTAAGGCGTTGAATTCTAAGTCCCTAGCTATTCGATCTGGTGGAGCAACGCCCTAGCGTGAAACCTAGGTTACCCGGAACGTAGAAATGACCAGTACTTTCATACTGTTTGCAGTTATTCCTGTTATACGATGGAAAAACTTTTGCATCTTTATTGTATTTTATGCTTCTGGCGTTTACTTCTAGGGACCTAGCTATTCGATTTGGTGGAGCAACGCCCTGGGGTAAAGCCCAGGTTGCGCGGAACGTAGAAATGACCATAACTTTCACACTGGTAGCAATTATTCGTTTTATACAATGGAAAAACTGTTTTATTTATATCGTATTTTATGCTTCGGGCATTGACTTCTAAGGCCCTAACTATTCAATCTGTTGGAGCAACGCCCTAGGGTGAAGCCTAGGTTGCACGGAAAGTAGAAACGACCATAACTTTCACACTGGTTGCAATTATTCGTTTTATACGATGGAAAAATTGTTCTACTTATTCTGCATTTTATGCTTCGGGCGTTGACTTCTAAGGCCCTAACTATTCGATCTGGTGGAGCAACGCCCTAGAGTGAAGCCTAGTTTGCCCGGAACGTAGAATTGGCCATCACTTTCAAACTGATTGCAATTATTTCTGTTATATGATGGAAACGCTGTTGTATTTTCATTGCATTTTATGCTTCGGGCGTTGACTTCTAAGGCCCTAACTATTCAATCTGTTGGAGCATCGCCCTAGGGTGAAGTGTAGGTTGCTCGGAAAGTAGAAAGGACCATAAGTTTCATACTGGTTGCAATTATTTGTTTTATACGATGGAAAAAGTGTTGTATTTATATTGTATTTTATGCTTCTGGCGTTGACTTCAAAGGCCCTAGCTATTCGATCTAGTGGAGCAACGCCATAGAGTGAAGCCAGGGTTGCCCGGAACGTAGAAATGACCATAACTTACACGGGTTGCAATTATTCCTGTTATATGATGGAAAGGCTGTTGTACTTTCATTGCATTTTATGCTTTGGGCGTTGACTTCTAAGGCCCTAACTGTTTCGTCTGGTGGAGCAACGCCCTAGAGTGAAGCCTAGGTTGCCCGGTACGTAGAAATGACCATCACTTTCAAACTGGTTGCAATTATTCGTTTTATACGATGGAAAAGCTGTTGTATTTATATCGTATTTTATGCTACTGGCGTTGACTTCTTAGGCCCTAACTATTCGATCTGGTGGAACAACGCCCTAGGGTGTAGCCTAGGTTGGCCGGAAAGTAGAAATGACCATATCTTTCACACTGGTAGCAATAATTCGTTTTATACGATGGAAAAGCTGTTGTATCTATATCGTATTTTATGCTTCTGGCGTTGACTTCTTAGGCCCTAACTATTCCACCATGTGGAACAACGCCCTAGGGTGAAGCCTAGGTTGCCCGGAAAGTAGAAATGACCATAACTTACACGGGTTGCAATTATTCCTGTTATATGATGGAAAGGCTGTTGTACTTTCATTGCATTTTATGCTTTGGGCTTTGACTTCTATAGCCCTAGCTATTCAATCTGTTGGAGCAACGCCCTAGGGTGAAGCCTAGGTTGCCCGGAAAGTAGAAATGACCATAACTTTCATACTAGTTGCAATTATTCGTTTTATATGATGGAAAAACTGTTGTATTTATAATGTATTTTATGCTTCGGGCATTGACTTCTAAGGCCCTAACTATTCAATCTGTTGGAGCAACGTCCTAGGGTGAAGCCCAGGTCGCCCGGAAAGTAGAAATGACCATAACTTTTATACTGGTTGCAATTATTCGGTTTATACAATGGAAAAACTGTTTTATTTATATCGTATTTTATGCTTCGGGCATTGACTTCTAAGGCCCAAACTATTCAATCTGTTGGAGCAACGCCCTAGGGTGAAGTGTAGGTTGCTCGGAAAGTAGAAATGACCATAAGTTTCATACTGGTTGCAATTATTTGTTTTATACGATGGAAAAAGTGTTGTATTTATATTGTATTTTATGCTTCTGGCGTTGACTTCAAAGGGCCTAGCTATTCGATCTAGTGGAGCAACGCCATAGAGTGAAGCCTGGGTTGCCCGGAACGTAGAAATGACCATAACGTTTACACTGGTAGCAATTATTCGTTTTATACAATGGAAAAACTGTTCTACTTATTTTGTATTTAATGCTTCGGGCGTTGGCTTCTAAGGCCCTAACTGTTTGATCTGGTGGATCAACGCCCTAGAGTGAAGCCTAGTTTGCCCGGAACGTAGAATTGGCCATCGCTTTCAAACTGATTTCAATTATTCCTGTTATATGATGGAAAAACTGTTGTATTTATACTGTATTTTATGCTTCTGGTGTTCACTTCTTAGGCCCTAACTATTCGATCTGGTGGAACAACGCCCTAGAGTGAAGCCTAGTTTGCCCGGAACGTAGAATTGGCCATCACTTTCAAACTGATTGCAATTATTTCTGTTATATGATGGAAACGCTGTTGTATTTTCATTGCATTTTATGCTTCGGGCGTTGACTTCTAAGGCCCTAACTATTCAATCTGTTGGAGCATCGCCCTAGGGTGAAGTGTAGGTTGCTCGGAAAGTAGAAAGGACCATAAGTTTCATACTGGTTGCAATTATTTGTTTTATACGATGGAAAAAGTGTTGTATTTATATTGTATTTTATGCTTCTGGCGTTGACTTCAAAGGCCCTAGCTATTCGATCTAGTGGAGCAACGCCATAGAGTGAAGCCAGGGTTGCCCGGAACGTAGAAATGACCATAACGTTTACACTGGTAGCAATTATTCGTTTTATACAATGGAAAAACTGTTCTACTTATTTTGTATTTAATGCTTCGGGCGTTGGCTTCTAAGGCCCTAACTGTTTGATCTGGTGGAGCAACGCCCTAGGGTGAAGCCTAGGTTGCCCGGAAAGTAGAAATGACCATAACTTACACGGGTTGCAATTATTCCTGTCATATGATGGAAAGGCTGTTGCATTTTTATTGCATTTTATGCTTTGGGCGTTGACTTCTAAGGCCCTAACTGTTTCGTCTGGTGGAGCAACGCCCTAGAGTGAAGCCTAGGTTGCCCGGTACGTAGAAATGACCATCACTTTCAAACTGGTTGCAATTATTCGTTTTATACGATGGAAAAGCTGTTGTATTTATATCGTATTTTATGCTACTGGCGTTGACTTCTTAGGCCCTAACTATTCGATCTGGTGGAACAACGCCCTAGGGTGTAGCCTAGGTTGGCCGGAAAGTAGAAATGACCATAACTTTCACACTGGTAGCAATAATTCGTTTTATACGATGGAAAAGCTGTTGTATCTATATCGTATTTTATGCTTCTGGCGTTGACTTCTTAGGCCCTAACTATTCCACCATGTGGAACAACGCCCTAGGGTGAAGCCTAGGTTGCCCGGAAAGTAGAAATGACCATAACTTACACGGGTTGCAATTATTCCTGTTATATGATGGAAAGGCTGTTGTACTTTCATTGCATTTTATGCTTTGGGCTTTGACTTCTATAGCCCTAGCTATTCAATCTGTTGGAGCAACGCCCTAGGGTGAAGCCTAGGTTGCCCGGAAAGTAGAAATGACCATAACTTTCATACTAGTTGCAATTATTCGTTTTATATGATGGAAAAACTGTTGTATTTATAATGTATTTTATGCTTCGGGCATTGACTTCTAAGGCCCTAACTATTCAATCTGTTGGAGCAACGTCCTAGGGTGAAGCCCAGGTCGCCCGGAAAGTAGAAATGACCATAACTTTTATACTGGTTGCAATTATTCGGTTTATACAATGGAAAAACTGTTTTATTTATATCGTATTTTATGCTTCGGGCATTGACTTCTAAGGCCCAAACTATTCAATCTGTTGGAGCAACGCCCTAGGGTGAAGTGTAGGTTGCTCGGAAAGTAGAAATGACCATAAGTTTCATACTGGTTGCAATTATTTGTTTTATACGATGGAAAAAGTGTTGTATTTATATTGTATTTTATGCTTCTGGCGTTGACTTCAAAGGGCCTAGCTATTCGATCTAGTGGAGCAACGCCATAGAGTGAAGCCTGGGTTGCCCGGAACGTAGAAATGACCATAACGTTTACACTGGTAGCAATTATTCGTTTTATACAATGGAAAAACTGTTCTACTTATTTTGTATTTAATGCTTCGGGCGTTGGCTTCTAAGGCCCTAACTGTTTGATCTGGTGGATCAACGCCCTAGAGTGAAGCCTAGTTTGCCCGGAACGTAGAATTGGCCATCGCTTTCAAACTGATTTCAATTATTCCTGTTATATGATGGAAAAACTGTTGTATTTATACTGTATTTTATGCTTCTGGTGTTCACTTCTTAGGCCCTAACTATTCGATCTGGTGGAACAACGCCCTAGAGTGAAGCCTAGGTTGCTCGAAATGTAGAAATGGCCATAACTTTCACACTGGTTGCAATTATTCATTTCATACGATGGAAAAACTGTTGTACTTATATTGTATTTTATTCTTAAGGCGTTGAATTCTAAGTCCCTAGCTATTCCATCTGGTGGAGCAACGCCCTAGCGTGAAACCTAGGTTACCCGGAACGTAGAAATGACCAGTACTTTCATACTGTTTGCAGTTATTCCCGTAATACGATGGAAAAACTTTTGCATCTTTATTGTATTTTATGCTTCTGGCGTTGACTTCTAGGGACCTAGCTATTCGATTTGGTGGAGCAACGCCCTAGAGTGAAGACTAGGTTGCACGGAACGTAGAAATGACTATCACTTTCACACTGGTAGCAATTATTCGTTTTATACAATGGAAAAACTGTTTTATTTATATCGTATTTTATGCTTCGGGCATTGACTTCTAAGGCCCAAACTATTCAATCTGTTGGAGCAACGCCCTAGGGTGAAGTGTAGGTTGCTCGGAAAGTAGAAATGACCATAAGTTTCATACTGGTTGTAATTATTTGTTTTATACGATGGAAAAAGGGTTGTATTTATATTGTATTTTATGCTTCTGGCATTGACTTCAAAGGCCCTAGCTATTCGATCTAGTGGAGCAACGCCATAGAGTGAAGCCTGGGTTGCCCGGAACTTAGAAATGACCATAACGTTTACACTGGTAGCAATTATTCGTTTTTTACAATGGAAAAACTGTTCTACTTATTTTGTATTTAATGCTTCGGGCGTTGGCTTCTAAGGCCCTAACTGTTTGATCTGGTGGAGCAACGCCCTAGAGTGAAACCTAGGTTACCCGGAACGTAGAAATGACCATAACTTTCACACTGGTTGCTACTATTCGTTTTATACGATGGAAAAACTGTTATATTTATATTGTATTTTGTTCTTCTGGCGTTCACTTCTTAGGACCGAACTATTCGATCTGGTGGAACAACGCCCTTGGGTGAAGCCTAGGTTGCCCGGAACGTAGAAATGACCATAACTTTTACACTGGTAGCAATTATGCGTTTTATACAATGGAATAACTGTTCTATTTATTTTGTATTTTGTGCTTCGGGCGTTGACTTCTAAGGCCCTAACTGTTTCCTCTGGTGGAGCAACGACCTAGAGTGAAGCCTAGGTTGCCCGGCACGTAGAAATGACCATCACCTTCAAACTGGTTGCAATTATTCGTTTTATACGATGGAAAAGTTGTTGTATTTATATCGTATTTTATGCTACTGGCGTTGACTTCTTAGACCCTAACTATTCGATCTGGTGGAACAACGCCTTAGAGTGAAGCCTAGGTTGCCTGGATCGCAGAAATGACCATCACCTTCACACGGGTTGCAATTATTCCTGTTATAGGATGGAAAGACTGTTGTATTTTTATTGTATTTTAGACTTCAGGTGTTGACTTCTGAGGCCGTAGCTATTCGATGTGGTGGAAGAACGCCATAGAGTGAAGCCTAGGTTGCCCGGAACGTAGAAATGACCATAACTTTTACACTGGTAGCAATTATTCGTTTTACACAATGGAAAAACTCTTCTATTTATCTTGTATTTTATGCTTCGGGCGTTGACTTCTGAGGCCCTAACTGTTTGATCTGGTGGAGCAACGCCCTAGAGTGAAGCCTAGGTTGCCCGGTACGTAGAAATGACCATCACTTTCAACTGGTTGCAATTATTCGTTTTATACGATGGAAAAGCTGTTGTATTTATATCGTATTTTATGCTTCTGGCGTTGACTTCTTAGGCCCTAACTATTCCATCAGGTGGAACAACGCCCTAGGGTGTAGCCTAGGTTGGCCGGAAAGTAGAAATGACCATAACTTTCACACTGGTAGCAATAATTCGTTTTATACGATGGAAAAGCTGTTGTACCTATATCGTATTTTATGCTTCTGGCTTGACTTCTTAGGCCCTAACTATTCCATCATGTGGAACAACGCCCTAGGGTGAAGCCTAGGTTGCCCGGAAAGTAGAAATGACCATCACTTACACGGGTTGCAATTATTCCTGTTATATGATGGAAAGACTGTTGTATTTTTATTGCATTTTATGCTTTGGGCTTTGACTTCTAAGGCCCTAGCTATTCAATCTGTTGGAGCAACGCCCTAGGGTGAAGCCTAGGTTGCCCGGAAAGTAGAAATGACCATAACTTTCATACTAGTTGCAATTATTCGTTTCATATGATGGAAAAACTGTTGTATTTATATCGTATTTTATGCTTCTGGCGTTCACTTCTTGGGACCTAACTATTCCATCAGGTGGAACAACGCCCTAGGGTGAAGCCTAGGTTGCCCGGAAAGTAGAAATGACCATAACTTTCACACTGGTAGCAATTATTCGTTTTATACGATGGAAATGCTGTTGTATTTATATTGTATTTTATGCTTCTGGCGTTGACTTCTAAGGCCCTAGCATTTCGATCTGGTGGAGCAACGCCCTAGAGTGAAGCCTAGGTTGCCCGGAACGTAGAAATGACGATCACTTTCAAACTGGTTGCAATTAATCCTGTTATACGATGGAAAAACTGTTTAATTTTCATTGCATTTTATCATTCGGGCATTGACTTCTAAGGCCCAAACTATTCAATCTGTTTGCGCAACGCCCCAGGGTGAAGCCTAGGTTGCCCGGAAAGTAGAAATGACCATAACTTTCATACTCGTTGCAATTATTCGTTTTATATGATGGAAAAACTGTTGTATTTATATTGTATTTTATGCTTCTGGCGTTCACTCCTTAGGCCCTAACTATTCGATCTGGTGGAACAACGGCCTAGGGTGAAGCCTAGGTAGCCCGGAACGTAGAAATGACCATAACTTTTACACTGTTAGCAATTATTCGTTTTATACAATGGAAAACTGTTCTATTTATTTTGTATTTAATGCTTCGGGCGTTGGCGTCTAAGGCCCTAACTGTTTGATCTGGTGGAGCAACGCCCTAGAGTGAAAGCTAGGTTGCCCGGAACGTAGAAATGACCATAACTTTCACACTGGTTGCTATTATTCGTTTTATACGATGGAAAAACTGTTATATTTATATTGTATTTTATGCTTCGGGCGTTGACTTCTAAGGCCCTAACTGTTTCGTCTGGTGGAGCAACGCCCTAGAGTGACGCCTAGGGTGCTCGGAACGTAGAAATGACCATAACTTTCATACTGGTTGCAATTATTCGTTTTATATGATGGAAAAACTGTTCTATTTATTTTGTATTTAATGCTTCGGGCGTTGGCTCCTAAGGCCCTAACTGTTTGATCTGGTGGAGCCACGCCCTCGAGTGACGCCTAGGGTGCTCGGAACGTAGAAGTGACCATAACTTTCATACAGGTTGCAATTATTCGTTTTATATGATGGAAAAACTGTTGTATTTATATTGTATTTTATGCTTCTGGCGTTCACTTCTTAGGCCCTAGCTATTCGATCTGCTGGAACAACGGCCTAGGGTGAAGCCTAGGTTGCCCGGAACGTAGAAATGACCATAACTTTTACACTGGTAGCAATTATTCGTTTTATAAAATGGAAAAACTGTTCTATTTATTTTGTATTTAATGCTTCGGGCGTTGGCTCCTAAGGCCCTAACTGTTTGATCTGGTGGAGCGACGCCCTATAGTGAAACCTAGGTTGCCCGGAACGTAGAAATGACCACAACTTTCACACTGGTTGCTATTATTCGTTTTATACGATGGAAAAACTGTTATATTTATATTGTATTTTATTCTTCTGGCGTTCACTTCTTAGGCCCGAACTATTCGATCTGGTGGAACAACACCCTAGGGTGAAGCCTAGGTTGCCCGGAACGTAGAATTGACCATAAAGTTTACACTGGTAGCAATTATTCGTTTTATACAATGGAAAAACTGTTCTATTATGTTGTATTTTATGCTTCGGGCGTTGACTTCTAAGGCCCTAACTGTTTGATCTGGTGGAGCAACGCCCTAGTGTGAAGGCTAGGTTGCCCGGTACGTAGAAATGACCATCACTTTCAAACTGGTTGCAATTATTCGTTTTATACGATGGAAACGCTGTTGTATTTATATCGTATTTTATGCTTCTGGCGTTGACTTCTTAGGCCCTAACTATTCCATCAGGCGGAACAACGCCCTAGGGTGAAGCCTAGGTTGCCCGGCAAGTAGAAATGACCATAACTTTCACACTGGCAGCAATTATTCGTTTTATACGATGGAAAAACTGTTCTATTTATCTTGTATTTTATGCTACGGGAGTTGACTTCTAAGGCCCTAACTATTCGATCTGGTGGAGCAACGCCCTCGAGTGAAGCGTAGGTTGCCCGGTACGTATAAATGACCATCACTTTCAAATTGGTTGCAATTATTCCTGTTATATGATGGAAATACTGTTTTATTTTTATTGCATTATATGCTTCGGGCATTGACTTCTAAGGCCCTAACTATACAATCTGTTGGAGCAGCGCCCTAGGGTGAAGCCTAGGTTGCCCGGAAAGTAGAAATGACCATAACTTTCATACTGGTAGCAATTATTCGTTTTATACAATGGAAAAACTGTTCTATTTATTTTGTCTTTAATGCTTCGGGAGTTGGCTTCTAAGGCCCTAACTGTTTGACCTGGTGGGTCAACGCCCTATAGTGAAGCCTAGGTTGCGCGGTACGTAGAAATGATCATCACTTTCAAACTGGTTGCAATTATTCGTTTTATACGATGGAAAAGCTGTTGTATTTATATCGTATTTTATGCTTCTGGCGTTGACTTCTTGGGACCTAACTATTCCATCAGGTGGAACAACGCCCTAGGGTGAAGCCTAGGTTGCCCGGAAAGTAGAAATGACCATAACTTTCACACTGGTAGCAATTAATCCTGTCATAGGGTGGAAAGACTGTTGTATTTTTATTGTATTTTAGACTTCAGGTGTTGACTTCTGAGGCTGTAGCTATTCGATGTGGTGGAAGAACGCCATAGAGTGAAGCCTAGGTTGCCCGGAACGTAGAAATGACCATAACTTTTACACTGGTAGCAATTATTCGTTTTACACAATGGAAAAACTCTTCTATTTATCTTGTATTTTATGCTTCGGGCGTTGCCTTCTGAGGCCCTAACTGTTTGATCTGGTGGAGCAACGCTCTAGAGTGAAGCCTAGGTTGCCCGGAAAGTAGAAATGACCATAACTTTCACACTGGTAGCAATTATTCGTTTTATACGATGGAAAAGCTGTTGTATTTATATTGTATTTTATGCCTCTGGCGTTGACTTCTAAGGCCGTAGCTATTAGATGTGGTGGAGCAACGCCCTAGAGTGAAGCCTAGGTTGCCCGGAACGTAGAAATGTCCATTACTTTCACACTGGTTGCAATTATTCGTTTTATACGATGGAAAAGCAGTTGTATTTATATCGTATTTTATGCTTCTGGCGTTTACTTCTTAGGCCCTAGCTATACGATCTGGTGGAACAACGGCCTAGAGTGAAGCCTAGGTTGCCTGGAACGTAGAAATGACCATCACTTTCACACGGGTTGCAATTATTCGTTTTATACGGTGTAAGGCTGTTGTATTTATTTTGTATTTTATTCTTCTGGTGTTGACTTCTTAGGCCCTAACTATTCGATCTGGTGGAACAACGCCGTGGAGTGAAGCCTAGGTTGCCCGGAACGTAGGATTGACCATAACTTTTACACTGGTAGCAATTATTCGTTTTACACAATGGAAAAACTCTTCTATTTATCTTGTATTTTATGCTTCGGGCGTTGACTTCTGAGGCCTTAACTGTTTGATCTGGTGGAGCAACGCCCTAGAGTGAAGCCTAGGTTGCCCGGAAAGGAGAAATGACCATCACTTTCAAACTGGTTGCAATTAATCCTGTTATACGATGGAAAAACTGTTGTATTTTTATTGCATTTTATGGTTCTGGCGTTCACTTCTTAGGCCCTAACTATTCGATCTGGTGGAACAACGGCCTAGGGTGAAGCCCAGGTTGGCCGGAACGTAGAAATGACCATTACTTTCACACTGTTTGCAATTATTCGTTTTATACAATGGAAAAACTGTTCTATTATGTTGTATTTTCTGCTTCGGGCGTTGACTTCTAAGGCCCTAACTGTTTGATCTGGTGGAGCAACGCCCTAGAGTGAAGGCTAGGTTGCCCGGTACGTAGAAATGACCATCACTTTGAAACTGGTTGCAATTATTCGTTTTATACGATGGAAACGCTGTTGTATTTATATCGTATTTTATGCTTCTGGCGTTGACTTCTTAGGCCCTAACTATTCCATCAGGCGGAACAACGCCCTAGGGTGAAGCCTAGGTTGCCCGGCAAGTAGAAATGACCATAACTTTCACACTGGCAGCAATTATTCGTTTTATACGATGGAAAAGCTGTTCTATTTATCTTGTATTTTATGCTACGGGAGTTGACTTCTAAGGCCCTAACTATTCGACCTGGTGGAGCAACGCCCTCGAGTGAAGCGTAGGTTGCCCGGTACGTATAAATGACCATCACTTTCAAATTGGTTGCAATTATTCCTGTTATATGATGGAAATACTGTTGTATTTTTATTGCATTATATGCTCCGGGCATTGACTTCTAAGGCCCTAACTATACAATCTGTTGGAGCAGCGCCCTAGGGTGAAGCCTAGGTTGCCCGGAACGTAGAAATGACCATAACTTTCATACTGGTTGCAATTATTCGTTTTATATGATGGAAAAACTGTTGTATTTATATTGTATTTTATGCTTCTGGCGTTCACTTCTTAGGCCCTAACCATTCGATCTGGTGGAACAACGGCCTAGGGTGAAGCCTATGTCGCCCTGAACGTAGAAATGACCATAACTTTTACACTGGTAGCAATTATTCGTTTTATACAATGGAATAACTGTTCTATTTATTTTGTCTTTAATGCTTCGGGAGTTGGCTTCTAAGGCCCTAACTGTTTGACCTGGTGGAGCAACGCCCTATAGTGAAGCCTAGGTTGCGCGGTACGTAGAAATGACCATCACTTTCAAACTGGTTGCAATTATTCGTTTTATACGATGGAAAAGTTGTTGTATTTATATCGTATTTTATGCTACTGGCGTTGAGTTCTTAGGCCCTAACTATTCGATCTGGTGGAACAACGCCCTAGAGTGAAGCCTAGGTTGCCTGGAACGCAGAAATGACCATCACCTTCACACGGGTTGCAATTATTCCTGTTATAGGATGGAAAGACTGTTGTATTTTTATTGTATTTTAGACTTCAGGTGTTGACTTCTGAGGCCGTAGCTATTCGATGTGGTGGAAGAACGCCATAGAGTGAAGCCTAGGTTGCCCGGAACGTAGAAATGACCATAACTTTTACACTGGTAGCAATTATTCGTTTTACACAATGGAAAAACTCTTCTATTTATCTTGTATTTTATGCTTCGGGCGTTGACTTCTGTGGCCCTAACTGTTTGATCTGGTGGAGCAACGCCCTAGAGTGAAGCCTAGGTTGCCCGGAAAGGAGAAATGACCATCACTTTCAAACTGGTTGCAATTAATCCTGTTATACGATGGAAAAACTGTTGTATTTTTATTGCATCTTATGGTTCTGGCGTTCACTTCTTAGGCCCTAGCTATTCGATCTGGTGGAACAACGGCTTAGGGTGAAGCCCAGGTTGGCCGGAACGTAGAAATGACCATTACTTTCACACTGTTTGCAATTATTCCTTTTATACGATGTAAAAGCTGTTGTATTTAAATCGCATTTTATGCTTCTGGCGTTTACTTCTAAGGACCTAACTATTCGATGTGGTGGAGCAACGCCCTAGGGTGAAGCCTAGGTTGCTCGGAATGTAGAAATGACCATAACTTTCACACTGGTTGCAATTATTCGTTTTATACGATGGATACGCTGTTGTATTTATATTGTATTTTATGCCTCTGGCGTTGACTTCTAAGGCCGTAGCTATTAGATGTGGTGGAGCAACGCCCTAGAGTGATGCCTAGTCTGCCGGAACGTAGAAGTGACGATTACTTTCACACTGGTTGCAATTATTCGTTTTATACGATGGAAAAGCAGTTGTATTTATATTGTATTTTATGCTTCTGGCGTTTAATTCTTAGGCCCTAGCTATACGATCTGGTGGAACAACGCCCTAGAGTGAAGCCTAGGTTGCCTGGAACGTAGAAATGACCATCACTTTCACACGGGTTGCAATTATTCGTTTTATACGGTGTAAAGGCTGTTGTATTTATTTTGTATTTTATTCTTCTGGTGTTGACTTCTTAGGCCCTAACTATTCGATCTGGTGGAACAACGCCGTGGAGTGAAGCCTAGGTTGCCCGGAACGTAGAAATGACCACTACTATCACACTGGTTGCATATTACTCCTGCTACACGATGGAAAAACTGTTGTATTTTTATTGCATTTTATGCTTCTGGCGTTCACTTCTTAGGCCCTAACTATTTGATCTGGTGGAACAACGCCCTAGAGTGAGGCCTAGGTTGCTCGGAATGTAGAAATGACCATAACTTTCACACTGGATGCAATTATTCGTTTTATACGATGGAAAAACTGTTGCATCTTTATCGTATTTTATGCTTCTGGCGTTGACTGCTTAGGCCGTAACTATTCGATCTCGAGGAGCCACGCCCTGGAGTGAAACCTAGGTTGCCCGGAACGTAGAAATGACCATAAATTTTACACTGGTAGCAATTATTCGTTTTATACAATGGAAAAACCGTTCTATATATTTTGTGTTTTATGCTTCGGGCGTTGGCTTCTAAGGCCCTAACTGTATGATCTGGTGGAGCAACGCCCTAGAGTGAAGCCTAGGTTGCCCGGAACTTAGAAATGACCATTACTTACACACTGGTTGCAATTATTCGTTTTATACGATTGAAAAACTGTTATATTTATATTGTATTTTATTCTTCTGGCGTTCACATCTTAGGCCCTAACTATTCGATCTGGTGGAACAACGCCCTTGGGTGAAGCCTAGGTTGCCCGGAACGTAGAAATGACCATAACTTTTACACTGGTAGCAATTATGCGTTTTATACAATGGAATAACTGTTCTATTTATTTTGTATTTTATGCTTCGGGCGTTGACTTCTAAGGCCCTAACTGTTTCGTCTGGTGGAGCAACGCCCTAGAGTGAAGCCTAGGTTGCCCGGTACGTACAAATGACCATCACCTTCAAACTGGTTGCAATTATACGTTTTATACGATGGAAAAGTTGTTGTATTTATATCGTATTTTATGCTACTGGCGTTGACTTCTTAGGCCCTAACTATTCGATCTGGTGGAACAACGCCCTAGAGTGAAGCCTAGGTTGCCTGGAACGCAGAAATGACCATCACCTTGACACGGGTTGCAATTATTCCTGTTATAGAATGGAAAGACTGTTGTATTTTTATTGTATTTTAGACTTCAGGTGTTGACTTCTGAGGCCGTAGCTATTCGATGTGGTGGAAGAACGCCATAGAGTGAAGCCTAGGTTGCCCGGAACGTAGAAATGACCATAACTTTTACACTGGTAGCAATTATCCGTTTTACACAATGGAAAAACTCTTCTATTTATCTTGTATTTTATGCTGCGGGCGTTGACTTCTGAGGCCCTAACTGTTTGATCTGGTGGAGCAACGCCCTAGAGTGAAGCCTAGGTTGCCCGGAAAGTAGAAATGACCATAGCTTTCACACTGGTAGCAATTATTCGTTTTATACAATGGAAAAACTGTTCTATTATTTTGTATTTTATGCTTCGGGCGTTGACTTCTAAGGCCCTAACTGTTTGATCTGGTGGAGCAACGCCCTAGAGTGAAGGCTAGGTTGCCCGGTACGTAGAAATGACCATCACTTTCAAACTGGTTGCAATTATTCGTTTTATACGATGGAAACGCTGTTGTATTTATATCGTATTTTATGCTTCTGGCGTTGACTTCTTAGGTCCTAACTATTCCATCAGGTGGAACAACGCCCTAGGGTGAAGCCTAGGTTGCCCGGCAAGTAGAAATGACCATAACTTTCACACTGGCAGCAATTATTCGTTTTATACGATGGAAAAACTGTTCTATTTATCTTGTATTTTATGGTTCGGGAGTTGACTTCTAAGGCCCTAACTATTCGATCTGGTGGAGCAACGGCCTAGGGTGAAGCCTAGGTTGCCCGAAACGTAGAAATGACCATAACTTTTACACTGGTAGCAATTATTCGTTTTATAAAATGGAAAAACTGTTCTATTTATTTTGTATTTAGTGCTTCGGGCGTTGGCTCCTAAGGCCCTAACTGTTTGATCTGGTGGAGCGACGCCCTAGAGTGAAACCAAGGTTGCCCGGAACGTCGAAATGACCACAACTTTCACACTGGTTGCTATTATTCGTTTTATACGATGGAAACACTGTTATATTTATATTGTATTTTATTCTTCTGGCGTTCACTTCTTAGGCCCGAACTATTCGATCTGGTGGAACAACGCCCTAGGGTGAAGCCTAGGTTGACCGGAACGTTGAATTGACCATAAATTTTACACTGGTAGCAATTATTCGTTTTATACAATGGAAAAACTGTTCTATTATTTTGTATTTTATGCTTCGGGCGTTGACTTCTAAGGCCCTAACTGTTTGATCTGGTGGAGCAACGCCCTAGAGTGAAGGCTAGGTTGCCCGGTACGTAGAAATGACCATCACTTTCAAACTGGTTGCAATTATTCGTTTTATACGATGTAAATGCTGTTGTATTTATATCGTGTTTTATGCTTCTGGCGTTGACTTCTTAGATCCTAGCTATTCCATCAGGTGGAACAACGCCCTAGGGTGAAGCCTAGGTTGCCCGGAAAGAAGAAATGATCATAACTTTCATACTGGTTGCAATTATTCGTTTTATATGATGGAAAAACTGTTGTATTTATATTGTATTTTATGCTTCTGGCGTTCACTTCTTAGGCCCTAACTATTCGATCTGGTGGAACAACGCCCTTGGGTGAAGCCTAGGTTGCCCGGAGCGTAGAAATGACCATAACTTTTACACTGGTAGCAATTATGCGTTTTATACAATGGAATAACTGTTCTATTTATTTTGTATTTTATGCTTCGGGCGTTGACTTCTAAGGCCCTAACTGTTTCGTCAGGTGGAGCAACGCCCTAGAGTGAAGCCTAGGTTGCCCGGTACGTAGAAATGACCATCACCTTCAAACTGGTTGCAATTATTCGTTTTATACGATGGAAAAGTTCTTGTATTTATATCGTATTTTATGCTACTGGCGTTGACTTCTTAGGCCCTAGCTATTCAATCTGACGGAGCAACGCCCTAGGGTGAAGCCTAGGTCGCCCGGAAAGTAGAAATGACCATAACTTTTATACTGGTTGCAATTATTCGTTTTATATGATGGAAAAACTGTTGTATTTATATTGTATTTTATGCTTCTGGCGTTCACTTCTTAGGCCCTAACTATTCGATCTGGTGGAACAACGCCCTAGAGTGAAGCCTAGGTTGCTCTAAATGTAGAAATGACCATAACTTTCACACTGGTTGCAATTATTCATTTCATACGATGGAAAAACTGTTGTACTTATACTGTATTATATTCTTAAGGCGTTGAATTCTAAGTCCCTAGCTATTCGATCTGGTGGAGCAACGCCCTAGCGTGAAACCTAGGTTACCCGGAACGTAGAAATGACCAGTACTTTCATACTGTTTGCAGTTATTCCTGTTATACGATGGAAAAACTTTTGCATCTTTATTGTATTTTATGCTTCTGGCGTTTACTTCTAGGGACCTAGCTATTCGATTTGGTGGAGCAACGCCCTGGGGTAAAGCCCAGGTTGCGCGGAACGTAGAAATGACCATAACTTTCACACTGGTAGCAATTATTCGTTTTATACAATGGAAAAACTGTTTTATTTATATCGTATTTTATGCTTCGGGCATTGACTTCTAAGGCCCTAACTATTCAATCTGTTGGAGCAACGCCCTAGGGTGAAGCCTAGGTTGCACGGAAAGTAGAAACGACCATAACTTTCACACTGGTTGCAATTATTCGTTTTATACGATGGAAAAATTGTTCTACTTATTCTGCATTTTATGCTTCGGGCGTTGACTTCTAAGGCCCTAACTATTCGATCTGGTGGAGCAACGCCCTAGAGTGAAGCCTAGTTTGCCCGGAACGTAGAATTGGCCATCACTTTCAAACTGATTGCAATTATTTCTGTTATATGATGGAAACGCTGTTGTATTTTCATTGCATTTTATGCTTCGGGCGTTGACTTCTAAGGCCCTAACTATTCAATCTGTTGGAGCATCGCCCTAGGGTGAAGTGTAGGTTGCTCGGAAAGTAGAAAGGACCATAAGTTTCATACTGGTTGCAATTATTTGTTTTATACGATGGAAAAAGTGTTGTATTTATATTGTATTTTATGCTTCTGGCGTTGACTTCAAAGGCCCTAGCTATTCGATCTAGTGGAGCAACGCCATAGAGTGAAGCCAGGGTTGCCCGGAACGTAGAAATGACCATAACGTTTACACTGGTAGCAATTATTCGTTTTATACAATGGAAAAACTGTTCTACTTATTTTGTATTTAATGCTTCGGGCGTTGGCTTCTAAGGCCCTAACTGTTTGATCTGGTGGAGCAACGCCCTAGGGTGAAGCCTAGGTTGCCCGGAAAGTAGAAATGACCATAACTTACACGGGTTGCAATTATTCCTGTCATATGATGGAAAGGCTGTTGCATTTTTATTGCATTTTATGCTTTGGGCGTTGACTTCTAAGGCCCTAACTGTTTCGTCTGGTGGAGCAACGCCCTAGAGTGAAGCCTAGGTTGCCCGGTACGTAGAAATGACCATCACTTTCAAACTGGTTGCAATTATTCGTTTTATACGATGGAAAAGCTGTTGTATTTATATCGTATTTTATGCTACTGGCGTTGACTTCTTAGGCCCTAACTATTCGATCTGGTGGAACAACGCCCTAGGGTGTAGCCTAGGTTGGCCGGAAAGTAGAAATGACCATAACTTTCACACTGGTAGCAATAATTCGTTTTATACGATGGAAAAGCTGTTGTATCTATATCGTATTTTATGCTTCTGGCGTTGACTTCTTAGGCCCTAACTATTCCACCATGTGGAACAACGCCCTAGGGTGAAGCCTAGGTTGCCCGGAAAGTAGAAATGACCATAACTTACACGGGTTGCAATTATTCCTGTTATATGATGGAAAGGCTGTTGTACTTTCATTGCATTTTATGCTTTGGGCTTTGACTTCTATAGCCCTAGCTATTCAATCTGTTGGAGCAACGCCCTAGGGTGAAGCCTAGGTTGCCCGGAAAGTAGAAATGACCATAACTTTCATACTAGTTGCAATTATTCGTTTTATATGATGGAAAAACTGTTGTATTTATAATGTATTTTATGCTTCGGGCATTGACTTCTAAGGCCCTAACTATTCAATCTGTTGGAGCAACGTCCTAGGGTGAAGCCCAGGTCGCCCGGAAAGTAGAAATGACCATAACTTTTATACTGGTTGCAATTATTCGGTTTATACAATGGAAAAACTGTTTTATTTATATCGTATTTTATGCTTCGGGCATTGACTTCTAAGGCCGAAACTATTCAATCTGTTGGAGCAACGCCCTAGGGTGAAGTGTAGGTTGCTCGGAAAGTAGAAATGACCATAAGTTTCATACTGGTTGCAATTATTTGTTTTATACGATGGAAAAAGTGTTGTATTTATATTGTATTTTATGCTTCTGGCGTTGACTTCAAAGGGCCTAGCTATTCGATCTAGTGGAGCAACGCCATAGAGTGAAGCCTGGGTTGCCCGGAACGTAGAAATGACCATAACGTTTACACTGGTAGCAATTATTCGTTTTATACAATGGAAAAACTGTTCTACTTATTTTGTATTTAATGCTTCGGGCGTTGGCTTCTAAGGCCCTAACTGTTTGATCTGGTGGATCAACGCCCTAGAGTGAAGCCTAGTTTGCCCGGAACGTAGAATTGGCCATCGCTTTCAAACTGATTTCAATTATTCCTGTTATATGATGGAAACACTGTTGTATTTTTATTGCATTTTATGCTTCGGGCGTTGACTTCTAAGGCCCTAACTATTCAATCTGTTGGAGCATCGCCCTAGGGTGAAGTGTAGGTTGCTCGGAAAGTAGAAATGACCATAAGTTTCATACTGGTTGTAATTATTTGTTTTATACGATGGAAAAAGGGTTGTATTTATATTGTATTTTATGCTTCTGGCATTGACTTCAAAGGCCCTAGCTATTCGATCTAGTGGAGCAACGCCATAGAGTGAAGCCTGGGTTGCCCGGAACTTAGAAATGACCATAACGTTTACACTGGTAGCAATTATTCGTTTTTTACAATGGAAAAACTGTTCTACTTATTTTGTATTTAATGCTTCGGGCGTTGGCTTCTAAGGCCCTAACTGTTTGATCTGGTGGAGCAACGCCCTAGAGTGAAACCTAGGTTACCCGGAACGTAGAAATGACCATAACTTTCACACTGGTTGCTACTATTCGTTTTATACGATGGAAAAACTGTTATATTTATATTGTATTTTGTTCTTCTGGCGTTCACTTCTTAGGCCCGAACTATTCGATCTGTTGGAACAACGCCCTTGGGTGAAGCCTAGGTTGCCCGGAACGTAGAAATGACCATAACTTTTACACTGGTAGCAATTATGCGTTCTATACAATGGAATAACTGTTCTATTTATTTTGTATTTTGTGCTTCGGGCGTTGACTTCTAAGGCCCTAACTGTTTCGTCTGGTGGAGCAACGACCTAGAGTGAAGCCTAGGTTGCCCGGCACGTAGAAATGACCATCACCTTCAAACTGGTTGCAATTATTCGTTTTATACGATGGAAAAGTTGTTGTATTTATATCGTATTTTATGCTACTGGCGTTGACTTCTTAGACCCTAACTATTCGATCTGGTGGAACAACGCCTTAGAGTGAAGCCTAGGTTGCCTGGATCGCAGAAATGACCATCACCTTCACACGGGTTGCAATTATTCCTGTTATAGGATGGAAAGACTGTTGTATTTTTATTGTATTTTAGACTTCAGGTGTTGACTTCTGAGGCCGTAGCTATTCGATGTGGTGGAAGAACGCCATAGAGTGAAGCCTAGGTTGCCCGGAACGTAGAAATGACCATAACTTTTACACTGGTAGCAATTATTCGTTTTACACAATGGAAAAACTCTTCTATTTATCTTGTATTTTATGCTTCGGGCGTTGACTTGTGAGGCCCTAACTGTTTGATCTGGTGGAGCAACGCCCTAGAGTGAAGCCTAGGTTGCCCGGTACGTAGAAATGACCATCACTTTCAACTGGTTGCAATTATTCGTTTTATACGATGGAAAAGCTGTTGTATTTATATCGTATTTTATGCTTCTGGCGTTGACTTCTTAGGCCCTAACTATTCCATCAGGTGGAACAACGCCCTAGGGTGTAGCCTAGGTTGGCCGGAAAGTAGAAATGACCATAACTTTCACACTGGTAGCAATAATTCGTTTTATACGATGGAAAAGCTGTTGTACCTATATCGTATTTTATGCTACTGGCTTGACTTCTTAGGCCCTAACTATTCCATCATGTGGAACAACGCCCTAGGGTGAAGCCTAGGTTGCCCGGAAAGTAGAAATGACCATCACTTACACGGGTTGCAATTATTCCTGTTATATGATGGAAAGACTGTTGTATTTTTATTGCATTTTATGCTTTGGGCTTTGACTTCTAAGGCCCTAGCTATTCAATCTGTTGGAGCAACGCCCTGGGGTGAAGCCTAGGTTGCCCGGTACGTAGAAATGACCATCACTTTCAAACTGGTTGCAATTATTCGTTTTATACGATGGAAATGCTGTTGTATTTATATCGTGTTTTATGCTTCTGGCGTTGACTTCTTAGATCCTAGCTATTCCATCAGGTGGAACAACGCCCTAGGGTGAAGCCTAGGTTGCCCGGAAAGAAGAAATGATCATAACTTTCATACTGGTTGCAATTATTCGTTTTATATGATGGAAAAACTGTTGTATTTATATTGTATTTTATGCTTCTGGCGTTCACTTCTTAGGCCCTAACTATTCGATCTGGTGGAACAACGCCCTTGGGTGAAGCCTAGGTTGCCCGGAGCGTAGAAATGACCATAACTTTTACACTGGTAGCAATTATGCGTTTTATACAATGGAATAACTGTTCTATTTATTTTGTATTTTATGCTTCGGGCGTTGACTTCTAAGGCCCTAACTGTTTCGTCAGGTGGAGCAACGCCCTAGAGTGAAGCCTAGGTTGCCCGGTACGTAGAAATGACCATCACCTTCAAACTGGTTGCAATTATTCGTTTTATACGATGGAAAAGTTCTTGTATTTATATCGTATTTTATGCTACTGGCGTTGACTTCTTAGGCCCTAGCTATTCAATCTGACGGAGCAACGCCCTAGGGTGAAGCCTAGGTCGCCCGGAAAGTAGAAATGACCATAACTTTTATACTGGTTGCAATTATTCGTTTTATATGATGGAAAAACTGTTGTATTTATATTGTATTTTATGCTTCTGGCGTTCACTTCTTAGGCCCTAACTATTCGATCTGGTGGAACAACGCCCTAGAGTGAAGCCTAGGTTGCTCTAAATGTAGAAATGACCATAACTTTCACACTGGTTGCAATTATTCATTTCATACGATGGAAAAACTGTTGTACTTATACTGTATTATATTCTTAAGGCGTTGAATTCTAAGTCCCTAGCTATTCGATCTGGTGGAGCAACGCCCTAGCGTGAAACCTAGGTTACCCGGAACGTAGAAATGACCAGTACTTTCATACTGTTTGCAGTTATTCCTGTTATACGATGGAAAAACTTTTGCATCTTTATTGTATTTTATGCTTCTGGCGTTTACTTCTAGGGACCTAGCTATTCGATTTGGTGGAGCAACGCCCTGGGGTAAAGCCCAGGTTGCGCGGAACGTAGAAATGACCATAACTTTCACACTGGTAGCAATTATTCGTTTTATACAATGGAAAAACTGTTTTATTTATATCGTATTTTATGCTTCGGGCATTGACTTCTAAGGCCCTAACTATTCAATCTGTTGGAGCAACGCCCTAGGGTGAAGCCTAGGTTGCACGGAAAGTAGAAACGACCATAACTTTCACACTGGTTGCAATTATTCGTTTTATACGATGGAAAAATTGTTCTACTTATTCTGCATTTTATGCTTCGGGCGTTGACTTCTAAGGCCCTAACTATTCGATCTGGTGGAGCAACGCCCTAGAGTGAAGCCTAGTTTGCCCGGAACGTAGAATTGGCCATCACTTTCAAACTGATTGCAATTATTTCTGTTATATGATGGAAACGCTGTTGTATTTTCATTGCATTTTATGCTTCGGGCGTTGACTTCTAAGGCCCTAACTATTCAATCTGTTGGAGCATCGCCCTAGGGTGAAGTGTAGGTTGCTCGGAAAGTAGAAAGGACCATAAGTTTCATACTGGTTGCAATTATTTGTTTTATACGATGGAAAAAGTGTTGTATTTATATTGTATTTTATGCTTCTGGCGTTGACTTCAAAGGCCCTAGCTATTCGATCTAGTGGAGCAACGCCATAGAGTGAAGCCAGGGTTGCCCGGAACGTAGAAATGACCATAACGTTTACACTGGTAGCAATTATTCGTTTTATACAATGGAAAAACTGTTCTACTTATTTTGTATTTAATGCTTCGGGCGTTGGCTTCTAAGGCCCTAACTGTTTGATCTGGTGGAGCAACGCCCTAGGGTGAAGCCTAGGTTGCCCGGAAAGTAGAAATGACCATAACTTACACGGGTTGCAATTATTCCTGTCATATGATGGAAAGGCTGTTGCATTTTTATTGCATTTTATGCTTTGGGCGTTGACTTCTAAGGCCCTAACTGTTTCGTCTGGTGGAGCAACGCCCTAGAGTGAAGCCTAGGTTGCCCGGTACGTAGAAATGACCATCACTTTCAAACTGGTTGCAATTATTCGTTTTATACGATGGAAAAGCTGTTGTATTTATATCGTATTTTATGCTACTGGCGTTGACTTCTTAGGCCCTAACTATTCGATCTGGTGGAACAACGCCCTAGGGTGTAGCCTAGGTTGGCCGGAAAGTAGAAATGACCATAACTTTCACACTGGTAGCAATAATTCGTTTTATACGATGGAAAAGCTGTTGTATCTATATCGTATTTTATGCTTCTGGCGTTGACTTCTTAGGCCCTAACTATTCCACCATGTGGAACAACGCCCTAGGGTGAAGCCTAGGTTGCCCGGAAAGTAGAAATGACCATAACTTACACGGGTTGCAATTATTCCTGTTATATGATGGAAAGGCTGTTGTACTTTCATTGCATTTTATGCTTTGGGCTTTGACTTCTATAGCCCTAGCTATTCAATCTGTTGGAGCAACGCCCTAGGGTGAAGCCTAGGTTGCCCGGAAAGTAGAAATGACCATAACTTTCATACTAGTTGCAATTATTCGTTTTATATGATGGAAAAACTGTTGTATTTATAATGTATTTTATGCTTCGGGCATTGACTTCTAAGGCCCTAACTATTCAATCTGTTGGAGCAACGTCCTAGGGTGAAGCCCAGGTCGCCCGGAAAGTAGAAATGACCATAACTTTTATACTGGTTGCAATTATTCGGTTTATACAATGGAAAAACTGTTTTATTTATATCGTATTTTATGCTTCGGGCATTGACTTCTAAGGCCGAAACTATTCAATCTGTTGGAGCAACGCCCTAGGGTGAAGTGTAGGTTGCTCGGAAAGTAGAAATGACCATAAGTTTCATACTGGTTGCAATTATTTGTTTTATACGATGGAAAAAGTGTTGTATTTATATTGTATTTTATGCTTCTGGCGTTGACTTCAAAGGGCCTAGCTATTCGATCTAGTGGAGCAACGCCATAGAGTGAAGCCTGGGTTGCCCGGAACGTAGAAATGACCATAACGTTTACACTGGTAGCAATTATTCGTTTTATACAATGGAAAAACTGTTCTACTTATTTTGTATTTAATGCTTCGGGCGTTGGCTTCTAAGGCCCTAACTGTTTGATCTGGTGGATCAACGCCCTAGAGTGAAGCCTAGTTTGCCCGGAACGTAGAATTGGCCATCGCTTTCAAACTGATTTCAATTATTCCTGTTATATGATGGAAACACTGTTGTATTTTTATTGCATTTTATGCTTCGGGCGTTGACTTCTAAGGCCCTAACTATTCAATCTGTTGGAGCATCGCCCTAGGGTGAAGTGTAGGTTGCTCGGAAAGTAGAAATGACCATAAGTTTCATACTGGTTGTAATTATTTGTTTTATACGATGGAAAAAGGGTTGTATTTATATTGTATTTTATGCTTCTGGCATTGACTTCAAAGGCCCTAGCTATTCGATCTAGTGGAGCAACGCCATAGAGTGAAGCCTGGGTTGCCCGGAACTTAGAAATGACCATAACGTTTACACTGGTAGCAATTATTCGTTTTTTACAATGGAAAAACTGTTCTACTTATTTTGTATTTAATGCTTCGGGCGTTGGCTTCTAAGGCCCTAACTGTTTGATCTGGTGGAGCAACGCCCTAGAGTGAAACCTAGGTTACCCGGAACGTAGAAATGACCATAACTTTCACACTGGTTGCTACTATTCGTTTTATACGATGGAAAAACTGTTATATTTATATTGTATTTTGTTCTTCTGGCGTTCACTTCTTAGGCCCGAACTATTCGATCTGTTGGAACAACGCCCTTGGGTGAAGCCTAGGTTGCCCGGAACGTAGAAATGACCATAACTTTTACACTGGTAGCAATTATGCGTTCTATACAATGGAATAACTGTTCTATTTATTTTGTATTTTGTGCTTCGGGCGTTGACTTCTAAGGCCCTAACTGTTTCGTCTGGTGGAGCAACGACCTAGAGTGAAGCCTAGGTTGCCCGGCACGTAGAAATGACCATCACCTTCAAACTGGTTGCAATTATTCGTTTTATACGATGGAAAAGTTGTTGTATTTATATCGTATTTTATGCTACTGGCGTTGACTTCTTAGACCCTAACTATTCGATCTGGTGGAACAACGCCTTAGAGTGAAGCCTAGGTTGCCTGGATCGCAGAAATGACCATCACCTTCACACGGGTTGCAATTATTCCTGTTATAGGATGGAAAGACTGTTGTATTTTTATTGTATTTTAGACTTCAGGTGTTGACTTCTGAGGCCGTAGCTATTCGATGTGGTGGAAGAACGCCATAGAGTGAAGCCTAGGTTGCCCGGAACGTAGAAATGACCATAACTTTTACACTGGTAGCAATTATTCGTTTTACACAATGGAAAAACTCTTCTATTTATCTTGTATTTTATGCTTCGGGCGTTGACTTGTGAGGCCCTAACTGTTTGATCTGGTGGAGCAACGCCCTAGAGTGAAGCCTAGGTTGCCCGGTACGTAGAAATGACCATCACTTTCAACTGGTTGCAATTATTCGTTTTATACGATGGAAAAGCTGTTGTATTTATATCGTATTTTATGCTTCTGGCGTTGACTTCTTAGGCCCTAACTATTCCATCAGGTGGAACAACGCCCTAGGGTGTAGCCTAGGTTGGCCGGAAAGTAGAAATGACCATAACTTTCACACTGGTAGCAATAATTCGTTTTATACGATGGAAAAGCTGTTGTACCTATATCGTATTTTATGCTACTGGCTTGACTTCTTAGGCCCTAACTATTCCATCATGTGGAACAACGCCCTAGGGTGAAGCCTAGGTTGCCCGGAAAGTAGAAATGACCATCACTTACACGGGTTGCAATTATTCCTGTTATATGATGGAAAGACTGTTGTATTTTTATTGCATTTTATGCTTTGGGCTTTGACTTCTAAGGCCCTAGCTATTCAATCTGTTGGAGCAACGCCCTGGGGTGAAGCCTAGGTTGCCCGGTACGTAGAAATGACCATCACTTTCAACTGGTTGCAATTATTCGTTTTATACGATGGAAAAGCTGTTGTATTTATATCGTATTTTATGCTTCTGGCGTTGACTTCTTAGGCCCTAACTATTCCATCAGGTGGAACAACGCCCTAGGGTGTAGCCTAGGTTGGCCGGAAAGTAGAAATGACCATAACTTTCACACTGGTAGCAATAATTCGTTTTATACGATGGAAAAGCTGTTGTACCTATATCGTATTTTATGCTTCTGGCTTGACTTCTTAGGCCCTAACTATTCCATCATGTGGAACAACGCCCTAGGGTGAAGCCTAGGTTGCCCGGAAAGTAGAAATGACCATCACTTACACGGGTTGCAATTATTCCTGTTATATGATGGAACGACTGTTGTATTTTTATTGCATTTTATGCTTTGGGCTTTGACTTCTAAGGCCCTAGCTATTCAATCTGTTGGAGCAACGCCCTAGGGTGAAGCCTAGGTTGCCCGGAAAGTAGAAATGACCATAACTTTCATACTAGTTGCAATTATTCGTTTCATATGATGGAAAAACTGTTGTATTTATATCGTATTTTATGCTTCTGGCGTTGACTTCTTGGGACCTAACTATTCCATCAGGTGGAACAACGCCCTAGGGTGAAGCCTAGGTTGCCCGGAAAGTAGAAATGACCATAACTTTCACACTGGTAGCAATTATTCGTTTTATACGATGGAAATGCTGTTGTATTTATATTGTATTTTATGCTTCTGGCGTTGACTTCTAAGGCCCTAGCATTTCGATCTAGTGGAGCAACGCCCTAGAGTGAAGCCTAGGTTGCCCGGAACGTAGAAATGACGATCACTTTCAAACTGGTTGCAATTAATCCTGTTATACGATGGAAAAACTGTTTAATTTTCATTGCATTTTATCATTCGGGCATTGACTTCTAAGGCCCAAACTATTCAATCTGTTTGCGCAACGCCCCAGGGTGAAGCCTAGGTTGCCCGGAAAGTAGAAATGACCATAACTTTCATACTCGTTGCAATTATTCGTTTTATATGATGGAAAAACTGTTGTATTTATATTGCATTTTATGCTTCTGGCGTTCACTCCTTAGGCCCTAACTATTCGATCTGGTGGAACAACGGCCTAGGGTGAAGCCTAGGTAGCCCGGAACGTAGAAATGACCATAACTTTTACACTGTTAGCAATTATTCGTTATATACAATGGAAAGCTGTTCTATTTATTTTGTATTTAATGCTTCGGGCGTTGGCGTCTAAGGCCCTAACTGTTTGATCTGGTGGAGCAACGCCCTAGAGTGAAAGCTAGGTTGCCCGGAACGTAGAAATGACCATAACTTTCACACTGGTTGCTATTATTCGTTTTATACGATGGAAAAACTGTTATATTTATATTGTATTTTATGCTTCGGGCGTTGACTTCTAAGGCCCTAACTGTTTCGTCTGGTGGAGCAACGCCCTAGAGTGACGCCTAGGGTGCTCGGAACGTAGAAATGACCATAACTTTCATACTGGTTGCAATTATTCGTTTTATATGATGGAAAAACTGTTCTATTTATTTTGTATTTAATGCTTCGGGCGTTGGCTCCTAAGGCCCTAACTGTTTGATCTGGTGGAGCAACGCCCTCGAGTGACGCCTAGGGTGCTCGGAACGTAGAAGTGACCATAACTTTCATACAGGTTGCAATTATTCGTTTTATATGATGGAAAAACTGTTGTATTTATATTGTATTTTATGCTTCTGGCGTTCACTTCTTAGGCCCTAGCTATTCGATCTGCTGGAACAACGGCCGAGGGTGAAGCCTAGGTTGCCCGGAACGTAGAAATGACCATAACTTTTACACTGGTAGCAATTATTCGTTTTATAAAATGGAAAAACTGTTCTATTTATTTTGTATTTAATGCTTCGGGCGTTGGCTCCTAAGGCCCTAACTGTTTGATCTGGTGGAGCGACGCCCTAGAGTGAAACCTAGGTTGCCCGGAACGTAGAAATGACCACAACTTTCACACTGGTTGCTATTATTCGTTTTATACGATGGAAAAACTGTTATATTTATATTGTATTTTATTCTTCTGGCGTTCACTTCTTAGGCCCGAACTATTCGATCTGGTGGAACAACGCCCTAGGGTGAAGCCTAGGTTGCCCGGAACGTAGAATTGACCATAAAGTTTACACTGGTAGCAATTATTCGTTTTATACAATGGAAAAACTGTTCTATTATGTTGTATTTTATGCTTCGGGCGTTGACTTCTAAGGCCCTAACTGTTTGATCTGGTGGAGCAACGCCCTAGAGTGAAGGCTAGGTTGCCCGGTACGTAGAAATGACCATCACTTTCAAACTGGTTGCAACTATTCGTTTTATACGATGGAAACGCTGTTGTATTTATATCGTATTTTATGCTTCTGGCGTTGACTTCTTAGGCCCTAACTATTCGATCAGGCGGAACAACGCCCTAGGGTGAAGCCTAGGTTGCCCGGCAAGTAGAAATGACCATAACTTTCACACTGGCAGCAATTATTCGTTTTATACGATGGAAAAACTGTTCTATTTATCTTGTATTTTATGCTACGGGAGTTGACTTCTAAGGCCCTAACTATTCGATCTGGTGGAGCAACGCCCTCGAGTGAAGCGTAGGTTGCCCGGTACGTATAAATGACCATCACTTTCAAATTGGTTGCAATTATTCCTGTTATATGATGGAAATACTGTTTTATTTTTATTGCATTATATGCTTCGGGCATTGACTTCTAAGGCCCTAACTATACAATCTGTTGGAGCAGCGCCCTAGGGTGAAGCCTAGGTTGCCCGGAAAGTAGAAATGACCATAACTTTCATACTGGTAGCAATTATTCGTTTTATACAATGGAAAAACTGTTCTATTTATTTTGTCTTTAATGCTTCGGGAGTTGGCTTCTAAGGCCCTAACTGTTTGACCTGGTGGAGCAACGCCCTATAGTGAAGCCTAGGTTGCGCGGTACGTAGAAATGACCATCACTTTCAAACTGGTTGCAATTATTCGTTTTATACGATGGAAAAGCTGTTGTATTTATATCGTATTTTATGCTTCTGGCGTTGACTTCTTGGGACCTAACTATTCCATCAGGTGGAACAACGCCCTAGGGTGAAGCCTAGGTTGCCCGGAAAGTAGAAATGACCATAACTTTCACACTGGTAGCAATTAATCCTGTCATTGGGTGGAAAGACTGTTGTATTTTTATTGTATTTTAGACTTCAGGTGTTGACTTCTGAGGCCGTAGCTATCCGATGTGGTGGAAGAACGCCATAGAGTGAAGCCTAGGTTGCCCGGAACGTAGAAATGACCATAACTTTTACACTGGTAGCAATTATTCGTTTTACACAATGGAAAAACCCTTCTATTTATCTTGTATTTTATGCTTCGGGCGTTGCCTTCTGAGGCCCTAACTGTTTGATCTGGTGGAGCAACGCCCTAGAGTGAAGCCTAGGTTGCCCGGAAAGTAGAAATGACCATAACTTTCACACTGGTAGCAATTTTTCGTTTTATACGATGGAAAAGCTGTTGTATTTATATTGTATTTTATGCCTCTGGCGTTGACTTCTAAGGCCGTAGCTATTAGATGTGGTGGAGCAACGCCCTAGAGTGAAGCCTAGGTTGCCCGGAACGTAGAAATGTCCATTACTTTCACACTGGTTGCAATTATTCGTTTTATACGATGGAAAAGCAGTTGTATTTATATCGTATCTTATGCTTCTGGCGTTTACTTCTTAGGCCCTAGCTATACGATCTGGTGGAACAACGCCCTAGAGTGAAGCCTAGGTTGCCTGGAACGTAGAAATGACCATCACTTTCACACGGGTTGCAATTATTCGTTTTATACGGTGTAAGGCTGTTGTATTTATTTTGTATTTTATTCTTCTGGTGTTGACTTCTTAGGCCCTAACTATTCGATCTGGTGGAACAACGCCGTGGAGTGAAGCCTAGGTTGCCCGGAACGTAGGAATGACCATAACTTTTACACTGGTAGCAATTATTCGTTTTACACAATGGAAAAACTCTTCTATTTCTCTTGTATTTTATGCTTCGGGCGTTGACTTCTGAGGCCCTAACTGTTTGATCTGGTGGAGCAACGCCCTAGAGTGAAGCCTAGGTTGCCCGGAAAGGAGAAATGACCATCACTTTCAAACTGGTTGCAATTAATCCTGTTATACGATGGAAAAACTGTTGTATTTTTATTGCATTTTATGGTTCTGGCGTTCACTTCTTAGGCCCTAACTATTCGATCTGGTGGAACAACGGCCTAGGGTGAAGCCCAGGTTGGCCGGAACGTAGAAATGACCATTACTTTCACACTGTTTGCAATTATTCGTTTTATACAATGGAAAAACTGTTCTATTATGTTGTATTTTATGCTTCGGGCGTTGACTTCTAAGGCCCTAACTGTTTGATCTGGTGGAGCAACGCCCTAGAGTGAAGGCTAGGTTGCCCGGTACGTAGAAATGACCATCACTTTGAAACTGGTTGCAATTATTCGTTTTATACGATGGAAACGCTGTTGTATTTATATCGTATTTTATGCTTCTGGCGTTGACTTCTTAGGCCCTAACTATTCCATCAGGCGGAACAACGCCCTAGGGTGAAGCCTAGGTTGCCCGGCAAGTAGAAATGACCATAACTTTCACACTGGCAGCAATTATTCGTTTTATACGATGGAAAAACTGTTCTATTTATCTTGTATTTTATGCTACGGGAGTTGACTTCTAAGGCCCTAACTATTCGACCTGGTGGAGCAACGCCCTCGAGTGAAGCGTAGGTTGCCCGGTACGTATAAATGACCATCACTTTCAAATTGGTTGCAATTATTCCTGTTATATGATGGAAATACTGTTGTATTTTTATTGCATTATATGCTTCGGGCATTGACTTCTAAGGCCCTAACTATACAATCTGTTGGAGCAGCGCCCTAGGGTGAAGCCTAGGTTGCGCGGAACGTAGAAATGACCATAACTTTCATACTGGTTGCAATTATTCGTTTTATATGATGGAAAAACTGTTGTATTTATATTGTATTTTATGCTTCTGGCGTTCACTTCTTAGGCCCTAACCATTCGATCTGGTGGAACAACGGCCTAGGGTGAAGCCTATGTCGCCCTGAACGTAGAAATGACCATAACTTATACACTGGTAGCAATTATTCGTTTTATACAATGGAAAAACTGTTCTATTTATTTTGTCTTTAATGCTTCGGGAGTTGGCTTCTAAGGCCCTAACTGTTTGACCTGGTGGAGCAACGCCCTATAGTGAAGCCTAGGTTGCGCGGTACGTAGAAATGACCATCACTTTCAAACTGGTTGCAATTATTCGTTTTATACGATGGAAAAGCTGTTGTATTTATATCGTATTTTATGCTTCTGGCGTTGACTTCTTGGGACCTAACTATTCCATCAGGTGGAACAACGCCCTAGGGTGAAGCCTAGGTTGCCCGGAAAGTAGAAATGACCATAACTTTCACACTGGTAGCAATTAATCCTGTCATAGGATGGAAAGACTGTTGTATTTTTATTGTATTTTAGACTTCAGGTGTTGACTTCTGAGGCCGTAGCTATTCGATGTGGTGGAAGAACGCCATAGAGTGAAGCCTAGGTTGCCCGGAACGTAGAAATGACCATAACTTTTACACTGGTAGCAATTATTCGTTTTACACAATGGAAAAACTCTTCTATTTGTCTTGTATTTTATGCTTCGGGCGTTGCCTTCTGAGGCCCTAACTGTTTGATCTGGTGGAGCAACGCCCTAGAGTGAAGCCTAGGTTGCCCGGAAAGTAGAAATGACCATAACTTTCACACTGGTAGCAATTATTCGTTTTATACGATGGAAAAGCTGTTGTATTTATATTGTATTTTATGCTTCTGGCGTTTACTTCTTAGGCCCTAGCTATACGATCTGGTGGAACAACGCCCTAGAGTGAAGCCTAGGTTGCCTGGAACGTAGAAATGACCATCACTTTAACACGGGTTGCAATTATTCGTTTTATACGGTGTAAAGGCTGTTGTATTTATTTTGTATTTTATTCTTCTGGTGTTGACTTCGTGGGCCCTAACTATTCGATCTGGTGGAACAACGCCGTGGAGTGAAGCCTAGGTTGCCCGGAACGTAGAAATGACCACTACTATTACACTGGTTGCATATTACTCCTGCTACACGATGGAAAAACTGTTGTATTTTTATTGCATTTTATGCTTCTGGCGTTCACTTCTTAGGCCCTAACTATTCGATCTGGTGGAACAACGCCCTAGAGTGAGGCCTAGGTTGCTCGGAATGTAGAAATGACCATAACTTTCACACTGGTTGCAATTATTCGTTTTATACGATGGAAAAACTGTTATATTTATATTGTATTTTATGCTTCTGGCGTTGACTACTGAGGCCGTTGCTATTCGATGTGGTGGAAGAACGCCACAGAGTGAAGCCTAGGTAGCCCGGAACGTAGAAATGACCATAACTTTCACACTGGTTGCTGTTATTCGTTCTATACGATGGAAGAACTGTTATATTTATATTGTATTTTATGCTTCAGGCGTTCACATCTTAGGCCCGAACTATTCGATCTGGTGGAAAAACGCCCTAGAGTGGAGCCTAGGTTGCCCGGAACGTAGAAATGACCATAACTTTCACACTGGTTGCTATTATTCGTTTTATACGATGGAAAAACTGTTATATTTATATTGTATTTTATTCTTCTGGCGTTCACATCTTAGGCCCGAACTATTCGATCTGGTGGAAAAACGCCCTTGGGTGAAGCCTAGGTTGCCCGGAACGTAGAAATGACCATAACTTTTACACTGGTAGCAATTATGCGTTTTATACAATGGAATAACTGTTCTATTTATTTTGTATTTTATGCTTCGGGCGTTGACTTCTAAGGCCCTAACTGTTTCGTCTGGTGGAGCAACGCCCTAGAGTGAAGCCTAGGTTGCCCGGTACGTAGAAATGACCATCACCTTCAAACTGGTTGCAATTATTCGTTTTATACGATGGAAAAGTTGTTGTATTTATATCGTATTTTATGCTACTGGCGTTGACTTCTTAGGCCCTAACTATTCGATCTGGTGGAACAACGCCCTAGAGTGAAGCCTAGGTTGCCTGGAACGCAGAAATGACCATCACATTCACACGGGTTGCAATTATTCCTGTTATAGGATGGAAAGACTGTTGTATTTTTATTGTATTTTAGACTTCAGGTGTTGACTTCTGGGGCCGTAGCTATTCGATGTGGTGGAAGAACGCCATAGAGTGAAGCCTAGGTTGCCCGGAACGTAGAAATGACCATAACTTTTACACTGGTAGCAATTATTCGTTTTACACAATGGAAAAACTCTTCTATTTATCTTGTATTTTATGCTTCGGGCGTTGACTTCTGAGGCCCTAACTGTTTGATCTGGTGGAGCAACGCCCTAGAGTGAAGCCTAGGTTGCCCGGAAAGGAGAAATGACCATCACTTTCAAACTGGTTGCAATTAATCCTGTTATACGATGGAAAAACTGTTGTATTTTTATTGCATTTTATGGTTCTGGCGTTCACTTCTTAGGCCCTAACTATTCGATCTGGTGGAACAACGGCCTAGGGTGAAGCCCAGGTTGGCCGGAACGTAGAAATGACCATTACTTTCACACTGTTTGCAATTATTCCTTTTATACGATGTAAAAGCTGTTGTATTTATATCGCATTTTATGCTTCTGGCGTTTACTTCTAAGGACCTAACTATTCGATCTGGTGGAGCAACGCCCTAGAGTGAAGCCTAGGTTGCTCGGAATGTAGAAATGACCATAACTTTCACACTGGTTGCAATTATTCGTTTTATACGATGGAAACGCTGTTGTATTTATATTGTATTTTATGCCTCTGGCGTTGACTTCTAAGGCCGTAGCTATTAGATGTGGTGGAGCAACGCCCTAGAGTGAAGCCGAGGTTGCCCGGAACGTAGAAATGACCATTACTTTCACACTGGTTGCAATTATTCTTTTATACGATGGAAAAGCAGTTGTATTTATATCGTATTTTATGCTTCTGGCGTTTACTTCTTAGGCCCTAGCTATACCATCTGGTGGAACAACGCCCTAGAGTGAAGCCTAGGTTACCTGGAACGTAGAAATGACCATCACTTTCACACGGGTTGCAGTTATTCGTTTTATACGGTGTAAAGGCTGTTGTATTTATTTTGTATTTTATTATTCTGGTGTTGACTTCTTAGGCCCTAACTATTCGATCTGGTGGAACAACGCCGTGGAGTGAAGCCTAGGTTACCCGGAACGTAGAAATGACCACTACTATCACACTGGTTGCATATTACTCCTGCTACACGATGGAAAAACTGTTGTATTTTTATTGCATTTTATGCTTCTGGCGTTAACTTCTTAGGTCCTAACTATTCGATCTGGTGGAACAACGCCCTAGAGTGAGGCCTAGGTTGCTCGGAATGTAGAAATGACCATAACTTTCACACTGGTTGCAATTATTCGTTTTATACGATGGAAAAACTGTTGCATCTTTATCGTATTTTATGCTTCTGGCGTTGACTGCTTAGGCCGTAACTATTCGATCTGGAGGAGCAACGCCCTGGAGTGAAACCTAGGTTGCCCGGAACGTGGAAATGACCATAACTTTCACACTGGTTGCTATTATTCGTTTTATACGATGGAAAAACTGTTATATTTATATTGTATTTTATTCTTCTGGCGTCCACATCTTAGGCCCGAACTATTCGATCTGGTGGAAAAACGCCCTTGGGTGAAGCCTAGGCTGCCCGGAACGTAGAAATGACCATAACTTTTACACTGGTAGCAATTATTCGTTTTATACAATGGAATAACTGTTCTATTTATTTTGTATTTTATGCTTCGGGTGTTGACTTCTAAGGCCCTAACTGTTTCGTCTGGTGGAGCAACGCCCTAGAGTGAAGCCTAGGTTGCCCGGTACGTAGAAAAGACCATCACCTTCAAACTGGTTGCAATTATTCGTTTTATACGATGGAAAAGTTGTTGTATTTATATCGTATTTTATGCTACTGGCGTTGAGTTCTTAGGCCCTAACTATTCGATCTGGTGGAACAACGCCCTAGAGTGAAGCCTAGGTTGCCTGGAACGCAGAAATGACCATCACCTTCACACGGGTTGCAATTATTCCTGTTATAGGATGGAAAGACTGTTGTATTTTTATTGTATTTTATGGTTCTGGCGTTCACTTCTTCGGCCCTAACTATTCGATCTGGTGGAACAACGGCCTAGGGTGAAGCCCAGGTTGGCCGGAACGTAGAAATGACCATTACTTTCACACTGTTTGCAATTATTCCTTTTATACGATGTAAAAGCTGTTGTATTTATATCGCATTTTATGCTTCTGGCGTTTACTTCTAAGGACCTAACTATTCGATCTGGTGGAGCAACGCCCTAGAGTGAAGCCTAGGTTGCTCGGAATGTAGAAATGACCATAACTTTCACACTGGTTGCAATTATTCCTCTTATAGGATGGAAAGACTGTTGTATTTTTATTGTATTTTAGACTTCAGGTGTTGACTTCTGAGGCCGTAGCTATTCGATGTGGTGGAAGAACGCCATAGAGTGAAGCCTAGGTTGTCCGGAACGTAGAAATGACCATAACTTTTACACTGGTAGCAATTATTCGTTTTACACAATGGAAAAACTCTTCTATTTATCTTGTATTTTATGCTTCGGGCGTTGACTTCTGAGGCCCTAACTGTTTCGTCTGGTGGAGCAACGCCCTAGAGTGAAGCCTAGGTTGCCCGGTACGTAGAAATGACCATCACCTTCAAACTGGATGCAATTATTCGTTTTATACGATGGAAAAGTTGTTGTATTTATATCGTATTTTATGCTACTGGCGTTGACTTCTTAGGCCCTAACTATTCGATCTGGTGGAACAACGCCCTAGAGTGATGCCTAGGTTGCCCGGAACGTAGAAGTGACGATTACTTTCACACTGGTTGCAATTATTCGTTTTATACGATGGAAAAGCAGTTGTATTTATATCGTATTTTATGCTTCTGGCGTTTAATTCTTAGGCCCTAGCTATACGATCTGGTGGAACAACGCCCTAGAGTGAAGCCTAGGTTGCCTGAAACGTAGAAATGACCATCACTTTCACACGGGTTGCAATTATTCGTTTTATACGGTGTAAAGGCTGTTGTATTTATTTTGTATTTTATTCTTCTGGTGTTGACTTCTTAGGCCCTAACTATTCGGTCTGGTGGAACAACGCCGTGGAGTGAAGCCTAGGTTGCCCGGAACGTAGAAATGACCACTACTATCACACTGGTTGCATATTACTCCTGCTACACGATGGAAAAACTGTTGTATTTTTATTGCATTTTATGCTTCTGGCGTTCACTTCTTAGGCCCTAACTATTCGATCTGGTGGAACAACGCCCTAGAGTGAGGCCTAGGTTGCTCGGAATGTAGAAATGACCATAACTTTCACACTGGTTGCAATTATTCGTTTTATACGATGGAAAAGTTGTTGTATTTATATCGTATTTTATGCTACTGGCGTTGACTTCTTAGGCCCTAACTATTCGATCTGGTGGAACAACGCCTTAGAGTGAAGCCTAGGTTGCCTGGATCGCAGAAATGACCATCACCTTCACACGGGTTGCAATTATTCCTGTTATAGGATGGAAAGACTGTTGTATTTTTATTGTATTTTAGACTTCAGGTGTTGACTTCTGAGGCCGTAGCTATTCGATGTGGTGGAAGAACGCCATAGAGTGAAGCCTAGGTTGCCCGGAACGTAGAAATGACCATAACTTTTACACTTGTAGCAATTATTCGTTTTACACAATGGAAAAACTCTTCTATTTATCTTGTATTTTATGCTTCGGGCGTTGACTTCTGAGGCCCTAACTGTTTGATCTGGTGGAGCAACGCCCTGGAGTGAAGCCTAGGTTGCCCGGTACGTAGAAATGACCATCACTTTCATACTGGTTGCAATTATTCGTTTTATACGATGGAAAAGCTGTTGTATTTATATCGTATTTTATGCTTCTGGCGTTGACTTCTTAGGCCCTAACTATTCCATCAGGTGGAACAACGCCCTAGGGTGTAGCCTAGGTTGGCCGGAAAGTAGAAATGACCATAACTTTCACACTGGTAGCAATAATTCGTTTTATACGATGGAAAAGCTGTTGTATCTATATCGTATTTTATGCTTCTGGCGTTGACTTCTTAGGCCCTAACTATTCCATCATGTGGAACAACGCCCTGGAGTGAAACCTAGGTTGCCCGATACGTAGAAATGACCACTACTATCACACTGGTTGCAAACTATTCCTGCTATACGATGGAAAAACTGTTGCATCTTTATTGTATTTTATGCTTCTGGCTTTGACTTCTAAGGCCCTAGCTATTCGGTTTGGTGGAGCAACGCCCTAAAGTGGAACCTAGGTTGCCCGGTACGTAGAAATGACCATTACTTTCACACTGTTTGCAAATATACATTATATATGGTGGAAAATCTGTTGTATTTATGTTGTATTTTATGCTTCTGGCGTTGACTTCTTAGGCCCTAACTATTTGATCTTATGGAGCACCGCCCTAGACTGAAGCCTAGGTTGCCCGAAACGTAGAAATGACCATAACTTCCACACTGGTTGCAATTATTCGCTTTATACGATGGAAAAGGTGTTGTATTTATATCGTATTTTATGCTTCTGGCGTTGACTTCTTAGGCCCTAACTGTTCCATCTGGTGGAACAACGCCCTAGGGTAAAGCTCAGGTTGCGCGGAACGTAGAAATGACCATAACTTTCACACTGGTAGCAATTATT
Source organism: Calliopsis andreniformis (assembly GCF_051401765.1). Classification (NCBI taxonomy): domain Eukaryota; kingdom Metazoa; phylum Arthropoda; class Insecta; order Hymenoptera; family Andrenidae; genus Calliopsis; species Calliopsis andreniformis. Next base: position 14,422,407 of record NW_027480429.1, on the reverse strand, counting down.
CGTTTCATACGATGGAAAAACTTTTTTATTTATTTTGCATTTTATGCTTCGGGCGTTGACTTCTAAGGCCTTAGCTATTCCATCTGGTGGAGCAACGCCCTAGAGTGACACGTAGGTTGCCCGGCACGTAGAAATGACCATTACTTTCACAATGTTCGCAATCATTCATTTTATACGATGGAAAAACTGTTGTACTTATATTGTATTTTATGCTTCGGGCGTTGACTTCTAAGGCCCTAACTATCCTATCTGGTGGATCAACGCTCTAGAGTGATGCCTAGGTTGCCCGGAACGTTGAAATGACCATCACTTTCTAACTGGTTGCAATTATTCCTGTTATATGATGGAAAAACTATTGTATTTTTATTGCATTTTATGCTTCGGGCATTGACTTCTAAGGTCCTAACTATTCAATCTGTAGGAGCAACGCCCTAGAGTGAAGCCTAGGTTGCCCGGAACGTAGAATCGGCCATCACTTTCAAACTGGTTGCAATTATTCCTGTTATATGATGGAAACACTGTTGTACTTTTATTGCATTTTATGCTTCGGGCGTTGACTTCTGAGGCCGTAGCTATTCGATGTGGTGGATGAACGCCATAGAGTGAAGCCTAGGTTGCTCGGAACGAAGAAATGACCATAACTTTCACACTGGTTGCTATTATTCGTTTTATACGATGGAAAAACTGTTCTATTTATTTTGTATTTTATGCTTCGGACGTTGGCTTTTAAGGCCCTAACTGTTTGATCTGGTGGAGTAACGCCCTAGAGTGAAGCCGAGGTCGCCCGGAACGTAGAAAGGACCATCACTTTCACACGGGTTGCAATTATTCCTGTTTTAGGAAGGAAAGACAGTTGTATTTTTATTGTATTTTATGCTTCAGGCGTTGACTGCTGAGGCCGTAGCTATTCGATGTGGTGGAAGAACGCCATAGAGTAAAGCCTAGGTTGCCCGGAACGTAGAAATGACCAGAACTTTCATACTGGTTGCAATTATTCGTTTTATATGATGGAAAAACTGTTGTATTTATATTGTATTTTATGCTGCTGGGGTTCACTTCTTCGGCCCTAACTATTCGATCTGGTGGAACAACGCCCTGGGCTGAAGCCTAGGTTACCCGAAACGTAGAAATGACCATAACTTTCACGCTGGTTCCTGTTATTCGTTTTATACGATGGAAAAACTGTTATATTTATATTGTATTTTATGCTGCTGGCGTTCACTTCTTCGGCCCTAACTATTCGATCTGGTGGAACAACGCCCTGGGGTGAAGCCTAGGTTGCCCGAAACGTAGAAATGACCATAACTTTCACGCTGGTTGCTATTATTCGTTTTATACGATGGAAAAACTGTTATATTTATATTGTATTTTATGCTTCTGGCGTTGATTTCTTAGGCCCTAACTATTCAATCTGGTGGAACAACACCCTAGAGTGAGGCCTAGGTTGCCCGGAACGTAGAAATGACCATCACTTCCATACGGGTAGCAATTATTCGTTTTATACGATGGAAAAACTGTTGTATTTATATTGTATTTTATGCTTCTGGCGTTGACTTCTAAGGAACTAACTATTCGATCTGGTGGAGCAACGCCCTAGAGTGAAGCCTAGATTACCCGGAACGTAGTAATGACTAGTACTATCACACTGTTTGCAGTTATTCCTGTTATACGATGGAAAGCTGTTGCATCTTTATCGTATTTTATGCTTCTGGCGCTGACTTCTAAGGCCCTAACTATTCGATCTGGTGGAGCAAGGCCCTAGACTGAAGCCTAGGTTGCCCGGAACGTAGAAATGACCATAACATTCACACTGGTTGCCATTAATTGTTTTCTACGATGGAAAAGCTGTTGTATTTATATCGTATTTTATGCTTCTGGCGTTGACTTCTTAGGCCCTAACTATTCGATCTGGTGGAGCAACGCCCTAGTGTAAAGCCTAGGTTGCTCGGAACGTAGAAATGGCCATTACCTTCACACTGTTTGCAATTGTTCATTTTATTCGATGGCAAAGCTGTTGTACTTATATTGTATTTTATGCTTCGGGCGTTGACTTCTAAGGCCCTAACTATTCGATTTGGGTGGAGCAACGCCCTACAGTGAAGCCTTGGTTGCTCGGAACGTAGAAATGACCATTACTTGCACAATGTCTGCAATTATACATTCTATACGATGGAAAAGCTGTTGTATTTATATTGTATTTTATGCCCCTGGCGTTGACTTCTAAGTCCCTAGCTATTCGATCTGGTGGAGCAACGCCCTAGTGTGAAACCTAGGTTACCCGGAACGTAGAAATGTCCAGTACTTTCAGACTGGTTGCTGTTATTCGTTTCATACGATGGAAAAGCTGTTATATTTATTTTGCATTTTATGCTTCGGGCGTTGACTTCTAAGGCCCTAGCTATTCCATCTGGTGGAGCAACACCCTAGAGTGCAGCCTAGGTTGCCCGGAACGTAGAAATGACCATAACATTCACACTGGTTGCAATTATTCCTTTTATAAGATGGCAAAGCTGTTGTATTTATATTGTATTTATGCTTCGGGCGTTGACTTCTAAGGCCCGGACTATTCGATTTGGTGGAGCAACGCCCTACAGTGAAGCCTAGGTTGCCCGGAACGTAGAAATGACCAGTACTTTCACACTGGTTACAGTTATTCGTTTTATACAATGGAAAAACTGTTCTATTTATTTTGCATATTATACTTCGGGCGTTGACTTCTAAGGCCCTAACTATTCGAACTGGTGGAGCAACGCCCTAGAGTGAAGCCTAGGTTGCCCGGAAAGTGGAAATGACCTTAACTTTCACACTGGTTGCTATTATTCGTCTTATACGATGGAAAAGCTGTTATATTTATATTGCATTTTATGCTTCTGGCATTGAATTCTAAGTCCCTATCTATTCAATCTGGTGGAGCAACACCCTAGAGTGCAGCCTAGGTTGCCCGGAACGTAGAAATGACCATTACTTTCACAATGTCTGCAATTATTCATTTGATACGATGGAGAAACTGTTGTACTTATATTGTATTTTATCCTTCTGGCGTTGAATTCCAAGTCCCTAGCTATTCGATCTGGTGGAGCAACGCCCTAGTGTGAAACCTAGGTTACCCTGAACGCAGAAATGACCAGTACTTTCAGACTGGTTGCAGTTATTCGTTTCATACAGTGGAAAAACTGTTCTATTTATTTTGCATTTTATGCTTGTGGCGTTGAATTCTAAGTCCCTAGCAATTCCATCTGGTGGAGCAACACCCTAGAGTGAAGCCTAGGTTGCCCGGAACGTAGAAGTGACCATTACTTCCACACTGTGTGCAAATATACATTATATACGATGGAAAAGCTGTTGTACTTATACTGTAATTTATGCTTCTGGCGTTGACTTCTTAGGCCGTAACTATTTGATCTGGTGGAGCACCGCCCTAGAGTGAAGCCTAGGTTGCCCGGAACGTAGAACATACCATTACCTTCACACTGGTTGCAATTATTCCTGTTATACGATGGAAAAACTGTTGCACCTTTATTGTATTTAACGCTTCTGGCGTTGACTTCACAGGCCCTAAATATTCGATCTGGTGGAGCAACGTCCTAGAGTGAAGCCTAGGTTGACCGGAACGTAGAAATGGCCATAACTTTCACACTGGTTACCATTATTCGTTTTATACGATGGAAAAGCTGTTGTATTTATATCGTATTTTATGCTTCTGGCGTTGACTTCTTAGGCCCTAACTATTCCATCAGGTGGAACAACGCCCTAGGGTGAAGCCTAGGTTGCCCGGGAAGTAGAAATGACCATAACCTTCACACTGGTTGCTATTATTCGTTTTATACGATGGAAAAGCTGTTGTACTTATATTGTATTTTATGCTTCGGGCGTTGACTTCTAAGGCCCTAACTATTCGATTTGGTGGAGCAGCGCCCTACAGTGAAGCCTAGGTTGCCCGGAACGTAGAATCGGCCATCACTTTCAAACTGGTTGCAATTATTCCTGTTATATGATGGAAACACTGTTGTACTTTTATTGTATTTTATGCTTCAGGCGTTGACTTCTGAGGCCGTAGCTATTCGATGTGGTGGAAGAACGCCATAGAGTGAAGCCTAGGTTGCCCGGGAAGTAGAAATGACCATAACTTTCACACTGTTTGCAATTATTCCTTTTATAGGATGGATAAGCTGCTGTATTTATATCGTATTTTATGCTTCTGGCGTTGACTTCTAAGGACCTAACTATTCGATCTGGTGGAGCAACGCCCTAGAGTGAAGCCTAGGTTGCTGGGAATGTAGAAATGTCCAGAACTTTCACACTGGTTGCAATTATTCGTTTTATACGATGGAAAAACTGTTGTGTTTATATTGTATTTTATGCTTCTGGCGTTCACTTCTTGGGCCCTAACTATTCGATCTGGTGGAACAACGCCCTAGGGTGAAGCCTAGGTTGCCCGGAACGTAGAAATGACCATAACATTTACACTGGTAGCAATTATTCGTTTTATACAATGGAAAAACTGTTCTTTTTATTTTGTATTTTATGCTTCGGGCGTTGACTTCTAAGGCCCTAACTGTTTGATCTCGGTGGAGCAACGCCATAGAGTGAAGCCTAGGTTGCCCGGAACGAAGAAATGACAATTACTTTCACACTGTTTGCAATTATTCGTTTTTTACGATGGAAAAGCTGTTGTATTTATATTGTATTATATGCCTCTGGCGTTGACTTCTAAGGCCCTAGCTATCCGATCTAGTGCAGCAACGCCCTAGAGTGAAGCCTAGGTTGCCCGGAACGTAGAAATGACCATCACTTTCAAACTGGTTGCAATTAATCCTGTTATACGATGGAAAAACTGTTGTATTTTTATTGCATTTTATGCTTCGGGCGTTGACTTCTAAGGCCCTAACTATTCAATCTGTTGGAGCAACGCCCTAGAGTGAAGCCTAGGTTGCTCGGAATGTAGAAATGATCATTACTTTCACACTGGTTGCAATTATTCGTTTTATACGATGGAAAAACTGTTGTATTTATATTGTATTTTATGCTTCTGGCGTTCACTTCTTAGGCCCTAACTATTCGACCTGGTAGAGCAACGCCCTAGAGTGCAGCCTAGGGTGCCCGGAACGTAGAAATGACCATAACATTTACACTGGTAGCAATTATTCGTTTTATACAATGGAAAAACTGTTCTTTTTATTTTGTATTTTATGCTTCGGGCGTTGACTTCTAAGGCCCTAACTGTTTGATCTCGGTGGAGCAATGCCATAGAGTGAAGCCTAGGTTGCCCGGAACGAAGAAATGACAATTACTTTCACACTGTTTGCAATTATTCGTTTTTTACGATGGAAAAGCTGTTGTATTTATATTGTATTATATGCCTCTGGCGTTGACTTCTAAGGCCCTAGCTATTCGATCTAGTGCAGCAACGCCCTAGAGTGAAGCCTAGGTTGCCCGGAACGTAGAAATGACCATCACTTTCAAACTGGTTGCAATTAATCCTGTTATACGATGGAAAAACTGTTGTATTTTTATTGCATTTTATGCTTCGGGCGTTGACTTCTAAGGCCCTAACTATTCAATCTGTTGGAGCAACGCCCTAGAGTGAAGCCTAGGTTGCTCGGAATGTAGAAATGATCATTACTTTCACACTGGTTGCAATTATTCGTTTTATACGATGGAAAAACTGTTGTATTTATATTGTATTTTATGCTTCTGGCGTTCACTTCTTAGGCCCTAACTATTCGACCTGGTAGAGCAACGCCCTAGAGTGCAGCCTAGCGTGCTCGGAATATAGAAATGACCATAACTTTCACACTGGTTGCAATTATTCGTTTTCTGCGATGGAAAAACTGTTCTATTTATTTTGTATTTTATGCTTCGGGCGTTGACTTCTAAGGCCCTAACTGTTTGATCTGGTGGAGCAACGCCCTAGAGTGAAGCCTAGGTTGCTCGGAATGTAGAAATGATCATTACTTTCACACTGGTTGCAATTATTCGTTTTATACGATGGAAAAGCTGTTGTACTTATACTGTAATTTATGCTTCTGGCGTTGACTTCTTAGGCCGTAACTATTTGATCTGGTGGAGCACCGCCCTAGAGTGAAGCCTAGGTTGCCCGGAACGTAGAACATACCATTACCTTCACACTGGTTGCAATTATTCCTGTTATACGATGGAAAAACTGTTGCACCTTTATTGTATTTAACGCTTCTGGCGTTGACTTCACAGGCCCTAAATATTCGATCTGGTGGAGCAACGTCCTAGAGTGAAGCCTAGGTTGACCGGAACGTAGAAATGGCCATAACTTTCACACTGGTTACCATTATTCGTTTTATACGATGGAAAAGCTGTTGTATTTATATCGTATTTTATGCTTCTGGCGTTGACTTCTTAGGCCCTAACTATTCCATCAGGTGGAACAACGCCCTAGGGTGAAGCCTAGGTTGCCCGGGAAGTAGAAATGACCATAACCTTCACACTGGTTGCTATTATTCGTTTTATACGATGGAAAAGCTGTTGTACTTATATTGTATTTTATGCTTCGGGCGTTGACTTCTAAGGCCCTAACTATTCGATTTGGTGGAGCAGCGCCCTACAGTGAAGCCTAGGTTGCCCGGAACGTAGAATCGGCCATCACTTTCAAACTGGTTGCAATTATTCCTGTTATATGATGGAAACACTGTTGTACTTTTATTGTATTTTATGCTTCAGGCGTTGACTTCTGAGGCCGTAGCTATTCGATGTGGTGGAAGAACGCCATAGAGTGAAGCCTAGGTTGCCCGGGAAGTAGAAATGACCATAACTTTCACACTGTTTGCAATTATTCCTTTTATAGGATGGATAAGCTGCTGTATTTATATCGTATTTTATGCTTCTGGCGTTGACTTCTAAGGACCTAACTATTCGATCTGGTGGAGCAACGCCCTAGAGTGAAGCCTAGGTTGCTGGGAATGTAGAAATGTCCAGAACTTTCACACTGGTTGCAATTATTCGTTTTATACGATGGAAAAACTGTTGTGTTTATATTGTATTTTATGCTTCTGGCGTTCACTTCTTGGGCCCTAACTATTCGATCTGGTGGAACAACGCCCTAGGGTGAAGCCTAGGTTGCCCGGAACGTAGAAATGACCATAACATTTACACTGGTAGCAATTATTCGTTTTATACAATGGAAAAACTGTTCTTTTTATTTTGTATTTTATGCTTCGGGCGTTGACTTCTAAGGCCCTAACTGTTTGATCTCGGTGGAGCAACGCCATAGAGTGAAGCCTAGGTTGCCCGGAACGAAGAAATGACAATTACTTTCACACTGTTTGCAATTATTCGTTTTTTACGATGGAAAAGCTGTTGTATTTATATTGTATTATATGCCTCTGGCGTTGACTTCTAAGGCCCTAGCTATCCGATCTAGTGCAGCAACGCCCTAGAGTGAAGCCTAGGTTGCCCGGAACGTAGAAATGACCATCACTTTCAAACTGGTTGCAATTAATCCTGTTATACGATGGAAAAACTGTTGTATTTTTATTGCATTTTATGCTTCGGGCGTTGACTTCTAAGGCCCTAACTATTCAATCTGTTGGAGCAACGCCCTAGAGTGAAGCCTAGGTTGCTCGGAATGTAGAAATGATCATTACTTTCACACTGGTTGCAATTATTCGTTTTATACGATGGAAAAACTGTTGTATTTATATTGTATTTTATGCTTCTGGCGTTCACTTCTTAGGCCCTAACTATTCGACCTGGTAGAGCAACGCCCTAGAGTGCAGCCTAGGGTGCCCGGAACGTAGAAATGACCATAACATTTACACTGGTAGCAATTATTCGTTTTATACAATGGAAAAACTGTTCTTTTTATTTTGTATTTTATGCTTCGGGCGTTGACTTCTAAGGCCCTAACTGTTTGATCTCGGTGGAGCAATGCCATTGAGTGAAGCCTAGGTTGCCCGGAACGAAGAAATGACAATTACTTTCACACTGTTTGCAATTATTCGTTTTTTACGATGGAAAAGCTGTTGTATTTATATTGTATTATATGCCTCTGGCGTTGACTTCTAAGGCCCTAGCTATTCGATCTAGTGCAGCAACGCCCTAGAGTGAAGCCTAGGTTGCCCGGAACGTAGAAATGACCATCACTTTCAAACTGGTTGCAATTAATCCTGTTATACGATGGAAAAACTGTTGTATTTTTATTGCATTTTATGCTTCGGGCGTTGACTTCTAAGGCCCTAACTATTCAATCTGTTGGAGCAACGCCCTAGAGTGAAGCCTAGGTTGCTCGGAATGTAGAAATGATCATTACTTTCACACTGGTTGCAATTATTCGTTTTATACGATGGAAAAACTGTTGTATTTATATTGTATTTTATGCTTCTGGCGTTCACTTCTTAGGCCCTAACTATTCGACCTGGTAGAGCAACGCCCTAGAGTGCAGCCTAGGGTGCTCGGAATATAGAAATGACCATAACTTTCACACTGGTTGCAATTATTCGTTTTCTGCGATGGAAAAACTGTTCTATTTATTTTGTATTTTATGCTTCGGGCGTTGACTTCTAAGGCCCTAACTGTTTGATCTGGTGGAGCAACGCCCTAGAGTGTAGCCTAGGTTGCCCGGAACGTAGAAATGACAATTACTTTCACACTGTTTGCAATTATTCCTTTTATAGGATTGAAAAGATGTTGTATTTATATCGTATTTTATGCTTCTGGCGTTGACTTCAATGGCCCTAACTATTCGATCTAGTAGAGCAACGTCCTAGAGTGAAGCCTAGGTTGCCCGGAACGTAGAAATGACCATCGCTTTCAAACTGGTTGCAATTAACCCTGTTATACGATGGAAAAACTGTTGTATTTTTATTGCATTTTATGCTTCGGGCGTTGACTTCTAAGGCCCTAACTATTCAATCTGTTGGAGCAACGCCCTAGAGTGAAGCCTAGGTTGCTGGGAATGTAGAAATGTCCAGAACTTTCACACTGGTTGCAATTATTCGTTTTATACGATGGAAAAACTGTTGTGTTTATATTGTATTTTATGCTTCTGGCGTTCACTTCTTGGGCCCTAACTATTCGATCTGGTGGAACAACGCCCTAGGGTGAAGCCTAGGTTGCCCGGAACGTAGAAATGACCATAACATTTACACTGGTAGCAATTATTCGTTTTATACAATGGAAAAACAGTTCTTTTTATTTTGTATTTTATGCTTCGGGCGTTGACTTCTAAGGCCCTAACTGTTTGATCTCGGTGGAGCAATGCCATAGAGTGAAGCCTAGGTTGCCCGGAACGAAGAAATGACAATTACTTTCACACTGTTTGCAATTATTCGTTTTTTACGATGGAAAAGCTGTTGTATTTATATTGTATTATATGCCTCTGGCGTTGACTTCTAAGGCCCTAGCTATTCGATCTAGTGCAGCAACGCCCTAGAGTGAAGCCTAGGTTGCCCGGAACGTAGAAATGACCATCACTTTCAAACTGGTTGCAATTAATCCTGTTATACGATGGAAAAACTGTTGTATTTTTATTGCATTTTATGCTTCGGGCGTTGACTTCTAAGGCCCTAACTATTCAATCTGTTGGAGCAACGCCCTAGAGTGAAGCCTAGGTTGCTCGGAATGTAGAAATGATCATTACTTTCACACTGGTTGCAATTATTCGTTTTATACGATGGAAAAACTGTTGTATTTATATTGTATTTTATGCTTCTGGCGTTCACTTCTTAGGCCCTAACTATTCGACCTGGTAGAGCAACGCCCTAGAGTGCAGCCTAGGGTGCTCGGAATATAGAAATGACCATAACTTTCACACTGGTTGCAATTATTCGTTTTCTGCGATGGAAAAACTGTTCTATTTATTTTGTATTTTATGCTTCTGGCGTTGATTTCTTAGGCACTAACTATTCAATCTGGTGGAACAACACCCTAGAGTGAGGCCTAGGTTGCCCGGAACGTAGAAATGACCATCACTTCCATACGGGTAGCAATTATTCGTTTTATACGATGGAAAAGCTGTTGTATTTATATCGTATTTTATGCTTCTGGCGTTGACTTCTTAGGCCCTAACTATTCCATCTGGAGGAGCAACGCCCTAGAGTGAAGTCTAGGTTGCCCGGGAAGTAGAAATGACCATAACTTTCACACTGGTTGCTATTATTCGTTTTATACGATGGAAAAGCTGTTATATTTATATTGCATATTATGCTTCTGGCATTGAATTCTAAGTCCCTAGCTATTCGATCTGGTGGAGCAACGCCCTAGAGTGAAGCCTAGGTTGCTCGGAATGTAGAAATGACCTTCACTATCAAACTGGTTGCAATTAATCCTGTTATACGATCGAAAAACTGTTGTATTTTTATTGCATTTTATGCTTCTGGCGTTCACTTCTTAGGCCCTAACTATTCGATCTGGTGGAACAACGCCCTAGGGTGAAGCCTAGGTTGCCCGGAACGTAGAAATGACCATAAGTTTCATAATGGTTGCAATTAATCGTTTTATACGATGGAAAAACTGTTGCATTTCTATTGTATTTTATGCTTCGGGCGTTGACTTCTTAGGCCCTAACACTTCGATCTGGTGGAGCAACGCCCTACAGTGAAGCCTAGGTTGCCCGGAACGTAGAAATGACCATAACATTTACACTGGTAGCAATTATTCGTTTTATACAATGGAAAAACTGTTCTTTTTATTTTGTATTTTATGCTTCGGGCGTTGACTTCTAAGGCCCTAACTGTTTGATCTCGGTGGAGCAACGCCATAGAGTGAAGCCTAGGTTGCCCGGAACGAAGAAATGACAATTACTTTCACACTGTTTGCAATTATTCGTTTTTTACGATGGAAACGCTGTTGTATTTATATTGTATTATATGCCTCTGGCGTTGACTTCTAAGGCCCTAGCTATTCGATCTAGTGCAGCAACGCCCTAGAGTGAAGCCTAGGTTGCCCGGAACGTAGAAATGACCATCACTTTCAAACTGGTTGCAATTAATCCTGTTATACGATGGAAAAACTGTTGTATTTTTATTGCATTTTATGCTTCGGGCGTTGACTTCTAAGGCCCTAACTATTCAATCTGTTGGAGCAACGCCCTAGAGTGAAGCCTAGGTTGCTGGGAATGTAGAAATGTCCAGAACTTTCACACTGGTTGCAATTATTCGTTTTATACGATGGAAAAACTGTTGTGTTTATATTGTATTTTATGCTTCTGGCGTTCACTTCTTGGGCCCTAACTATTCGATCTGGTGGAACAACGCCCTAGGGTGAAGCCTAGGTTGCCCGGAACGTAGAAATGACCATAACATTTACACTGGTAGCAATTATTCGTTTTATACAATGGAAAAACAGTTCTTTTTATTTTGTATTTTATGCTTCGGGCGTTGACTTCTAAGGCCCTAACTGTTTGATCTCGGTGGAGCAATGCCATAGAGTGAAGCCTAGGTTGCCCGGAACGAAGAAATGACAATTACTTTCACACTGTTTGCAATTATTCGTTTTTTACGATGGAAAAGCTGTTGTATTTATATTGTATTATATGCCTCTGGCGTTGACTTCTAAGGCCCTAGCTATTCGATCTAGTGCAGCAACGCCCTAGAGTGAAGCCTAGGTTGCCCGGAACGTAGAAATGACCATCACTTTCAAACTGGTTGCAATTAATCCTGTTATACGATGGAAAAACTGTTGTATTTTTATTGCACTTTATGCTTCGGGCGTTGACTTCTAAGGCCCTAACTATTCAATCTGTTGGAGCAACGCCCTAGAGTGAAGCCTAGGTTGCTGGGAATGTAGAAATGTCCAGAACTTTCACACTGGTTGCAATTATTCGTTTTATACGATGGAAAAACTGTTGTGTTTATATTGTATTTTATGCTTCTGGCGTTCACTTCTTGGGCCCTAACTATTCGATCTGGTGGAACAACGCCCTAGGGTGAAGCCTAGGTTGCCCGGAACGTAGAAATGACCATAACATTTACACTGGTAGCAATTATTCGTTTTATACAATGGAAAAACTGTTCTTTTTATTTTGTATTTTATGCTTCGGGCGTTGACTTCTAAGGCCCTAACTGTTTAATCTCGGTGGAGCAATGCCATAGAGTGAAGCCTAGGTTGCCCGGAACGAAGAAATGACAATTACTTTCACACTGTTTGCAATTATTCGTTTTTTACGATGGAAAAGCTGTTGTATTTATATTGTATTATATGCCTCTGGCGTTGACTTCTAAGGCCCTAGCTATTCGATCTAGTGCAGCAACGCCCTAGAGTGAAGCCTAGGTTGCCCGGAACGTAGAAATGACCATCACTTTCAAACTGGTTGCAATTAATCCTGTTATACGATGGAAAAACTGTTGTATTTTTATTGCATTTTATGCTTCGGGCGTTGACTTCTAAGGCCCTAACTATTCAATCTGTTGGAGCAACGCCCTAGAGTGAAGCCTAGGTTGCTCGGAATGTAGAAATGATCATTACTTTCACACTGGTTGCAATTATTCGTTTTATACGATGGAAAAACTGTTGTATTTATATTGTATTTTATGCTTCTGGCGTTCACTTCTTAGGCCCTAACTATTCGACCTGGTAGAGCAACGCCCTAGAGTGCAGCCTAGGGTGCTCGGAATATAGAAATGACCATAACTTTCACACTGGTTGCAATTATTCGTTTTCTGCGATGGAAAAACTGTTCTATTTATTTTGTATTTTATGCTTCGGGCGTTGACTTCTAAGGCCCTAACTGTTTGATCTGGTGGAGCAACGCCCTAGAGTGTAGCCTAGGTTGCCCGGAACGTAGAAATGACAATTACTTTCACACTGTTTGCAATTATTCCTTTTATAGGATTGAAAAGATGTTGTATTTATATCGTATTTTATGCTTCTGGCGTTGACTTCAATGGCCCTAACTATTCGATCTAGTAGAGCAACGTCCTAGAGTGAAGCCTAGGTTGCCCGGAACGTAGAAATGACCATCGCTTTCAAACTGGTTGCAATTAACCCTGTTATACGATGGAAAAACTGTTGTATTTTTATTGCATTTTATGCTTCGGGCGTTGACTTCTAAGGCCCTAACTATTCAATCTGTTGGAGCAACGCCCTAGAGTGAAGCCTAGGTTGCTGGGAATGTAGAAATGTCCAGAACTTTCACACTGGTTGCAATTATTCGTTTTATACGATGGAAAAACTGTTGTGTTTATATTGTATTTTATGCTTCTGGCGTTCACTTCTTGGGCCCTAACTATTCGATCTGGTGGAACAACGCCCTAGGGTGAAGCCTAGGTTGCCCGGAACGTAGAAATGACCATAACATTTACACTGGTAGCAATTATTCGTTTTATACAATGGAAAAACTGTTCTTTTTATTTTGTATTTTATGCTTCGGGCGTTGACTTCTAAGGCCCTAACTGTTTGATCTCGGTGGAGCAATGCCATAGAGTGAAGCCTAGGTTGCCCGGAACGAAGAAATGACAATTACTTTCACACTGTTTGCAATTATTCGTTTTTTACGATGGAAAAGCTGTTGTATTTATATTGTATTATATGCCTCTGGCGTTGACTTCTAAGGCCCTAGCTATTCGATCTAGTGCAGCAACGCCCTAGAGTGAAGCCTAGGTTGCCCGGAACGTAGAAATGACCATCACTTTCAAACTGGTTGCAATTAATCCTGTTATACGATGGAAAAACTGTTGTATTTTTATTGCATTTTATGCTTCGGGCGTTGACTTCTAAGGCCCTAACTATTCAATCTGTTGGAGCAACGCCCTAGAGTGAAGCCTAGGTTGCTCGGAATGTAGAAATGATCATTACTTTCACACTGGTTGCAATTATTCGTTTTATACGATGGAAAAACTGTTGTATTTATATTGTATTTTATGCTTCTGGCGTTCACTTCTTAGGCCCTAACTATTCGACCTGGTAGAGCAACGCCCTAGAGTGCAGCCTAGGGTGCTCGGAATATAGAAATGACCATAACTTTCACACTGGTTGCAATTATTCGTTTTCTGCGATGGAAAAACTGTTCTATTTATTTTGTATTTTATGCTTCGGGCGTTGACTTCTAAGGCCCTAACTGTTTGATCTGGTGGAGCAACGCCCTAGAGTGTAGCCTAGGTTGCCCGGAACGTAGAAATGACAATTACTTTCACACTGTTTGCAATTATTCCTTTTATAGGATTGAAAAGATGTTGTATTTATATCGTATTTTATGCTTCTGGCGTTGACTTCAATGGCCCTAACTATTCGATCTAGTAGAGCAACGTCCTAGAGTGAAGCCTAGGTTGCCCGGAACGTAGAAATGACCATCGCTTTCAAACTGGTTGCAATTAACCCTGTTATACGATGGAAAAACTGTTGTATTTTTATTGCATTTTATGCTTCGGGCGTTGACTTCTAAGGCCCTAACTATTCAATCTGTTGGAGCAACGCCCTAGAGTGAAGCCTAGGTTGCTGGGAATGTAGAAATGTCCAGAACTTTCACACTGGTTGCAATTATTCGTTTTATACGATGGAAAAACTGTTGTGTTTATATTGTATTTTATGCTTCTGGCGTTCACTTCTTGGGCCCTAACTATTCGATCTGGTGGAACAACGCCCTAGGGTGAAGCCTAGGTTGCCCGGAACGTAGAAATGACCATAACATTTACACTGGTAGCAATTATTCGTTTTATACAATGGAAAAACTGTTCTTTTTATTTTGTATTTTATGCTTCGGGCGTTGACTTCTAAGGCCCTAACTGTTTGATCTCGGTGGAGCAATGCCATAGAGTGAAGCCTAGGTTGCCCGGAACGAAGAAATGACAATTACTTTCACACTGTTTTCAATTATTCGTTTTTTACGATGGAAAAGCTGTTGTATTTATATTGTATTATATGCCTCTGGCGTTGACTTCTAAGGCCATAGCTATTCGATCTAGTGCAGCAACGCCCTAGAGTGAAGCCTAGGTTGCCCGGAACGTAGAAATGACCATCACTTTCAAACTGGTTGCAATTAATCCTGTTATACGATGGAAAAACTGTTGTATTTTTATTGCATTTTATGCTTCGGGCGTTGACTTCTAAGGCCCTAACTATTCAATCTGTTGGAGCAACGCCCTAGAGTGAAGCCTAGGTTGCTCGGAATGTAGAAATGATCATTACTTTCACACTGGTTGCAATTATTCGTTTTATACGATGGAAAAACTGTTGTATTTATATTGTATTTTATGCTTCTGGCGTTCACTTCTTAGGCCCTAACTATTCGACCTGGTAGAGCAACGCCCTAGAGTGCAGCCTAGGGTGCTCGGAATATAGAAATGACCATAACTTTCACACTGGTTGCAATTATTCGTTTTCTGCGATGGAAAAACTGTTCTATTTATTTTGTATTTTATGCTTCTGGCGTTGATTTCTTAGGCACTAACTATTCAATCTGGTGGAACAACACCCTAGAGTGAGGCCTAGGTTGCCCGGAACGTAGAAATGACCATCACTTCCATACGGGTAGCAATTATTCGTTTTATACGATGGAAAAGCTGTTGTATTTATATCGTATTTTATGCTTCTGGCGTTGACTTCTTAGGCCCTAACTATTCCATCTGGAGGAGCAACGCCCTAGAGTGAAGTCTAGGTTGCCCGGGAAGTAGAAATGACCATAACTTTCACACTGGTTGCTATTATTCGTTTTATACGATGGAAAAGCTGTTATATTTATATTGCATATTATGCTTCTGGCATTGAATTCTAAGTCCCTAGCTATTCGATCTGGTGGAGCAACGCCCTAGAGTGAAGCCTAGGTTGCTCGGAATGTAGAAATGACCTTCACTATCAAACTGGTTGCAATTAATCCTGTTATACGATCGAAAAACTGTTGTATTTTTATTGCATTTTATGCTTCTGGCGTTCACTTCTTAGGCCCTAACTATTCGATCTGGTGGAACAACGCCCTAGGGTGAAGCCTAGGTTGCCCGGAACGTAGAAATGACCATAAGTTTCATAATGGTTGCAATTATTCGTTTTATACGATGGAAAAACTGTTGCATTTCTATTGTATTTTATGCTTCGGGCGTTGACTTCTTAGGCCCTAACACTTCGATCTGGTGGAGCAACGCCCTACAGTGAAGCCTAGGTTGCCCGGAACGTAGAAATGACCATAACATTTACACTGGTAGCAATTATTCGTTTTATACAATGGAAAAACTGTTCTTTTTATTTTGTATTTTATGCTTCGGGCGTTGACTTCTAAGGCCCTAACTGTTTGATCTCGGTGGAGCAACGCCATAGAGTGAAGCCTAGGTTGCCCGGAACGAAGAAATGACAATTACTTTCACACTGTTTGCAATTATTCGTTTTTTACGATGGAAACGCTGTTGTATTTATATTGTATTATATGCCTCTGGCGTTGACTTCTAAGGCCCTAGCTATTCGATCTAGTGCAGCAACGCCCTAGAGTGAAGCCTAGGTTGCCCGGAACGTAGAAATGACCATCACTTTCAAACTGGTTGCAATTAATCCTGTTATACGATGGAAAAACTGTTGTATTTTTATTGCATTTTATGCTTCGGGCGTTGACTTCTAAGGCCCTAACTATTCAATCTGTTGGAGCAACGCCCTAGAGTGAAGCCTAGGTTGCTGGGAATGTAGAAATGTCCAGAACTTTCACACTGGTTGCAATTATTCGTTTTATACGATGGAAAAACTGTTGTGTTTATATTGTATTTTATGCTTCTGGCGTTCACTTCTTGGGCCCTAACTATTCGATCTGGTGGAACAACGCCCTAGGGTGAAGCCTAGGTTGCCCGGAACGTAGAAATGACCATAACATTTACACTGGTAGCAATTATTCGTTTTATACAATGGAAAAACTGTTCTTTTTATTTTGTATTTTATGCTTCGGGCGTTGACTTCTAAGGCCCTAACTGTTTGATCTCGGTGGAGCAATGCCATAGAGTGAAGCCTAGGTTGCCCGGAACGAAGAAATGACAATTACTTTCACACTGTTTGCAATTATTCGTTTTTTACGATGGAAAAGCTGTTGTATTTATATTGTATTATATGCCTCTGGCGTTGACTTCTAAGGCCCTAGCTATTCGATCTAGTGCAGCAACGCCCTAGAGTGAAGCCTAGGTTGCCCGGAACGTAGAAATGACCATCACTTTCAAACTGGTTGCAATTAATCCTGTTATACGATGGAAAAACTGTTGTATTTTTATTGCACTTTATGCTTCGGGCGTTGACTTCTAAGGCCCTAACTATTCAATCTGTTGGAGCAACGCCCTAGAGTGAAGCCTAGGTTGCTGGGAATGTAGAAATGTCCAGAACTTTCACACTGGTTGCAATTATTCGTTTTATACGATGGAAAAACTGTTGTGTTTATATTGTATTTTATGCTTCTGGCGTTCACTTCTTGGGCCCTAACTATTCGATCTGGTGGAACAACGCCCTAGGGTGAAGCCTAGGTTGCCCGGAACGTAGAAATGACCATAACATTTACACTGGTAGCAATTATTCGTTTTATACAATGGAAAAACTGTTCTTTTTATTTTGTATTTTATGCTTCGGGCGTTGACTTCTAAGGCCCTAACTGTTTGATCTCGGTGGAGCAATGCCATAGAGTGAAGCCTAGGTTGCCCGGAACGAAGAAATGACAATTACTTTCACACTGTTTGCAATTATTCGTTTTTTACGATGGAAAAGCTGTTGTATTTATATTGTATTATATGCCTCTGGCGTTGACTTCTAAGGCCCTAGCTATTCGATCTAGTGCAGCAACGGCCTAGAGTGAAGCCTAGGTTGCCCGGAACGTAGAAATGACCATCACTTTCAAACTGGTTGCAATTAATCCTGTTATACGATGGAAAAACTGTTGTATTTTTATTGCATTTTATGCTTCGGGCGTTGACTTCTAAGGCCCTAACTATTCAATCTGTTGGAGCAACGCCCTAGAGTGAAGCCTAGGTTGCTCGGAATGTAGAAATGATCATTACTTTCACACTGGTTGCAATTATTCGTTTTATACGATGGAAAAACTGTTGTATTTATATTGTATTTTATGCTTCTGGCGTTCACTTCTTAGGCCCTAACTATTCGACCTGGTAGAGCAAGGCCCTAGAGTGCAGCCTAGGGTGCTCGGAATATAGAAATGACCATAACTTTCACACTGGTTGCAATTATTCGTTTTCTGCGATGGAAAAACTGTTCTATTTATTTTGTATTTTATGCTTCGGGCGTTGACTTCTAAGGCCCTAACTGTTTGATCTGGTGGAGCAACGCCCTAGAGTGTAGCCTAGGTTATCCGGAACGTAGAAATGACAATTACTTTCACACTGTTTGCAATTATTCCTTTTATAGGATTGAAAAGATGTTGTATTTATATCGTATTTTATGCTTCTGGCGTTGACTTCAATGGCCCTAACTATTCGATCTAGTAGAGCAACGTCCTAGAGTGAAGCCTAGGTTGCCCGGAACGTAGAAATGACCATCGCTTTCAAACTGGTTGCAATTAACCCTGTTATACGATGGAAAAACTGTTGTATTTTTATTGCATTTTATGCTTCGGGCGTTGACTTCTAAGGCCCTAACTATTCAATCTGTTGGTGCAACGCCCTAGAGTGAAGCCTCGGTTGCTCGGAATGTAGAAATGACCATAACTTTCACACTGGTTGCAATTATTAGTTTTATACGATGGAAAAACTGTTGTATTTATATTGTATTTTATGCTTCTGGCGTTGACTTCTAAGGCACTAACTATTCGATCTGGTGGAGCAACGCCCTAGAGTGAAGCCTAGATTACCCGGAACGTAGTAATGACTAGTACTATCACACTGTTTGCAGTTATTCCTGTTATACGATGGAAAGCTGTTGCATCTTTATCGTATTTTATGCTTCTGGCGTTGACTTCTAAGGCCCTAACTATTCGATCTGGTGGAGCAAGGCCCTAGACTGAAGCCTAGGTTGCCCGGAACGTAGAAATGACCATAACATTCACACTGGTTGCCATTAATCGTTTTCTACGATGGAAAAGCTGTTGTATTTATATCGTATTTTATGCTTCTGGCGTTGACTTCTTAGGCCCTAACCATTCGATCTGGTGGAGCAACGCCCTAGAGTGAAGCCTAGGTTGCTCGGAACGTAGAAATGGCCATTACCTTCACACTGTTTGCAATTATTCATTTTATACGATGGCAAAGCTGTTGTACTTATATTGTATTTTATGCTTCGGGCGTTGACTTCTAAGGCCCCAACTATTCGATTTGGGTGGAGCAACGCCCTACAGTGAAGCCTTGGTTGCCCGGAACGTAGAAATGACCATTACTTTCACAGTGTCTGCAATTATTCATTTTATACGATGGAAAAGCTGTTGTATTTATATTGTATTTTATGCCCCTGGCGTTGACTTCTAAGTTCCTAGCTATTCGATCTGGTGGAGCAACGCCCTAGTGTGAAACCTAGGTTACCCGGAACGTAGAAATGTCCAGTACTTTCAGACTGGTTGCTGTTATTCGTTTCATACGATGGAAAAGCTGTTATATTTATTTTGCATTTTATGCTTCGGGCGTTGACTTCTAAGGCCCTAGCTATTCCATCTGGTGGAGCAACACCCTAGAGTGCAGCCTAGGTTGCCCGGAACGTAGAAATGACCATAACATTCACACTGGTTGCAATTATTCATTTTATAAGATGGCAAAGCTGTTGTATTTATATTGTATTTTATGCTCCGGGAGTTGACTTCTAAGGCCCTAACTATTCGATTTGGTGGAGCAACGCCCTACAGTGAAGCCTAGGTTGCCCGGAACGTAGAAATGACCAGTACTTTCCCACTGGTTACAGTTATTCGTTTTATACAATGGAAAAACTGTTCTATTTATTTTGCATATTATGCTTCGGGCGCTGACTTCTAAGGCCCTAACTATTCGAACTGGTGGAGCAACGCCCTAGAGTGAAGCCTAGGTTGCCCGGAAAGTGGAAATGACCATAACTTTCACACTGGTTGCTATTATTCGTTTTATACGATGGAAAAGCTGTTATATTTATATTGCATTTTATGCTTCTGGCATTGAATTCTAAGTCCCTATCTCTTCCATCTGGTGGAGCAACACCCTAGAGTGCAGCCTAGGTTGCCCGGAACGTAGAAACGACCATTACTTTCACAATGTCTGCAATTATTCATTTGACACGATGGAAAAACTGTTGTACTTATATTGTATTTTATCCTTCTGGCGTTGAATTCTAAGTCCCTAGCTATTCGATCTGGTGGAGCAACGCCCTAGTGTGAAACCTAGGTTACCCGGAACGTAGAAATGACCATTACTTTCAGACTGGTTGCTGTTATTCATTTTATACGATGGAAAAGCTGTTGTATTTATATTGTATTTTATGCTCCTGGCGTTGACTTCTAAAGCCGTAGCTATTAGATGTGGTGGAGCAACGCCCTAGAGTGACACCTAGGTTGACTGGAACGTAGAAATGACCATTACTTTCACAATGTCTGCAATTATTCATTTTATACGATGGAAAAACTTTTGTTCTTATATTGTATTTTATCCTTCTGGTGTTGAAGTCGAAGTCCCTAGCTATTCGATCTGGTGGAGCAACGCCCTAGTGTGAAACCTAGGTTACCCGGAACGTAGAAATGACCAGTACTTTCAGACTGGTTGCAAATATTCGTTTTATACAATGGAAAAACTGTCCTATTTATTTTGCATTTTATGCTTCGGGCGTTGACTTCTAAGGCCCTAGCTATTCCATCTGGTGGAGCAACACCCTAGCGAGAAGCCCAGGCTGCCCGGAACGTAGAAATGACCATTACTTTCACACTGGTTGCAATTATTCGATTTATACGATGGAAAAACTGTTGTATTTATATTGTATTTTATG
Source organism: Calliopsis andreniformis (assembly GCF_051401765.1). Lineage (NCBI taxonomy): Eukaryota > Metazoa > Arthropoda > Insecta > Hymenoptera > Andrenidae > Calliopsis > Calliopsis andreniformis. The sequence continues at coordinate 14,401,599 of NW_027480429.1, read as the reverse complement.
CTTCTGGCGTTCACTTGTTAGTCCCTAACTATTCGATCTGGTGGAACAACGCCCTAGAGAGAAGCCTAGGTTACCCGGAACGTAGAAATGACCAGTACTTTCACACTGTTTGCAGTTATTCCTTTTATACGATGGAAAAGCTGTTGTATTTATATCGTATTTTATGCTTCTGGCGTTGACTTCTATGGCCCTAACTATTCGATCTAGTAGAGCAACGTCCTAGAGTGAAGCCTAGGTTGCCCGGAACGTAGAAATGACCATCGCTTTCAAACTGGTTGCAATTAACCCTGTTATACGATGGAAAAACTGTTGTATTTTTATTGCATTTTATGCTTCGGGCGTTGACTTCTAAGGCCCTAACTATTCAATCTGTTGGAGCGACGCCCTAGAGTGAAGCCTCGGTTGCTCGGAATGTAGAAATGACCATAACTTTCACACTGGTTGCAATTATTAGTTTTATACGATGGAAAAACTGTTGTATTTATATTGTATTTAATGCTTCTGGCGCTGACTTCTTAGGCCCTAACACTTCGATCTGGTGGAGCAACGCCCTACAGTGAAGCATAGGTTGCCCGGAACGTAGGTATGACCATAACCTTCACACAGGTTGCAATTATTCGTTTTATACAATGGAAAAAATGTTCTATTTATTTTGTATTTTATGCTTCGGGCGTTGACTTCTAAGGCCCTAACTGTTTGATCTGGTGGAGCAACGACCTAGAGTGAAGCCTAGGTTGCCTGGAACGTAGAAATGACCATCACTTTCACACGGGTTGCAATTATTCCTGTTATAGGACGGAAAGACTGTTGCATTTTTATTGTATTTTATGCTTCAGGCGTTGACTTCTGAGGCCATAGCTATTCGATGTGGTGGAAGAATGCCATAGAGTGAAGCCTAGGTTGCCCGGAACGTAGAAATGACCATAGGTTTCATAATGGTTGCAATTATTCGTTTTATACGATGGAAAAACTGTTGTATTTCTATTGTATTTTATGCTTCGAGCGTTGACTTCTTAGGCCCTAACACTTCAGTCTGGTGGAGCAACGCCCTACAGTGAAGCTTAGGTTGCCCGGAACGTAGATATGACCATAACCTTCACACAGGTTGCAATTATTCGTTTTATACGGTGTAAAGGCTGTTGTATTTATTTTGTATTTTATTCTTCTGGTGTTGACTTCTTAGGCCCTAACTATTCGATCTGGTGGAACAACGCCGTAGAGTGAAGCCTAGGTTGCCCGGAACGTAGAAATGACCATTACTTTCACACTGGTTGCAATTATTCGTTTTATACGATGGAAAAACTGTTGTATTTATATTGTATTTTATGCTTCGGGCGTTGACTTCTAAGGCCCTAGCTATTCTATCTGGTGGAGCAACGCCCTAGAGTGAAGCCTAGGTTGCCCGCTACGTAGAAGTGACCATCGCTATCAAACTGGTTGAAATTATTTGTTTCATACGATGGAAAAGCTGTTGTATTTATATCGTATTTTATGCTTCTGGCGTTGACTTCTTAGGCCCTAACTATTCCATCTGGTGGAACAACGCCCTAGGGTGAAGCCTAGGTTGCCCGGGAAGTAGAAATGACCATAACTTTTACACTGGTAGCAATTATTCGTTTTATACAATGGAAAAACTGTTCTATTTATTTTGTACTTTATGCTTCGGGCGTTGACTTCTAAGGCCCTAACTGTTTGATCTGGTGGAACAACGCCCTAGAGTGAAGCCTAGGTTGCCCGGAACGTAGAAATGACCATTACTTTCACACTGTTTGCAATTATTCCTTTTATACGATGGAAAAACTGTTCTATTTATTTTGTATTTTATGCTTCGGGCGTTGACTTCTTTGGCCCTAACAATTCGATCTGGGGGAGCAACGCCCTAGAGTGAAGCCTAGGTTGCCTGGAACGTACAAATGACCATCACTTTCACACGGATTGCAATTATTCCTGTTATAGGATGGAAAGACTGTTGTATTTTTATTGCATTTTATGCTTCTGGCGTTGACTTCTTAGGCCCTAACTATTCCATCTGGTGGAACAACGCCCTAGGGTGAAGCCTAGGTTGCCCGGAAAGCAGAAATGACCATAACTTTCATACTGGTGGCAATTATTCGATTTATACGATGGAAAAACTGTTGTATTTATATTGTATTTTATGCTTCTGGCGTTCACTTGTTAGTACCTAACTATTCGATCTGGTGGAGCAACGCCCTACAGTGAAGCCTAGGTTGCCCGGAACGTAGGTATGACCATAACCTTCACACAGGTTGCAATTATTCGTTTTATACGGTGTAAAGGCTGTTGTATTTATTTTGTATTTTATTCCTCTGGTGTTGACTTCTTAGGCCCTAACTATTCGATCTGGTGGAACAACGCCGTAGAGTGAAGCCTAGGTTGCCCGGGAAGTAGAAATGACCATTACTTTCACACTGGTTGCAATTATTCGTTTTATACGATGGAAAAACTGTTGTATTTATATTGTATTATATGCCTCTGGCGTTGACTTCTAAGGCCCTAACTGTTTGATCTGGTGGAACAACGCCCTAGAGTGAAGCCTAGGTTGCCCGGAACGTAGAAATGACCATTACTTTCACACTGTTTGCAATTATTCCTTTTATACGATGGAAAAACTGTTCTATTTATTTTGTATTTTATGCTTCGGGCGTTGACTTCTTTGGCCCTAACAATTCGATCTGGGGGAGCAACGCCCTAGAGTGAAGCCTAGGTTGCCTGGAACGTACAAATGACCATCACTTTCACACGGATTGCAATTATTCCTGTTATAGGATGGAAAGACTGTTGTATTTTTATTGCATTTTATGCTTCTGGCGTTGACTTCTTAGGCCCTAACTATTCCATCTGGTGGAACAACGCCCTAGGGTGAAGCCTACGTTGCCCGGAAAGCAGAAATGACCATAACTTTCATACTGGTGGCAATTATTCGATTTATACGATGGAAAAACTGTTGTATTTATATTGTATTTTATGCTTCTGGCGTTCACTTGTTAGTACCTAACTATTCGATCTGGTGGAGCAACGCCCTAGAGTGAAGCCTAGGTTGCCCGGAACGTAGAAGTGACCACCACTTTCAAACTGATTGCAATTAATCCTGTTATACGATGGAAAAACTGTTGTATTTTTATTGTATTTAATGCTTCTGGCGTTCACTTCTTAGGCCCTAACTATTCGAGCTGGTGGAACAACGCCCTAGAGTGAAGCCTAGGTTGCTCGGAATGTAGAAATAACCATAACTTTCACACTGGTTGCAATTATTCGTTTTATACAATGGAAAAACTGTTCTATTTATTTTGTATTTTATGCTTCGGGCGTTGACTTCTAAGGCCCTAACTTTTTAATCTGGTGGAGCAACGCCCTAGGGTGAAGCCGAGGTTGCCCGGAACGTAGAAATGACCATTACTTTCACACTGTTTGCAATTATTCCTTTTATACGATTGAAAAGCTGTTGTATTTATATCGTATTTTATGCTTCTGGCGTTGACTTCTATGGCCCTAACTATTCGATCTAGTGGAGCAACGCCCTAGAGTGAAGCCTAGGTTGCCCGGAACGTAGAAATGACCATCGCTTTCAAACTGGTTGCAATTAATCCTGTTATACGATGGAAAAACTGTTGTATTTTTATTGCATTTTGTGCTTCGGGCGTTGACTTCTAAGGCCCTAACTATTCAATCTGTTGGAGCAACGCCCTAGGGTGAAGCCTAGGTTGCCCGGAATGTAGAAATGACCATAACTTTCACACTGGATGCAATTATTAGTTTTATACGATGAAAAAACTGTTGTATTTATTTTGTATTTTATGCTTCGGGCGTTGACTTCTTTGGCCCTAACAATTCGATCTGGGGGAGCATCGCCCTAGAGTGAAGCCTAGGTTGCCTGGAACGTACAAATGACCATCACTTTCACACGGATTGCAATTATTCCTGTTATAGGATGGAAAGACTGTTGTATTTTTATTGCATTTTATGCTTCTGGCGTTGACTTCTTAGGCCCTAACTATTCCATCTGGTGGAACAACGCCCTAGGGTGAAGCCTAGGTTGCCCGGAAAGCAGAAATGACCATAACTTTCATACTGGTGGCAATTATTCGATTTACACGATGGAAAAACTGTTGTATTTATATTGTATTTTATGCTTCTGGCGTTCACTTGTTAGTACCAAACTATTCGATCTGGTGGAGCAACGCCCTAGAGTGAAGCCTAGGTTGCTCGGAACGTAGAAGTGACCACCACTTTCAAACTGATTGCAATTAATCCTGTTATACGATGGAAAAACTGTTGTATTTTTATTGTATTTAATGCTTCTGGCGTTCACTTCTTAGGCCCTAACTATTCGAGCTGGTGGAACAACGCCCTAGAGTGAAGCCTAGGTTGCTCGGAATGTAGAAATAACCATAACTTTCACACTGGTTGCAATTATTCGTTTTATACAATGGAAAAACTGTTCTATTTATTTTGTATTTTATGCTTCGGGCGTTGACTTCTAAGGCCCTAACTTTTTAATCTGGTGGAGCAACGCCCTAGGGTGAAGCCGAGGTTGCCCGGAACGTAGAAATGACCATTACTTTCACACTGTTTGCAATTATTCCTTTTATACGATTGAAAAGCTGTTGTATTTATATCGTATTTTATGCTTCTGGCGTTGACTTCTATGGCCCTAACTATTCGATCTAGTGGAGCAACGCCCTAGAGTGAAGCCTAGGTTGCCCGGAACGTAGAAATGACCATCGCTTTCAAACTGGTTGCAATTAATCCTGTTATACGATGGAAAAACTGTTGTATTTTTATTGCATTTTGTGCTTCGGGCGTTGACTTCTAAGGCCCTAACTATTCAATCTGTTGGAGCAACGCCCTAGGGTGAAGCCTAGGTTGCCCGGAATGTAGAAATGACCATAACTTTCACACTGGATGCAATTATTAGTTTTATACGATGAAAAAACTGTTGTATTTATATTGTATTTAATGCTTCTGGCGTTGACTTCTTAGGTCCTAACACTTCGATCTGGTGGAGCAACGCCCTACAGTGAAGCCTAGGTTGCCCGGAACGTAGGTATGACCATAACCTTCACACAGGTTGCAATTATTCGTTTTATACGGTGTAAAGGCTGTTGTATTTATTTTGTATTTTATTCTTCTGGTGTTGACTTCTTAGGCCCTAACTATTCGATCTGGTAGAACAACGCCGTAGAGTGAAGCCTAGGTTGCCCGGAACGTAGAAATGACCATAAGTTTCATAATGGTTGCAATTATTCGTTTTATACGATGGAAAAACTGTTGTATTTCTATTGTATTTTATGCTTCGGGCGTTGACTTCTTAGGCCCTAACACTTCGATCTGGTGGAGCAACGCCCTACAGTGAAGCCTAGGTTGCCCGGAACGTAGATATGGCCATAACCTTCACACAGGTTGCAATTATTCGTTTTATACGGTGTAAAGGCTGTTGTATTTATTTTGTATTTTATTCTTCTGGTGTTGACTTCTTAGGCCCTAACTATTCGATCTGGTGGAACAACGCCGTAGAGTGAAGCCTAGGTTGCCCGGAACGTATAAATGACCATTACTTTCACACTGTTTGCAATTATTCCTTTTATACGATGGAAAAGCTGCTGTATTTATATCGTATTTTATGCGTCTGGCGTTGACTTCTAAGGACCTAACTATTCGATCTGGTGGAACAACGCCCTAGGGTGAAGCCTAGGTTGCCCGGAACGTAGAAATGACCATAACATTTACACTGGTAGCAATTATTCGTTTTATACAGTGGAAAAGCTGTTCTTTTTATTTTGTATTTTATGCTTCGGGCGTTGACTTCTAAGGCCCTAACTGTTTGATCTGGTGGAGCAACGCCCTAGAGTGAAGCCTAGGTTGCCCGCAACGAAGGAATGACAATTACTTTCACACTGTTTGCAATTATTCGTTTTTTACGATGGAAAAGCTGTTGTATTTATATTGTATTATATGCCTCTGGCGTTGACTTCTAAGGCCCTAGCTATTCGATCTAGTGGAGCAACGCCCTATAGTGAAGCCTAGGTGGCCCGGAACGTAGAAATGACCATCACTTTCAAACTGGTTGCAATTAATCCTGTTATACGATGGAAAAACTGTTGTATTTTTATTGCATTTTATGCTTCGGGCGTTGACTTCTAAGGCCCTAACTATTCAATCTGTTGGAGCAACGCCCTAGAGTGAAGCCTAGGTTGCTCGGAATGTAGAAATGATCATTACTTTCACACTGGTTGCAATTATTCGTTTTATACGATGTAAAAACTGTTGTATTTATATTGTATTTTATGCTTGTGGCGTAACTTCTTATGCCTTAACTATTCGACCTGGTAGAGCAACGCCCTAGAGTGAATCCTAGGATGCTCGGAATATAGAAATGACCATAACTTTCACACTGGTTGCAATTATTCGTTTTCTGCGATTGAAAAACTGTTCTATTTATTTTGTATTTTATGCTTCGGGCGTTGACTTCTAAGGCCCTAACTGTTTAATCTGGTGGAACAACGCCCTAGGGTGAAGCCTAGGTTGCCCGGAACGTAGAAATGACCATTACTTTCACACTGTTTGCAATTATCCCTTTTATACGATTGAAAAGCTGTTGTATTTATATCGTATTTTATGCTTCTGGCGTTGACTTCTATGGCCCTAACTATTCGATCTAGTGGAGCAACGCCCTAGAGTGAAGCCTAGGTTGCCTGGAACGTGGAAATGACCATCGCTTTCAAACTGGTTGCAATTAATCCTGTTATACGATGGAAAAACTGTTGTATTTTTATTGCATTTTATGCTTCCGGCGTTGACTTCTAAGGCCCTAACTATTCAATCTGTTGGAGCAACGCCCTAGAGTGAAGCCTAGGTTGCTCGGAATGTAGAAATGACCATAACTTTCACACTGGTTGCAATTAATAGTTTTATACGATGGAAAAACTGTTGCATTTATATTGTATTTAATGCTTCTGGCGTTGACTTCTTAGGCCCTAACAATTCGATCTGGTGGAGCAACGCCCTACAGTGAAGCCTAGGTTGCCCGGAACGTAGGTATGAACATAACCTTCACACAGGTTGCAATTATCCCTTTTATACGATGGAAAAGCTGCTGTATTTATATTGTATTTTATGCTTCTGGCGTTCACTTCTTAGGCCCTAACTATTCGACCTGGTGGTACAACGCCCTAAGCTGAAGCCTAGGTTGCCCGGAACGTAGAAATGACCATAACTTTTACACTGGTAGCAATTATTCGTTTTATACAATGGAAAAACTGTTGTATTTTTATTGTATTTTATGCTTCAGGCGTAGGCTTCTAAGGCCGTAGCTATTCGATATGGTGCAGCACCGCCCTAGAGTGAAGCCTAGGTTGCCCGGATCGTAGAAATGACCATAACTTTTACACTGGTAGCAATTATTCGTTTTAAAGAATGGAAAAACTGTTCTATTTATTTTGTATTTTATGCTTCGGGCGTTGACTTCTAAGGCCCTAACTGTTTGATCTGGTGGAGCAACGCCCTAGAGTGAAGCCTAGGTTGCCCGGAACGTAGAAATGACCATAACTTGCACACTGGCTGCTATTATTCGTTTTATACGATGGAAAAACTGTCATATTTATATTGTATTTTATGCTTCTGGCGTTGACTTCTTAGGCCCTAACTATTCGACCTGGTGGTATAACGCCCTAGGCTGAAGCCTAGGTTGCCCGGAACGTAGAAATGACCATAACTTTTACACTGGTAGCAATTATTCGTTTTATACAATGGAAAAAATGTTCTATTTATTTTGTATTTTATGCTTCGGGCGTTGACTTCTTTGGCCCTAACAATTCGATCTCGTGGAGCAACGCCCTAGACTGAAGCCTAGGTTGCCTGGAACGTACAAATGACCATCACTTTCACACGGATTGCAATTATTCCTGTTATAGGATGGAAAGACTGTTGTATTTTCATTGCATTTTATGCTTCTGGCGTTCACTTCTTAGGCCCTAACTATTCGATCTGGTGGAACAACGCCCTAGGGTGAAGCCTAGGTTGCCCGGAACGTAGAAATGACCATAACTTTTACACTGGTAGCAATTATTCGTTTTTTACAATGGAAAAACTGTTCTATTTATTTTGTACTTTATGCTTCGGGCGTTGACTTCTAAGGCCCTAACTGTTTGATCTGGTGGAGCAACGCCCTAGAGTGAAGCCTAGGTTGCCCGGAACGTAGAAATGACCATCACTTTCAAACTGGTTGCAATTAATCCTGTTATACGATGGAAAAACTATTGTATTTTTATTGCATTTTATGCTTCGGGCGTTGACTTCTAAGGCCCTAACTATTCAATCTGTTGGAGCAACGCCCTAGAGTGAAGCCTAGGTTGCTCGGAATGTAGAAATGATCATTACTTTCACACTGGTTGCAATTACTCGTTTTCTGCGATGGAAAAACTGTTCTATTTATTTTGTATTTTACGCTTCGGGCGTTGACTTCTAAGGCCCTAACTATTCAATCTGTTGGAGCAACGCCCTAGAGTGAAGCCTAGGTTGCTCGGAATGTAGAAATGATCATTACTTTCACACTGGTTGCAATTATTCGTTTTTTACGATGGAAAAACTGTTGTATTTCTATTGTATTTTATGCTTCGGGCGTTGACTTCTTAGGCCCTAACACTTCGATCTGGTGGAGCAACGCCCTACAGTGAAGCCTAGGTTGCCCGGAACGTAGATATGGCCATAACCTTCACACAGGTTGCAATTATTCGTTTTATACGGTGTAAAGGCTGTTGTATTTATTTTGTATTTTATTCTTCTGGTGTTGACTTCTTAGGCCCTAACTATTCGATCTGGTGGAACAACGCCGTAGAGTGAAGCCTAGGTTGCCCGGAACGTATAAATGACCATTACTTTCACACTGTTTGCAATTATTCCTTTTATACGATGGAAAAGCTGCTGTATTTATATCGTATTTTATGCGTCTGGCGTTGACTTCTAAGGACCTAACTATTCGATCTGGTGGAACAACGCCCTAGGGTGAAGCCTAGGTTGCCCGGAACGTAGAAATGACCATAACATTTACACTGGTAGCAATTATTCGTTTTATACAATGGAAAAACTGTTCTCTTTATTTTGTATTTTATGCTTCGGGCGTTGACTTCTATGGCCCTAACTGTTTGATCTGGTGGAGCAACGCCCTAGAGTGAAGCCTAGGTTGCCCGGAACGAAGGAATGACAATTACTTTCACACTGTTTGCAATTATTCGTTTTTTACGATGGAAAAGCTGTTGTATTTATATTGTATTATATGCCTCTGGCGTTGACTTCTAAGGCCCTAGCTATTCGATCTAGTGGAGCAACGCCCTATAGTGAAGCCTAGGTGGCCCGGAACGTAGAAATGACCATCACTTTCAAACTGGTTGCAATTAATCCTGTTATACGATGGAAAAACTGTTGTATTTTTATTGCATTTTATGCTTCGGGCGTTGACTTCTAAGGCCCTAACTATTCAATCTGTTGGAGCAACGCCCTAGAGTGAAGCCTAGGTTGCCCGGAACGTAGAAATGACCATTACTTTCACACTGTTTGCAATTATTCCTTTTATACGATTGAAAAGCTGTTGTATTTATATCGTATTTTATGCTTCTGGCGTTGACTTCTATGGCCCTAACTATTCGATCTAGTGGAGCAACGCCCTAGAGTGAAGCCTAGGTTGCCCGGAACGTGGAAATGACCATCGCTTTCAAACTGGATGCAATTAATCCTGTTATACGATGGAAAAACTGTTGTATTTTTATTGCATTTTATGCTTCGGGCGTTGACTTCTAAGGCCCTAACTATTCAATCTGTTGGAGCAACGCCCTAGAGTGAAGCCTAGGTTGCTCGGAATGTAGAAATGACCATAACTTTCACACTGGTTGCAATTAATAGTTTTATACGATGGAAAAACTGTTGTATTTATATTGTATTTAATGCTTCTGGCGTTGACTTCTTAGGCCCTAACAATTCGATCTGGTGGTACAACGCCCTAGGCTGAAGCCTAGGTTGCCGGGAACGTAGAAATGACCATAACTTTTACACTGGTAGCAATTATTCGTTTTATACAATGGAAAAACTGTTGTATTTTCATTGTATTTTATGCTTCAGGCGTAGGCTTCTAAGGCCGTAGCTATTCGATATGGTGCAGCACCGCCCTAGAGTGAAGCCTAGGTTGCCCGGATCGTAGAAATGACCATAACTTTTACACTGGTAGCAATTATTCGTTTTTTACAATGGAAAAACTGTTCTATTTATTTTGTACTTTATGCTTCGGGCGTTGACTTCTAAGGCCCTAACTGTTTGATCTGGTGGAGCAACGCCCTAGAGTGAAGCCTAGGTTGCCCGGAACGTAGAAATGACCATCACTTTCAAACTGGTTGCAATTAATCCTGTTATACGATGGAAAAGCTGTTGTATTTTTATTGCATTTTATGCTTCGGGCGTTGACTTCTAAGGCCCTAACTATTCAATCTGATGGAGCAACGCCCTAGAGTGAAGCCTAGGTTGCTCGGAATGTAGAAATGATCATTACTTTCACACTGGTTGCAATTATTCGTTTTCTGCGATGGAAAAACTGTTCTATTTATTTTGTATTTTACGCTTCGGGCGTTGACTTCTAAGGCACTAACTGTTTGATCTGGTGGAGCAACGCCCTAGAGTGTAGCCTAGGTTGCCCGGAACGTAGAAATGACAATTACTTTCACACTGTTTGCAATTATTCCTTTTATACGATGCAAAAGCTGTTGTATTTATATCGTATTTTATGCTTCTGGCGTTGACTTCTAAGGACCTAACTATTCGATCTGGTGGAGCAACGCCCTAGAGTGAAGCCTAGGTTGCTCGGAATGTAGAAATAACCATAACTTTCACACTGGTTGCAATTATACGTTCTTTACGATGGAAAAGCTGTTGTATTTATATTGTATTTTATGACTCTGGCGTTGACTTCTAAGGCCCTACCTATTCGATCTAGTGTAGCAACGCCATAGAGTGAAGCCTGGGTTGCCCGGAATATAGAAGTGACCATCACTTTCAAACTGGTTGCAATTAATCCTGTTATACGATGGAAAAACTGTTGTATTTTTATTGTATTTAATGCTTCTGGCGTTCACTTCTTAGGCCCTAACTATTCGAGCTGGTGGAACAACGCCCTAGAGTGAAGCCTAGGTAGCTCGGAATGTAGAAATAACCATAACTTTCACACGGGTTGCAATTATTCCTGTTATAGGATGGAAAGACTGTTGTATTTTTATTGCATTTTATGCTACTGGCGTTCACTTCTTAGGCCCTAACTATTCGATCTGGTGGAACAACGCCCTAGGGTGAAGCCTTGGTTGCCCGGAACGTAGAAATGACCATAACTTTTACACTGGTAGCAATTATTCGTTTTATACAATGGAAAAACTGTTCTATTTATTTTGTATTTTATGCTTCGGGCGTTGACTTCAAGGACCTATCTGTTTGATCTGGTGGAGCAACGCCCTAGGGTGAAGCCTAGGTTGCCCGGAACGTAGAAATGACCATTACTTTCACACTGTTTGCAATTATTCCTTTTATACGATTGAAAAGCTGTTGTATTTATATCGTATTTTATGCTTCTGGCCATGACTTCTTAGGCCCTAACTATTCGATCTGGTGGAGCAATGCCTCAGAGTTAAGTCTAGGATGCCCGAAACGCCCAAATGATCATTACTTTCACGCTTGTTGCAATTATTCCTCTTATACGATGAAAAGACCGTTGTATTTTTATTGTATTTTATGCTTCAGGCGTAGGCTTCTAAGGCCGTAGCTATTCGATATGGTGCAGCACCGCCCTAGAGTGAAGCCTAGGTTGCCCGGAACGTAGAAATGACCATAACTTTTACACTGGTAGCAATTATTCGTTTTATACAATGGTAAAAATGTTCTATTTCCATTGTATTTTATGCTTCGTGCGTTGACTTCTTAGGCCCTAACACTTCGATCTGGTGGAGCAACGCCCTACAGTGAAGCCTAGGTTGCCCGGAACGTAGATATGACCATAACCTTCACACAGTTTGCAATTATTCGTTTTATACGGTGTAAAGGCTGTTGTATTTATTTTGTATTTTATTCTTCTGGTGTTGACTTCTTAGGCCCTAACTATTCGATCTGGTGGAACAACGCCGTAGAGTGAAGCCTAGGTTGCCCGGAACGTAGAAATGACCATTACTTTCACACTGTTTGCAATTATTCCTTTTATACGATTGAAAAGCTGTTGTATTTATATCGTATTTTATGCTTCTGGCGTTGACTTCTATGGCCCTAACTATTCGATCTAGTGGAACAACGCCCAAGGGTGAAGCCTAGGTTGCCCGCAACGTAGAAATGACCATAACTTTTACACTGGTAGCAATTATTCGTTTTATACAATGGAAAAACTGTTCTATTTATTTTGTATTTTATGCTTCGGGCGTTGACTTCTAAGGCCCTAACTGTTTAATCTGGTGGAACAACGCCCTAGGGTGAAGCCTAGGTTGCCCGGAACGTAGAAATGACCATTACTTTCACACTGTTTGCAATTATTCCTTTTATACGATTGAAAAGCTGTTGTATTTATAGCGTATTTTATGCTTCTGGCGTTGACTTCTATGGCCCTAACTATTCGATCTGGTGGAGCAACGCCCTAGAGTGTAGCCTAGGTTGCCGGGAACGTAGAAATGACCATAACTTTTACACTGGTAGCAATTATTCGTTTTATACAATGGAAAAACTGTTGTATTTTTATTGTATTTTATGCTTCAGGCGTAGGCTTCTAAGGCCGTAACTATTCGATATGGTGCAGCACCGCCCTAGAGTGAAGCCTAGGTTGCCCGGATCGTAGAAATGACCATAACTTTTACACTGGTCGCAATTATTCGTTTTAAAGAATGGAAAAACTGTTCTATTTATTTTGTATTTTATGCTTCGGGCGTTGACTTCTAAGGCCCTAACTGTTTGATCTGGTGGAGCAACGCCCTAGAGTGAAGCCTAGGTTGCCCGGAACGTAGAAATGACCATAACTTGCACACTGGCTGCTATTATTCGTTTTATACGATGGAAAAACTGTCATATTTATATTGTATTTTATGCTTCTGGCGTTGACTTCTTAGGCCCTAACTATTCGACCTGGTGGAATAACGCCCTAGGCTGAAGCCTAGGTTGCCCGGAACGTAGAAATGACCATAACTTTTACACTGGTAGCAATTATTCGTTTTATACAATGGAAAAAATGTTCTATTTATTTTGTATTTTATGCTTCGGGCGTTGACTTCTTTGGCCCTAACAATTCGATCTCGTGGAGCAACGCCCTAGAGTGAAGCCTAGGTTGCCTGGAACGCACAAATGACCATCACTTTCACACGGATTGCAATTATTCCTGTTATAGGATGGAAAGACTGTTGTATTTTTATTGCATTTTATGCTTCTGGAGTTCACTTCTTAGGCCCTAACTATTCGATCTTGTGGAATAACGCCCTTGGGTCAAGCCTAGGTTGCCCTGAACGTAGAAATGACCATAACTTTTACACTTGTAGCAATTATTCGTTTTATACAATGGAAAAACTGTTCTATTTATTTTGTATTTTATGCTTCGGGCGTTGACTTCTAAGGCCCTAGCTGTTTGATCTGGTGGAGCAACGCCCTAGAGTGAAGCCTAGGTTGCCCGGAACGTAGAAATGACCATAACTTTCACACTGGCTTCAATTATTCGTTTTATACGATGGAAAAACTGTCGTATTTATATTGTATTTTATGCTTCTGGCGTTGACTTCTTAGGCCCTAACTATTCGATCTGGTGGAAAAACGCCCTTGAGTGAAGCCTAGGTTGACTGGAACGTAGAAATGACCATCACTTTCACACGGGTTGCAATTATTCCTGTTATAGGATGGAAAGACTGTTGCATTTTTATTGTATTTTATGCTTCAGGCGTTGACTTCTGAGGCCGTAGCTATTCGATGTCGTGGAAGAACGCCACAGAGTGAAGCCTTGGTTGCCCGGAACGTAGAAATGACCATAAGTTTCATAATGGTTGCAATTATTCGTTTTATACGATGGAAAAACTGTTGTATATCCATTGTATTTTATGCTTCGTGCGTTGACTTCTTAGGCCCTAACACTTCGATCTGGTGGAGCAACGCCCTACAGTGAAGCCTAGGTTGCCTGGAACGTACAAATGACCATCACTTTCACACGGATTGCAATTATTCCTGTTATAGGATGGAAAGACTGTTGTATTTTTATTGCATTTTATGCTTCTGGCGTTCACTTCTTAGGCCCTAACTATTCGATCTGGTGGAACAACGCCCTAGGGTGAAGCCTAGGTTGCCCGGAACGTAGAAATGACCATAACTTTTACACTGGTAGCAATTATTCGTTTTTTACAATGGAAAAACTGTTCTATTTATTTTGTACTTTATGCTTCGGGCGTTGACTTCTAAGGCCCTCACTGTTTGATCTGGTGGAGCAACGCCCTAGAGTGAAGCCTAGGTTGCCCGGAACGTAGAAATGACCATCACTTTCAAACTGGTTGCAATTAATCCTGTTATACGATGGAAAAGCTGTTGTATTTTTATTGCATTTTATGCTTCGGGCGTTGACTTCTAAGGCCCTAACTATTCAATCTGTTGGAGCAACGCCCTAGAGTGAAGCCTAGGTTGCTCGGAATGTAGAAATGATCATTACTTTCACACTGGTTGCAATTATTCGTTTTCTGCGATGGAAAAACTGTTCTATTTATTTTGTATTTTACGCTTCGGGTGTTGACTTCTAAGGCACTAACTGTTTGATCTGGTGGAGCAACGCCCTAGAGTGTAGCCTAGGTTGCCCGGAACGTAGAAATGACAATTACTTTCACACTGTTTGCAATTATTCCTTTTATACGATGCAAAAGCTGTTGTATTTATATCGTATTTTATGCTTCTGGCGTTGACTTCTAAGGACCTAAGTATTCGATCTGGTGGAGCAACGCCCTAGAGTGAAGCCTAGGTTGCTCGGAATGTAGAAATAACCATAACTTTCACACTGGTTGCAATTATACGTTCTTTACGATGGAAAAGCTGTTGTATTTATATTGTATTTTATGACTCTGGCGTTGACTTCTAAGGACCTAGCTATTCGATCTAGTGTAGCAACGCCATAGAGTGAAGCCTGGGTTGCCCGGAATATAGAAGTGACCATCACTTTCAAACTGGTTGCAATTAATCCTGTTATACGATGGAAAAACTGTTGTATTTTTATTGTATTTAATGCTTCTGGCGTTCACTTCTTAGGCCCTAACTATTCGAGCTGGTGGAACAACGCCCTAGAGTGAAGCCTAGGTAGCTCGGAATGTAGAAATAACCATAACTTTCACACGGGTTGCAATTATTCCTGTTATAGGATGGAAAGACTGTTGCATTTTTATTGCATTTTATGCTACTGGCGTTCACTTCTTAGGCCCTAACTATTCGATCTGGTGGAACAACGCCCTAGGGTGAAGCCTAGGTTGCCCGGAACGTAGAAATGACCATAACTTTTACACTGGTAGCAATTATTCGTTTTATACAATGGAAAAACTGTTCTATTTATTTTGTATTTTATGCTTCGGGCGTTGACTTCAAGGACCTAACTGTTTGATCTGGTGGAGCAACGCCCTAGGGTGAAGCCTAGGTTGCCCGGAACGTAGAAATGACCATTACTTTCACACTGTTTGCAATTATTCCTTTTATACGATTGAAAAGCTGTTGTATTTATATCGTATTTTATGCTTCTGGCGATGACTTCTTAGGCCCTAACTATTCGATCTGGTGGAGCAATGCCTCAGAGTTAAGTCTAGGATGCCCGAAACGCCCAAATGATCATTACTTTCACGCTTGTTGCAATTATTCCTCTTATACGATGAAAAGACCGTTGTATTTTTATTGTATTTTATGCTTCAGGCGTAGGCTTCTAAGGCCGTAGCTATTCGATATGGTGCAGCACCGCCCTAGAGTGAAGCCTAGGTTGCCCGGAACGTAGAAATGACCATAACTTTTACACTGGTAGCAATTATTCGTTTTATACAATGGTAAAGATGTTCTATTTATTTTGTATTTTATGCTTCGGGCGTTGACTTCTTTGGCCCTAACAATTCGATCTCGTGGAGCAACGCCCTAGAGTGAAGCCTAGGTTGCCTGGAACGTACAAATGACCATCACTTTCACACGGATTGCAATTATTCCTGTTATAGGATGGAAAGACTGTTGTATTTTTATTTCATTTTATGCTTCTGGAATTCACTTCTTAGGCCCTAACTATTCGATCTTGTGGAATAACGCCCTTGGGTGAAGCCTAGGTTGCCCGGAACGTAGAAATGACCATAACTTTTACACTTGTAGCAATTATTCGTTTTATACAATGGAAAAACTGTTCTATTTATTTTGTATTTTATGCTTCGGGCGTTGACTTCTAAGGCCCTAGCTGTTTGATCTGGTGGAGCAACGCCCTAGAGTGAAGCCTAGGTTGCCCGGAACGTAGAAATGACCATAACTTTCACACTGGCTGCTATTATTCGTTTTATACGATGGAAAAACTGTCGTATTTATATTGTATTTTATGCTTCTGGCGTTGACTTCTTAGGCCCTAACTATTCGATCTGGTGGAACAACGCCCTAGAGTGAAGCCTAGGTTGCCTGGAACGTAGAAATGACCATCACTTTCACACGGGTTGCAATTATTCCTGTTATAGGATGGAAAGACTGTTGCATTTTTATTGTATTTTATGCTTCAGGCGTTGACTTCTGAGGCCGTAGCTATTCGATGTCGTGGAAGAACGCCACAGAGTGAAGCCTTGGTTGCCCGGAACGTAGAAATGACCATAAGTTTCATAATGGTTGCAATTATTCGTTTTATACGATGGAAAAACTGTTGTATTTCCATTGTATTTTATGCTTCGTGCGTTGACTTCTTAGGCCCTAACACTTCGATCTGGTGGAGCAACGCCCTACAGTGAAGCCTAGGTTGCCCGGAACGTAGATATGACCATAACCTTCACACAGATTGCAATTATTCGTTTTATACGGTGTAAAGGCTGTTGTATTTATTTTGTATTTTATTCTTCTGGTGTTGACTTCTTAGGCCCTAACTATTCGATCTGGTGGAACAACGCCGTAGAGTGAAGCCTAGGTTGCCCGGAACGTAGAAATGACCATTACTTTCACACTGTTTGCAATTATTCCTTTTATACGATTGAAAAGCTGTTGTATTTATATCGTATTTTATGCTTCTCGCGTTGACTTCTATGGCCCTAACTATTCGATCTAGTGGAACAACGCCCAAGGGTGAAGCCTAGGTTGCCCGCAACGTAGAAATGACCATAACTTTTACACTGGTAGCAATTATTCGTTTTATACAATGGAAAAACTGTTCTATTTATTTTGTATTTTATGCTTCGGGCGTTGACTTCTAAGGCCCTAACTGTTTAATCTGGTGGAACAACGCCCTAGGGTGAAGCCTAGGTTGCCCGGAACGTAGAAATGACCATTACTTTCACACTGTTTGCAATTATTCCTTTTATACGATTGAAAAGCTGTTGTATTTATAGCGTATTTTATGCTTCTGGCGTTGACTTCTATGGCCCTAACTATTCGATCTGGTGGAGCAACGCCCTAGAGTGTAGCCTAGGTTGCCCGGAACGTAGAAATGACAATTACTTTCACACTGTTTGCAATTATTCCTTTTATACGATGCAAAAGCTGTTGTATTTATATCGTATTTTATGCTTCTGGCGTTGACTTCTAAGGACCTAACTATTCGATCTGGTGGAGCAATGCCCTAGAGTGAAGCCTAGGTTGCTCGGAATGTAGAAATAACCATAACTTTAACACTGGTTGCAATTATACGTTCTTTACGATGGAAAAGCTGTTTTATCTATATTGTATTTTATGACTCTGGCGTTGACTTCTAAGGCCCTAGCTATTCGATCTAGTGTAGCAACGCCCTAGAGTGAAGCCTGGGTTGCCCGGAACGTAGAAATGACCATAACATTTATACTGGTAGCAATTATTCGTTTTATACAATGGAAAAACTGTTCCTTTTATTTTGTATTTTATGCTTCGGGCGTTGACTTCTAAGGCCCTAACTGTTTGTTCTGGTGGGGCAACGCCCTAGAGTGTAGCCTAGGTTGCCCGGAACGTAGAAATGACAATTACTTTCACACTGTTTGCAATTATTCCTTTTATACGATGCAAAAGATGTTGTATTTATATCGTATTTTATGCTTCTGACGTTGACTTCTAAGGACCTAACTATTCGATCTGGTGGAGCAACGCCCTAGAGTGAAGCCTAGGTTGCTCGGAATGTAGAAATAACCATAACTTTCACACTGGTTGCAATTATACGTTCTTTCCGATGGAAAGACTGTTGTATTTTTATTGCATTTGATGCTTCTGGCGTTCACTTCTTAGGCCCTAACTATTCGATCTGGTGGAACAACGCCCTAGGGTGAAGCCTAGGTTGCCCGGAACGTAGAAATGACATTAACATTTACACTGGTAGCAATTATTCGTTTTATACAATGGAAAAACTGTTCTTTTTATTTTGTATTTTATGCTTCGGGCGTTGACTTCTAAGGCCCTAACTGTTTGTTCTGGTGGGGCAACGCCCTAGAGTGTAGCCTAGGTTGCCCGGAACGTAGAAATGACAACTACTTTCACACTGGTTGCAATTATTCGTTTTATACGATGGAAAAACTGTTGTATTTATATTGTGTTATATGCTTCTGGCGTTCACTTCTTAGGCCCTAACTATTGGATCTGGTGGAACAACGCCCAAGGGTGAAGCCTAGATTGCCCGGAACGTAGAAATGACCATAACTTTTACACTGGTAGCAATTATTCGTTTTATACGATGCAAAAACTGTTCTATTTATTTTGCATTTTATGCTTCGGGCGTTGACTTCTAAGGCCCTAACTGTTTAATCTGGTGGAGCAACGCCCTAGGGTGAAGCCTAGGTTGACCGGAACGTAGAAATGACCATAACTTTCACACTGGTTACCATTATTCGTTTTAAACGATGGAAAAGCTGTTGAATTTATATCGTAGTTTATGCTTCTGGCGTTGACTTCTTAGGCCATAACTATTCCATCTGGTGGAACAACGCCCTAAGGTGAAGCCTAGGTTGCCCGGGTCGTAGAAATGACCAGTACTTTCACACTGGTTGCAGTTATTCGTTTTATACGATGGAAAAACTGTTCTATTTATTTTGCATTTTATGCTTCGGGCGTTGACTTCTAAGGCGCTAACTATTCAATCTGTTGGAGAAACGCCCTAGGGTATATCCTAGGTTGCCCGGAAAGTAGAAATGACCATAACTTTCATACTGGTTGCAATTATTCGTTTTATATGATGGAAAAACTGTTGTATTTATATTGTATTTTATGCTTCTGGCGTTCACTTCTTAGGCCCTAACTATTCGACCTGGTAGAGCAACGCCCTAGAGTGAAGCCTTGGTTGCTCGGAATATAGAAATGACCATAACTTTCACACTGGTTGCAATTATTCGTTTTCTGCGATGGAAAGACTGTTCTATTTATTTTGTATTTTACGCTTCGGGCGTTGACTTCTAAGGCCCTAACGGTTTGATCTGGTGGAGCAACGCCCTAGAGTGTAGCCTAGGTTGCCCGGAACGTAGAAATGACCATTACTTTCACACTGTTTGCAATTATTCCTTTTATACGATGGAAATGCTGCTGTATTTATATCGTATTTTATGCTTCGGGCGTTGACTTCTTAGGCCCTAACTCTTCGATCTGGTGGAGCAACGCCATACAGTGAAGCCTAGGTTGCCCGGAATGTAGATATGACCATAACCTTCACACAGGTTGCAATTATTCGTTTTATACGGTGTAAAGGCTGTTGTATTTATTTTGTATTTTATTCTTCTGGTGTTGGCTTCTTAGGCCCTAGCTATTCGATCTAGTGGAGCAACGCCCTAGAGTGAAGCCTAGGTTGAACGGAACGTAGAAATGACCATCACTTTCAAACTGGTTGCAATTAATTCTGTTATACGATG
Organism: Calliopsis andreniformis; assembly: GCF_051401765.1. NCBI lineage: Eukaryota > Metazoa > Arthropoda > Insecta > Hymenoptera > Andrenidae > Calliopsis > Calliopsis andreniformis. The sequence continues at coordinate 14,381,548 of NW_027480429.1, read as the reverse complement.
GAAAAACTGTTGTATTTTTATTGCATTTTGTGCTTCGGGCATTGACTCCTAAGGCCCTAACTATTCAATCTGTTGGAGCAACGCCCTAGAGTGAAGCCTAGGTTGCTCGGAATGTAGAAATGACCATAACTTTTACACTGGTAGCAATTATTCGTTTTATACAATGGAAAAACTGTTCTATTTATTTTGTATTTTATGCTTCGGGCGTTGACTTCTAAGGCCCTAACTGTTTGATCTGGTGGAGCAACGCCCTAGAGTGAAGCCTAGGTTGCCCGGAACGTAGAAATGACCATCAATTTCAAACTGGTTGCAATTAAACCTGTTATACGATGGAAAAACTGTTGTATTTTTATTGCATTTTATGCTTCGGGCGATGACTTCTAAGGCCCTAACTATTCAATCTGTAGGTGCAACGCCCTAGAGTGAAGCCTAGGTTGCTCGGAATGCAGAAATGACCATTACTTTCACACTGGTTGCAATTATTCGTTTTATACGATGGAAAAACTGTTGTATTTATATTGTATTTTATGCTTCTGGCGTTCACTTGTTAGGCCCTAACTATTCGGTCTGGTGGAACAACGCCCTAGGGTGAAGCCTAGGCTGCCCGGAACGTAGAAATGACCATCACTTTCACACGGGTTGCAATTATTCCTGTTATACGATGAAAAGGCCGTTGTATTTTTATTGTATTTTATGCTTCAGGCGTAGGCTTCTAAGGCCGTAGCTATTCGATATGGTGGAGCACCGCCCTAGATTGAGGCCTAGGTTGCTCGGAACGTAGAAATGACCACTACTTTCACACTGTTTGCAATTATTCATTTTATACGATGGAAAAGCTGTTGTATTTATATCGTATTTTATGCTTCGGGCGTTGACTTCTTAGGCCCTAACATTTCGATCTGGTGGAGCAGCGCCCTACAGTGAAGCCTAGGTTGCCCGTAACGTAGATATGACCATAACCTTCACACAGGTTGCAATTATTCGTTTAATACGGTGTAAAGGCTGTTGTACTTATTTTGTATTTTATTCTTCTGGTGTTGATTTCTGAGGCCCTAACTATTCGGTCTGGTTGAACAACGCCTTAGAGTGAAGCCTAGGCTGCCCGGAACGTAGAAATGACCATTACTTGCACAGTGTTTGCAATTATTCATTTTATACGATGGAAAAGCGGTTGTATTTATATTGTATTTTATGCTCCTGGCGTTGACTTCTAAGGCCGTAGCTATTAGACGTGGTGGAGCAACGCCCTAGAGTGACGCCTAGGTTGACCGGAACGTAGAAATGACCATTACTTTCACACTGGTTGCAATTATTCGATTTATACAATGGAAAAACTGTTCTATTTATTTTGTATTTTATGCTTCGGGCGTTGACTTCAAGGACCTAACTGTTTGATCTGGTGGAGCAACGCCCTAGAGTGTAGCCTAGGTTGCCCGGAACGTAGAAATGACCATTACTTTCACACTGTTTGCAATTATTCCTTTTATACGATGGAAATGCTGCTGTATTTATATCGTATTTTATGCTTCGGGCGTTGACTTCTTAGGCCCTAACTCTTCGATCTGGTGGAGCAACGCCATACAGTGAAGCCTAGGTTGCCCGGAACGTGGATATGACCATAACCTTCACACAGGTTGCAATTATTCGTTTTATACGGTGTAAAGGCTGTTGTATTTATTTTGTATTTTATTCTTCTGGTGTTGGCTTCTTAGGCCCTAGCTATTCGATCTAGTGGAGCAACGCCCTAGAGTGAAGCCTAGGTTGAACGGAACGTAGAAATGACCATCACTTTCAAACTGGTTGCAATTAATTCTGTTATACGATGGAAAAACTGTTGTATTTTTATTGCATTTTGTGCTTCGGGCATTGACTCCTAAGGCCCTAACTATTCAATCTGTTGGAGCAACGCCCTAGAGTGAAGCCTAGGTTGCTCGGAATGTAGAAATGACCATAACTTTTACACTGGTAGCAATTATTCGTTTTATACAATGGAAAAACTGTTCTATTTATTTTGTATTTTATGCTTCGGGCGTTGACTTCTAAGGCCCTAACTGTTTGATCTGGTGGAGCAACGCCCTAGAGTGAAGCCTAGGTTGCCCGGAACGTAGAAATGACCATCACTTTCACACGGGTTGCAATTATTCCTGTTATACGATGAAAAGACCGTTGTATTTTTATTGTATTTTATGCTTCAGGCGTAGGCTTCTAAGGCCGTAGCTATTCGATATGGTGGAGCACCGCCCTAGATTGAGGCCTAGGTTGCTCGGAACGTAGAAATGACCACTACTTTCACACTGTTTGCAATTATTCATTTTATACGATGGAAAAGCTGTTGTATTTATATCGTATTTTATGCTTCGGGCGTTGACTTCTTAGGCCCTAACATTTCGATCTGGTGGAGCAGCGCCCTACAGTGAAGCCTAGGTTGCCCGTAACGTAGATATGACCATAACCTTCACACAGGTTGCAATTATTCGTTTAATACGGTGTAAAGGCTGTTGTACTTATTTTGTATTTTATTCTTCTGGTGTTGATTTCTGAGGCCCTAACTATTCGGTCTGGTTGAACAACGCCTTAGAGTGAAGCCTAGGCTGCCCGGAACGTAGAAATGACCATTACTTGCACAGTGTTTGCAATTATTCATTTTATACGATGGAAAAGCGGTTGTATTTATATTGTATTTTATGCTCCTGGCGTTGACTTCTAAGGCCGTAGCTATTAGACGTGGTGGAGCAACGCCCTAGAGTGACGCCTAGGTTGACCGGAACGTAGAAATGACCATTACTTTCACACTGGTTGCAATTATTCGATTTATACAATGGAAAAACTGTTCTATTTATTTTGTATTTTATGCTTCGGGCGTTGACTTCAAGGACCTAACTGTTTGATCTGGTGGAGCAACGCCCTAGGGTGAAGCCTAGGTTGCCGGGAACGTAGAAATGACCATTACTTTCACACTGTTTGCAATTATTCCTTTTATACGATTGAAAAGCTGTTGTATTTATTTTGTATTTTATTCTTCTGGTGTTGACTTCTTAGGCCCTAACTATTCGATCTGGTGGAACAACGCCGTAGAGTGAAGCCTAGGTTGCCCGGAACGTAGAAATGACCATTACTTTCACACTGTTTGCAATTATTCCTTTTATACGATGGAAAAACTGTTCTATTTATTTTGTATCTTATTCTTCGGGCGTTGACTTCTTTGGCCCTAACAATTCGATCTGGAGGAGCAACGCCCTAGAGTGAAGCCTAGGTTGCCTGGAACGTACAAATGACCATCACTTTCACACGGATTGCAATTATTCCTGTTATAGGATGGTAAGACTGTTGTATTTTTATTGCATTTTATGCTTCTGGCGTTCACTTCTTAGGCCCTAACTATTCGATCTGGTGGAACAACGCCCTAGGGTGAAGCCTAGGTTGCCCGGAACGTAGAAATGACCATAACTTTTACACTGGTAGCAATTATTCGTTTTTTACAATGGAAAAACTGTTCTATTTATTTTGTACTTTATGCTTCGGGCGTTGACTTCTAAGGCCCTAACTGTTTGATCTGGTGGAGCAACGCCCTAGAGTGAAGCCTAGGTTGCCCGGAACGTAGAAATAACCATCACTTTCAAACTGGTTGCAATTAATCCTGTTATACGATGGAAAAACTGTTGTATTTTTATTGCATTTTATGCTTCGGGCGTTGACTTCTAAGGCCCTAACTATTCAATCTGTTGGAGCAACGCCCTAGAGTGAAGCCTAGGTTGCTCGGAATGTAGAAATGATCATTACTTTCACACTGGTTGCAATTATTCGTTTTATACGATGGAAAAACTGTTGTATTTGTATTGTGTTTTATGCTTCTGGCGTTCACTTCTTAGGCCCTAACTATTCGACCTGGTAGAGCAACGCCCTAGAGTGAGGCCTAGGTTGCTCGGAATATAGAAATGACCATAACTTTCACACTGGTTGCAATTATTCGTTTTCTGCGATGGAAAAACTGTTCTATTTATTTTGTATTTTACGCTTCGGGCGTTGACTTCTAAGGCCCTAACTGTTTGATCTGGTGGAGCAACGCCCTAGAGTGTAGCCTAGGTTGCCCGGAACGTAGAAATGACAATTACTTTCACACTGTTTGCAATTATTCCTTTTATACGATGCAAAAGCTGTTGTATTTATATCGTATTTTATGCTTCTGGCGTTGACTTCTAAGGACCTAACTATTCGATCTGGTGGAGCAACGCCCTAGAGTGAAGCCTAGGTTGCTCGGAATGTAGAAATAACCATAACTTTCACACTGGTTGCAATTATACGTTCTTTACGATGGAAAAGCTGTTGTATTTATATTGTATTTTATGACTCTGGCGTTGACTTCTAAGGCCCTAGCTATTCGATCTAGTGTAGCAACGCCCTAGAGTGAAGCCTGGGTTGCCCGGAACGTAGAAGTGACCATCACTTTCAAACTGGTTGCAATTAATCCTGTTATACGATGGAAAAACTGTTGTATTTTTATTGTATTTAATGCTTCTGGCGTTCACTTCTTAGGCCCTAACTATTCGAGCTGGTGGAACAACGCCCTAGAGTGAAGCCTAGGTTGCTCGGAATGTAGAAATAACCATAACTTTCACACGGGTTGCAATTATTCCTGTTATAGGATGGAAAGACTGTTGTATTTTTATTGCATTTGATGCTTCTGGCGTTCACTTCTTAGGCCCTAACTATTCGATCTGGTGGAACAACGCCCTAGGGTGAAGCCTAGGTTGCCCGGAACGTAGAAATGACATTAACATTTACACTGGTAGCAATTATTCGTTTTATACAATGGAAAAACTGTTCTTTTTATTTTGTATTTTATGCTTCGGGCGTTGACTTCTAAGGCTCTAACTGTTTGTTCTGGTGGGGCAACGCCCTAGAGTGTAGCCTAGGTTGCCCGGAACGTAGAAATGACAACTACTTTCACACTGGTTGCAATTATTCGTTTTATACGATGGAAAAACTGTTGTATTTATATTGTGTTATATGCTTCTGGCGTTCACTTCTTAGGCCCTAACTATTGGATCTGGTGGAACAACGCCCAAGGGTGAAGCCTAGATTGCCCGGAACGTAGAAATGACCATAACTTTTACACTGGTAGCAATTATTCGTTTTATACGATGCAAAAACTGTTCTATTTATTTTGCATTTTATGCTTCGGGCGTTGACTTCTAAGGCCCTAACTGTTTAATCTGGTGGAGCAACGCCCTAGGGTGAAGCCTAGGTTGACCGGAACGTAGAAATGACCATAACTTTCACACTGGTTACCATTATTCGTTTTAAACGATGGAAAAGCTGTTGAATTTATATCGTAGTTTATGCTTCTGGCGTTGACTTCTTAGGCCATAACTATTCCATCTGGTGGAACAACGCCCTAAGGTGAAGCCTAGGTTGCCCGGGTCGTAGAAATGACCAGTACTTTCACACTGGTTGCAGTTATTCGTTTTATACGATGGAAAAACTGTTCTATTTATTTTGCATTTTATGCTTCGGGCGTTGACTTCTAAGGCGCTAACTATTCAATCTGTTGGAGAAACGCCCTAGGGTATATCCTAGGTTGCCCGGAAAGTAGAAATGACCATAACTTTCATACTGGTTGCAATTATTCGTTTTATATGATGGAAAAACTGTTGTATTTATATTGTATTTTATGCTTCTGGCGTTCACTTCTTAGGCCCTAACTATTCGACCTGGTAGAGCAACGCCCTAGAGTGAAGCCTTGGTTGCTCGGAATATAGAAATGACCATAACTTTCACACTGGTTGCAATTATTCGTTTTCTGCGATGGAAAAACTGTTCTATTTATTTTGTATTTTACGCTTCGGGCGTTGACTTCTAAGGCCCTAACTGTTTGATCTGGTGGAGCAACGCCCTAGAGTGTAGCCTAGGTTGCCCGGAACGTAGAAATGACCATTACTTTCACACTGTTTGCAATTATTCCTTTTATACGATGGAAATGCTGCTGTATTTATATCGTATTTTATGCTTCGGGCGTTGACTTCTTAGGCCCTAACTCTTCGATCTGGTGGAGCAACGCCATACAGTGAAGCCTAGGTTGCCCGGAACGTAGATATGACCATAACCTTCACACAGGTTGCAATTATTCGTTTTATACGGTGTAAAGGCTGTTGTATTTATTTTGAATTTTATTCTTCTGGTGTTGGCTTCTTAGGCCCTAGCTATTCGATCTAGTGGAGCAACGCCCTAGAGTGAAGCCTAGGTTGAACGGAACGTAGAAATGACCATCACTTTCAAACTGGTTGCAATTAATTCTGTTATACGATGGAAAAACTGTTGTATTTTTATTGCATTTTGTGCTTCGGGCATTGACTCCTAAGGCCCTAACTATTCAATCTGTTGGAGCAACGCCCTAGAGTGAAGCCTAGGTTGCTCGGAATGTAGAAATGACCATAACTTTTACACTGGTAGCAATTATTCGTTTTATACAATGGAAAAACTGTTCTATTTATTTTGTATTTTATGCTTCGGGCGTTGACTTCTAAGGCCCTAACTGTTTGATCTGGTGGAGCAACGTCCTAGAGTGAAGCCTAGGTTGCCCGGAACGTAGAAATGACCAACACTTTCAAACTGGTTGCAATTAAACCTGTTATACGATGGAAAAACTGTTGTATTTTTATTGCATTTTATGCTTCGGGCGATGACTTCTAAGGCCCTAACTATTCAATCTGTAGGTGCAACGCCCTAGAGTGAAGCCTAGGTTGCTCGGAATGCAGAAATGACCATTACTTTCAAACTGGTTGCAATTATTCGTTTTATACGATGGAAAAACTGTTGTATTTATATTGTATTTTATGCTTCTGGCGTTCACTTGTTAGGCCCTAACTATTCGGTCTGGTGGAACAACGCCCTAGGGTGAAGCCTAGGCTGCCCGGAACGTAGAAATGACCATCACTTTCACACGGGTTGCAATTATTCCTGTTATACGATGAAAAGACCGTTGTATTTTTATTGTATTTTATGCTTCAGGCGTAGGCTTCTAAGGCCGTAGCTATTCGATATGGTGGAGCACCGCCCTAGATTGAGGCCTAGGTTGCTCGGAACGTAGAAATGACCACTACTTTCACACTGTTTGCAATTATTCATTTTATACGATGGAAAAGCTGTTGTATTTATATCGTATTTTATGCTCCTGGCGTTGACTTCTAAGGCCGTAGCTATTAGACGTGGTGGAGCAACGCCCTAGAGTGACGCCTAGGTTGACCGGAACGTAGAAATGACCATTACTTTCTCAATGTCTGCAATTATTCATTTTATACGATGGAAATACTGTTGTACTTATATTGTATTTTATCCTTCTGGCGTTAAATTCTGAGTCCCTAGCTATTCGATCTGGTGGAGCAACGCCCTAGAGTGAAACATAGGTTACCCGGGACGTAGAAATGACCAGTACACTCACACTGGTTGCAGTTATTCCTTTTATACGATGGAAAGGCTGTTGTATTTATATTGTATTTTATGCTTCTGGCGTTCACTTCTTAGGTCCTAACTATTCGATCTAGTGGAGCAACGCCCTAGAGTGAAGCCTAGGCTGCCCGGAACGTAGAAATGACCATTACTTTCACACTGGTTGCAATTATTCGATTTATACAATGGAAAAACTGTTCTATTTATTTTGTATTTTGTGCTTCGGGCGTTGACTTCTAAGGCCCTTCTGTTTGATCTGGTGGAGCAACGCCCTAGAGTGAAGCCTAGGTTGCCCGGAACGTAGAAATGACCATTACTTTCACACTGTTTGCAATTATTCCTTTTATACGATGGAAAAGCTGTTGTATTTATATCGTATTTTATGCTTCTGGCGTTGACTTCTATGGCCCTAGCTATTCGATCTAGTGGAGCAACGCCCTAGAGTGAAGCCTAGGCTGTCCGGAACGTAGAAATGACCATCACATTCAAACTGGTTGCAATTAATCCTGTTATACGATGGAAAAACTGTTGTATTTTTATTGCATTTTATGCTTCGTGCGTTGACTTCTAAGGCCCTAACTATTCAATCTGTTGGAGCAACGCCCTAGAGTGAAGCCTAGGTTGCTCGGAAAGTAGAAATGACCATAACTTTCACACTGGCTGCAATTATTCGTTTTATACGATGGAAAAACTGTTGTATTTACATTGTATTTTATGCTTCTGGCGTTCACTTCTTAGGGCCTAACTGTTCGATCTGATGGAACAATGCCCTAGGATGAAGCCTCGGTTGCCCGGAAAGTAGAAATGACCATAACTTTTACACTGGTAGCAATTATTCGTTTTATACAATGGAAAAACTGTTCTATTTATTTTGTATTTTATGCTTCGGGCGTTGACTTCTTTGGCCCTAACAATTCGACCTGGTAGAGCAACGCCCTAGAGTGGAGCCTAGGTTGCTCGGAATATAGAAATGACCATAACTTTCACACTGGTTGCAATTATTCGTTTTCTGCGATGGAAATCTGTTCTATTTATTTTGTATTTTATGCTTCGGGCGTTGACTTCTAAGGCCCTAACTGTTTGATCTGGTGGAGCAACGCCCTAGAGTGTAGCCTAGGTTGCCCGGAACGTAGAAATGACAATTACTTTCACACAGTTTGCAATTATTCCTTTTATACGATGCAAAAGCTGTTGTATTTATATCGTATTTTATGCTTCTGGCGTTGACTTCTAAGGACCTAACTATTCGATCTGGTGGAGCAACGCCCTAGAGTGAAGCCTAGGTTGCTCGGAATGTAGAAATAACCATAACTTTCACACTGGTTGCAATTATACGTTCTTTACGATGGAAAAGCTGTTGTATTTATATTGTATTTTATGACTCTGGCGTTGACTTCTAAGGCCCTAGCTATTCTATCTAGTGTAGCAACGCCCTAGAGTGAAGCCTAGGTTGCCCGGAACGTAGAAGTGACCATCACTTTCAAACTGATTGCAATTAATCCTGTTATACGATGGAAAAACTGTTGTATTTTTATTGTATTTAATGCTTCTGGCGTTCACTTCTTAGGCCCTAACTATTCGAGCTGGTGGAACAACGCCCAAGAGTGTAGCCTAGGTTGCTCGGAATGTAGAAATAACCATAACTTTCACACTGGTTGCAATTATTCGTTTTAGACGATGGAAAAACTGTCGTATTTATATTGTATTTTATGCTTCTGGCGTTCACTTCTTAGGCCCTAACTATTCGATCTGGTGGAACAACGCCCTAGGGTGAAGCCTAGGTTGCCCGGAACGTAGAAATGGCCATAACATTTACACTGGTAGCAATTATTCGTTTTATACAATGGAAAAACTGTTCTATTTATTTTGTATTTTATGCTTCGGGCGTTGACTTCTAAGGCCCTAACTTTTTAATCTGGTGGAGCAACGCCCTAGAGTGAAGCCTAGGTTGCTCGGAATGTAGAAATGACCATAACTTTCACACTGGATGCAATTATTAGTTTTATACAATGGAAAAACTGTTGTATTTTTATTGTATTTTATGCTTCAGGCGTAGGCTTCTAAGGCCGTAGCTATTCGATATGGTGCAGCACCGCCCTAGAGTGAAGCCTAGGTTGCCCGGATCGTAGAAATGACCATAACTTTTACACTGGTAGCAATTATTCGTTTTAAAGAATGGAAAAACTGTTCTATTTATTTTGTATTTTATCTTCGGGCGTTGACTTCTAAGGCCCTAACTTTTTAATCTGGTGGAGCAACGCCCTAGAGTGAAGCCTAGGTTGCTCGGAATGTAGAAATGACCATAACTTTCACACTGGATGCAATTATTAGTTTTATACGATGGAAAAACTGTTGTATTTATATTGTATTTAATGCTTCTGGCGTTGACTTCTTAGGTCCTAACACTTCGATCTGGTGGAGCAACGCCCTACAGTGAAGCCTAGGTTGCCCGGAACGTAGGTATGACCATAACCTTCACACAGGTTGCAATTATTCGTATTATACGGTGTAAAGGCTGTTGTATTTATTTTGTATTTTATACTTCTGGTGTTGACTTCTTAGGCCCTAACTATTCGATCTGGTGGAGCAACGCCCTAGAGTGAAGCCTAGGTTGCTCGGAACGTAGAAATGACCATAACTTTTACACTGGTAGCAATTATTCGTTTTATACAATGGAAAAACTGTTGTATTTATATTGTATTTTATGCTTCTGGCGTTCACTTCTTAGGCCCTAACTATTCGACCTGGTGGAACAACGCCCAAGGGTGAAGCCTAGGTTGTCCGGAACGTTGAAATGACCATAACTTTTACACTGGTAGCAATTATTCGTTTTATACAATGGAAAAACTGTTCTATTTATTTTGTATTTTATGCTTCGGGCGTTGACTTCTAAGGCCCTAACTGTTTAATCTGGTGGAGTAACGCCCTAGGGTGAAGCCTAGGTTGCCCGGAACGTAGAAATGACCATTACTTTCACACTGTTTGCAATTATTCCTTTTATACGAATGAAAAGCTGTTGTATTTATATCGTATTTTATGCTTCTGGCGTTGACATCTTAGGCCCTAACTATTCGATCTGGTGGAGCAATGCCTCAGAGTTAAGTCTAGGATGCCCGAAACGCCCAAATGATCATTACTTTCACGCTTGTTGCAATTATTCCTGTTATACGATGAAAAGACCGTTGTATTTTTATTGTATTTTATGCTTCAGGCGTAGGCTTCTAAGGCCGTAGCTATTCGATATGGTGCAGCACCGCCCTAGAGTGAAGCCTAGGTTGCCCGGAACGTAGAAATGACCATAACTTTTACACTGGTAGCAATTATTCGTTTTATACAATGGAAAAAATGTTCTATTTATTTTGTATTTTATGCTTCGGGCGTTGACTTCTTTGGCCCTAACAATTCGATCTCGTGGAGCAACGCCCTAGAGTGAAGCCTAGGTTGCCTGGAACGTACAAATGACCATCACTTTCACACGGATTGCAATTATTCCTGTTATAGGATGGAAGGACTGTTGTATTTTTATTGCATTTTATGCTTCTGGCGTTCACTTCTTAGACCCTAACTATTCGATCTTGTGGAATAACGCCCTAGGGTGAAGCCTAGGTTGCCCGGAACGTAGAAATGACCATAACTTTTACACTTGTAGCAATTATTCGTTTTATACAATGGAAAAACTGTTCTATTTATTTTGTATTTTATGCTTCGGGCGTTGACTACTAAGGCCCTAGCTGTTTGATCTGGTGGAGCAACGCCCTAGAGTGAAGCCTAGGTTGCCCGGAACGTAGAAATGACCATAACTTTCACACTGGCTGCTATTATTCGTTTTATACGATGGAAAAACTGTCATATTTATATTGTATTTTATGCTTCTAGCGTTGACTTCTTAGGCCCTAACTATTCGATCTGGTGGAACAACGCCCTTGAGTGAAGCCTAGGTTGCCTGGAACGTAGAAATGACCATCACTTTCACACGGGTTGCAATTATTCCTGTTATAGGATGGAAAGACTGTTGCATTTTTATTGTATTTTATGCTTCAGGCGTTGACTTCTGAGGCCGTAGCTATTCGATGTCGTGGAAGAACGCCACAGAGTGAAGCCTTGGTTGCCCGGAACGTAGAAATGACCATAAGTTTCATAATGGTTGCAATTATTCGTTTTATACGATGGAAAAACTGTTGTATTTCCATTCTATTTTATGCTTCGGGCGTTGACTTCTTAGGCCCTAACACTTCGATCTGGTGGAGCAACGCCCTACAGTGAAGCCTAGGTTGCCCGGAACGTTGATATGACCATAACCTTCACACATGTTGCAATTATTCGTTTTATACGGTGTAAAGGCTGTTGTATTTATTTTGTATTTTATTCTTCTGGTGTTGACTTCTTAGGCCCTAACTATTCGATCTGGTGGAACAACGCCGTAGAGTGAAGCCTAGGTTGCCCGGAACGTAGAAATGACCATTACTTTCACACTGTTTGCAATTATTCCTTTTATACGATGGAAAAACTGTTCTATTTATTTTGTATCTTATTCTTCGGGCGTTGACTTCTTTGGCCCTAACAATTCGATCTGGTGGAGAAACGCCCTAGAGTGAAGCCTAGGTTGCCTGGAACGTACAAATGACCATCACTTTCACACGGATTGCAATTATTCCTGTTATAGGATGGAAAGACTGTTGTATTTTTATTGCATTTTATGCTTCTGGCGTTCACTTCTTAGGCCCTAACTATTCGATCTGGTGGAGCAACGCCCTGCAGTGAAGCCTAGGTTGCCCGGAACGTAGATATGACCATAACCTTCACACAGGTTGCAATTATTCGTTTTATACGGTGTAAAGGCTGTTGTATTTATTTTGTATTTTATTCTTCTGGTGTTGACTTCTTAGGCCCTAGCTATTCGATCTGGTGGAACAACGCCGTAGAGTCAAGCCTAGGTTGCCCGGAACGTATAAATGACCATTACTTTCACACTGTTTGCAATTATTCGTTTTTTACGATGGAAAAGCTGAAGTATTTATATTGTATTATATGCCTCTGGCGTTGACTTCTAAGGCCCTAGCTATTCGATCTAGTGGAGCAACGCCCTAGAGTGAAGCCTAGGTTGCCCGGAACGTAGAAATGACCATCACTTTCAAACTGGTTGCAATTAATCCTGTTATATGATGGAAAAACTGTTGTATTTTTATTGCATTTTATGCTTCGGGCGTTGACTTCTAAGGCCCTAACTATTCAATCTGTTGGAGCAACGCCCTAGAGTGAAGCCTAGGTTGCTCGGAATGTAGAAATGATCATTACTTTCACACTGGTTGCAATTATACGTTCTTTACGATGGAAAAGCTGTTGTATTTATATTGTATTTTATGACTCTGGCGTTGACTTCTAAGGCCCTAGCTATTCGATCTAGTGTAGCAACGCCCTAGAGTGAAGCCTAGGTTGCCCGGAACGTAGAAGTGACCATCACTTTCAAACTGGTTGCAATTAATCCTGTTATAGGATGGAAAAACTGTTGTATTTTTATTGTATTTAATGCTTCTGGCGTTCACTTCTTAGGCCCTAACTATTCGAGCTGGTGGAACAACGCCCTAGAGTGAAGCCTAGGTTGCTCGGAATGTAGAAATAACCATAACTTTCACACTGGTTGCAATTATTCGTTTTATACGATGGAAAAACTGTTGTATTTATATTGTATTTTATGCTTCTGGCGTTCACTTCTTAGGCCCTAACTATTCGACCTGGTGGAACAACGCCCAAGGGTGAAGCCTAGGTTGTCCGGAACGTTGAAATGACCATAACTTTTACACTGGTAGCAATTATTCGTTTTATACAATGGAAAAACTGTTCTATTTATTTTGTATTTTATGCTTCGGGCGTTGACTTCTAAGGCCCTAACTGTTTAATCTGGTGGAGTAACGCCCTAGGGTGAAGCCTAGGTTGCCCGGAACGTAGAAATGACCATTACTTTCACACTGTTTGCAATTATTCCTTTTATACGAATGAAAAGCTGTTGTATTTATATCGTATTTTATGCTTCTGGCGTTGACTTCTTAGGCCCTAACTATTCGATCTGGTGGAGCAATGCCTCAGAGTTAAGTCTAGGATGCCCGAAACGCCCAAATGATCATTACTTTCACGCTTGTTGCAATTATTCCTGTTATACGATGAAAAGACCGTTGTATTTTTATTGTATTTTATGCCTCAGGCGTAGGCTTCTAAGGCCGTAGCTATTCGATATGGTGCAGCACCGCCCTAGAGTGAAGCCTAGGTTGCCCGGAACGTAGAAATGACCATAACTTTTACACTGGTAGCAATTATTCGTTTTATACAATGGAAAAAATGTTCTATTTATTTTGTATTTTATGCTTCGGGCGTTGACTTCTTTGGCCCTAACAATTCGATCTCGTGGAGCAACGCCCTAGAGTGAAGCCTAGGTTGCCTGGAACGTACAAATGACCATCACTTTCACACGGATTGCAATTATTCCTGTTATAGGATGGAAGGACTGTTGTATTTTTATTGCATTTTATGCTTCTGGCGTTCACTTCTTAGACCCTAACTATTCGATCTTGTGGAATAACGCCCTAGGGTGAAGCCTAGGTTCCCCGGAACGTAGAAATGACCATAACTTTTACACTTGTAGCAATTATTCGTTTTATACAATGGAAAAACTGTTCTATTTATTTTGTATTTTATGCTTCGGGCGTTGACTACTAAGGCCCTAGCTGTTTGATCTGGTGGAGCAACGCCCTAGAGTGAAGCCTAGGTTGCCCGGAACGTAGAAATGACCATAACTTTCACACTGGCTGCTATTATTCGTTTTATACGATGGAAAAACTGTCATATTTATATTGTATTTTATGCTTCTAGCGTTGACTTCTTGGGCCCTAACTATTCGATCTGGTGGAACAACGCCCTTGATTGAAGCCTAGGTTGCCTGGAACGTAGAAATGACCATCACTTTCACACGGGTTGCAATTATTCCTGTTATAGGATGGAAAGACTGTTGCATTTTTATTGTATTTTATGCTTCAGGCGTTGACTTGTGAGGCCGTAGCTATTCGATGTCGTGGAAGAACGCCACAGAGTGAAGCCTTGGTTGCCCGGAACGTAGAAATGACCATAAGTTTCATAATGGTTGCAATTATTCGTTTTATACGATGGAAAAACTGTTGTAATTCCATTGTATTTTATGCTTCGGGCGTTGACTTCTTAGGCCCTAACACTTCGATCTGGTGGAGCAACGCCCTACAGTGAAGCCTAGGTTGCCCGGAACGTTGATATGACCATAACCTTCACACATGTTGCAATTATTCGTTTTATACGGTGTAAAGGCTGTTGTATTTATTTTGTATTTTATTCTTCTGGTGTTGACTTCTTAGGCCCTAACTATTCGATCTGGTGGAACACCGCCGTAGAGTGAAGCCTAGGTTGCCCGGAACGTAGAAATGACCATCACTTTCACACGGATTGCAATTATTCCTGTTATAGGATGGAAAGACTGTTGTATTTTTATTGCATTTTATGCTTCTGGCGTTCACTTCTTAGGCCCTAACTATTCGATCTGGTGGAACAACGCCCTAGGGTGAAGCCTAGGTTGCCCGGAACGTAGAAATGACCATAACTTTTACACTGGTAGCAATTATTCGTTTTTTACAATGGAAAAACTGTTCTATTTATTTTGTACTTTATGCTTCGGGCGTTGACTTCTAAGGCCCTAACTGTTTGATCTGGTGGAGCAACGCCCTAGAGTGAAGCCTAGGTTGCCCGGAACGTAGAAATGACCATCACTTTCAAACTGGTTGCAATTAATCCTGTTATACGATGGAAAAACTGTTGTATTTTTATTGCATTTTATGCTTCGGGCGTTGACTTCTAAGGCCCTAACTATTCAATCTGTTGGAGCAACACCCTAGAGTGAAGTCTAGGTTGCTCGGAATGTAGAAATGATCATTACTTTCACACTGGTTGCAATTATTCGTTTTATACGATGGAAAAACTGTTGTGTTTATATTGTGTTTTATGCTTCTGGCGTTCACTTCTTAGGCCCTTACTATTCGACCTGGTAGAGCAACGCCCTAGAGTGAAGCCTAGGTTGCTCGGAATATAGAAATGACCATAACTTTCACACTGGTTGCAATTATTCGTTTTCTGCGATGGAAAAACTGTTCTATTTATTTTGTATTTTACGCTTCGGGTGTTGACTTCTAAGGCCCTAACTGTTTGATCTGGTGGAGCAACGCCCTAGAGTGTAGCCTAGGTTGCCCGGAACGTAGAAATGACAATTACTTTCACGCTGTTTGCAATTATTCCTATTATACGATGCAAAAGCTGTTGTATTTATACCGTATTTTATGCTTCTGGCGTTGACTTCTAATGTCCTAACTATTCGATCTGGTGGAGCAACGCCCTAGAGTGAAGCCTGGGTTGCCCGGAACGTAGAAGTGACCATCACTTTCAAACTGGTTGCAATTAATCCTGTTATACGATGGAAAAACTGTTGTATTTTTATTGTATTTAATGCTTCTGGCGTTCACTTCTTAGGCCCTAACTATTCGAGCTGGTGGAACAACGCCCTAGGGTGAAGCCTAGGTTGCCCGGAACGTAGAAATGACCATAACTTTCACACTGTTTGCAATTATTCCTTTTATACGATGGAAAAGCTGTGATATTTATATTGTATTTTATGCTTCCGGCGTTGACTTCTTAGGCCCTAACTATTCGATCTGGTGGAACAACGTCCTTGAGTGAAGCCTAGGTTGTCTGGAACGTAGAAATGACCATCACTTTCACACGGGTTGCAATTATTCCTGTTATAGGATGGAAAGACTGTTGCATTTTTATTGTATTTTATGCTTCAGGCGTTGACTTCTGAGGCCGTAGCTATTCGATGTCGTGGAAGAACGCCACAGAGTGAAGCCTTGGTTGCCCGGAACGTAGAAATTACCATAAGTTTCATAATGGTTGCAATTATTCGTTTTATACGATGGAAAAACTGTTGTATTTCCATTGTATTTTATGCTTCGGGCGTTGACTTCTTAGGCCCTAACACTTCGATCTGGTGGAGCAACGCCCTACAGTGAAGCCTAGGTTGCCCGGAACGTAGATATGACCATAACTTTCACACATGTTGCAATTATTCGTTTTATACGGTGTAAAGGCTGTTGTATTTATTTTGTATTTTATTCTTCTGGTGTTGACTTCTTAGGCCCTAACTATTCGATCTGGTGGAACAACGCCGTAGAGTGAAGCCTAGGTTGCCCGGAACGTAGAAATGACCATTACTTTCACACTGTTTGCAATTATTCCTTTTATACGATGGAAAAACTGTTCTATTTATTTTGTATCTTATTCTTCTGGCGTTGACTTCTTTGGCCCTAACAATTCGATCTGGTGGAGCAACGCCCTAGAGTGAAGCCTAGGTTGCCTGGAACGTACAAATGACCATCACTTTCACACGGATTGCAATTATTCCTGTTATAGGATGGAAAGACTGTTGTATTTTTATTGCATTTTATGCCTCGGGCGTTGACTTCTAAGGCCCTAACTATTCAATCTGTTGGAGCAACGCCCTAGAGTGAAGCCTAGGTTGCTCGGAATGTAGAAATGATCATTACCTTCACACTGGTTGCAATTATTCGTTTTATACGATGGAAAAACTGTTGTGTTTATATTGTGTTTTATGCTTCTGGCGTTCACTTCTTAGGCCCTTACTATTCGACCTGGTAGTGCAACGCCCTAGAGTGAAGCCTAGGTTGCTCGGAATATAGAAATGACCATAACTTTCACACTGGTTGCAATTATTCGTTTTCTGCGATGGAAAAACTGTTCTATTTATTTTGTATTTTACGCTTCGGGCGTTGACTTCTAAGGCCCTAACTGTTTGATCTGGTGGAGCAACGCCCTAGAGTGTAGCCTAGGTTGCCCGGAACGTAGAAATGACAATTACTTTCACACTGTTTGCAATTATTCCTTTTATACGATGCAAAAGATGTTGTATTTATATCGTATTTTATGCTTCTGGCGTTGACTTCTAAGGTCCTGACTATTCGATCTGGTGGAGCAACGCCCTAGAGTGAAGCCTAGGTTGCTCGGAATGTAGAAATAACCATAACTTTCACACTGGTTGCAATTATACGTTCTTTACGATGGAAAAGCTGTTGTATTTATATTGTATTATATGACTCTGGCGTTGACTTCTAAGGCCCCAGCTATTCGATCTAGTGTAGCAACGCCCTAGAGTGAAGCCTGGGTTGCCCGGAACGTAGAAGTGACCATCACTTTCAAACTGGTTGCAATTAATTCTGTTATACGATGGAAAAACTGTTGTATCTTTATTGTATTTAATGCTTCTGGCGTTCACTTCGTAGGCCCTAACTATTCGAGCTGGTGGAACAACGCCCTAGAGTGAAGCCTAGGTTGCTCGGAATGTAGAAATGACCATAACTTTCACACAGGTTGCAATTATTCCTGTTATAGGATGGAAAGACTGTTGTATTTTTATTGCATTTTATGCTTCTGGCGTTCACTTCTTAGGCCCTAACTATTCGATCTGGTGGAACAACGCCCTAGGGTGAAGCCTAGGTTGCCTGGAACGTAGAAATGACCATAACTTTTACACTGGTAGCAATTATTCGTTTTATACAATGGAAAAACTGTTCTATTTATTTTGTATTTTATGCTTGGGGCGTTGACTTCAAGGACCTAACTGTTTGAACTGGTGGAGCAACGCCCTAGGGTGAAGCCTAGGTTGCCCGGAACGTAGAAATGACCATAAGCTTCATAGTGGTTGCAATTATTCGTTTTATACGATGGAAAAACTGTTGTATTTCTATTGTATTTTATGCTTCGGGCGTTGACTTCTTAGGCCCTAACACTTCGATCTGGTGGAGCAACGCCCTACAGTGAAGCCTAGGTTGCCCGGAACGTAGATATGACCATAACCTTCACACAGATTGCAATTATTCGTTTTATACGGTGTAAAGTCTGTTGTATTTATTTTGTATTTTATTCTTCTGGTGTTGACTTCTTAGGCCCTAACTATTCGATCTGGTGGAACAACGCCGTAGAGTGAAGCCTAGGTTGCCCGGAACGTATAAATGACCATTACTTTCACACTGTTTGCAATTATTCCTTTTATACGATGGAAAAGCTGCTGTATTTATATCGTATTTTATGCTTCTGGCGTTGACTTCTAAGGACCTAACTATTCGACCTGGTGGAACAACGCCCTAGGGTGAAGCCTAGGTTGCCCGGAACGTAGAAATGACCATAACATTTACACTGGTAGCAATTATTCGTTTTATACAATGGAAAAACTGTTCTTTTTATTTTGTATTTTATGCTTCGGGCGTTGACTTCTAAGGCCCTAACTGTTTGATCTGGTGGAGCAACGCCCTAGAGTGAAGCCTAGGTTGCCCGGAACGAAGAAATGACAATTACTTTCACACTGTTTGCAATTATTCCTTTTATACGATGCAAAAGCTGTTGTATTTATATCGTATTTTATGTTTCTGACGTTGACTTCTAAGGACCTAACTATTCGATCTGGTGGAGCAACGCCCTAGAGTGAAGCCTAGGTTCCTCGGAATGTAGAAATAACCATAGCTTTCACACTGGTTGCAATTATACGTTCTTTACGATGGAAAAGCTGTTGTATTTATATTGTATTTTATGACTCTAGCGTTGACTTCTAAGGCCCTAGCTATTCGATCTAGTGTAGCAACGCCCTAGAGTGAAGCCTAGGTTGCCCGGAACGTAGAAGTGACCATCACTTTCAAACTGGTTGCAATTAATCCTGTTATACGATGGAAAAACTGTTGTATTTATATTGTATTTTATGCTTCTGGCGTTCACTTCTTAGGCCCTAACTATTCAATCTGGTGGAACTTCGCCCTAGGGTGAAGCCTAGGTTGCCCGGAACGTAGAAATGACCATAACTTTTACACTGTTTGCAATTATTCCTTTTATAGGATGGAAAAGCTGTTGTATTTTTATTGCATTTTATGCTTCGGGCGTTGACTTCTAAGGCCCTAACTATTCAATCTGTTGGAGCAACGCCCTACAGTGAAGCCTAGCTTGCTCGGAATGTAGAAATGACCATAACTTTCACACTGGTTCCAATTATTCGTTTTATACGATGGAAAAACTGTTGTATTTATATTGTATTATATGCTTCTGGCGTTCACTTCTTAGGCCCTAACTATTCAATCTGGTGGAACTTCGCCCTAGGGTGAAGCCTAGGTTGCCCGGAACGTAGAAATGACCATAACTTTTACACTGGTAGCAATTATTCGTTTTATACAATGGAAAAACTGTTGTATTTATATGGTATTTTATGCTTCTGTCGTTGACTTCTTAGGCCCAAACTATTCGATCTGGTGGAGGAATGCCTCAGAGTTAAGTCTAGGATGCCCGAAACGCCGAAATGATCATTACTTTCACGCTTGTTGCAATTATTCCTGTTATACGATGAAAAGACCGTTGTATTTTTATTGTATTTTATGCTTCAGGCGTAGGCTTCTAAGGCCGTAGCTATTCGATATGGTGGAGCACCGCCCTAGAGTGTAGCCTAGGTTGCCCGGAACGTAGAAATGACCATAGCTTTTACACTGGTAACAATTATTCGTTTTATACGATGGAAATACTATTGTATTTATATTGTATTTTATGCTTCTGGCGTTCACTTCTTAGGCCCTAACTATTCGATCTGGTGGAACAACGCCCTAGGGTGAAGCCAAGGTTGCCCGGAACGTAGAAATGACCATCACTTTCCAACTGGTTGCAATTAATCCTGTTATACGGTGGAAAAACTGTTGTATTTTTATTGCATTTTATGCTTCGGGCGCTGACTTCTAAGGCCCTAACTATTCAATCTGTTGGAGCAACGCCCTAGAGTGAAGCCTAGGTTACCCGGAACGTAGAAATGACCATCACTTTCAAACTGGTTGCAATTATTCGTTTTATACGATGGAAAAACTGTTGTATTTATATTGTACTTTATGCTTCTGGCGTTGACTTCTAAGGACCTAACTATTCGATCTGGTGGAGCAACGCCCTACAGTGATGCCTAGGTTGCCCGGAACGTAGATATGACCATAACCTTCACACTGGTTGCAAATTATTCTTGCTATACGATGGAAAAACTGCTGTATTTTTATTGCATTCTATGCATCGGGCATTGACTTCTAAGGCCCTAGCTATGCAATCTGTTGGAGCATCGCCCTAGGGGGAAGCCTAGGTTGCCCGGAACGTAGAAATGACCATAACTTTCACACTGGTTGCAATTATTCGTTTTATACGATGGAAAAGCTGTTGTATTTATATCGTATTTTATGCTTCTGGCGTTGACTTCTTAGGCCCTAACTATTCCATCTGGCGGAACAACGCCTTAGGGTGAAGTCTAGGTTGCCCGGAAAGTAGAAAGGACCATAACTTTCACACTGGTAGCAATTATTCGTTTTATACGATGGAAAAACTGTTCTATTTATTTTATACTTTATGCCTCGGGCGTTGACTTCTAAGGCCCTAACTATTCGATCTGGTGGAGCAACGCCCTAGAGTGATGCCTAGGTTGCCCGGTACGTAGAAATGACCATCACTATCAAACTGGTTGCAATTATTTGTTTTATACGATGGAAAAGCTGTTGTATTTATACCGTATTTTATGCTTCTGGCGTTGACTTCTTAGGCCCTAACTATTCCATCTGGTGGAACAACGCCCTAGGGTGAAGCCTAGGTTGCCCGGAAAGCAGAAATGACCATAACTTTCATACTGGTTGCAATTATTCGTTTTATATGGTGGAAAAACGGTAGTATTTATATTGTATTTTATGCTTCTGGCGTTGACTTCTAAGGCCCTAACTATTCGATCAGGTGGAGCAACGCCCTAGAGTGAAGCCTAGGTTGCTCGAAATGTAGAAAGGACCATAACTTTCACACTGGTAGCAATTATTCGTTTTATACGATGGAAAAACTGTTGTATTTTTATTGCATTTTATGCTTCGGGCGATGACTTCTAAGGCCCTAACTATTCAATCTGTTGGAGCAACGCCCTAGAGTGAAGCCTAGGTTGCTCGGAATGTAGAAATGACCATAACTTTCACAGTGGTTGCAATTATTCGTTTTATACGATGGAAAAACTGTTGTATTTATATGGTATTTTATGCTTCTGGCGTTGACTTCTTAGGCGCTAACTATTCGATCTGGTGGAGCAATGCCTCAGAGTTAAGTCTAGGATGCCCGAAACGCCGAAATGATCATTACTTTCACGCTTGTTGCAATTATTCCTGTTATACGATGAAAAGACCGTTGTATTTTTATTGTATTTTATGCTTCAGGCGTAGGCTTCTAAGGCCGTAACTATTCGATATGGTGGAGCACCGCCCTAGAGTGAAGCCTAGGTTGCCCGGAACGTAGAAATGACCATTACTTTCACACTGGTTGCTATTATTCGTTTTATACGATGGAAAAACTGTTCTATTTATTTTGTACTTTATGCTTCGGGCGTTGACTTCTAAGGCCCTAACTATTCGATCTGGTGGAGCAACGCACTAGAGTGAAGCCTAGGTTGTCCGGTACGTCGAAATGACCATCACTATCAAACTGGTTGCAATTATTTGTTTTATACGATGGAAAAGCTGTTGTATTTATACCGTATTTTATGCTTCTGGCGTTGACTTCTTAGGCCCTAACTATTCCATCTGGTGGAACAACGCCCTAGGGTGAAGCCTAGGTTGCCCGGAAAGCAGAAATGACCATAACTTTCATACTGGTTGCAATTATTCGTTTTATATGGTGGAAAAACTGTAGTATTTATATTGTATTTTATGCTTCTGGCGTTGACTTCTAAGGCCCTAACTATTCGATCAGGTGGAGCAACGCCCTAGAGTGAAGCCTGGGTTGCCCGGTACGTAGAAATGACCATCACTATCAAACTGGTTGCAATTATTTGTTTTATACGATGGAAAAGCTGTTGTATTTATATCGTATTTTATGCTTCTGGCGTTGACTTCTTGGGCGCTAACTATTCCATCTGGTGGAACAACGCCCTAGAGTGAACCCTAGGTTGCCTGGAACGTAGAAATGACCATAACTTTTACACTGGCAGCAATTATTCGTTTTATACAATGGAAAAACCGTTCTATTTATTTTGTATTTTATGCTTCGGGCGTTGACTTCTAAGGCGCTAACTATTCAATCTGTTGGAGCAAAGCCCCAGAGTGAAGCCTAGGTTACCCGGAACGTAGAAATGACCATCACTTTCAAACTGGTTGCAATTATTTGTTTTATACGATGGAAAAGCTGTTGCATTTATATCGTATTTTATGCTTCTGGCGTTGACCTCTCAGGCCCTAACTATTCCATCTGGGAGAACAACGCCCTAGGGTGAAGCCTAGGTTGTCCGGAAAGTAGAAATGAGCATAACTTTCACACTGGCAGCAATTATTCGTTTTATACAATGGAAAAACCGTACTATTGATTTTGTATTTTATGCTTCGGGCGTTGACTTCCAAGGCCCTAACTGTTTGATCTGGTGGAGCATCGCCGTAGAGTGAAGCCTAGGTTGCCCGGAACGTAGAAATGACCATAACTTTTACACTGGTAGCAATTATTCGTTTTATACGATGGAAAAACAGTTTTATTTATTTTGTATTTTATGCTTCGGGCGTTGACTTCTAAGGCCCTAACTATTTGATCTGGTGGAGCAACGCCCTAGAGTGCAGCCTAGGTTGCCCGGAACGTAGAAATGACCATAACTTTCGCACTGGTTGCTATCATTCGTTTTATACGATGGAAAAGCTGTTGTATTTATATCGTTTTTTATGCTCCTGGCGTTGACTTCTTAGGCCCTAACTATTCCATCTGGTGGAACAACGCCCTAGGGTGAAGTCTAGGTTGCCCGGAAAGTAGAAATGACCATAACTTTCACACTGGTAGCAATTATTCGTTTTATACGATGGAAAAGCTGTTCTATTTATTTTGTACTTTATGCTTCGGGCGTTGACTTCTAAGGCCCTAACTATTCCATCTGGTGGAACAACGCCCTAGGGTAAAGCCAAGATTTCGCGGAACGTAGAAATGACCATAACTTTCACACTGGTTGCTATCATTCGTTTTATATGATGGAAAAACTGTTGTATTTATATTGTATTTTATGGTTCTGGCGTTGACTTCATAGGCCGTAACTATTCGATCTGGAGGAGCAACGCCCTGGAGTGAAACCTAGGTTGCCCGGAACGTAGAAATGACCATAACTTTCACACAGGTAGCAATTATTCGTTTTATACGATGGAAAAACTGTTCCATTTATTTTGTACTTTATGCTTCGGGCGTTGACTTCTAAGGCCCTAACCATTCGATCTGGTGGAGCAACGCACTAGAGTGAAGCCTAGGTTGTCCGGTACGTAGAAATGAACATCACTTTCAAACTGGTTGCAATTATTCGTTTTATACGATGGAAAAACTGTTGTATTTATATTGTATTTTATGCTTCTGGCGTTGACTTCTAAGGACCTAACTATTCGATCTGGTGGAGCAACGCCCTACAGTGATGCCTAGGTTGCCCGGAACGTAGATATGACCATAACATTCACACTGGTTGCAAATTATTCCTGCTATACGATGGAAAAACTGTTGTACCTTTATTGCATTTTATGCTTCGGGCATTGACTTCTAAGGCCCTAGCTATGCAATCTGTTGGAGCAACGCCCTACGGGGAAGCCTAGGTTGCCCGGAACGTAGAAATGACCATTACTTTCACACTGTTTGCAATTATTCCTTTTATAGGATGGAAAAGCTGTTGTATTTTTATTGCATTTTATGCTTCGGGCGTTGACTTCTAAGGCCCTAACTATTCAATCTGTTGGATCAACGCCCTAGAGTGAAGCCTAGGTTGCTCGGAATGTAGAAATGACCATAACTTTCACAGTGGTTGCAATTATTCGTTTTATACGATGGAAAAACTGTTGTATTTATATTGTATTTTATGCTTCTGGCGTTCACTTCTTAGGCCCTAACTATTCAATCTCGTGGAACAACGCCCTAGGGTGAAGCCTAGGTTGCCCGGAACGTAGAAATGACCATAACCTTTACACTGGTAGCAATTATTCGTTTTATACAATGGAAAACCTGTTGTATTTATATTGTATTTTATGCTTCTGGCGTTCACTTCTTAGGCCCTAACTGTTTGATCTGGTGGAGCAACGCCCTAGAGTGAAGCCTAGGTTGCCCGGAACGTAGAAATGACCATTACTTTCACACTGTTTGCAATTATTCCTTTTATAGGATGGAAAAGCTGTTGTATTTATATTGTATTTTATGCTTCGGGCGCTGACTTCTAAGGCACTAACTATTCCATCTGGTGGAACAACGCCCTACAGTAAAGCCCAGGTTGCGCGGAACGTAGAAATGACCATAACTTTCACACTGGTTGCTATCATTCGTTTTATATGATGGAAAAGCTGTTGTATTTATATCGTATTTTATGCTTCTGGCGTTGACTTCTTAGGCCCTAACTATTCCATTTGGTGGAACAACGCCCTAGAGTGAAGCCTAGGTTGCCCGAACGTAGAAATGACCATTACTTTCACACTGGTTGCAATTATTCGTTTTATACGATGGAAAAGCTGTTGTATTTATATCGTTTTTTATGCTCCTGGCGTTGACTTCTTAGGCCCTAACTATTCCATCTGGTGGAACAACGCCCTAGGGTGAAGTCTAGGTTGCCCGGAAAGTAGAAATGACCATAACTTTCACACTGGTAGCAATTATTCGTTTTATACGATGGAAAAACTGTTCTATTTATTTTGTACTTTATGCTTCGGGCGTTGACTTCTAAGGCCCTAACTATTCCATCTGGTGGAACAACGCCCTAGGGTAAAGCCAAGATTTCGCGGAACGTAGAAATGACCATAACTTTCACACTGGTTGCTATCATTCGTTTTATATGATGGAAAAACTGTTGTATTTATATTGTATTTTATGGTTCTGGCGTTGACTTCATAGGCCGTAACTATTCGATCTGGAGGAGCAACGCCCTGGAGTGAAACCTAGGTTGCCCGGAACGTAGAAATGACCATAACTTTCACACAGGTAGCAATTATTCGTTTTATACGATGGAAAAACTGTTCCATTTATTTTGTACTTTATGCTTCGGGCGTTGACTTCTAAGCCCCTAACCATTCGATCTGGTGGAGCAACGCACTAGAGTGAAGCCTAGGTTGTCCGGTACGTAGAAATGAACATCACTATCAAACTGGTTGCAATTATTTGTTTTATACGATGGAAAAGCTGTTGTATTTATATCGTATTTTATGCTTCTGGCGTTGACTTCTTAGGCCCTAACTATTCCATCTGGTCGAACAACGCCCTAGGGTGAAGCCTAGGTTCCCCGGTACGTAGAAATGACCATAACATTCACACTGGTAGCAATTATTCGTTTTATACGATGGAAAAACTGTTGTATTTTTATTGCATTTTATGCTTCGGGCGTTGACTTCTAAGGCCCTAACTATTCAATCTGTTGGAGCAACGCCCTAGAGTGAAGCCTAGGTTGCTCGGAATGTAGAAATGACCATAACTTTCACAGTGGTTGCAATTATTCGTTTTATACGATGGAAAAACTGTTGTATTTATATTGTATTTTATGCTTCTGGCGTTCACTTCTTAGGCCCTAACTATTCAATCTGGTGGAACAACGGCCTAGGGTGAAGCGTAGGTTGCCCGGAACGTAGAAATGACCATAACCTTTACACTGGTAGCAATTATTCGTTTTATACAATGGAAAAGCTGTTGTATTTATATTGTATTTTATGCTGCTGGCGTTCACTTCTTAGGCCCTAACTGTTTGATCTGGTGGAGCAACGCCCTAGAGTGAAGCCTAGGTTGCTCGAAATGTAGAAAGGACCATAACTTTCACACTGGTTGCAATTATTCGTTTTATACGATGGAAAAGCTGTTGTATTTATATCGCATTTTATGCTTCGGGCGTTGACATCTAAGGCCCTAACTATTCGATCTGGTTGAACAACGCCCTAGGGTGAAGCCAAGGTTGCCCGGAACGTAGAAATGACCATCGCTTTCAAACTGGTTGCAATTAATCCTGTTATACGATGGAAATACTGTTGTATTTTTATTGCATTTTATGCTTCGGGCGCTGACTTCTAAGGCCCTAACTATTCAATCTGTTGGAGCAACGCCCTAGAGTGAAGCCTAGGTTACCCGGAACGTAGAAATGACCATCACTTTCAAACTGGTTGCAATTATTCGTTTTATACGATGGAAAAACTGTTGTATTTATATTGTATTTTATGCTTCTGGCGTTGACTTGTAAGGACCTAACTATTCGATCTGGTGGAGCAACGCCCTACAGTGATGCCTAGGTTGCCCGGAACGTAGATATGACCATAACTTTCACACTGGTAGCAATTATTCGTTTTATACGATGGAAAAACTGTTGTATTTTTATTGCATTTTATGCTTCGGGCGTTGACTTCTAAGGCCCTAACTATTCAATCTGTTGGATCAACGCCCTAGAGTGAAGCCTAGGTTGCTCGGAATGTAGAAATGACCATAACTTTCACAGTGGTTGCAATTATTCGTTTTATACGATGGAAAAACTGTTGTATTTATATTGTATTTTATGCTTCTGGCGTTCACTTCTTAGGCCCTAACTATTCAATCTCGTGGAACAACGCCCTAGGGTGAAGCCTAGGTTGCCCGGAACGTAGAAATGACCATAACCTTTACACTGGTAGCAATTATTCGTTTTATACAATGGAAAACCTGATGTATTTATATTGTATTTTATGCTTCTGGCGTTCACTTCTTAGGCCCTAACTGTTTGATCTGGTGGAGCAACGCCCTAGAGTGAAGCCTAGGTTGCCCGGAACGTAGAAATGACCATTAATTTCAAACTGGTTGCAATTAATCCTGTTATACGATGGAAAAACTATTGTATTTTTATTGCATTTTATGCTTCGGGCGCTGAGTTCTAAGGCCCTAACTGTTTGATCTGGTGGAGCAACGACCTAGAGTGAAGCCTAGGTTGCCTGGAACGTAGAAATGACCATCACTTTCACACGGGTTGCAATTATTCCTGTTATAGGATGGAAAGACTGTTGTATTTTTATTGTATTTTATACTTCAGGCGTTGACTTCTGAGGCCGTAGCTATTCAATGTAGTGGAAGAACGCCATACAGTGAAGCCTAGGTTGCCCGGAACGTAGAAATGACCATAACTTTCACACTGGTTGCAATTATTTGTTTTATACGATGGAAAAGCTGTTGTATTTATATCGTATATTATGCTTCTGGCGTTGACTTCTTAGGGCCCTAACTATTCCATCTGGTGGAACAACGCCCTAGAGTAAAGCCCAGGTTGCGCGGAACGTAGAAATGACCATAACTTTCACACTGGTAGCAATTATTCGTTTTATACAATGGAAAAACTGTTCTATTTAATTTGTATTTAATGCTTAGGGCATGGACTTCTAAGGCCCTAACTATTCGATCTGGTAGTACAACGCCCTAGGGTGAAGCCTAGGTTGCCCGGAACGTAGAAATGACCATAACTTTTACACTGGCAGCAATTATTCATTTTATACAATGGAAAAACCGTTCTATTTATTTTGTGTTTTATGCTTCGGGCGTTGACGTCTAAGGCCCTAACTGTTTGATCTGGTGGAGCATCGCCGTAGAGTCAAGCCTAGGTTGCCCGGAACGTAGAAATGACCATAACTTTCACACTGGTTGCTATAATTCGTTGTATACGATGGAAAAACTGTTATATTTATATTGTATTTTATGCTTCTGGCGTTGACTTCTTAGGCCCTAACTATTCGATCTGGTGGAACAACGCCCCAGACTGAAGACTAGGTCGCCCGGAACGTAGAAATGACCATAACTTTCACACTGGTTGCTATTATTCGTTTTATACGATGGAAAAACTGTTATATTTATATTGTATTTTATTCTTATGGCGTTGACTTCTTAGGCCCTAACTATTCGATCTGGTGGAGCAACGCCCTAGAGTGCAGCCTAGGTTGCCCGGATCGTAGAAATGTCCATATCTTTCACACTGTTTGCAATTTTTCGTTTTATACGATGGAAAAACTGTTTTATTTATTTTGTATTTTATGCTTCGGGCGTTGACTTCTAAGGCCCTAACTATTTGATCTGGTGGAGCAACGCCCTAGAGTGCAGCCTAGGTTGCCCGGAACGTAGAAATGACCATAACTTTCACACTGGTTGCTATCATTCGTTTTATATGATGGAAAAGCTGTTGTATTTATATCGTATTTTATGCTTCTGGCGTTGACTTCTTAGGCCCTAACTATTCCATTTGGTGGAACAACGCCCTAGAGTGAAGCCTAGGTTGCCCGAACGTAGAAATGACCATTACTTTCACACTGGTTGCAATTATTCGTTTTATACGATGGAAAAGCTGTTGTATTTATATCGTTTTTTATGCTCCTGGTGTTGACTTCTTAGGCCCTAACTATTCCATCTGGTGGAACAACGCCCTAGGGTAAAGCCCAGATTGCGCGGGACGTAGAAATGACCATAACTTTCACACTGGTAGCAATTTTTCGTTTTAAACGGTGGAAAAACTGTTCTATTTATTTTATATTTTATGCTTCGGGCGTTGACTTCTAAGGCCCTAACTATTCGATCTGGTGGAGCAACGCCCTAGAGTGAAGCCTAGGTTGCCCGGTACGTAGAAATGACCATCACTATCAAACTGGTTACAATTATTTGTTTTATACGATGGAAAAGCTGTAGCATTTATATCGTATTTTATGCTTCTGGCGTTGACCTCTTAGGCCCTAACTATTCCATCTGGTGGAACAACGCCCTAGGGTGAAGTCTAGGTTGCCCGGAAAGTAGAAATGACCATAACTTTCACACTGGTAGCAATTATTCGTTTTATACGATGGAAAAACTGTTCTATTTATTTTGTACTTTATGCTTCGGGCGTTGACTTCTAAGGCCCTAACTATTCCATCTGGTGGAACAACGCCCTAGGGTAAAGCCAAGATTTCGCGGAACGTAGAAATGACCATAACTTTCACACTGGTTGCTATCATTCGTTTTATATGATGGAAAAACTGTTGTATTTATATTGTATTTTATGGTTCTGGCGTTGACTTCATAGGCCGTAACTATTCGATCTGGAGGAGCAACGCCCTGGAGTGAAACCTAGGTTGCCCGGAACGTAGAAATGACCATAACTTTCACACAGGTTGCAATTATTCGTTTTATACGATGGAAAAACTGTTCCATTTATTTTGTACTTTATGCTTCGGGCGTTGACTTCTAAGGCCCTAACCATTCGATCTGGTGGAGCAACGCACTAGAGTGAAGCCTAGGCTGTCCGGTACGTAGAAATGAACATCACTATCAAACTGGTTGCAATTATTTGTTTTATAAGATGGAAAAGCTGTTGTATTTATATCGTATTTTATGCTTCTGGCGTTGACTTCTTAGGCCCTAACTATTCCATCTGGTGGAACAACGCCCTAGGGTGAAGCCTAGGTGCCCCGGTACGTAGAAATGACCATAACATTCACACTGGTAGCAATTATTCGTTTTATACGATGGAAAAACTGTTGTATTTTTATTGCATTTTATGCTTCGGGCGTTGACTTCTAAGGCCCTAACTATTTAATCTGTTGGAGCAACGCCCTAGAGTGAAGCCTAGGTTGCTCGGAATGTAGAAATGACCATAACTTTCACAGTGGTTGCAATTATTCGTTTTATACGATGGAAAAACTGTTGTATTTATATTCTATTTTATGCTTCTGGCGTTCACTTCTTAGGCCCTAACTATTCAATCTGGTGGAGCAACGGCCTAGGGTGAAGCGTAGGTTGCCCGGAACGTAGAAATGACCATAACCTTTACACTGGTAGCAATTATTCGTTTTATACAATGGAAAAGCTGTTGTATTTATATTGTATTTTATGCTGCTGGCGTTCACTTCTTAGGCCCTAACTGTTTGATCTGGTGGAGCAACGCCCTAGAGTGAAGCCTAGGTTGCTCGAAATGTAGAAATGACCATAACCTTTACACTGGTAGCAATTATTCGTTTTATACAATGGAAAACCTGTTGTATTTATATTGTATTTTATGCTTCTGGCGTTCACTTCTTAGGCCCTAACTGTTTGATCTGGTGGAGCAACGCCCTAGAGTGAAGCCTAGGTTGCCCGGAACGTAGAAATGACCATTACTTTCACACTGTTTGCAATTATTCCTTTTATAGGATGGAAAGCTGTTGTATTTATATTGTATTTTATGCTTCTGGCGTTCACTTCTTAGGCCCTAACTATTCGATCTGGTGGAACAACGCCCTAGAGTGAAGCCTAGGTTGCCCGGAACGTAGAAATGACCATTACTTTCACACTGTTTGCAATTATTCCTTTTATAGGATGGAAAGCTGTTGTATTTATATTGTATTTTATGCTTCAGGCGTTGACTTCTGAGGCCGTAGCTATTCAATGTGGTGGAAGAACGCCATATAGTGAAGCCTAGGTTGCCCGGAACGTAGAAATGACCATAACTTTCACACTGGTTGCAATTATTTGTTTTATACGATGGAAAAGCTGTTGTATTTATATCGTATTTTATGCTTCTGGCATTGACTTCTTAGGGCCCTAACTATTCCATCTGGTGGAACAACGCCCTAGAGTAAAGCCCAGGTTGCGCGGAACGTAGAAATGACCATAACTTTCACACTGGTAGCAATTATTCGTTTTATACAATGGAAAAACTGTTCTATTTATTTTGTATTTAATGCTTAGGGCGTGGACTTCTAAGGCCCTAACTATTCGATCTGGTAGTACAACGCCCTAGGGTGAAGCCTAGGTTGCCCGGAACGTAGAAATGACCATAACTTTTACACTGGCAGCAATTATTCATTTTATACAATGGAAAAACCGTTCTATTTATTTTGTGTTTTATGCTTCGGGCGTTGACGTCTAAGGCCCTAACTGTTTGATCTGGTGGAGCATCGCCGTAGAGTCAAGCCTAGGTTGCCCGGAACGTAGAAATGACCATAACTTTCACACTGGTTGCTATAATTCGTTGCATACGATGGAAAAACTGTTATATTTATATTGTATTTAAGCTTCTGGCGTTGACTTCTGAGGCCGTTGCTATTCGATGTGGTGGAGGATCGCCATAGAGGGAAGCCTAGGTAGCCCGGATCGTAGAAATGTCCATATCTTTCACACTGTTTTCAATTTTTCGTTTTATACGATGGAAAAACTGTTTTATTTATTTTGTATTTTACGCTTCGGGCGTTGACTTCTAAGGCCCTAACTATTCGATCTGGTGGAGCAACGCCCTAGAGTGCAGCCTAGGTTGCCCGGAACGTAGAAATGACCATAGCTTTCACACTGGTTGCTATCATTCGTTTTATATGATGGAAAAGCTGTTGTATTTATATCGTATTTTATGCTTCTGGCGTTCACTTCTTAGGCCCTAACTATTCAATCTGGTGGAACAACGGCCTAGGGTGAAGCGTAGGTTGCCCGGAACGTAGAAATGACCATAACCTTTACACTGGTAGCAATTATTCGTTTTATACAATGGAAAAGCTGTTGTATTTATATTGTATTTTATGCTTCTGGCGTTCACTTCTTAGGCCCTAACTGTTTGATCTGGTGGAGCAACGCCCTAGAGTGAAGCCTAGGTTGCTCGAAATGTAGAAAGGACCATAACTTTCACACTGGTTGCAATTATTCGTTTTATACGATGGAAAAGCTGTTGTATTTATATCGCATTTTATGCTTCTGGCGTTGACTTCTTAGGCCCTAACTATTCCATCTGGTGGAAAAACGCGCTCGGGTAAAGCCAAGATTGCGCGGAACGTAGAAATGACCGTAACTTTCACACTGGTTGCTATCAATCGTTTTATATGATGGAAAAACTGTTGTATTTATATTGTATTTTATGCTTCTGGCGTTGACTTCATAGGCCGTAACTATTCGCTCTGGTGGAGCAACGCCCTGGAGTGAAACCTAGGGTGCCCGGAGCGTAGAAATGACCATAACTTTCACACTGGTAGCAATTATTCGTTTTATACGATGGAAAAACTGTTCTATTTATTTTGTACTTTATGCTTCAGGCGTTGACTTCTAAGGCCCTAACTATTCGATCTGGTGGAGCAACGCCATAGAGTGAAGCCTAGGTTGTCCGGTACGTAGAAATGACCATCACTATCAAACTGGTTGCAATTATTTGTTTTATACGATGGAAAAGCTGTTGTACTTATATCGTATTTTATGCTTCTGGCGTTGACTTCTTAGGCCCTAACTATTCCATCTGGTGAAACAACGCCCTAGTGTGAAGCCTAGGTTCCCCGTTTCGTAGAAATAACCATAACTTTTACACTGGGAGCAATTATTCGTTTTATACAATGGAAAAACCGTTCTATTTATTTTGTATTTTATGCTTCGGGCGTTGACTTCTAAGGCGCTAACTGTTTGATCTGGTGGAGCATCGCCGTAGAGTGAAGCCTATGTTGCCCGGAACGTAGAAATGACCATATCTTTCACACTGGTTGCTATTATTCGTTTTATACGATGGAAAAACTGTTATATTTATATTGTATTTAAGCTTCTGGCGTTGACTTCTGAGGCCGTTGCTATTCGATGTGGTGGAAGAACGCCATAGAGTGAAGCCTAGGTAGCCCGGATCGTAGAAATGTCCATATCTTTCACACTGTTTGCAATTTTTCGTTTTATACGATGGAAAAACTGTTTTATTTATTTTGTATTTTATGCTTCGGGCGTTGACTTCTAAGGCCCTAACTATTTGATCTGGGGGAGCAACGCCCTAGAGTGCAGCCTAGGTTGCCCGGAACGTAGAAATGACCATAACTTTCACACTGGTTGCTATCATTCGTTTTATATGATGGAAAAGCTGTTGTATTTATATCGTATTTTATGCTTCTGGCGTTGACTTCGTCGGCCCTAACTATTCCATCTGGTGGAACAACGCCCTGGGGTGAAGCCTAGGTTGCCCGGAAAGTAGAAATGACCATAACTTACACACTGGTAGCAATTATTCGTTTTATACGATGGAAAAACTGTTCTATTTATTTTGCATTTTATGCCTCGGGCGTTGACTTCTAAGGCCCTAACTATTCGATCTGGTAGGGCAACGCCCTAGAGTGCAGCCTAGGTTGCCCGGAACGTAGAAATGACCATAACTTTCACACTGGTTGCTATCATTCGTTTTATAGGATGGAAAAGCTGTTGTATTTATATCGTATTTTATGCTTCTGGCCTTGACTTCTTAGGCCCTAA
This sequence comes from Calliopsis andreniformis, assembly GCF_051401765.1. Classification (NCBI taxonomy): domain Eukaryota; kingdom Metazoa; phylum Arthropoda; class Insecta; order Hymenoptera; family Andrenidae; genus Calliopsis; species Calliopsis andreniformis. The sequence continues at coordinate 14,347,798 of NW_027480429.1, read as the reverse complement.
CTATTCGATCTGGTGGAGCAACGCCCTAGAGTGAAGCCTAGGTTGCTCGAAATGTAGAAAGGACCATAACTTTCACACTGGTTGCAATTATTCGTTTTTTACGATGGAAAAGCTGTTGTATTTATATCGTATTTTATGCTTCTGGCGTTGACTTCTTAGGCCCTAACTATTCCATCTGGTGGTACAACGCCCTAGGGTAAAGCCAAGATTGCGCGGAACGTAGAAATGACCATAACTTTCACACTGGTTGCTATCATTCGTTTTATATGATGGAAAAACTGTTGTATTTATATTGTATTTTATGGTTCTGGCGTTGACTTCATAGGCCGTAACTATTCGATCTGGTGGAGCAACGCCCTGGAGTGAAACCTAGGTTGCCCGGAACGTAGAAATGACCATAACTTTCACACAGGTAGCAATTATTCGTTTTATACGATGGAAAAAGTGTTCTATTTATTTTGTACTTTATGCTTCGGGCGTTGACTTCTAAGGCCCTAACTATTCGATCTGGTGGAGCAACACACTAGAGTGAAGCCTAGGTTGTCCGGTACGTAGAAATGACCATCACTATCAAACTGGTTGCAATTATTTGTTTTATACGATGGAAAAGCTGTTGTATTTATATCGTATTTTATGCTTCTGGCGTTGACTTCTTAGGCCCTAACTGTTTGATCTGGTGGAGCATCGCCGTAGAGTGATGCCTATGTTGCCCGGAACGTAGAAGTGACCATAACTTTCACACTGGTTGCTATTATTCGTTTTATACGATGGAAAAACTGTTCTATTTATTTTGTACTTTATGCTTCTGGCGTTGACTTCTAAGGCCCTAACTATTCGATCTGGTGGAGCAACGCCCTAGAGTGAAGCCTAGGTTGCTCGGAAAGTAGAAATGACCATAACTTTCACACTGGTTGCTATTATTCGTTTTATACGATGGAAAAACTGTTCTATTTATTTTGTACTTTATGCTTCGGGCGTTGACTTCTATGGCCCTAACTATTCCATCTGGTGGAACAACGCCCTAGGGTAAAGCCAAGATTGCGCGGAACGTAGAAATGACCATAACTTTCACACTGGTTGCTGTCATTCGTTTTATATGATGGAAAAACAGTTTTATTTATATTGTATTTTATGTTTCTGGCGTTGACTTCATAGGCCGTAACTATTCGATCTGGAGGAGCAACGCCCTGGAGTGAAGCCTAGGTTGTCCGGAAAGTAGAAATGACCATAACTTTCACACTGAAAGCAATTATTCGTTTTATACAATGGAAAAACCGTTCTATTGATTTTGTATTTTATGCTTCGGGCGTTGACTTCCAAGGCTCTAACTGTTTGATCTGGTGGAGCATCGCCGTAGAGTGAAGCCTAGGTTGCGCGGTACGTAGAAATGACCATCACTATCAAACTGGTTGCAATTATTTGTTTTATACGATGGAAAAGCTGTTGTATTTATATCGTATTTTATGCTTCTGGCGTTGACTTCTTGGGCCCTAACTATTCCATCTGGTGGAACAACGCCCTAGTGTGAAGCCTAGGTTGCCCGGAAAGCAGAAATGACCATAACTTTCATACTGGTTGCAATTATTCGTTTTATATGGTGGAAAAACTGTAGTATTTATATTGCATTTTATGCTTCTGGCGTTGACTTCTAAGGCCCTAACTATTCGATCAGGTGGAGCAACGCCCTAGAGTGAAGCCTAGGTTGCTCGAAATGTAGAAAGGACCATAACTTTCACACTGGTTGCAATTATTCGTTTTATACGATGGAAAAGCTGTTGTATTTATATCGTATTTTATGCTTCTGGCGTTGACTTCTTAGGCCCTAACTATTCCATCTGGTGGAACAACGCCCTAGGGTAAAGCCAAGATTGCGCGGAACGTAGAAATGACCATAACTTTCACACTGGTTGCTATCATTCGTTTTATATGATGGAAAAACTGTTGTATTTATATTGTATTTTATGGTTCTGGCGTTGACTTCATACGCCGTAACTATTCGATCTGGAGGAGCAACGCCCTGGAGTGGAACCTAGGATGCCCGGAACGTAGAAATGACCATAACTTTTACACTGGTAGCAATTATTCGTTTTATACAATGGAAAAACTGTTCTATTTATTTTGTATTTAATGCTTCGGGCGTTGACTTCTAAGGCCCTAACTGTTTGATCTGGTGGAGCAACGCCCTAGAGTGAAGCCTAGGTTGCCTGGAACGTAGAAATGACCATCACTTTCACACGGGTTGCAATTATTCCAGTTATAGGATGGAAAGACTGTTGTATTTTTATTGTATTTTATACTTCAGGCGTTGACTTCTGAGGCCGTAGCTATTCGATGTGGTGGAAGAACGCCATACAGTGAAGCCTAGGTTGCCCGGAACGTAGAAATGACCATAACTTTCACACTGGTTGCAATTATTTGTTTTATAGGATGGAAAAGCTGTTGTATTTATATCGTATTTTATGCTTCTGGCGTTGACTTCTTGGGGCCCTAACTATTCCATCTGGTGGAACAACGCCCTACAGTAAAGCCCAGGTTGCGCGGAACGTAGAAATGACCATAACTTTCACACTGGTAGCAATTATTCGTTTTATACAATGGAAAAGCTGTTCTATTTATTTTGTATTTAATGCTTAGGGCGTGGACTTCTAAGGCCCTAACTATTCGATCAGGTGGAGCAGCGCCCTAGAGTGAAGCCTAGGTTGCTCGGAATGTAGAAATGACCATAACTTTCACACTGGTTGCAATTATTCATTTTATACGATGGAAAAACTGTTGTACTTATATTGTATTTTATTCTTTTGGCGTTGAATTCTAAGTCCCTATCTATTCGATCTGGTGGAGCAACGCCCTAGAGTGAAACCTAGGTTACCCGGAACGTAGAAATGACCATAACTTTTATACTGGTTGCAATTATTCGTTTTATATGGTGGAAAAACTGTAGTATTTATATTGCATTTTATGCTTCTGGCGTTGACTTCTAAGGCCCTAACTATTCGATCAGGTGGAGCAACGCCCTAGAGTGAAGCCTAGGTTGCTCGAAATGTAGAAAGGACCATAACTTTCACACTGGTTGCAATTATTCGTTTTATACGATGGAAAAGCTGTTGTATTTATATCGTATTTTATGCTTCTGGCGTTGACTTCTTAGGCCCTAACTATTCCATCTGGTGGAACAACGCCCTAGGGTAAAGCCAAGATTGCGCGGAACGTAGAAATGACCATAACTTTCACACTGGTTGCTATCATTCGTTTTATATGATGGAAAAACTGTTGTATTTATATTGTATTTTATGGTTCTGGCGTTGACTTCATACGCCGTAACTATTCGATCTGGAGGAGCAACGCCCTGGAGTGGAACCTAGGATGCCCGGAACGTAGAAATGACCATAACTTTCACACAGGTAGCAATTATTCGTTTTATACGATGGAAAAACTGTTCTATTTATTTTGTACTTTATGCTTCGGGCGTTGACTTCTAAGGCCCTAACTATTCGATCTGGTGGAGCAACGCACTAGAGTGAAGCCTAGGTTTTCCGGTACGTTGAAATGACCATCACTATCAAACTGGTTACAATTATTTGTTTTATACGATGGAAAAGCTGTTGCATTTATATCGTATTTTATGCTTCTGGCGTTGACCTCTTAGGCCCTAACTATTCCATCTGGTGGAACAACGCCCTAGGGTGAAGCCTAGGTTGTCCGGAAAGTAGAAATGACCATAACTTTCACACTGGCAGCAATTATTCGTTTTATACAATGGAAAAACCGTTCTATTGATTTTGTATTTTATGCTTCGGGCGTTGACTTCCAAGGCCCTAACTGTTTGATCTGGTGGAGCATCGCCGTAGAGTGAAGCCTAGGTTGCCCGGAACGTAGAAATGACCATAACTTTTACACTGGTAGCAATTATTCGTTTTATACAATGGAAAAACTGTTCTATTTATTTTGTATTTAATGCTTCGGGCGTTGACTTCTAAGGCCCTAACTGTTTGATCTGGTGGAGCAACGCCCTAGAGTGAAGCCTAGGTTGCCTGGAACGTAGAAATGACCATCACTTTCACACTGGTTGCAATTATTCCAGTTATAAGATAGAAAGACTGTTGTATTTTTATTGTATTTTATACTTCAGGCGTTGACTTCTGAGGCCGTAGCTATTCGATGTGGTGGAAGAACGCCATACAGTGAAGCCTAGGTTGCCCGGAACGTAGAAATGACCATAACTTTCACACTGGTTGCAATTATTTGTTTTATAGGATGGAAAAGCTGTTGTATTTATATCGTATTTTATGCTTCTGGCGTTGACTTCTTGGGGCCCTAACTATTCCATCTGGTGGAACAACGCCCTAGAGTAAAGCCCAGGTTGCGCGGAACGTAGAAATGACCATAACTTTCACACTGGTAGCAATTATTCGTTTTATACAATGGAAAAGCTGTTCTATTTATTTTGTATTTAATGCTTAGGGCGTGGACTTCTAAGGCCCTAACTATTCGATCAGGTGGAGCAGCGCCCTAGAGTGAAGCCTAGGTTGCTCGGAATGTAGAAATGACCATAACTTTCACACTGGTTGCAATTATTCATTTTATACGATGGAAAAACTGTTGTACTTATATTGTATTTTATTCTTTTGGCGTTGTATTCTAAGTCCCTAGCTATTCGATCTGGTGGAGCAACGCCCTAGAGTGAAACCTAGGTTACCCGGAACGTAGAAATGACCAGTACTTTCATACTGTTTGCAGTTATACCTGTTATAGGATGGAAAAACTTTTGCATCTTTATTGTATTTCATGCTTCTGGCGTTGACTTCTAAGGCCCTAGCTATTCGATTTGGTGGAGCACCGGCCTAGAGTGAAGTCTAGGTTGCCCGGAACGTAGAAATGACCATAACTTCCACACTGGTTGCAATTATTCGTTTTATACGATGGAAAAGCTGTTGTATTTATATCGTTTTTTATGCTTCTGGCGTTGACTTCTTAGGCCCTAACTATTCCATCTGGTGGTACAGCGCCCTAGGGTGAAGCCTAGGTTGCCCGGAACGCAGAAATGACCATAACTTTTACACTGGTAGCAATAATTCGTTTTATACAATGGAAAAACCGTTCTATTTATTTTATATTTTATGTTTCGGGCGTTGACTTCTAAGGCCCTAACTGTTTAATCTGGTGGAGCAACGCCGTAGAGTGAAGCCTAGGTTGCCCGGAACGTAGAAATGACCATCACTATCAAACTGGTTGCAATTATTTGTTATATACAATGGAAAAGCTGTTGTATTTATATCGTATTTTATGCTTCTGGCGTTGACTTCTTAGGCCCTAACTATTCCATCTGGTGGAACAACTCCCTAGGGTGAAGCCTAGGTTGCCCGGAAAGTAGAAATGACCATAGCTTTCACACTGGTAGCAGTTATTCGTTTTATAGGATGGAAAAACTGTTCTATTTATCTTGTATTTTATGCTTCGGGCGTTGACTTCTAAGACCCTAACTATTCGATCTGGTAGAGCAACGCCCTAGAGTGAAGCCTAGGTTGCCCGGTACGTAGAAATGACCATAAGTTTCATACTGGTTGCAATTATTCGTTTTATACGATGGAAAAACTGTTGTATTTATATTGTATTTTATGCTTCTGGCGTTCACTTCTTAGGCCCTAACTATTCGATCTGGTAGTACAACGCCCTAGGGTGAAGCCTAGGTTGCCCGGAACGTAGAAATGATCATAACTTTTACACTGGCAGCAATTATTCGTTTTATACAATGGAAAAACCGTTCTATTTATTTTGTATTTTATGCTTCGGGCGTTGACTTCTAAGGACCTAACTATTCGATCTGGTGGAGCAACGCCCTAGAGTGCAGCCTAGGTTGCCCGGAACGTAGAAATGACCATAGCTTTCACACTGGTTGCTATCATTCGTTTTATATGATGGAAAAACTGTTGTATTTCTGTTGTATTTTATGCTTCTGGCGTTCACATCTTAGGCCCTAACTATTCGATCTGGTGCAACAACGGCCTAGGGTGAAGCCTAGGTTGCCCGGAACGTAGAAATGACCATAACTTCCACACTGGTTGCAATTATTCGTTTTATACGATGGAAAAGCTGTTCTATTTATTTTATACTTTATGCCTCGGGCGTTGACTTCTAAGGCCCTAACTATTCGATCTGGTGGAGCAACGCCCTAGAGTGATGCCTAGGTTGCCCGGTACGTAGAAATGACCATCACTATCAAACTGGTTGCAATTATTTGTTTTATACGATGGAAAAGCTGTTGTATTTATACCGTATTTTATGCTTCTGGCGTTGACTTCTTAGGCCCTAACTATTCCATCTGGTGGAACAACGCCCTAGGGTGAAGCCTAGGTTGCCCGGAAAGCAGAAATGACCATAACTTTCATACTGGTTGCAATTATTCGTTTTATATGGTGGAAAAACTGTAGTATTTATATTGTACTTTATGCTTCTGGCGTTGACTTCTAAGGCCCTAACTATTCGATCAGGTGGAGCAACGCCCTAGAGTGAAGCCTAGGTTGCTCGAAATGTAGAAAGGACCATAACTTTCACACTGGTTGCAATTATTCGTTTTACACGATGGAAAAGCTGTTGTATTTATATCGTATTTTATGCTTCTGGCGTTGACTTCTTAGGCCCTAACTATTCCATCTGGTGGGAAAACGCGCTCGGGTAAAGCCAAGGTTGCGCAGAACGTAGAAATGACCGTAACTTTCACACTGGTTGCTATCATTCGTTTTATATGATGGAAAAACTGTTCTATTTATTTTGTATTTTATGCATCGGGCGTAGACTTCTAAGACCCTAACTATTCGATCTGGTAGAGCAACGCCCTAGAGTGAAGCCTAGGTTGCTCGGAATATAGAAATGACCATAACTTTCATACTGGTTGCAATTATTCGTTTTCTGCGATGGAAAAACTGTTCTATTTATTTTGTATTTTACGCTTCGGGCGTTGACTTCTAAGGCCCTAACTGATTGATCTGGATGAGCAACGCCCTAGTGTGATTCCTAGGTTGCCCAGAACGTAGAAAAGACCATAACTTTTACACTGGTAGCAATTATTCGTTTTATACAGTGGAAAAACCGTTCTATTTATTTTGTATTTTATGGTTCGGGCGTTGACTTCTAAGGCCCTAACTGTTTGATCTGGTGGAGCAACGCCCTAGATTAAAGCCTAGGTTGCCCGGAACGTAGAAATGACCATAACTTTCACACTGGTTGCTATTATTCGTTTTATACGATTCAAAAGCTGTTGTACTTATATCGTATTTTATGCTTCTGGCGTTGACTTCTAAGGCCCTCAACTATTCGATCTGGTGGAGCAACGCGCTAGAGCGAAGCATAGGTTGCCCGGAACGTAGAAATAACCATTACTTTCACACTGTTTGCAATTATTCATTTTATACAATGGAAAAGCTGTTGTATTTATATTGCATTTTATTCTTCTGGCGTTGACTTTTGATGCCGTAGCTATTAGATATGGTGGAGCAACGCCGTAGAGTGTCGCATAGGTTGCCCGGAACGTAGAAATGACCATTACTTTCACAATGTTTGCAAATATTCAATTTATACGATGGAAAAACTGTTGTACTTATATTGTATTTTATTCTTCTGGCGTTGAATTCTAAGTACCTAGCTTTTCGAACTCGTGGAGCAACGCCCTGGAGTGAAGCCTAGCTTACCCGGAATGTAGAAATGACCAGTACTTTCACACTGGTTGCAGTTATTCCTGTTATACGATGGAAAAACTGTTGCACCTTTATTGTATTTTATGCTTCTGGCGTTGACATCTAAGGCCCTAACTGTTTGATCTGGTGGAGCAACGCCCTAGAGTGAAACCTAGGTTGCCCGGAATGCAGAAAGTACCATAACTTTCAGACTGGTAGCAATTATTCGTTTTATACGATGGAACAACTGTTCTATTTATTTTGTATTTCATGCTTCGGGCGTTGACTTCTAAGGCCCTAACTATTCAATCTGTTGGAGCAACGCCCTAGGGTCAAGCCTAGGTTGCCCGGAAAGTAGAAATGACGTTAACTTTCACACTGGTTGCAATTATTCGTTTTATACGATGGAAAAGCTGTTTTATTTTTATTGCATTTTATGCTTCGGGCATTGACTTCTAAAGCCCTAACTATTCAATCTGTTGGAGCAACGCCCTAGGGTGTAGCCTAGGTTGCCCGGAAAATAGAAATGACCATAACTTTCATACAGGTTGCAATTATACGTTTTATACGATGGAAAAGCTGTTGTATTTATACCGTATTTAATGCTTCTGGCGATGACTTCTTTTGGGCTAACTATTCGATCTGGTGGAACAACGCCCTAGGGTGAAGCCAAGGTTGCCCGGAACGTTGAAATGACCATAACTTTCAAACTGGTAGCAATTATTCGTTTTATACAATGGAAAAAACTGTTCTATTTATTTTGTAGTTTATGCTTCGGGCGGTTACTTCTAATGCCCTAACTATTCGACCTGGTGGTGCAACGCCCTAGAGTGAGGCCTAGGTTGCCCGGAACGTGGAAATGACCATAACTTTCATACTGGTTGCAATTATTCGTTTTATACGATCGAAAAAATGTTGTATTTATATTGTATTTTATGCTTCTGGCGTTGACTTCTAAGGCACTAACTATTCGATCTGGTGGAGCAACGCACTAGGGTGAAGCCTAGGTTGCCCGGAACGTAGAAATGACCTTAACTTTCACACTGGTCCCAATTATTCGTTTTATACGATGGAAAAGCTGTTCTATTTATTTCGTATTTCATGCTTCGGGCGTTCACTTCTTAGGCCCTAACAATTCGATCTGGTGGAACAACGCCCTAGGGTGAAGCCAAGGTTGCCCGGAACGTAGAAATGACCATCACTTTCCAACTGGTTGCAATTAATCCTGTTATACGGTGGAAAAACTGTTGTATTTTTATTGCATTTTATGCTTCTGGCGTTGACTTCTAAGGACCTAACTATTCGATCTGGTGGAGCAACGCCCTACAGTGATGCCTAGGTTGCCCGGAACGTAGATATGACCATAACCTTCACACTGGTTGCAAATTATTCTTGCTATACGATGGAAAAACTGCTGTATTTTTATTGTACTTTATGCTTCTGGCGTTGACTTCTAAGGACCTAACTATTCGATCTGGTGGAGCAACGCCCTGCAGTGATGCCTAGGTTGCCCGGAACGTAGATATGACCATAACCTTCACACTGGTTGCAAATTATTCTTGCTATACGATGGAAAAACTGCTGTATTTTTATTGCATTTTATGTATCGGGCATTGACTTCTAAGGCCCTAGCTATGCAATCTGTTGGAGCATCGCCCTAGGGGGAAGCCTAGGTTGCCCGGAACGTAGAAATGACCATAACTTTCACACTGGTTGCAATTATTCGTTTTATACGATGGAAAAGCTGTTGTATTTATATCGTATTTTATGCTTCTGGCGTTGACTTCTTAGGCCCTAACTATTCCATCTGGCGGAACATCGCCCTAGGGTAAAGCCAAGATTGCGCGGAACGTAGAAGTGACCATAACTTTCACACTGGTTGCTATCATTCGTTTTATATGATGGAAAAACTGTTGTATTTATATTGTGTTTTATGCTTCTGGCGTTGACTTCATAGGCCGTAACTATTCGATCTGGTGGAGCAACGCCCTGGAGTGAAACCTAGGTTGCCCGGAACGTAGAAATGACCATAACTTTCACGCAGGTAGCAATTATTCGTTTTATACGATGCAAAAACTGTTGTATTTTTATTGCATTTTATGCTTCGGGCGTTGACTTCTAAGGCCCTAACTATTCAATCTGTTGGAGCAACGCCCTAGAGTGAAGCCTAGGTTGCTCGGAATGTAGAAATGACCATAACTTTCACACTGGTAGCAATTACTCGTTTTATACGGTGGAAAAACTGTTGTATTTTTATTGCATCTCATGCTTCTGGCGTTCACTTCTTAGGCCCTAACTATTCAATCTGGTGGAACAACGCCCTAGGGTAAAGCCAAGATTGCGCGGAACGTAGAAGTGACCATAACTTTCACACTGGTTGCTATCATTCGTTTTATATGATGGAAAAACTGTTGTATTTATATTGTATTGTATGGTTCTGGCGTTGACTTCATAGGCCGTAACTATTCGATCTGGTGGAGCAACGCCCTGGAGTGAAAGCTAGGTTGCTCGGAATGTAGAAATGACCATAACTTTCACACTGGTAGCAATTACTCGTTTTATACGGTGGAAAAACTGTTGTATTTTTATTGCATCTCATGCTTCTGGCGTTCACTTCTTAGGCCCTAACTATTCAATCTGGTGGAACAACGCCCTAGGGTGAAGCCTAAGTTGACTGGAACGTAGAAATGACCATAACTTTTACACTGGTAGCAATTATTCGTTTGATACAATGGAAAAACTGTTGTATTTATATGGTATTTTATGCTTCTGGCGTTGACTTCTTAGGCGCTAACTATTCGATCTGGTGGAGCAATGCCTCAGAGTTAAGTCTAGGATGCCCGAAACGCCGAAATGATCATTACTTTCACGCTTGTTGCAATTATTCCTGTTATACGATGAAAAGACCGTTGTATTTTTATTGTATTTTATGCTTCAGGCGTAGGCTTCTAAGGCCGTAACTATTCGATATGGTGGAGCACCGCCCTAGAGTGAAGCCTAGGTTGCCGGAGCGTAGAAATGACCATAACTTTTACACTGGTAGCAATTACTCGTTTTATACGATGGAAAAGCTGTTGTATTTATATTGTATTTTATGCCTCTGGTGTTCACTTCTTAGGCCCTAACTGTTTGATCTGGTGGAGCAACGCCCTAGAGTGAAGCCTAGGTTGCCCGGAACGTAGAAATGACCATTACTTTCACACTGTTTGCAATTATTCCTTTTATACGATGTAAAAGCTGTTGTATTTATATTGTATTTTATGCTTCTGGCGTTCACTTCTTAGGCCCTAACTATTCGATCTGGTTGAACAACGCCCTAGGGTGAAGCCAAGGTTGCCCGGAACGTAGAAATGACCATAACTTTCACACTGTTAGCAATTATTCGTTTTATACGATGGAAAAACTGTTCTATTTATTTTATACTTTATGCCTCGGGCGTTGACTTCTAAGGCCCTAACTATTCGATCTGGTGGAGCAACGCCCTAGAGTGAAGCCTATGTTGCCCGGTACGTAGAAATGACCATCACTATCAAACTCGTTGCAATTATTTGTTTTATACGATGGAAAAGCTGTTGTATTTATATCGTATTTTATGCTTCTGGCGTTGACTTCTTGGGCCCTAACTATTCCATCTGGTGGAACAACGCCCTAGTGTGAAGCCTAGGTTGCCCGGAAAGCAGAAATGACCATAACTTTCATACTGGTTGCAGTTATTCGTTTTATATGGTGGAAAAACTGTAGTATTTATATTGTATTTTATGCTTCTGGCGTTGACTTCTAAGGCCCTAACTATTCGATCAGGTGGAGCAACGCCCTAGAGTGAAGCCTAGGTTGCTCGAAATGTAGAAAGGACCATAACTTTCACACTGGTTGCAATTATTCGTTTTATACGATGGAAAAGCTGTTGTATTTATATCGTATTTAATGCTTCTGGCGTTGACTTCTTAGGCCCTACCTATTCCATCTGGTGGAACAACGCCCTAGGGTAAAGCCAAGATTGCGCGGAACGTAGAAATGACCATAACTTTCACACTGGTTGCTATCATTCGTTTTATACGATGGAAAAACTGTTGTATTTATATTGTATTGTATGGTTCTGGCGTTGACTTCATAGGCCGTAACTATTCGATCTGGAGGAGCAACGCCCTGGAGTGAAACCTAGGTTGCCCGGAACGTAGAAATGACCATAACTTTCACACAGGTAGCAATTATTCGTTTTATACGATGGAAAGACTGTTCTATTTATTTTGTACTTTATGCTTCGGGCGTTGACTTCTAAGGCCCTAACTATTCGATCTGGTGGAGCAACGCACTAGAGTGAAGCCTAGGTTGTCCGGTACGTAGAAATGACCATCACTATCAAACTGGTAGCAATTATTTGTTTTATACGATGGAAAAACTGTTGTATTTTTATTGCATTTTATGCTTCGGGCGTTGACTTCTAAGGCCCTAACTATTCAATCTGTTGGAGCAACGCCCTAGAGTGAAGCCTAGGTTGCTCGGAATGTAGAAATGACCATAACATTCACAGTGGTTGCATTTATTCGTTTTATACGATGGAAAAACTGTTGTATTTATATTGTATTTTATGCTTCTGGCGTTCACTTCTTAGGCCCTAACTATTCAATCTGGTGGAACAACGGCCTAGGGTGAAGCCTAGGTTGCCCGGAACGTAGAAATGACCATAACCTTTACACTGGTAGCAATTATTCGTTTTATACAATGGAAAAGCTGTTGTATTTATATTGTATTTTATGCTTCTGGCGTTCACTTTTTAGGCCCTAACTGTTTGATCTGGTGGAGCAACGCCCTAGAGTGAAGCCTAGGTTGCCCGGAACGTAGAAATGACCATTACTTTCACACTGTTTGCAATTATTCCTTTTATAGGATGGAAAAGCTGTTGTATTTATATTGTATTTTATGCTTCTGGCGTTCAATTCTTAGGCCCTAACTATTCGATCTGGTGGAACAACGCCCTAGGGTGAAACCAAGGTTGCCCGGAACGTAGAAATGACCATCACTTTCAAACTAGTTGCTATCATTCGTTTTATATGATGGAAAAACTGTTGTATTTATATTGTATTGTATGGTTCTGGCGTTGACTTCATAGGCCGTAACTATTCGATCTGGTGGAGCAACGCCCTGGAGTGAAACCTAGGTTGCCCGGAACGTAGAAATGACCATAATTTTCACACAGGTAGCAATTATACGTTTTATACGATGGAAAAACTGTTCTATTTATTTTGTACTTTATGCTTCGAGCGTTGACTTCTAAGGCCCTAACTATTCGATCTGGTGGAGCAGCGCCCTAGGGTGAAGCCTAGGTTCCCCGGAACGTAGAAATGACCATAACTTTTACACTGGCAGCAATTATTCGTTTTATACAATGGAAAAACCGTTCTATTTATTTTGTGTTTTATGCTTCGGGCGTTGACGTCTAAGGCCCTAACTGTTTGATCTGGTGGAGCATCGCCGTAGAGTCAAGCCTAGGTTGTCCGGAACGTAGAAATGACCATAACTTTCACACTGGTTGCTATAATTCGTTGTATACGATGGAAAAACTGTTATATTTATATTGTATTTAAGCTTCTGGCGTTGACTTCTGAGGCCGTTGCTATTCGATGTGGTGGAAGATCGCCATAGAGGGAAGCCTAGGTAGGCCGGATCGTAGAAATGTCCATATCTTTCACACTGTTTTCAATTTTTCGTTTTATACGATGGAAAAACTGTTTTATTTATTTTGTATTTTACGCTTCGGGCGTTGACTTCTAAGGCCCTAGCTATGCAATCTGTTGGAGCAACGCCCTACGGGGAAGCCTAGGTTGCCCGGAACGTAGAAATGACCATCGCTTTCAAACTGGTTGCAATTAATCCTGTTATACGATGGAAATACTGTTGTATTTTTATTGCATTTTATGCTTCGGGCGCTGACTTCTAAGGCCCTAACTATTCAATCTGTTGGAGCAACGCCCTAGAGTGAAGCCTAGGTTACCCGGAACGTAGAAATGACCATCACTTTCAAACTGGTTGCAATTATTCGTTTTATACGATGGAAAAACTGTTGTATTTATATTGTATTTTATGCTTCTGGCGTTGACTTCTAAGGACCTAACTATTCGATCTGGTGGAGCAACGCCCTACAGTGATGCCTAGGTTGCCCGGAACGTAGATATGACCATAACATTCACACTGGTTCCAAATTATTCCTGCTATACGATGGAAAAACTGTTGTATCTTTATTGCATTTTATGCTTCGGGCATTGACTTCTAAGGCCCTAGCTATGCAATCTGTTGGAGCAACGCCCTACGGGGAAGCCTAGGTTGCCCGGAACGTAGAAATGACCATAACTTTCACACTGGTTGCAATTACTCGTTTTATACGATGGAAAAGCTGTTGTATTTATATCGTATTTTATGCTTCTGGCGTTGACTTCTTAGGCCCTAACTATTCCATCTGGTGGAACAACGCCCTAGGGTGAAGTCTAGGTTGCCCGGAAAGTAGAAATGACCATAACTTTCACACTGGTAGCAATTAATCGTTTTATACGATGGAAAAACTGTTCTATTTATTTTGTACTTTATGCTTCGGGCGTTGACTTCTAAGGCCCTAACTATTCCATCTGGTGGAACAACGCCCTAGGGTAAAGCCAAGATTTCGCGGAACGTAGAAATGACCATAACTTTCACACTGGTTGCTATCATTCGTTTTATATGATGGAAAAACTGTTGTATTTATATTGTATTTTATGGTTCTGGCGTTGACTTCATAGGCCGTAACTATTCGATCAGGAGGAGCAACGCCCTGGAGTGAAACCTAGGTTGCCCGGAACGTAGAAATGACCATAACTTTCACACAGGTAGCAATTATTCGTTTTATACGATGGAAAAACTGTTCCATTTATTTTGTACTTTATGCTTCGGGCGTTGACTTCTAAGGCCCTAACCATTCGATCTGGTGGAGCAACGCACTAGAGTGAAGCCTAGGTTGCTCGGAATGTAGAAATGACCATAACTTTCACAGTGGTTGCAATTATTCCTTTTATACGATGGAAAAACTGTTGTATTTATATTGTATTTTATGGTTCTGGCGTTGACTTCATAGGCCGTAACTATTCGATCTGGAGGAGCAACGCCCTGGAGTGAAACCTAGGTTGCCCGGAACGTAGAAATGACCATAACTTTCACACTGGTTGCAATTACTCGTTTTATACGATGGAAAAGCTGTTGTATTTATATCGTATTTTATGCTTCTGGCGTTGACTTCTTAGGCCCTAACTATTCCATCTGGTGGAGCAACGCCCTAGAGTGAAGCCTAGGTTGCTCGGAATGTAGAAATGACCATAACTTTCACAGTGGTTGCAATTATTCGTTTTATACGATGGAAAAACTGTTGTATTTATATTGTATTTTATGCTTCTGGCGTTCACTTCTTAGGCCCTAACTATTCAATCTGGTGGAACAACGGCCTAGGGTGAAGCGTAGGTTGCCCGGAACGTAGAAATGACCATAACCTTTACACTGGTAGCAATTATTCGTTTTATACAATGGAAAAGCTGTTGTATTTATATTGTATTTTATGCTTCTGGCGTTCACTTCTTAGGGCCTAACTGTTTGATCTGGTGGAGCAACGCCCTAGAGTGAAGCCAAGGTTGCCCGGAACGTAGAAATGACCATTACTTTCACACTGGTTGCAATTATTCCTTTTATAGGATGGAAAAGCTGTTGTATTTATATCGCATTTTGTGCTTCTGGCGTTGACTTCTTAGGCCCTAACTATTCCATCTGGTGGAAAAACGCGCTCGGGTAAAGCCAAGATTGCGCGGAACGTAGAAATGACCCTAACTTTCACACTGGTTGCTATCATTCGTTTTATATGATGGAAAAACTGTTGTATTTATATTGTATTTTATGGTTCTGGCATTGACTTCAGAGGCCGCAACTATTCGCTCTGGTGGAGCAACGCCCTGGAGTGAAACCTAGGGTGCCCGGATCGTAGAAATGACCATAACTTTCACACTGGTAGCAATTATTCGTTTTATACGATGGAAAAACTGTTCTATTTATTTTGTACTTTATGCTTCGGGCGTTGACTTCTAAGGCCCTAGCTATTCGATCTGGTGGAGCAACGCCCTAGAGTGAAGCCTAGGTTGCTCGGAAAGTAGAAATGACCATAACTTTCACACTGGTTGCTATTATTCGTTTTATACGATGGAAAAACTGTTCTATTTATTTTGTACTTTATGCTTCGGGCGTTGACTTCTAAGGCCCTAACTATTCCATCTGGTGGAACAACGCCCTAGGGTAAAGCCAAGATTGCGCGGAACGTAGAAATGACCATAACTTTCACACTGGTTGCTATCATTCGTTTTATATGATGGAAAAACTGTTGTATTTATATTGTATTTTATGCTTCTGGCGTTGACTTCTAAGGCCCTAACTATTCGATCAGGTGGAGCAGCGCCCTAGAGTGAAGCCTAGGTTGCTCGAAATGTAGAAAGGACCATAACTTTCACACTGGTTGCAATTATTCGTTTAATACGATGGAAAAGCTGTTGTATTTATATGGTATTTTATGCTTCTGGCGTTGACTTCTTAGGCCCTAACTATTCCATCTGGTGAAACAACGC
This sequence comes from Calliopsis andreniformis, assembly GCF_051401765.1. Taxonomy (NCBI): domain Eukaryota; kingdom Metazoa; phylum Arthropoda; class Insecta; order Hymenoptera; family Andrenidae; genus Calliopsis; species Calliopsis andreniformis. The sequence continues at coordinate 14,331,501 of NW_027480429.1, read as the reverse complement.
CCTAGGGTAAAGCCAAGATTGCGCGGAACGTAGAAATGACCATAACTTTCACACTGGTTGCTATCATTCGTTTTATATGATGGAAAAACTGTTGTATTTATATTGTATTTTATGGTTCTTGCGTTGACTTCATAGGCCGTAACTATTCGATCTGGTGGTGCAACGCCATGGAGTGAAACCTAGGTTGCCCGGAACGTAGAAATGACCATAACTTTCACACAGGTAGCAATTATTCGTTTTATACGATGGAAAAACTGTTCGATTTATTTTGTACTTTATGCTTCGGGCGTTGACTTCTAAGGCCCTAACTTTTCGATCTGGTGGAGCAACGCACTAGAGTGAAGCCGAGGTTGTCCGGTACGTAGAAATGACCATCACTATCAAACTGGTTGCAATTATTTGTTTTATACGATGGAAAAGCTGTTGTATTTATATCGTATTTTATGCTTCTGGCGTTGACTTCTTGGGCCCTAACTATTCCATCTGGTGGAACAACGCCCTAGGGTGAAGCCTAGGTTCCCGGAACGTAGAAGTGACCATAACTTTCACACTGGTAGCAATTATTCGTTTTATACGATGGAAAAACTGTTGTATTTTTATTGCATTTTATGCTTCGGGCGTTGACTTCTAAGGCCCTAACTATTCAATCTGTTGGAGCAACGCCCTAGAGTGAAGCCTAGGTTGCTCGGAATGTAGAAATGACAATAACTTTCAGAGTGGTTGCAATTATTCGTTTTATACGATGGAAAAACTGTTGTATTTATATTTTATTTTATGCTTCTGGCGTTCACTTCTTAGGCCCTAACTATTCAATCTCGTGGAACAACGCCCTAGGGTGAAGCCTAGGTTGCCCGCAACGTAGAAATGACCATACCCTTTACACTGGTAGCAATTATTCGTTTTATACAATGGAAAAGCTGTTGTATTCATATTGTATTTTATGCTTCTGGCGTTCACTTCTTAGGCCCTAACTGTTTGATCTGGTGGAGCAACGCCCTAGAGTGAAGCCTAGGTTGCACGGAACGTAGAAATGACCATTACTTTCACACTGTTTGCAATTATTCCTTTTATAGGATGGAAAAGCTGTTGTATTTAAATTGTATTTTATGCTTCTGGCGTTCACTTCTTAGGCCCTAACTATTCGATCTGGTGGAACAACGCCCTAGAGTGAAGCCAAGGTTGCCCGGAACGTAGAAATGACCATTACTTTCACACTGGTTGCAATTATTCCTTTTATAGGATGGAAAAGCTGTTGTATTTATATCGCATTTTGTGCTTCTGGCGTTGACTTCTTAGGTCCTAACTATTCCATCTGGTGGAAAAACGCGCTCGGGTAAAGCCAAGATTGCGCGGAACGTAGAAATGACCGTAACTTTCACACTGGTTGCTATCATTCGTTTTATATGATGGAAAAACTGTTGTATTTATATTGTATTTTATGGTTCTGGCGTTGACTTCATAGGCCGTAACTATTGGATCTGGTGGAGCAACGCCCTGGAGTGAAGCCTAGGTTGCTCGGAATGTAGAAATGACCATAACTTTCACACTGGTTGCAATTATTCATTTTATACGATGGAAAAACTGTTGTACTTATATTGTATTTTATTCTTATGGCGTTGAATTCTAAGTCCCTAGCTATTCGATCTGGTGGAGCAACGCCCTAGAGTGAAACCGAGGTTACCCGGAACGTAGAAATGACCAGTACTTTCATACTGTTTGCAGTTATTCCTGTTATAGGATGGAAAAACTTTTGCATCTTTATTGTATTTTATGCGTCTTGCGTTGACTTCTAAGGCCCTAGCTATTCGATTTGGTGGAGCACCGCCCTAGAGTGAAGTCTAGGTTGCCCGGAACGTAGAAATGACCATAACTTCCACACTGGTTGGAATTATTCGTTTTATACGATGGAAAAGCTGTTGTGTTTATATCGTTTTTTATGCTTCTGGCATTGACTTCTCAGGCCCTAACTATTCCATCTGGTGGTACAACGCCCTAGGGTGAAGCCTAGGTTGCCCGGAAAGCAGAAATGACCATAACTTTCATACTGGTTGCAATTATTCGTTTTATATGGTGGAAAAACTGTAGTATTTACATTGTATTTTATGCTTCTTGCGTTGACTTCTAAGGCCCTAACTATTCGATCAGGTGGACCAACGCCCTAGAGTGAAGCCTAGGTTGCTCGACATGTAGAAAGGACCATAACTTTCGCACTGGTTGCAATTATTCGTTTTATACGATGGAAAAGCTGTTCTATTTATTTTATACTTTATGCCTCGGGCGTTGACTTCTAAGGCCCTAACTATTCGATCTGGTGGAGCAACGCCCTAGAGTGATGCCTAGGTTGCCCGGTACGTAGAAATGACCATCACTATCAAACTGGTTGCAATTATTTGTTTTATACGATGGAAAAGCTGTTGTATTTATACCGTATTTTATGCTTCTGGCGTTGACTTCTTAGGCCCTAACTATTCCATCTGGTGGAACAACGCCCTAGGGTGAAGCCTAGGTTGCCCGGAAAGCAGAAATGACCATAACTTTCATACTGGTTGCAATTATTCGTTTTATATGGTGGAAAAACTGTAGTATTTATATTGTATTTTATGCTTCTGGCGTTGACTTTTAAGGCCCTAACTATTCGATCAGGTGGAGCAACGCCCTAGAGTGAAGCCTAGGTTGCTCGAAATGTAGAAAGGACCATAACTTTCACACTGGTTGCAATTATTCGTTTTACACGATGGAAAAGCTGTTGTATTTATATCGTATTTTATGCTTCTGGCGTTGACTTCTAAGGACCTAACTATTCGATCTGGTGGAGCAACACCCTAGAGTGAAGCCTAGGTTGCTCGGAATGTAGAAATGACCATAACTTTCACACTGATTGCAATTATTCGTTTTATACGATGGAAAAACTGTTGCATCTTCATCGTACTTTATTCTTCTGGCGTTGACTTCTTAGGCCGTAACTATTCGATCTGGTGGAGCAACGCCCTGGAGTGAAACCTGGGTTGCCCGGAACGTAGAAATGACCACTACTATCACACTGGTTGCAAATTATTCCTGCTATACGATGGAGAAACTGTTGTATTTTTATTGCATTTTATGCTTCTGGCGTTCACTTCTTAGGCCCGAACTATTCGATCTGGAGGAACAACGGCCTAGGGTGAAGCCTACGTTGCCCGGAACGTAGAAATGACCATAACATTCACACTGGTTGCGATTATTTGTTTTATACGATGGCAAAGCTGTTGTATTTATATCGTGTTTTATGCTTCTGGCGTTGACTTCTTAGGCCCTAACTATTCCATCTGGTGGAACACCGCCCTAGAGTAAATCCCAGGTTGCGCGGAACGTAGAAATGACCATATCTTTCACACTGATAGCAATTATTCGTTTTATACGATGGAAAAATTGTTCTATTTATTTTCTATTTTATGCTTCGGGCGTTGACTTCTAAGGCCCTAGCTATTCGATCTGGTCGAGCAACGCCGTAGAGTGAAGCCTAGGTTGCCCGGAACGTAGAAATGACCATAACTTCCACACTGGTTGCAATTATTCGTTTTATACGATGTAAAAGCTGTTGTATTTATATCGTATTTTATGCTTCTGACGTTGACTTCTTAGGCCCTAACTACTCGACCTGGAGGAGCAACGCCCTAGAGTGAAACCTAGGTTGCCCGGAACCTAGAAATGACCATTACATTCACACTGGTTGCAATTATTCCTGTTATACGATGGAAAAACTGTTGTATTTTTATTGTATTCTATGCTTCTGGCGTTTAATTCTAAGTCGCTAGCTATTTGATCTGGTGGAGCAACGACCTAGAGTGAAGCCTAGGGTGCCCGAACGTAGAAATGACCATTACTTTCACACTGGTTGCAATTATTCGTTTTATACGATGGAAAAGCTGTTGTATTTATATCGTTTTTTATGCTCCTGGCGTTGACTTCTTAGGCCCTAACTATTCCATCAGGTGGAACAACGCCCTAGGGTAAAGCCCAGATTGCGCGGGACGTAGAAATGACCATAACTTTCACACTGGTAGCAATTTTTCGTTTTAAACGATGGAAAAACTGTTCTATTTATTTTATATTTTATGCTTCGGGCGTTGACTTCTAAGGCCCTAACTATTCGATCTGTTGGAGCAACGCCCTAGAGTGAAGCCTAGGTTGCCCGGTACGTAGAAATGACCATCACTATCAAACTGGTTACAATTATTTGTTTTATACGATGGAAAAGCTGTTGCATTTATATCGTATTTTATGCTTCTGGCGTTGACCTCTTAGGCCCTAACTATTCCATCTGGTGGAACAACGCCCTAGGGTGAAGCCTAGGTTGTCCGGAAAGTAGAAATGACCATAACTTTCACACTGGCAGCAATTATTCGTTTTATACAATGGAAAAACCGTTCTATTGATTTTGTATTTTATGCTTCGGGCGTTGACTTCCAAGGCCCTAACTGTTTGATCTGGTGGAGCATCGCCGTAGAGTGAAGCATAGGTTGCCCGGAACGTAGAAATGACCATAACTTTTACACTGGTAGCAATTATTCGTTTTATACAATGGAAAAACTGTTCTATTTATTTTGTATTTAATGCTTCGGGCGTTGACATCTAAGGCCCTAACTATTCGATCTGGTTGAACAACGCCCTAGGGTGAAGCCAAGGTTGCCCGGAACGTAGAAATGACCATCACTTTCAAACTGGTTGCAATTAATCCTGTTATACGATGGAAAAACTGTTGTATTTTTATTGCATTTTATGCTTCGGGCGCTGACTTCTAAGGCCCTAACTATTCAATCTGTTGGAGCAACGCCCTAGAGTGAAGCCTAGGTTACCCGGAACGTAGAAATGACCATCACTTTCAAACTGGTTGCAATTATTCGTTTTATACGATGGAAAAACTGTTGTATTTATATTGTATTTTATGCTTCTGGCGTTGACTTCTTAGGCCCTAACTATTCCATCTGGTGGAACAACGCCCTAGGGTGAAGTCTAGGTTGCCCGGAAAGTAGAAATGACCATAACTTTCACACTGGTAGCAATTACTCGTTTTATACGATGGAAAAACTGTTCTATTTATTTTATACTTTATGCCTCGGGCGTTGACTTCTAAGGCCCTAACTATTCGATCTGGTGGAGCAACGCCCTAGAGTGAAGCCTAGGTTGCCCGGTACGTAGTAATGACCATCACTATCAAACTGGTTGCAATTATTTGTTTTATACGATGGAAAAGCTGTTGTATTTATATCGTATTTTATGCTTCTGGCGTTGACTTCTTGGGCCCTAACTATTCCATCTGGTGGAACAACGCCCTAGGGTAAAGCCAAGATTGCGCGGAACGTAGAAATGACCATAACTTTCACACTGGTTGCTATCATTCGTTTTATATGATGGAAAAACTGTTGTATTTATATTGTATTTTATGGTTCTGGCGTTGACTTCATACGCCGTAACTATTCGATCTGGAGGAGCAACGCCCTGGAGTGGAACCTAGGTTGCCCGGAACGTAGAAATGACCATAACTTTCACACAGGTAGCAATTATTCGTTTTATACGATGGAAAAACTGTTCTATTTATTTTGTACTTTATGCTTCGGGCGTTGACTTCTAAGGCCCTAACTATTCGATCTGGTGGAGCAACGCACTAGAGTGAAGCCTAGGTTTTCCGGTACGTAGAAATGACCATCACTATCAAACTGGTTGCAATTATTTGCTTTATACGATGGAAAAGCTGTTGTATTTATATCGTATTTTATGCTTCTGGCGTTGACTTCTTAGGCCCTAACTATTCCATCTGGTGGAACAACGCCCTAGGGTGAAGCCTAGGTTCCCCGGAACGTAGAAATGACCATAACTTTCACACTGGTAGCAATTATTTGTTTTATACGATGGAAAAGCTGTTGTATTTATATCGTATTTTATGCTTCTGGCGTTGACTTCTTGGGCCCTAACTATTCCACCTGGTGGAACAACGCCCTAGTGTGAAGCCTAGGTTGCCCGGAAAGCAGAACTGACCATAACTTTCATACTGGTTGCAATTATTCGTTTTATATGGTGGAAAAACTGTAGTATTTATATTGTATTTTATGCTTCTGGCGTTGACTTCTAAGGCCCTAACTATTCGATCAGGTGGAGCAGCGCCCTAGAGTGAAGCCTAGGTTGCTCGAAATGTAGAAAGGACCATAACTTTCACACTGGTTGCAATTATTCGTTTAATACGATGGAAAAGCTGTTGTATTTATATGGTATTTTATGCTTCTGGCGTTGACTTCTTAGGCCCTAACTATTCCATCTGGTGAAACAACGCCCTAGGGTAAAGCCAAGATTGCGCGGAACGTAGAAATGACCATAACTTTCACACTGGTTGCTATCATTCGTTTTATATGATGGAAAAACTGTTGTATTTATATTGTATTTTATGGTTCTGGCGTTGACTTCATAGGCCGTAACTATTCGATCTGGTGGTGCAACGCCATGGAGTGAAACCTAGGTTGCCCGGAACGTAGAAATGACCATAACTTTCACACAGGTAGCAATTATTCGTTTTATACGATGGAAAAACTGTTCGATTTATTTTGTACTTTATGCTTCGGGCGTTGACTTCTAAGGCCCTAACTTTTCGATCTGGTGGAGCAACGCACTAGAGTGAAGCCGAGGTTGTCCGGTACGTAGAAATGACCATCACTATCAAACTGGTTGCAATTATTTGTTTTATACGATGGAAAAGCTGTTGTATTTATATCTTATTTTATGCTTCTGGCGTTGACTTCTTGGGCCCTAACTATTCCATCTGGTGGAACAACGCCCTAGGGTGAAGCCTAGGTTCCCGGAACGTAGAAGTGACCATAACTTTCACACTGGTAGCAATTATTCGTTTTATACGATGGAAAACTGTTGTATTTTTATTGCATTTTATGCTTCGGGCGTTGACTTCTAAGGCCCTAACTATTCAATCTGTTGGAGCAACGCCCTAGAGTGAAGCCTAGGTTGCTCGGAATGTAGAAATGACAATAACTTTCACAGTGGTTGCAATTATTCGTTTTATACGATGGAAAACTGTTGTATTTATATTTTATTTTATGCTTCTGGCGTTCACTTCTTAGGCCCTAACTATTCAATCTCGTGGAACAACGCCCTAGGGTGAAGCCTAGGTTGCCCGGAACGTAGAAATGACCATACCCTTTACACTGGTAGCAATTATTCGTTTTATACAATGGAAAAGCTGTTGTATTCATATTGTATTTTATGCTTCTGGCGTTGACTTCTTAGGCCCTAACTATTCGATCTGGTGGAGCAACGCCCTAGAGTGAAACCTAGGTTACCCGGAACGTAGAAATGACCATAACTTTCACACTGGTAGCAATTATTCGTTTTATACAATGGAAAAACTGTTCTATTTATTTTGTATTTAATGCTTCGGGCGTTGACTTCTAAGGCCCTAACTGTTTCATCTCGTGGAGCAACGCCCTAGAGTGAAGCCTATGTTACCTGGAACGTAGAAATGACCATCACTTTCACACGGGTTGCAATTATTCCTGTTATAGGATGGAAAGACTGTTGTATTTTTATTGTATTTTATACTACAGGCGTTGACTTCTGAGTCCGTAGCTATTCGATGTGGTGGAAGAACGCCATACAGTGAAGCCTAGGTTGCCCGGAACGTAGAAATGATCATAACTTTCACACTGGTTGCTATCATTCGTTTTATAGGATGGAAAAGCTGTTGTATTTATATCGTATTTTATGCTTCTGGCGTTGACTTCTGAGGCCGTTGCTATTCGATGTGGTGGAAGATCGCCATAGAGGGAAGCCTAGGTAGCCCGGATCGTAGAAATGTCCATATCTTTCACACTGTTTTCAATTTTTCGTTTTATACGATGGAAAAACTGTTTTATTTATTTTGTATTTTACGCTTCGGGCGTTGACTTCTAAGGCCCTAACTATTCGATCTGGTGGAGCAACACCCTAGAGTGAAGCCTAGGTTGCTCGGAATGTAGAAATGACCATAACTTCCACACTGATTGCAATTATTCGTTTTATACGATGGAAAAACTGTTGCATCTTCATCGTATTTTATGCTTCTGGCGGTGACTTCTTAGGCCGTAACTATTCGATCTGGTGGAGCAACGCCCTGGAGTGAAACCTGGGTTGCCCGGAACGTAGAAATGACCACTACTATCACACTGGTTGCAAATTATTCCTGCTATACGATGGAGAAACTGTTGTATTTTTATTGCATTTTATGCTTCTGGCGTTCACTTCTTAGGCCCTAACTATTCGATCTGGAGGAACAACGGCCTAGGGTGAAGCCTACGTTGCCCGGAACGTAGAAATGACCATCACATTCACACTGGTTGCGATTATTTGTTTTATACGATGGAAAAGCTGTTGTATTTATATCGTGTTTTATGCTTCTGGCGTTGACTTCTTAGGCCCTAACTATTCCATCTGGTGGAACACCGCCCTGGAGTAAAGCCCAGGTTGCGCGGAACGTAGAAATGACCATATCTTTCACACTGGTAGCAATTATTCGTTTTATACGATGGAAAAATTGTTCTATTTATTTTGTATTTTATGCTTCGGGCGTTGACTTCTAAGGCCCTAGCTATTCGATCTGGTCGAGCAACGCCGTAGAGTGAAGCCTAGGTTACCCGGAACGTAGAAATGACCATAACTTCCACACTGGTTGCAATTATTCGTTCTATACGATGTAAAAGCTGTTGTATTTATATCGTATTTTATGCTTCTGACGTTGACTTCTTAGGCCCTAACTACTCGACCTGGAGGAGCAACGCCATAGAGTGAAACCTAGGTTGCCCGGAACCTAGAAATGACCATTACATTCACACTGGTTGCAATTATTCCTGTTATACGATGGAAAAACTGTTGTATTTTTATTGTATTCTATGCTTCTGGCGTTTAATTCTAAGTCGCTAGCTATTTGATCTGGTGGAGCAACGACCTAGAGTGAAGCCTAGGTTGCCCGAACGTAGAAATGACCATTACTTTCACACTGTTTGCAATTATTCCTTTTACACGATGGAAATGCTGTCGTATTTATATCGTATTTTATGCTTCTGGCGTTGACTTCTAAGGACCTAACTATTCGATCTGGTGGAGCAACGCCCTAGAGTGAAGCCTAGGTTGCTCGGAATGTAGAAATGACCATAACTTTCACACTGATTGCAATTATTCGTTTTATACGATGGAAAAACTGTTGCATCTTCATCGTATTTTATGCTTCTGGCGTTGACTTCTTAGGCCGTAACTATTCCATCTGGTGGAGCAACGCCGTGGAGTGAAACATGGGTTGCCCGGAACGTAGAAATGACCACTACTCTCACACTGGTTGCAAATTATTCCTGCTATACGATGGAAAAACTGTTGTATTTTTATTGTATTTTATGCTTCAGGCGTGGACTTCTGAGGCCGTAGCTATTCGATGTGGTGGAAGAACGCCATACACTGAAGCCTAGGTTGTCCGGAACGTAGAAATGACCAGAAGTTTCATACTGGTTGCAATTATTCGGTTTATACGATGGAAAAACTGTTGTATTTATATTGTATTTTATGCTTCTGGCGTTCACTTCTTAGGCCCTAACTATTCGATCTGGTGGAACAACGCCGTAGAGTGAAGCCTAGGTTGCCCGGACGTAGAAATGACCATAACTTTCACACTGATTGCAATTATTTGTTATATACGATGGAAAAGCTGTTGTATTTATATCGTATTTTATGCTTCTGGCGTTGACTTCTAAGGACCTAACTATTCAATCTGGTGGAGCAACACCCTAGAGTGAAGCCTAGGTTGCTCGGAATGTAGAAATGACCATAACTTTCACACTGATTGCAATTATTCGTTTTATACGATGGAAAAACTGTTGCATCTTCATCGTACTTTATTCTTCTGGCGTTGACTTCTTAGGCCGTAACTATTCGATCTGGTGGAGCAACGCCCTGGAGTGAAACCTGGGTTGCCCGGAACGTAGAAATGACCACTACTATCACACTGGTTGCAAATTATTCCTGCTATACGATGGAGAAACTGTTGTATTTTTATTGCATTTTATGCTTCTGGCGTTCACTTCTTAGGCCCGAACTATTCGATCTGGAGGAACAACGGCCTAGGGTGAAGCCTACGTTGCCCGGAACGTAGAAATGACCATAACATTCACACTGGTTGCGATTATTTGTTTTATACGATGGCAAAGCTGTTGTATTTATATCGTGTTTTATGCTTCTGGCGTTGACTTCTTAGGCCCTAACTATTCCATCTGGTGGAACACCGCCCTAGAGTAAATCCCAGGTTGCGCGGAACGTAGAAATGACCCTATCTTTCACACTGATAGCAATTATTCGTTTTATACGATGGAAAAATTGTTCTATTTATTTTCTATTTTATGCTTCTGGCGTTCACTTCTTAGGCCCGAACTATTCGATCTGGAGGAACAACGGCCTAGGGTGAAGCCTACGTTGCCCGGAACGTAGAAATGACCATAACATTCACACTGGTTGCAATTATTCGTTTTATACGATGTAAAAGCTGTTGTATTTATATCGTATTTTATGCTTCTGACGTTGACTTCTTAGGCCCTAACTACTCGACCTGGAGGAGCAACGCCCTAGAGTGAAACCTAGGTTGCCCGGAACCTAGAAATGACCATTACATTCACACTGGTTGCAATTATTCCTGTTATACGATGGAAAAACTGTTGTATTTTTATTGTATTCTATGCTTCTGGCGTTTAATTCTAAGTCGCTAGCTATTTGATCTGGTGGAGCAACGACCTAGAGTGAAGCCTAGGTTGCCCGAACGTAGAAATGACCATTACTTTCACACTGTTTGCAATTATTCCTTTTACACGATGGAAGTGCTGTTGTATTTATATCGTATTTTATGCTTCTGGCGTTGACTTCTAAGGACCTAACTATTCGATCTGGTGGAGCAACGCCCTAGAGTGAAGCCTAGGTTGCTCGGAATGTAGAAATGACCATAACTTTCACACTGATTGCAATTATTCGTTTTATACGATGGAAAAACTGTTGCATCTTCATCGTATTTTATGCTTCTGGCGTTGACTTCTTAGGCCGTAACTATTCGATCTGGTGGAGCAACGCCCTGGAGTGAAACATGGGTTGCCCGGAACGTAGAAATGACCACTACTATCACACTGGTTGCAAATTATTCCTGCTATACGATGGAAAAGCTGTTGTATTTTTATTGTATTTTATGCTTCAGGCGTGGACTTCTGAGGCCGTAGCTATTCGATGTGGTGGAAGAACGCCATACACTGAAGCCTAGGTTGCCCGGAACGTAGAAATGATCATAAGTTTCATACTGGTTGCAATTATTCGGTTTATACGATGAAAAAACTGTTGTATTTATATTGTATTTTATGCTTCTGGCGTTCACTTCTTAGGCCCTAACTATTCGATCTTGTGGAACAACGCCCTAGAGTGAAGCCTAGGTTGCCTCGAACGTAGAAATGACCATCACTTTCACACGGGTTGCAATTATTCGTGTTATAGAATGTTAAGACTGTTGTATTTTTATTGTATTTTATACTTCAGGCGTTGACTTCTGAGGCCGTAGCTATTCGATGTGGTGGAAGAACGCCATACACTGAAGCCTAGGTTGTCCGGAACGTAGAAATGACCAGAAGTTTCATACTGGTTGCAACTATTCGGTTTATACGATGGAAAAACTGTTGTATTTATATTGTATTTTATGCTTCTGGCGTTCACTTCTTAGGCCCTAACTATTCGATCTGGTGTAACAACGCCCTAGGGTGAAGCCTAGGTCGCCCGGAACGTAGAAATGACCATAGCTTTTACACTGGTAGCAATTATTCGTTTTATACAATGGAAAAACCGTTCTATTTATTTTGTATTTTATGCTTCGGGCGTTGACTTCTAAGGCCCTAACTATTCAATCTGTTGGAGCAACGCCCTAGGGTGAAGCCTAGGTTGCTCGGAATGTAGAAATGACCATAACTTTCACACTGATTGCAATTATTCGTTTTATACGATGGAAAAACTGTTGCATCTTCATCGTATTTTATGCTTCTGGCGTTGACTTCTTAGGCCGTAACTGTTCGATCTGGTGGAGCAACGCCCTGGAGTGAAACCTGGGTTGCCCGGAACGTAGAAATGACCACTACTATCACACTGGTTGCAAATTATTCCTGCTATACGATGGAGAAACTGTTGTATTTTTATTGCATTTTATGCTTCTGGCGTTCACTTCTTAGGCCCTAACTATTCGATCTGGAGGAACAACGGCCTAGGGTGAAGCCTACGTTGCCCGGAACGTAGAAATGACCATAACTTTCACACTAGTTGCGATTATTTGTTTTATACGATGGAAAAGCTGTTGTATTTATATCGTATTTTATGCTTCTGGCGTTGACTTCTAAGGACCTAACTATTCGATCTGGTGGAGCAACGCCCTAGAGTGAAGCCTAGGTTGCTCGGAATGTAGAAATGACCATAACTTTCACACTGATTGCAATTATTCGTTTTATACGATGGAAAAACTGTTGCATCTTCATCGTATTTTATGCTTCTGGCGTTGACTTCTTAGGCCGTAACTATTCGATCTGGTGGAGCAACGCCCTGGAGTGAAACATGGGTTGCCCGGAACGTAGAAATGACCACTACTATCACACTGGTTGCAAATTATTCCTGCTATACGATGGAGAAACTGTTGTATTTTTATTGCATTTTATGCTTCTGGCGTTCACTTCTTAGGCCCTAACTATTCGATCTGGAGGAACAACGGCCTAGGGTGAAGCCTACGTTGCCCGGAACGTAGAAATGACCATAACATTCACACTGGTTGCGATTATTTGTTTTATACGATGGCAAAGCTGTTGTATTTATATCGTGTTTTATGCTTCTGGCGTTGACTTCTTAGGCCCTAACTATTCCATCTGGTGGAACACCGCCCTAGAGTAAATCCCAGGTTGCGCGGAACGTAGAAATGACCCTATCTTTCACACTGATAGCAATTATTCGTTTTATACGATGGAAAAATTGTTCTATTTATTTTCTATTTTATGCTTCTGGCGTTCACTTCTTAGGCCCGAACTATTCGATCTGGAGGAACAACGGCCTAGGGTGAAGCCTACGTTGCCCGGAACGTAGAAATGACCATAACATTCACACTGGTTGCAATTATTCGTTTTATACGATGTAAAAGCTGTTGTATTTATATCGTATTTTATGCTTCTGACGTTGACTTCTTAGGCCCTAACTACTCGACCTGGAGGAGCAACGCCCTAGAGTGAAACCTAGGTTGCCCGGAACCTAGAAATGACCATTACATTCACACTGGTTGCAATTATTCCTGTTATACGATGGAAAAACTGTTGTATTTTTATTGTATTCTATGCTTCTGGCGTTTAATTCTAAGTCGCTAGCTATTTGATCTGGTGGAGCAACGACCTAGAGTGAAGCCTAGGTTGCCCGAACGTAGAAATGACCATTACTTTCACACTGTTTGCAATTATTCCTTTTACACGATGGAAGTGCTGTTGTATTTATATCGTATTTTATGCTTCTGGCGTTGACTTCTAAGGACCTAACTATTCGATCTGGTGGAGCAACGCCCTAGAGTGAAGCCTAGGTTGCTCGGAATGTAGAAATGACCATAACTTTCACACTGATTGCAATTATTCGTTTTATACGATGGAAAAACTGTTGCATCTTCATCGTATTTTATGCTTCTGGCGTTGACTTCTTAGGCCGTAACTATTCGATCTGGTGGAGCAACGCCCTGGAGTGAAACATGGGTTGCCCGGAACGTAGAAATGACCACTACTATCACACTGGTTGCAAATTATTCCTGCTATACGATGGAAAAGCTGTTGTATTTTTATTGTATTTTATGCTTCAGGCGTGGACTTCTGAGGCCGTAGCTATTCGATGTGGTGGAAGAACGCCATACACTGAAGCCTAGGTTGCCCGGAACGTAGAAATGATCATAAGTTTCATACTGGTTGCAATTATTCGGTTTATACGATGAAAAAACTGTTGTATTTATATTGTATTTTATGCTTCTGGCGTTCACTTCTTAGGCCCTAACTATTCGATCTTGTGGAACAACGCCCTAGAGTGAAGCCTAGGTTGCCTCGAACGTAGAAATGACCATCACTTTCACACGGGTTGCAATTATTCGTGTTATAGAATGTTAAGACTGTTGTATTTTTATTGTATTTTATACTTCAGGCGTTGACTTCTGAGGCCGTAGCTATTCGATGTGGTGGAAGAACGCCATACACTGAAGCCTAGGTTGTCCGGAACGTAGAAATGACCAGAAGTTTCATACTGGTTGCAACTATTCGGTTTATACGATGGAAAAACTGTTGTATTTATATTGTATTTTATGCTTCTGGCGTTCACTTCTTAGGCCCTAACTATTCGATCTGGTGTAACAACGCCCTAGGGTGAAGCCTAGGTCGCCCGGAACGTAGAAATGACCATAGCTTTTACACTGGTAGCAATTATTCGTTTTATACAATGGAAAAACCGTTCTATTTATTTTGTATTTTATGCTTCGGGCGTTGACTTCTAAGGCCCTAACTATTCAATCTGTTGGAGCAACGCCCTAGGGTGAAGCCTAGGTTGCTCGGAATGTAGAAATGACCATAACTTTCACACTGATTGCAATTATTCGTTTTATACGATGGAAAAACTGTTGCATCTTCATCGTATTTTATGCTTCTGGCGTTGACTTCTTAGGCCGTAACTGTTCGATCTGGTGGAGCAACGCCCTGGAGTGAAACCTGGGTTGCCCGGAACGTAGAAATGACCACTACTATCACACTGGTTGCAAATTATTCCTGCTATACGATGGAGAAACTGTTGTATTTTTATTGCATTTTATGCTTCTGGCGTTCACTTCTTAGGCCCTAACTATTCGATCTGGAGGAACAACGGCCTAGGGTGAAGCCTACGTTGCCCGGAACGTAGAAATGACCATAACTTTCACACTAGTTGCGATTATTTGTTTTATACGATGGAAAAGCTGTTGTATTTATATCGTATTTTATGCTTCTGGCGTTGACTTCTAAGGACCTAACTATTCGATCTGGTGGAGCAACGCCCTAGAGTGAAGCCTAGGTTGCTCGGAATGTAGAAATGACCATAACTTTCACACTGATTGCAATTATTCGTTTTATACGATGGAAAAACTGTTGCATCTTCATCGTATTTTATGCTTCTGGCGTTGACTTCTTAGGCCGTAACTATTCGATCTGGTGGAGCAACGCCCTGGAGTGAAACATGGGTTGCCCGGAACGTAGAAATGACCACTACTATCACACTGGTTGCAAATTATTCCTGCTATACGATGGAAAAGCTGTTGTATTTTTATTGTATTTTATGCTTCAGGCGTGGACTTCTGAGGCCGTAGCTATTCGATGTGGTGGAAGAACGCCATACACTGAAGCCTAGGTTGCCCGGAACGTAGAAATGATCATAAGTTTCATACTGGTTGCAATTATTCGGTTTATACGATGAAAAAACTGTTGTATTTATATTGTATTTTATGCTTCTGGCGTTCACTTCTTAGGCCCTAACTATTCGATCTTGTGGAACAACGCCCTAGAGTGAAGCCTAGGTTGCCTCGAACGTAGAAATGACCATCACTTTCACACGGGTTGCAATTATTCGTGTTATAGAATGTTAAGACTGTTGTATTTTTATTGTATTTTATACTTCAGGCGTTGACTTCTGAGGCCGTAGCTATTCGATGTGGTGGAAGAACGCCATACACTGAAGCCTAGGTTGTCCGGAACGTAGAAATGACCAGAAGTTTCATACTGGTTGCAACTATTCGGTTTATACGATGGAAAAACTGTTGTATTTATATTGTATTTTATGCTTCTGGCGTTCACTTCTTAGGCCCTAACTATTCGATCTGGTGTAACAACGCCCTAGGGTGAAGCCTAGGTCGCCCGGAACGTAGAAATGACCATAGCTTTTACACTGGTAGCAATTATTCGTTTTATACAATGGAAAAACCGTTCTATTTATTTTGTATTTTATGCTTCGGGCGTTGACTTCTAAGGCCCTAACTATTCAATCTGTTGGAGCAACGCCCTAGGGTGAAGCCTAGGTTGCTCGGAATGTAGAAATGACCATAACTTTCACACTGATTGCAATTATTCGTTTTATACGATGGAAAAACTGTTGCATCTTCATCGTATTTTATGCTTCTGGCGTTGACTTCTTAGGCCGTAACTGTTCGATCTGGTGGAGCAACGCCCTGGAGTGAAACCTGGGTTGCCCGGAACGTAGAAATGACCACTACTATCACACTGGTTGCAAATTATTCCTGCTATACGATGGAGAAACTGTTGTATTTTTATTGCATTTTATGCTTCTGGCGTTCACTTCTTAGGCCCTAACTATTCGATCTGGAGGAACAACGGCCTAGGGTGAAGCCTACGTTGCCCGGAACGTAGAAATGACCATAACTTTCACACTAGTTGCGATTATTTGTTTTATACGATGGAAAAGCTGTTGTATTTATATCGTATTTTATGCTTCTGGCGTTGACTTCTAAGGACCTAACTATTCGATCTGGTGGAGCAACGCCCTAGAGTGAAGCCTAGGTTGCTCGGAATGTAGAAATGACCATAACTTTCACACTGATTGCAATTATTCGTTTTATACGATGGAAAAACTGTTGCATCTTCATCGTATTTTATGCTTCTGGCGTTGACTTCTTAGGCCGTAACTATTCGATCTGGTGGAGCAACGCCCTGGAGTGAAACATGGGTTGCCCGGAACGTAGAAATGACCACTACTATCACACTGGTTGCAAATTATTCCTGCTATACGATGGAAAAGCTGTTGTATTTTTATTGTATTTTATGCTTCAGGCGTGGACTTCTGAGGCCGTAGCTATTCGATGTGGTGGAAGAACGCCATACACTGAAGCCTAGGTTGCCCGGAACGTAGAAATGATCATAAGTTTCATACTGGTTGCAATTATTCGGTTTATACGATGAAAAAACTGTTGTATTTATATTGTATTTTATGCTTCTGGCGTTCACTTCTTAGGCCCTAACTATTCGATCTTGTGGAACAACGCCCTAGAGTGAAGCCTAGGTTGCCTCGAACGTAGAAATGACCATCACTTTCACACGGGTTGCAATTATTCGTGTTATAGAATGTTAAGACTGTTGTATTTTTATTGTATTTTATACTTCAGGCGTTGACTTCTGAGGCCGTAGCTATTCGATGTGGTGGAAGAACGCCATACACTGAAGCCTAGGTTGTCCGGAACGTAGAAATGACCAGAAGTTTCATACTGGTTGCAACTATTCGGTTTATACGATGGAAAAACTGTTGTATTTATATTGTATTTTATGCTTCTGGCGTTCACTTCTTAGGCCCTAACTATTCGATCTGGTGTAACAACGCCCTAGGGTGAAGCCTAGGTCGCCCGGAACGTAGAAATGACCATAGCTTTTACACTGGTAGCAATTATTCGTTTTATACAATGGAAAAACCGTTCTATTTATTTTGTATTTTATGCTTCGGGCGTTGACTTCTAAGGCCCTAACTATTCAATCTGTTGGAGCAACGCCCTAGGGTGAAGCCTAGGTTGCTCGGAATGTAGAAATGACCATAACTTTCACACTGATTGCAATTATTCGTTTTATACGATGGAAAAACTGTTGCATCTTCATCGTATTTTATGCTTCTGGCGTTGACTTCTTAGGCCGTAACTGTTCGATCTGGTGGAGCAACGCCCTGGAGTGAAACCTGGGTTGCCCGGAACGTAGAAATGACCACTACTATCACACTGGTTGCAAATTATTCCTGCTATACGATGGAGAAACTGTTGTATTTTTATTGCATTTTATGCTTCTGGCGTTCACTTCTTAGGCCCTAACTATTCGATCTGGAGGAACAACGGCCTAGGGTGAAGCCTACGTTGCCCGGAACGTAGAAATGACCATAACTTTCACACTAGTTGCGATTATTTGTTTTATACGATGGAAAAGCTGTTGTATTTATATCGTATTTTATGCTTCTGGCGTTGACTTCTTAGGCCCTAACTATTCCATCTGGTGGAACAACGCCCTAGAGTAAAGCCCAGGTTGCGCGGAACGTAGAAATGACCATATCTTTCACACTGGTAGCAATTATTCGTTTTATACGATGGAAAAATTGTTCTGTTTATTTTGTATTTTATGCTTCGGGCGTTGACTTCTAAGGCCCTAGCTATTCGATCTGGTCGAGCAACGCCGTAGAGTGAAGCCTAGGTTGCCCGGAACGTAGAAATGACCATAACTTCCACACTGGTTGCAATTATTCGTTTTATACGATGTAAAAGCTGTTGTATTTATATGGTATTTTATGCTTCTGACGTTGACTTCTTAGGCCCTAACTACTCGACCTGGAGGAGCAACGCCCTAGAGTGAAACCCAGGTTGACCGGAACCTAGAAATGACCATTACATTCACACTGGTTGCAATTATTCCTGTTATACGATGGAAAAACTGTTGTATTTTTATTGTATTCTATGCTTCTGGCGTTTAATTCTAAGTCGCTAGCTATTTGATCTGGTGGAGCAACGACCTAGAGTGAAGCCTAGGTTTCCCGAACGTAGAAATGACCATTACTTTCACACTGTTTGCAATTATTCCTTTTACACGATGGAAAAGCTGTTGTATTTATATCGTATTTTATGCTTCTGGCGTTGACTTCTAAGGACCTAACTATTCGATCTGGTGGAGCAACGCCCTAGAGTGAAGCCTAGGTTGTTCGGAATGTAGAAATGACCATAACTTTCACACTGATTGCAATTATTCGTTTTATACGATGGAAAAACTGTTGCATCTTCATCGTATTTTATGCTTCTGGCGTTGACTTCTTAGGCCGTAACTATTCGATCTGGTGGAGCAACGCCCTGGAGTGAAACCTGGGTTGCCCGGAACGTAGAAATGACAACTACTATCACACTGATTTCAAATTATTCCTGCTATACGATGGAAAAACTGTTGTATTTTTATTGTATTTTATGCTTCAGCCGTGGGCTTCTGAGGCCGTAGCTATTCGATGTGGTGGAAGAACGCCATACACTGAAGCCTAGGTTGCCCGGAACGTAGAAATGACCATAAGTTTCATACTGGTTGCAATTATTCGGTTTATACGATGGAAAAACTGTTGTATTTATATTGTATTTTATGCTTCTGGCGTTCACTTCTTAGGCCCTAACTATTCGATCTGGTGGAACAACGCCCTAGGGTGAAGCCTAGGTTTCCCGGAACGTAGAAATGACCATAGCTTTTACACTGGTAGCAATTATTCGTTTTATACAATGGAAAAACCGTTCTATTTATTTTGTATTTTATGCTTCGGGCGTTGACTTCTAAGGCCCTAACTATTCAATGTGTTGGATCAACGCCCTAGGGTGAAGCCTAGGTTGCTCGTAAAGTAGAAATGACCATAAGTTTCATACTGGTTGCAATTATTCGTTTTATACGATGGAAAAACTGTTGTATTTATATTGTATTTTATGCTTCTGGCGTTGACTACTTAGGCACTAACTATTCGATCTTGTGGAACAACGCCCTAGAGTGAAGCCTAGGTTGCCTGGAACGTAGAAATGATCATTGCTTTCACGCTTGTTGCAA
The DNA here is from genome assembly GCF_051401765.1 of Calliopsis andreniformis. Taxonomy (NCBI): domain Eukaryota; kingdom Metazoa; phylum Arthropoda; class Insecta; order Hymenoptera; family Andrenidae; genus Calliopsis; species Calliopsis andreniformis. Next base: position 14,311,846 of record NW_027480429.1, on the reverse strand, counting down.
TTATTCCTGTTATGCGATGAAAAGACTGTTGTATTTTTATTGTATTTTATGCATCAGGCGTGGACTTCTGAGGCCGTAGCTATTCGATGTGGTGGAAGAACGCCATACAGTGAAGCCTAGGTTGCCCGGAACGTAGAAATGACCACTACTTTCACACTGTTTGCAATTATTCATTTAATACGATGGAAATGCTGTTGTATTTATATCGTATTTTATGCTTCGGGCGTTGACTTCTTAGGCCCTAACATTTCGATCTGGTGGAGCAACGCCCGACAGTGAAGCCTAGGTTGCCCGGAACGTAGAAATGACCATTACTTTCACACTGTTTGCAATTATTCCTTTTATACGATGGAAAAGCTGTTGTAATTATATCGTATTTTATGCTTCTGCCGTTGACTTCTTAGGCCCTAACTATTCGATCTGGTGGAACAACGCCGTAGAGTGAAGCCTAGGATGCCCGGAACGTAGAAATGACCATTACTTTCACACTGTTTGCAATTATTCGTTTTATACGATGGAAAAACTGTTGCATCTTCATCGTATTTAATGCTTCTGTTGTTGACTTCTTAGGCCGTAACTATTCGATCTTGTGGAACAACGCCCTAGAGTGAAGCCTAGGTTGCCTGGAACGTAGAAATGACCATCTCTTTCACACGGGTTACAATTATTCGTGTTATAGAATGTTAAGACTGTTGTATTTTTATTGTATTTTATACTTCAGGCGTTGACTTCTGAGGCCGTAGCTATTCGATGTGGTGGAAGAACGCCATACACTGAAGCCTAGGTTGCCCGGAACGTAGACATGACCATAAGTTTCATACTGGTTGCAATTAGTCGTTTTATACGATGGAAAAACTGTTGTATTTTTATTGCACTTTATGCGTCTGGCGTTCACTTCTTAGGCCCTAACTATTGGATCTGGTGGAACAACGCCCTAGGGTCAAGCCTAGGTTGCCCGGAACGTAGAAATGACCATAGCTTTTACACTCGTAGCAATTTTTCGTTTTATACGATGGAAAAACTGTTTTATTTATTTTGTATTTTATGCTTTGAGCGTTGACTTCTAAGGCCCTAACTATTCGATCTGGTGGAGGAACGCCCTACAGTGAAGCCTAGGTTGCCCGGAACGTAGAAATGACCATAACTTTCACACTGGTTGCTATCATTCGGTTTATACGATGGAAAAACTGTTATATTTACATTGTATTTTATACTTCTGGCGTTGACTTCTTAGGCCCTAACTGTTCGATCTGGTGGAACAACGCCCTAGAGTGAAGCCTAGGTTATCCGGAACGTAGAAATGACCAGTACATTCACACTGGTTGCAGCTATTCCTGTAAAACGATGGAAAAACTGTTGCATCTTTATTGTTTTTTAAGCTTCTGGCGTTGACTTCTAAGGCCCTAACTATTCGATCTGGTGGAGCAACGCCCTAGAGTGAAGCCTCGGTTGCTCGGAATGTAGAAATGACCATAACTTTCACACTGATTGCAATTATTCGTTTTATACGATGGAAAAACTGTTGCATCTTCATCGTATTTTATGCTTCTGGCGTTGACTTCTTAGGCCGTAACTATTCGATCTGGTGGAGCAACGCCGTAGAGTGAAGCCTAGGTTGCCCGGAACGTAGAAATGACCATTACTTTCACACTGTTTGCAATTATTCGTTTTATACGGTGGAAAAACTGTTGCATCTTCATCGTATTTAATGCTTCTGGCGTTGACTTCTTAGGCCGTAACTATTCGATCTTGTGGAACAACGCCCTAGAGTGAACCCTAGGTTGCCTGGAACGTAGAAATGACCATCTCTTTCACACGGGTTACAATTATTCGTGTTATAGAATGTTAAGACTGTTGTATTTTTATTGTATTTTATACTTCAGGCGTTGACTTCTGAGGCCGTAGCTATTCGATGTGGTGGAAGAACGCCATACACTGAAGCCTAGGTTGCCCGGAACGTAGACATGATCATAAGTTTCATACTGGTTGCAATTAGTCGTTTTATACGATGGAAAAACTGTTGTATTTTTACTGCACTTTATGCGTCTGGCGTTCACTTCTTAGGCCCTAACTATTGGATCTGGTGGAACAACGCCCTAGGGTCAAGCCTAGGTTGCCAGGAACGTAGAAATGACCATAGCTTTTACACTCGTAGCAATTTTTCGTTTTATACGATGGAAAAACTGTTTTATTTATTTTGTATTTTATGCTTTGAGCGTTGACTTCTAAGGCCCTAACTATTCGATCTGGTGGAGGAACGCCCTAGAGTGAAGCCTAGGTTGCCCGGAACGTAGAAATGACCATAACTTTCACACTGGTTGCTATCATTCGGTTTATACGATGGAAAAACTGTTATATTTACATTGTATTTTATACTTCTGGCGTTGACTTCTTAGGCCCTAACTGTTCGATCTGGTGGAACAACGCCCTAGAGTGAAGCCTAGGTTATCCGGAACGTAGAAATGACCAGTACATTCACACTGGTTGCAGCTATTCCTGTAAAACGATGGAAAAACTGTTGCATCTTTATTGTTTTTTAAGCTTCTGGCGTTGGCTTCTAAGGCCCTAACTATTCGATCTGGTGGAGCAACGCCCTAGAGTGAAGCCTAGGTTGCTCGGAATGTAGAAATGACCATAACTTTCACACTGATTGCAATTATTCGTTTTATACGATGGAAAAACTGTTGCATCTTCATCGTATTTTATGCTTCTGGCGTTGACTTCTTAGGCCGTAACTATTCGATCTGGTGGAGCAACGCCCTGGAGTGAAACCTGGGTTGCCCGGAACGTAGAAATGACCACTACTATCACACTGGTTGCAAATTATTCCTGCTATACGATGGAAAAACTATTGTATTTTTATTGCATTTTATGCTTCTGGCGTTCACTTCTTAGGCCCTAACTATTCGATCTTGTGGAACAACGGCCTAGGGTGAAACCTAGGTTGCCCGGAACCTAGAAATGACCATTACATTCACACTGGTTTCAATTACTCCTGTTATACGATGGAAAAACTGTTGTATTTTTATTGTATTCTATGCTTCTGGCGTTTAATTCTAAGTCGCTAGCTATTTGATCTGGTGGAGCAACGACCTAGAGTGAAGCCTAGGTTGCCGGGAACGTAGAAATCACAATTACTTTCACACTGTTTGCTATGATTCATTTTGTACGATGGAAAAGCTGTTGTATTTATATTGTATTTTATCCTTCTGGCGTTGACTTCTAAGGCCGTACCTATTAGATGTGGTGGAGCAACGCCCTAGAGTGACGCCTAGGTTGCCCGGAACGTAGAAATGACCATTACTTTTACAATGTTTGCAACTATTCATTTTATACGATGGAAAAACTGTTGTACTTATATTGCATTTTATTCTTATGGCGTTGAATTCTAAGTCCCTAGCTATTACATCTCGTGGAACAACGGCCTAGGGTAAAGCCCAGGTTGCGCGGAACGTAGAAATGACCATAACTTTCACACTGTTTGCAATTATTCCTTTTATACGATGGAAAAGCTGTTGTATTTATATCGTATTTTATGCTTCTGGCGTTGACTTCTTAGGCCCTAACTATTCGATCTGGTGGAACAACGCCGTAGAGTGAAGCCTAGGTTGCCCGGAACGTAGAAATGACCATTACTTTCACGCTTGTTGCAATTATTCCTGTTATGCGATGAAAAGACTGTTGTATTTTTATTGTATTTTATGCTTCAGGCGTGGACTTCTGAGGCCGTAGCTATTCGATGTGGTGGAAGAACGCCATGCAGTGAAGCCTAGGTTGACCGGAACGTAGAAATGACCACTACTTTCACACTGTTTGCAATTATTCATTTAATACAATGGAAATGCTGTTGTATTTATATCGTATTTTATGCTTCGGGCGTTGACTTCATAGGCCCTAACATTTCGATCTGGTGGAGCAACGCCCGACAGTGAAGCCTAGGTTGCCCGGAACGTAGAAATGACCATTACTTTTACAATGTTTGCAACTATTCATTTTATACGATGGAAAAACTGTTGTACTTATATTGCATTTTATTCTTATGGCGTTGAATTCTAAGTCCCTAGCTATTACATCTCGTGGAACAACGCCCTAGGGTAAAGCCCAGGTTGCGCGGAACGTAGAAATGACCATAACTTTCACACTGTTTGCAATTATTCCTTTTATACGATGGAAAAGCTGTTGTATTTATATCGTATTTTATGCTTCTGGCGTTGACTTCTTAGGCCCTAACTATTCGATCTGGTGGAACAACGCCGTAGAGTGAAGCCTAGGTTGCCCGGAACGTAGAAATGACCATTACTTTCACGCTTGTTGCAATTATTCCTGTTATGCGATGAAAAGACTGTTGTATTTTTATTGTATTTTATGCTTCAGGCGTGGACTTCTGAGGCCGTAGCTATTCGATGTGGTGGAAGAACGCCATGCAGTGAAGCCTAGGTTGACCGGAACGTAGAAATGACCACTACTTTCACACTGTTTGCAATTATTCATTTAATACGATGGAAATGCTGTTGTATTTATATCGTATTTTATGCTTCGGGCGTTGACTTCTTATGCCCTAACATTTCGATCTGGTGGAGCAACGCCCGACAGTGAAGCCTAGGTTGCCCGGAACGTAGAAATGACCATAACTTTCACACTGTTTGCAATTATTCCTTTTATACGATGGAAAAGCTATTGTATTTATATCGTATTTTATGCTTCTGGCGTTGACTTCTTAGGCCCTAACTATTCGATCTGGTGGAACAACGCCGTAGAGTGAAGCCTAGGTTGCCCGGAACGTAGAAATGACCATTACTTTCACACTCTTTGCAATTATTCGTTTTATACGATGGAAAAACTGTTGTATTTTTGTTGCATTTTATGCGTCTGACGTTCACTTCTTAGGCCCTAACTATTGGATCTGGTGGAACAACGCCCTAGGGTCAAGCCTAGGTTGCCCGGAACGTAGAAATGACCATAACTTTCACACTGGTTGCTATCATTCGATTTATACGATGGAAAAACTGTTATATTTACATTGTATTTTATACTTCTGGCGTTGACTTCTTAGGCCCTAACTGTTGGATCTGGTGGAACAACGCCCTAGAGTGAAGCCTAGGTTATCCGGAACGTAGAAATGACCAGTACATTCACACTGGTTGCAGTTATTCCTGTAAAACGATGGAAAAACTGTTGCATCTTTACTGTATTTTAAGCTTCTGGCGTTGACTTCTAAGGCCCTAACTATTCGATCTGGTGGACCAACGCCCTAGGGTGAAGCCTAGGTTGTCCGGAACCTAGAAATGACCATTATATTCACACTGGTTGCAATTATTCCTGTTATACGATGGAAAAACTGTTGTATTTTTATTGTATTCTATGCTTCTGGCGTTTAATTCTAAGTCGCTAGCTATTTGATCTGGTGGAGCAACGACCTAGAGTGAAGCCTAGGCTGCCCGGAACGTAGAAATGACAATTACTTTCACACTGTTTGCTATTATTCATTTTGTACGATGGAAAAGCTGTTGTATTTATATTGTATTTTATCCTTCTGGCGTTGACTTCTAAGGCCGTAGCTATTAGATGTGGTGGAGCAACGCCCTAGAGTGACGCCTAGGTTGGCCGGAAAGTAAAAATGACCATAACTTTCACACTGGTTGCAATTATTCATTTTATACGATGGAAAAACTGTTGTACTTATATTTTATTTTATTCTTATGGCGTTGAATTCTAAGTCCCTAGCTATTCCATCTCGTGGAACAACGCCCTAGGGTAAAGCCCAGGTTGCGCGGAACGTAGAAATGACCATAACTTTCACACTGGTAGCAATTATTCGTTTTATACGATGGAAAAACTGTTTTATTTATTTTGTATTTTATGCTTCGGGCGTTGACTTCTAAGGCCCTAACTATACGATCTGGTGGAGCAACGCCCTAGAGTGAAGCCTAGGTTGCCCGGTACGTAGAAATGACCATCACTATCAAACTGGTTGCAATTATTTGTTTTATACGATGGAAAAGCTGTTGTATTTATATCGTACTTTATGCTTCTGGCGTTGACTTCTTAGGCCCTAACTATTCCATCTGGTGGAACAACGCCCTAGGGTGAAGCCTAGGTTGCCCGGTACGTAGAAATGACCATAAGTTTCATACTGGTTGCAATTATTCGTTTTATACGATGGAAAAACTGTTGTATTTATATTGTATTTTATGCTTCTGGCGTTCACTTCATAGGCCCTAACTATTCGATCTGGTGGTGCAACGCCCTAGGGTGAAGCCTAGGTTGCCCGGAACGTAGAAATGACCATAACTTTTACACTGGCAGCGATTATTCGTTTTATACAATGGAAAAACCGTTCTATTTATTTTGTATTTTATGCTTCGGGCGTTGACTTCTAATGCCCTATCTGTTTGATCTGGTGGAGCCTCGCCGTAGAGTGAAGCCTAGGTTACCCGGAACGTAGAAATGACCATAACTTTCACACTGGTTGCTATTATTCGTTTTATACGATGGAAAAACTGTTATATTTATATTGTATTTAAGCTTCTGACGTTGACTTCTGAGGCCGTTGCTATTCGATGTGGTGGAAGAACGCCACAGAGTGAAGCCTAGGTTGCCCGGAACGTAGAAATGACCATAACTTCCACACTGGTTGCAATTATTCGTTTTATACGAGGTAAAAGCTGTTGTATTTATATGGTATTTTATGCTTCTGACGTTGACTTCTTAGGCCCTAACTACTCGACCTGGAGGAGCAACGCCCTAGAGTGAAACCTAGGTTGCCCGGAACCTAGAAATGACCATAACTTTCACACTGATTGCAATTATTCGTTTTATACGATGGAAAAACTGTTGCATCTTCATCGTATTTTATGCTTCTGTCGTTGACTTCTTAGGCCGTAACTATTCGATCTGGTGGAGCAACGCCCTGGAGTGAAACATGGGTTGCCCGGAGCGTAGAAATGACCACTACTATCACACTGGTTGCAAATTATTCCTGCTATACGATGGAAAAACTGTTGTATTTTTATTGTATTTTATGCTTCAGGCGTGGACTTCTGAGGCCGTAGCTATTCGATGTCGTGGAAGAACGCCATACAGTGAAGCCTAGGTTGCCCGGAACGTAGAAATGACCACTACTTTCACACTGTTTGCAATTATTCATTTAATACGATGGAAATGCTGTTGTATTTATATCGTATTTTATGCTTCGGGCGTTGACTTCTTAGGCCCTAACATTTCGATCTGGTGGAGCAACGCCCGACAGTGAAGCCTAGGTTGCCCGGAACGTAGAAATGACCATTACTTTCACACTGTTTGCAATTATTCCTCTTATACGAAGGAAAAGCTGTTGTAATTATATCGTATTTTATGCTTCTGCCGTTGACTTCTTAGGCCCTAACTATTCGATCTGGCGGAACAACGCCGTAGAGTGAAGCCTACGTTGCCCGGAACGTAGAAATGACCATAACTTTCACACTGGTTGCAATTATTTGTTTTATACGATGGAAAAGCTGTTGTATTTATATCGTATTTTATGCTTCTGGCGTTGACTTCTTAGGCCCTAGCTATTCGATCTGGAGGACCAACGCCCTAGAGTGAAACCTAAGTTGCCCGGAACCTAGAAATGACCATTACATTCACACTGGATGCAATTATTCATTTTATACGATGGAAAAGCTGTTGTATTTATATTGTATTTTATCCTTCTGGTGTTGACTTCTAAGGCCGTAGCTATTAGATGTGGTGGAGCAACGCCCTAGAGTGACGCCTAGGTTGCCCGGAACGTAGAAATGACCATTACTTTTACAATGTTTGCAACTATTCATTTTATACGATGGAAAAACTGTTGTACTTATATTGTATTTTATTCTTATGGCGTTGAATTCTAAGTCCCTAGCTATTACATCTCGTGGAACAACGCCCTAGGGTAAAGCCCAGGTTGCGCGGAACGTAGAAATGACCATAACTTTCACACTGGTAGCAATTTTTCGTTTTATACGATGGAAAAACTGTTTTATTTATTTTGTATTTTATGCTTTGAGCGTTGACCTCTAAGGCCCTAACTATTCGATCTGGTGGAGCAACGCCCTAGAGTGAAGCCTAGGTTGCCCGGAACGTAGAAATGACCATAACTTTCACACTGGTTGCTATCATTCGATTTATACGATGGAAAAACTGTTATATTTACATTGGAATTTATTCTTCTGGCGTTGACTTCTTAGGCCCTAACTGTTCGATCTGGTGGAACAACGCCCTAGAGTGAAGCCTAGGTTATCCGGAACGTAGAAATGACCAGTACATTCACACTGGTTGCAGTTATTCCTGTAAAACGATGGAAAAACTGTTGCATCTTTATTGTATTTTAAGCTTCTGGCGTTGACTTCTAAGGCCCTAACTATTCGATCTGGTGGAGCAACGCCCTAGGGTGAAGCCTAGGTTGGCCGGAATGTAGAAATGACCATAACTTTCACACTGGCTGCAATTATTCATTTTATACGATGGAAAATCTGTTGCACTTATATTGTATTTTATTCTTATGGCGTTGAATTCTAAGTCCCTAGCTATTCCATCTCGTGGAACAACGCCCTAGGGTAAAGCCCAGGTAGCGCGGAACGTAGAACTGACCGTAACTTTCACACTGGTAGCAATTATTCGTTTTATACGATGGAAAAACTGTTTTATTTATTTTGTATTTTATGCATCTGGCGATCACTTCTTAGGCCCGAACTATTCGATCTGGTGGAACAACGCCCTAGGGTGAAGCCTAGGTTGCCCGGAAAGTAGAAATGACCATAACTTTCACACTGGTAGCAATTATTCGTTTTATACGATGGAAAAGCTGTTGTATTTATATCGTATTTTATGCTTCTGGCGTTGACTTCTAAGGCCGTAACTATTCGATCTGGTGGAGCAACGCCCTAGAGTGACGCCTAGGGTGCTCGGAACGTAGAAATGACCATCACTTTCAAACTGGTTGCAATTATTCCTGTTATATGATGGAAACACTGTTGTATTTTTTTTGCATTTTATGGTTGGGGCGTTGACTTCCAAGTCCCTAACTATTCAATCTGTTGGAGCAACGCCCTAGGGTGAAGCCTAGGTTGCTCGGAAAGTAGAAATGACGATAAGTTTCAAACTGGTTGCAATTATTCGTTTTATACGGTGGAAAAACTGTTGTATTTATATTGTATTTTATGCTTCTGGCGTTGACTTCTAAGGCCCTAGCTTTTCGATCTAGTGGAGCAACGCCCTAGAGTGAAGCCTAGGTTGCCCGGAACGTAGAAATGACCATCACTTTCAAACTGGTTGCAATTAATCCTGTCATACGATGGAAAAACTGTTGTACTTTTATTGCATTTTATGCTTCGGGCATTGACTTCTAAGGGCCAAACTATACAATCTTATGGAGCAACGCCCCAGGGTGAAGCCTAGGTTGCCCGAAAAGTAGAAATGACCATAACTTTCGTACTGGTTGCAATTATTCGTTTTATATGATGGAAAAACTGTTGTACTTATATTGTGTTTTTTTCTTATGGCGTTGAATTCTAAGACCCTAGCTATTCGATCTGGTGGAGCAACGCACTAGAGTGACGCCTAGGTTGCTCGAAACGTAGAAATGACCATTACTTTCACACTGGTTGCAATTATTCCTGTTATACGATGGAAAAACTGTTGTATTTTAATTGTATTTTATGCTTTTAGCGATGAATTAAAAGTCCCTAGCTATTCGATCTGGTGTAGCAACGCCCTAGAGTGACGCCTAGGTTGCTCGGAACGTAGAAATGACCATTACTTTCACTCTGGTTGCAATTATTCGTTTTATACGATGGTAAAGCTGTTGTAGTTATATCGTATTTTATGCTTCTGGCGTTGACTTCTTAGGACATAACTATTCGATCTGGTGGAGCAACGCTCTGGAGTGAAGCCTAGGTTGCCCAGAAAGTAGAAATGACCACAACTTTCACACTGGTAGCAATTATTCGTTTTATACAATGGAAAGACTGTTCTATTTATTCTGTATTTTATGCTTCGGGCGTTGACTTCTAAGGCCCTAACTATTCGATCTGGTGGAGCAACGCCTTCGAGTGAAGCCTAGGTTGCCCGGTACGTATAAATGACCATCACTTTCAAATTGGTTGCAATTATTCCTGTTATATGATGGAAAAACTGTTGTATTTTTATTGCATTTTATGCTTCGTGCATAGACTTCTAAGGCCCTAACTATTCAATCTGTTGGAGCAACGCCCTAGGGTGAAGCCTAGGTTGCCCGGAAAGTAGAAACGACCATAGCTTTCATACTGGTGGCAATTATTCGTTTTATATGATTGAAAAACTATTGTATTTATATTGTATTTTATGCATCTGGCGATCACTTCTTAGGCCCGAACTATTCGATCTGGTGGAACAACGCCCTAGGGTGAAGCCTAGGTTGCCCGGAACGTAGAAATGAACATAACTTTTACACTGGTAGCAATTATTCGTTTTATACAATGGAAAAACTGTTCTATTTATTTTGTATTTTATGCCTCGGGCGCTGACTTCTAAGGCCCATACTGTTTGATCTGGTGGAGCAACGCCCTATAGTGAAGCCTAGGTTGCCTGGTACGTAGAAATGACCGTCACTTTCAAACTGGTTGCAATTATTCGTTTTATACGATGGAAAAGCAGTTGTATTTATATCGTATTCTATGCTTCTGACGTTGACTTCTTGGGCCCTAACTATTCCATCAGGTGGAACAACGCCCTAGGGTGAAGCCTAAGTTGCCCGGAAAGTAGAAATGACCATAACTTTCACACTGGTAGCAATTATTCGTTTTATACGATGGAAAAGCTGTTGTATTTATATCGTATTTTATGCTTCTGGCGTTGACTTCTAAGGCCGTAACTATTCGATCTGGTGGAGCAACGCCCTAGAGTGACGCCTAGGGTGCTCGGAACGTAGAAATGACCATCACTTTCAAACTGGTTGCAATTATTCCTGTTATATGATGGAAACACTGTTGTATTTTTTTTGCATTTTATGGTTGGGGCGTTGACTTCCAAGTCCCTAACTATTCAATCAGTTGGAGCAACGCCCTAGGGTGAAGCCTAGGTTGCTTGGAAAGCAGAAATGACGATAAGTTTCATACTGGTTGCAATTATTCGTTTTATACGGTGGAAAAACTGTTGTATTTATATTGTATTTTATGCTTCTGGCGTTGACTTCTAAGGCCCTAGCTTTTCGATCTACTGGAGCAACGCCCTAGAGTGAAGCCTAGGTTGCCCGGAACGTAGAAATGACCATCACTTTCAAACTGGTTGCAATTAATCCTGTTATACGATGGAAAAACTGTTGTATTTTTATTGCATTTTATGCTTCGGGCATTGACTTCTAAGGCCCAAACTATTCAATCTGTTGGAGCAACGCCCCAGCGTGAAGCCTAGGTTGCCCGAAAAGTAGAAATGACCATAACTTTCGTACTGGTTGCAATTATTCGTTTTATATGATGGAAAAACTGTTGTACTTATATTGTGTTTTTTTCTTATGGCGTTGACTTCTAAGGCCCTAACTATTCGATCTGGTGGAGCAACGCCTTCGAGTGAAGCCTAGGTTGCCCGGTACGTATAAATGACCATCACTTTCAAATTGGTTGCAATTATTCCTTTTATATGATGGAAAAACTGTTGTATTCTTATTGCATTTTATGCTTCGTGCATAGACTTCTAAGGCCCTAACTATTCAATCTGTTGGAGCAACGCCCTAGGGTGAACCCTAGGTTGCCCGGAAAGTAGAAATGACCATAGCTTTCATACTGGTGGCAATTATTCGTTTTATATGATGGAAAAACTGTTGTATTTATATTGTATTTTATGCATCTGGCGATCACTTCTTAGGCCCGAACTATTCGATCTGGTGGAACAACGCCCTAGGGTGAAGCCTAGGTTGCCCGGAACGTAGAAATGAACATAACTTTTACACTGGTAGCAATTATTCGTTTTATACAATGGAAAAACTGTTCTATTTATTTTGTATTTTATGCCTCGGGCGCTGACTTCTAAGGCACTTACTGTTTGATCTGGTGGAGCAACGCCCTATAGTGAAGCCTAGGTTGCCCGGTACGTAGAAATGACCATCACTTTCAAACTGGTTGCAATTATTCGTTTTATGCGATGGAAAAGCTGTTGTATTTATATCGTATGTTATGCTTCTGGCGTTGACTTCTTAGGCCCTAACTATTTCATCATGTGGAACAACTCCCTAGGGTGAAGCCTAGGTTTCCCGGAAAGTAGAAATGACCATAGCTTTCACACGGGTTGCAATTATTCCTGTTATATGATGGAAAGACTGGTGTATTTTTATTGCATTTTATGCTTTGGGCATTGACTTCTAAGGCCCTAACTATTCAATCTGTTGGAGCAACGCCCTAGGGTGAAGCCTAGGTTGCCCGGAAAGTAGAAATGACCATAACTTTCATACTAGTTGCAATTATTCGTTTTATATGATGGAAAAACTGTTGTATTTATAATGTATTTTATGCTTCGGGCATTGACTTCTAAGGCCCTAACTATTCAATCTGTTGGAGCAACGCCCTAGGGTCAAGCCTAGGTCGCCCGGAAAGTAGAAATGACCATAACTTTCATACTGGTTGCAATTATTCGTTTTATAGGATGGAAAAACTGTTGCATCTTCATCGTATTTAATGCTTCTGGCGTTGACTTCTTAGGCCGTAACTATTCGATCTCGTGGAACAACGCCCTAGAGTGAAGCCTAGGTTGCCTGGAACGTAGAAATGACCATCTCTTTCACACGGGTTACAATTATTCGTGTTATAGAATGTTAAGACTGTTGTACTTTTATTGTATTTTATACTTCAGGCGTTGACTTCTGAGGCCGTAGCTATTCGATGTGGTGGAAGAACGCCATACACTGAACCCTAGGTTGCCCGGAACGTAGACATGACCATAAGTTTCATACTGGTTGCAATTAGTCGTTTTATACGATGGAAAAACTATTGTATTTTTATTGCACTTTATGCGTCTGGCGTTCACTTCTTAGGCCCTAACTATCGGATCTGGTGGAACAACGCCCTAGGGTCAAGCCTAGGTTGCCCGGAACGTAGAAATGGCCATAGCTTTTACACTCGTAGCAATTATTCATTTTATACGATGGAAAAACCGTTCTAATTATTTTGTATTTTATGCTTCTGGCGTTGACTTCTAAGGCCGTAGCTATTAGATGTGGTGGAGCAACGCCCTAGAGTGACGCCTAGGTTGCCCGGAACGTAGAAATGACCATTACTTTTACAATGCTTGCAACTATTCATTTTATACGATGGAAAAACTGTTGTACTTATATTGTATTTTATTCTTATGGCGTTGAATTCTAAGTTCCTAGCTATTACATCTCGTGGAACAACGCCCTAGGGTAAAGCCCAGGTTGCGCGGAACGTAGAAATGACGATAACTTTCACACTGGTAGCAATTTTTCGTTTTATACGATGGAAAAACTGTTTTATTTATTTTGTATTTTATGCTTTGAGCGTTGACTTCTAAGGCCCTAACTATTCGATCTGGTGGAGCAACGCCCTAGAGTGAAGCCTAGGTTGCCCGGAACGTAGAAATGACAATAACTTTCACACTGGTTGCTATCATTCGATTTATACTATGGAAAAACTGTTATATTTACATTGTATTTTATACTTCTGGCGTTGACTTCTTAGGCCCTAACTGTTCGATCTGGTGGAACAACGCCCTAGAGTGAAGCCTAGGTTATCCGGAACGTAGAAATGAACAGTACATTCACACTGGTTGCAGTTATTCCTGTAAAACGATGGAAAAGCTGTTGCATCTTTATTGTTTTTTAAGCTTCTGGCGTTGACTTCTAAGGCCCTAACTATTCGATCTGGTGGAGCAACGCCCTAGAGTGAAGCCTAGGTTGCTCGGAATGTAAAAATGACCATAACTTTCACACTGATTGCAATTATTCGTTTTATACGATGGAAAAACTGTTGCATCTTCATCGTATTTTATGCTTCTGGCGTTGACTTCTTAGGCCGTAACTATTCGATCTGGTGGAGCAACGCCCTGGAGTGAAACCTGGGTTGCCCGGAACGTAGAAATGACCACTACTATCACACTGGTTGCAAATTATTCCTGCTATACGATGGAAAAACTATTGTATTTTTATTGCATTTTATGCTTCTGGCGTTCACTTCTTAGGCCCTAACTATTCGATCTGGTGGACCAACGGCCTAGGGTGAAGCCTACGTTGCCCGGAACGTAGAAATGACCATAACTTTCACACTTGTTGCAATTATTAGTTTTATACGATGGAAAAGCTGTTGTATTTATATCGTATTTTATGCTTCTGGCGTTGACTTCTTAGGCCCTAGCTATTCGATCTGGAGGACCAACGCCCTAGAGTGAAACCTAGGTTGCCCGGAACCTAGAAATGACCATTTCATTCACACTGGTTGCAATTACTCCTGTTATACGATGGAAAAACTGTTGTATTTTTATTGTATTCTATGCTTCTGGCGTTTAATTCTAAGTCGCTAGCTATTTGATCTGGTGGAGCAACGACCTAGAGTGAAGCCTAGGTTGCCGGGAACGTAGAAATCACAATTACTTTCACACTGTTTGCTATGATTCATTTTGTACGATGGAAAAGCTGTTGTATTTATATTGTATTTTATCCTTCTGGCGTTGACTTCTAAGGCCGTAGCTATTAGATGTGGTGGAGCAACGCCCTAGAGTGACGCCTAGGTTGCCCGGAACGTAGAAATGACCATTACTTTTACAATGTTTGCAACTATTCATTTTATACGATGGAAAAACTGTTGTACTTAAATTGTATTTTATTCTTATGGCGTTGAATTCTAAGTCCCTAGCTATTACATCTCGTGGAACAACGCCCTAGGGTAAAGCCCAGGTTGCGCGGAACGTAGAAATGACCATAACTTTCACACTGGTAGCAATTTTTCGTTTTATACGATGGAAAAACTGTTTTATTTATTTTGTATTTTATGCTTTGAGCGTTGACTTCTAAGGCCCTAACTATTCGATCTGGTGGAGCAACGCCCTAGAGTGAAGCCTAGGTTGCCCGGAACGTAGAAATGACCATAACTTTCACACTGGTTGCTATCATTCGATTTATACGATGGAAAAACTGTTATATTTACATTGTATTTTATACTTCTGGCGTTGACTTCTTAGGCCCTAACTGTTCGATCTGGTGGAACAACGCCCTAGAGTGAAGCCTAGGTTATCCGGAACGTAGAAATGACCAGTACATTCACACTGGTTGCAGTTATTCCTGTAAAACGATGGAAAAACTCTTGCATCTTTATTATATTTTAAGCTTCTGGCGTTGACTTCTAAGGCCCTAACTATTCGATCTGGTGGAGCAACGCCCTAGGGTGAAGCCTAGGTTGGCCGGAATGTAGAAATGACCATAACTTTCACACTGGTTGCAATTATTCATTTTATACGATGGAAAATCTGTTGCACTTATATTGTATTTTATTCTTATGGCGTTGAATTCTAAGTCCCTAGCTATTCCATCTCGTGGAACAACGCCCTAGGGTAAAGCCCAGGTTGCGCGGAACGTAGAACTGACCGTAACTTTCACACTGGTAGCAATTATTCGTTTTATACGATGGAAAAACTGTTTTATTTATTTTGTATTTTATGCATCTGGCGATCACTTCTTAGGCCCGAACTATTCGATCTGGTGGAACAACGCCCTAGGGTGAAGCCTAGGTTGCCCGGAACGTAGAAATGAACATAACTTTTACACTGGTAGCAATTATTCGTTTTATACGATGGAAAAGCTGTTGTATTTATATTGTATTTTATGCTTCAGGCGTTGACTTCTTAGGCCCTAACTATTCGATCTGGTGGAACAACGTCCTAGAGTGAAGCCTAGGTTGCCCGAATCGTGAAATGACTATAACTTTCGCACTGGTTGCAATTATTCGTTTTATTCGATGAAAAAACTGTTGTATTTTTATTGTATTTCATGCTTTTAGCGTTGACTTCCTAGGCCCTAGGCTTTGGATCTGGTGGACCAACGCCCTAGAGTGAAGCCTAGGTTGCCCGGAATGTTGAAATGGCCATTACTTTCACAGTGGTTGCAATTATTCGTTTTATACGATGGAAAGACTGTTGTACATATATCGTATTTTATGCTTCCGGCGTTGACATCTTAGGCCCTAACTATTCGATTTGGTGGAACAACAAGCTAGAGTGAAGCCTAGGTAGCCCGGTACGTAGAAATGACCATCTCTTTCACACTGGTTGCAATTATTCCTGTTATACGATGGAAAAACTGTTGTATTTTTATTGCATTTTATGCTTCGGGAGTTGACTTCTAAGGCCCTAACCATACGATCTGGTGGATTAACGCCCTAGGGAGAAGCCTAGGTTGCCCGGAACGTAGAAATGACCATAACTTTCATACTGGTTGCAATTCTTCGTTTTATACGATGGAATAGCTGTTGTATTTATATTGTATTTTATGCTTCTGTCGTTGCTTTCTAAGGCCCTAACTATTCGGTCTGGTGGACCAACGCCCTAGAGTGAATCATAAGTTGCTCGGAACGTAGAAATGACCACAACTTTAACACTGGTTGCAATTATTCCTTCTATACGACGTAAAAGCCGTTGTGTTTATATTGTATTTTATGCTTCTGGCGCTGACTTCTAAGGCCCTAATTATTCGACCTGGTGGGGCACCGCCCTAGAGTGAAGCCTAGGTTGCCCGGAACGTAGAAATCACCATTACCTTCACACTGGTTGCAATTATTCCTGTTATACGATGGAACAACTGTTTCATCTTTATTGTATTTAATGCTTCTGACGTTGACTTCTAAGGCCCTAACTATTCGATCTGGTGGAGCAACGCCCTACAGTGAAGCCTAGGTTGCCCGGAACGTAGAAATGACCATAACCTTCACACAGGTTGCAATTATTCCTGGTGTACGATGGAAAAGCTGTTGTACCTTTATTGTATTTTATGCTTCAGGCGTTGACTTCTAAGGCCGGAGCTATTCGAAGTGGTGGAGCTACGCCCGAGAGTGAAGCCTAGGTTGCGCGGATCGTAGAAATGGCTATTACTTTCACACTGTTTGCAAATATACATTATATGCGATGGAAGAGCTGTTGTATTTATGTTGTATTTTATGCTTCCGGCGTTGACTTCTAAGGGCCTAACTATTCGGTCTGGTGGAGCAACGCCCTAGAGAGAAGCCTAGGTTGCCCGGCACGTAGAAATGACCATTACTTTCGGACTGGTTGCAATTATTCGTTTTATACGAAGGAAAAGCTGTTGTAATTATATCGTATTTTATGCTTCTGCCGTTGACTTCTTAGGCCCTAACTATTCGATCTGGTGTAACAACGCCGTAGAGTGAAGCCTAGGTTGCCCGGAACGTAGAAATGACCATTACTTTCACACTGTTTGCAATTATTCGTTTTATACGATGGAAAAACTGTTGCATCTTCATCGTATTTAATGCTTCTGGCGTTGACTTCTTAGGCCGTAACTATTCGATCTCGTGGAACAACGCCCTAGAGTGAAGCCTAGGTTGCCTGGAACGTAGAAATGACCATCTCTTTCACACGGGTTACAATTATTCGTGTTATAGAATGTTAAGACTGTTGTACTTTTATTGTATTTTATACTTCAGGCGTTGACTTCTGAGGCCGTAGCTATTCGACGTGGTGGAAGAACGCCATACACTGAACCCTAGGTTGCCCGGAACGTAGACATGACCATAAGTTTCATACTGGTTGCAATTAGTCGTTTTATACGATGGAAAAACTATTGTATTTTTATTGCACTTTATGCGTCTGGCGTTCACTTCTTAGGCCCTAACTATCGGATCTGGTGGAACAACGCCCTAGGGTCAAGCCTAGGTTGCCCGGAACGTAGAAATGGCCATAGCTTTTACACTCGTAGCAATTATTCATTTTATACGATGGAAAAACCGTTCTAATTATTTTGTATTTTATGCTTCTGGCGTTGACTTCTAAGGCCGTAGCTATTAGATGTGGTGGAGCAACGCCCTAGAGTGAAGCCTAGGTTGCCCGGAACGTAGAAATGACCATAACTTTCACACTGGTTGCTATCATTCGATTTATACTATGGAAAAACTGTTATATTTACATTGTATTTTATACTTCTGGCGTTGACTTCTTAGGCCCTAACTGTTCGATCTGGTGGAACAACGCCCTAGAGTGAAGCCTAGGTTATCCGGAACGTAGAAATGACCAGTACATTCACACTGGTTGCAGTTATTCCTGTAAAACGATGGAAAAGCTGTTGCATCTTTATTGTTTTTTAAGCTTCTGGCGTTGACTTCTAAGGCCCTAACTATTCGATCTGGTGGAGCAACGCCCTAGAGTGAAGCCTAGGTTGCTCGGAATGTAGAAATGACCATAACTTTCACACTGATTGCAATTATTCGTTTTATACGATGGAAAAACTGTTGCATCTTCATCGTATTTTATGCTTCTGGCGTTGACTTCTTAGGCCGTAACTATTCGATCTGGTGGAGCAACGCCCTGGAGTGAAACCTGGGTTACCCGGAACGTAGAAATGACCACTACTATCACACTGGTTGCAAATTATTCCTGCTATACGATGGAAAAGCTATTGTATTTTTATTGCATTTTATGCTTCTGGCGTTCACTTCTTAGGCCCTAACTATTCGATCTGGTGGACCAACGGCCTAGGGTGAAGCCTACGTTGCCCGGAACGTAGAAATGACCATAACTTTCACACTTGTTGCAATTATTTGTTTTATACGATGGAAAAGCTGTTGTATTTATATCGTATTTTATGCTTCTGGCGTTGACTTCTTAGGCCCTAGCTATTCGATCTGGAGGACCAACGCCCTAGAGTGAAACCTAGGTTGCCCGGAACCTGGAAATGACCATTTCATTCACACTGGTTGCAATTACTCCTGTTATACGATGGAAAAACTGTTGTATTTTTATTGTATTCTATGCTTCTGGCGTTTAATTCTAAGTCGCTAGCTATTTGATCTGGTGGAGCAACGACCTAGAGTGAAGCCTAGGTTGCCGGGAACGTAGAAATCACAATTACTTTCACACTGTTTGCTATGATTCATTTTGTACGATGGAAAAGCTGTTGTATTTATATTGTATTTTATCCTTCTGGCGTTGACTTCTAAGGCCGTAGCTATTAGATGTGGTGGAGCAACGCCCTAGAGTGACGCCTAGGTTGCCCGGAACGTAGAAATGACCATTACTTTTACAATGTTTGCAACTATTCATTTTATACGATGGAAAAACTGTTGTACTTAAATTGTATTTTATTCTTATGGCGTTGAATTCTAAGTCCCTAGCTATTACATCTCGTGGAACAACGCCCTAGGGTAAAGCCCAGGTTGCGCGGAACGTAGAAATGACCGTAACTTTCACACTGGTAGCAATTATTCGTTTTATACGATGGAAAAACTGTTTTATTTATTTTGTATTTTATGCATCTGGCGATCACTTCTTAGGCCCGAACTATTCGATATGGTGGAACAACGCCCTAGGGTGAAGCCTAGGTTGCCCGGAACGTAGAAATGAACATAACTTTTACACTGGTAGCAATTATTCGTTTTATACGATGGAAAAGCTGTTGTATTTATATTGTATTTTATGCTTCAGGCGTTGACTTCTTAGGCCCTAACTATTCGATCTGGTGGAACAACGTCCTAGAGTGAAGCCTAGGTTGCCCGAATCGTAGAAATGACTATAACTTTCGCACTGGTTGCAATTATTCGTTTTATTCGATGAAAAAACTGTTGTATTTTTATTGTATTTCATGCTTTTAGCGTTGACTTCTTAGGCCCTAACTATTCGATCTGGTGGAACAACGTCCTAGAGTGAAGCCTAGGTTGCCCGGAACGTAGAAATGACCATATCTTTCACACTGGCTGCAATTATACCTGTTATACGATGGAAAAAGTGTTGAATTTATATTGTATCTTATGCTTCTGGCGTTGACTTCTAAGGCCCTAAATATTGGATCTGGCGGATTAACGCCCTAGAGTGAAGCCAAGGTTGACCGGAACGTAGAAGTGACCATAACTTTCACACTGGTTGCAATTATTCGTTTTATACGATGGAAAAGCTGTTGTATTTATATTGTATTTTATGCTTCAGGCGTTGACTTCTTAGGCCCTAACTATTCGATTTGGTGGAACAACGTCCTAGAGTGAAGCCTAGGTTGCCCGAATCGTAGAAATGACTATAACTTTCGCACTGGTTGCAATTATTCGTTTTATTCGATGAAAAAACTGTTGTATTTTTATTGTATTTCATGCTTTTAGCGTTGACTTCCTAGGCCCTAGGCTTTGGATCTGGTGGACCAACGCCCTAGAGTGAAGCCTAGGTTTCCCGGAATGTTGAAATGGCCATTACTTTCACAGTGGTTGCAATTATTCGTTTTATACGATGGAAAGACTGTTGTACATATATCGTATTTTATGCTTCCGGCGTTGACATCTTAGGCCCTAACTATTCGATTTGGTGGAACAACGAGCTAGAGTGAAGCCTAGGTAGCCCGGTACGTAGAAATGACCATCTCTTTCACACTGGTTGCAATTATTCCTGTTATACGATGGAAAAACTGTTGTATTTTTATTGCATTTTATGCTTCGGGAGTTGACTTCTAAGGCCCTAACCATACGATCTGGTGGACTAACGCCCTAGGGAGAAGCCTAGGTTGCCCGGAACGTAGAAATGACCATAACTTTCATACTGGTTGCAATTCTTCGTTTTATACGATGGAATAGCTGTTGTATTTATATTGTATTTTATGCCCCTGGCGTCGACTTCTGGCGCCCTAACTATTCGATCTGGTGGAACAACGCCCTAGAGTGAAGCCTAGGTTGCCCGGATCGTAGAAATGACCATCACTTTCACACTGGTTGATATAATTCGTTTTATACGATGGAAAAACTGTTGTATTTATATTGTATTTTATGTTTCGGGCGTTGACTTCAAAGATTCTTGCTATTCGATCTGGTGGAGCAACGCCCTAGAGTGAAGCCTATGTTGCCCGGAACGTAGAAATGACCATTACTTTCACACTGGTTGCAGTTAATCCTGTTATACGATGGAAAAACTGTGGCATTTTAATTGTATTTTATTCTTCTGGCGTTGAATTCTAAGTCCCCAATTATTCGATCACGTGGAGCAACGCCGTAGAGTGAATCCTAGGTTGCCCGAAACGTAGAAATGACCATTACTTTCACACTGTTTGCAAATATACATTATATGCGATGGAAGAGCTGTTGTATTTATGTTGTATTTTATGCTTCCGGCGTTGACTTCTAAGGGCCTAACTATTCGGTCTGGTGGAGCAACGCCCTAGAGTGAATCCTAGGTTGCCCGGACCGTAGAAATGACCATATCGTTCACACTGGTTGCAAATGTTCCTGTTACACGATGGAACAACTGTTGTATTTATGTTGTATTTTATGCTTCCGGCGTTGCCTTCCAAGTCCCTAACTATTCAATCTGTTGGAGCAACGCCCTAGGGTGAAGCCTAGGTTGCTCGAAAAGCAGAAATGACGATAAGTTTCATACTGGTTGCAATTATTCGTTTTATACGGTGGAAAAACTGTTGTATTTATATTGTATTTTATGCTTCTGGCGTTGACTTCTAAGGCCCTAGCTTTTCGATCTAGTGGAGCAACGCCCTAGAGTGAAGCCTAGGTTGCCCGGAACGTAGAAATGACCATCACTTTCAAACTGGTTGCAATTAATCCTGTTATACGATGGAAAAACTGTTGTATTTTTATTGCATTTTATGCTTCGGGCATTGACTTCTAAGGCCCAAACTATTCAATCTGTTGGAGCAACGCCCCAGCGTGAAGCCTAGGTTGCCCGAAAAGTAGAAATGACCATAACTTTCGTACTGGTTGCAATTATTCGTTTTATATGATGGAAAAACTGTTGTACTTATATTGTGTTTTTTTCTTATGGCGTTGACTTCTAAGGCCCTAACTATTCGATCTGGTGGAGCAACGCCTTCGAGTGAAGCCTAGGTTGCCCGGTACGTATAAATGACCATCACTTTCAAATTGGTTGCAATTATTCCTGTTATATGATGGAAAAACTGTTGTATTCTTATTGCATTTTATGCTTCGTGCATAGACTTCTAAGGCCCTAACTATTCAATCTGTTGGAGCAACGCCCTAGGGTGAAGCCTAGGTTGCCCGGAAAGTAGAAATGACCATAGCTTTCATACTGGTGGCAATTACTCGTTTTATATGATGGAAAAACTGTTTTATTTATTTTGTATTTTATGCATCTGGCGATCACTTCTTAGGCCCGAACTATTCGATCTGGTGGAACAACGCCCTAGGGTGAAGCCTAGGTTGCCCGGAACGTAGAAATGAACATAACTTTTACACTGGTAGCAATTATTCGTTTTATACGATGGAAAAGCTGTTGTATTTATATTGTATTTTATGCTTCAGGCGTTGACTTCTTAGGCCCTAACTATTCGATCTGGTGGAACAACGTCCTAGAGTGAAGCCTAGGTTGCCCGAATCGTGAAATGACTATAACTTTCGCACTGGTTGCAATTATTCGTTTTATTCGATGAAAAAACTGTTGTATTTTTATTGTATTTCATGCTTTTAGCGTTGACTTCCTAGGCCCTAGGCTTTGGATCTGGTGGACCAACGCCCTAGAGTGAAGCCTAGGTTTCCCGGAATGTTGAAATGGCCATTACTTTCACAGTGGTTGCAATTATTCGTTTTATACGATGGAAAGACTGTTGTACATATATCGTATTTTATGCTTCCGGCGTTGACATCTTAGGCCCTAACTATTCGATTTGGTGGAACAACAAGCTAGAGTGAAGCCTAGGTAGCCCGGTACGTAGAAATGACCATCTCTTTCACACTGGTTGCAATTATTCCTGTTATACGATGGAAAAACTGTTGTATTTTTATTGCATTTTATGCTTCGGGAGTTGACTTCTAAGGCCCTAACCATACGATCTGGTGGATTAACGCCCTAGGGAGAAGCCTAGGTTGCCCGGAACGTAGAAATGACCATAACTTTCATACTGGTTGCAATTCTTCGTTTTATACGATGGAATAGCTGTTGTATTTATATTGTATTTTATGCTTCTGTCGTTGCTTTCTAAGGCCCTAACTATTCGGTCTGGTGGACCAACGCCCTAGAGTGAATCATAAGTTGCTCGGAACGTAGAAATGACCACAACTTTAACACTGGTTGCAATTATTCCTTCTATACGACGTAAAAGCCGTTGTGTTTATATTGTATTTTATGCTTCTGGCGCTGACTTCTAAGGCCCTAATTATTCGACCTGGTGGGGCACCGCCCTAGAGTGAAGCCTAGGTTGCCCGGAACGTAGAAATCACCATTACCTTCACACTGGTTGCAATTATTCCTGTTATACGATGGAACAACTGTTTCATCTTTATTGTATTTAATGCTTCTGACGTTGACTTCTAAGGCCCTAACTATTCGATCTGGTGGAGCAACGCCCTACAGTGAAGCCTAGGTTGCCCGGAACGTAGAAATGACCATAACCTTCACACAGGTTGCAATTATTCCTGGTGTACGATGGAAAAGCTGTTGTACCTTTATTGTATTTTATGCTTCAGGCGTTGACTTCTAAGGCCGGAGCTATTCGAAGTGGTGGAGCTACGCCCGAGAGTGAAGCCTAGGTTGCGCGGATCGTAGAAATGGCTATTACTTTCACACTGTTTGCAAATATACATTATATGCGATGGAAGAGCTGTTGTATTTATGTTGTATTTTATGCTTCCGGCGTTGACTTCTAAGGGCCTAACTATTCGGTCTGGTGGAGCAACGCCCTAGAGAGAAGCCTAGGTTGCCCGGCACGTAGAAATGACCATTACTTTCGGACTGGTTGCAATTATTCGTTTTATACGAAGGAAAAGCTGTTGTAATTATATCGTATTTTATGCTTCTGCCGTTGACTTCTTAGGCCCTAACTATTCGATCTGGTGTAACAACGCCGTAGAGTGAAGCCTAGGTTGCCCGGAACGTAGAAGTGACCATTACTTTCACACTGTTTGCAATTATTCGTTTTATACGATGGAAAAACTGTTGCATCTTCATCGTATTTAATGCTTCTGGCGTTGACTTCTTAGGCCGTAACTATTCGATCTCGTGGAACAACGCCCTAGAGTGAAGCCTAGGTTGCCTGGAACGTAGAAATGACCATCTCTTTCACACGGGTTACAATTATTCGTGTTATAGAATGTTAAGACTGTTGTACTTTTATTGTATTTTATACTTCAGGCGTTGACTTCTGAGGCCGTAGCTATTCGACGTGGTGGAAGAACGCCATACACTGAACCCTAGGTTGCCCGGAACGTAGACATGACCATAAGTTTCATACTGGTTGCAATTAGTCGTTTTATACGATGGAAAAACTATTGTATTTTTATTGCACTTTATGCGTCTGGCGTTCACTTCTTAGGCCCTAACTATCGGATCTGGTGGAACAACGCCCTAGGGTCAAGCCTAGGTTGCCCGGAACGTAGAAATGGCCATAGCTTTTACACTCGTAGCAATTATTCATTTTATACGATGGAAAAACCGTTCTAATTATTTTGTATTTTATGCTTCTGGCGTTGACTTCTAAGGCCGTAGCTATTAGATGTGGTGGAGCAACGCCCTAGAGTGAAGCCTAGGTTGCCCGGAACGTAGAAATGACCATAACTTTCACACTGGTTGCTATCATTCGATTTATACTATGGAAAAACTGTTATATTTACATTGTATTTTATACTTCTGGCGTTGACTTCTTAGGCCCTAACTGTTCGATCTGGTGGAACAACGCCCTAGAGTGAAGCCTAGGTTATCCGGAACGTAGAAATGACCAGTACATTCACACTGGTTGCAGTTATTCCTGTAAAACGATGGAAAAGCTGTTGCATCTTTATTGTTTTTTAAGCTTCTGGCGTTGACTTCTAAGGCCCTAACTATTCGATCTGGTGGAGCAACTCCCTAGAGTGAAGCCTAGGTTGCTCGGAATGTAGAAATGACCATAACTTTCACACTGATTGCAATTATTCGTTTTATACGATGGAAAAACTGTTGCATCTTCATCGTATTTTATGCTTCTGGCGTTGACTTCTTAGGCCGTAACTATTCGATCTGGTGGAGCAACGCCCTGGAGTGAAACCTGGGTTGCCCGGAACGTAGAAATGACCACTACTATCACACTGGTTGCAAATTATTCCTGCTATACGATGGAAAAGCTATTGTATTTTTATTGCATTTTATGCTTCTGGCGTTCACTTCTTAGGCCCTAACTATTCGATCTGGTGGACCAACGGCCTAGGGTGAAGCCTACGTTGCCCGGAACGTAGAAATGACCATAACTTTCACACTTGTTGCAATTATTTGTTTTATACGATGGAAAAGCTGTTGTATTTATATCGTATTTTATGCTTCTGGCGTTGACTTCTTAGGCCCTAGCTATTCGATCTGGAGGACCAACGCCCTAGAGTGAAACCTAGGTTGCCCGGAACCTGGAAATGACCATTTCATTCACACTGGTTGCAATTACTCCTGTTATACGATGGAAAAACTGTTGTATTTTTATTGTATTCTATGCTTCTGGCGTTTAATTCTAAGTCGCTAGCTATTTGATCTGGTGGAGCAACGACCTAGAGTGAAGCCTAGGTTGCCGGGAACGTAGAAATCACAATTACTTTCACACTGTTTGCTATGATTCATTTTGTACGATGGAAAAGCTGTTGTATTTATATTGTATTTTATCCTTCTGGCGTTGACTTCTAAGGCCGTAGCTATTAGATGTGGTGGAGCAACGCCCTAGAGTGACGCCTAGGTTGCCCGGAACGTAGAAATGACCATTACTTTTACAATGTTTGCAACTATTCATTTTATACGATGGAAAAACTGTTGTACTTAAATTGTATTTTATTCTTATGGCGTTGAATTCTAAGTCCCTAGCTATTACATCTCGTGGAACAACGCCCTAGGGTAAAGCCCAGGTTGCGCGGAACGTAGAAATGACCATAACTTTCACACTGGTAGCAATTTTTCGTTTTATACGATGGAAAAACTGTTTTATTTATTTTGTATTTTATGCTTTGAGCGTTGACTTCTAAGGCCCTAACTATTCGATCTGGTGGAGCAACGCCCTAGAGTGAAGCCTAGGTTGCCCGGAACGTAGAAATGACCATAACTTTCACACTGGTTGCTATCATTCGATTTATACGATGGAAAAACTGTTATATTTACATTGTATTTTATACTTCTGGCGTTGACTTCTTAGGCCCTAACTGTTCGATCTGGTGGAACAACGCCCTAGAGTGAAGCCTAGGTTATCCGGAACGTAGAAATGACCAGTACATTCACACTGGTTGCAGTTATTCCTGTAAAACGATGGAAAAACTCTTGCATCTTTATTATATTTTAAGCTTCTGGCGTTGACTTCTAAGGCCCTAACTATTCGATCTGGTGGAGCAACGCCCTAGGGTGAAGCCTAGGTTGGCCGGAATGTAGAAATGACCATAACTTTCACACTGGTTGCAATTATTCATTTTATACGATGGAAAATCTGTTGCACTTATATTGTATTTTATTCTTATGGCGTTGAATTCTAAGTCCCTCGCTATTCCATCTCGTGGAACAACGCCCTAGGGTAAAGCCCAGGTTGCGCGGAACGTAGAACTGACCGTAACTTTCACACTGGTAGCAATTATTCGTTTTATACGATGGAAAAACTGTTTTATTTATTTTGTATTTTATGCATCTGGCGATCACTTCTTAGGCCCGAACTATTCGATCTGGTGGAACAACGCCCTAGGGTGAAGCCTAGGTTGCCCGGAACGTAGAAATGAACATAACTTTTACACTGGTAGCAATTATTCGTTTTATACGATGGAAAAGCTGTTGTATTTATATTGTATTTTATGCTTCAGGCGTTGACTTCTTAGGCCCTAACTATTCGATCTGGTGGAACAACGTCCTAGAGTGAAGCCTAGGTTGCCCGAATCGTAGAAATGACTATAACTTTCGCACTGGTTGCAATTATTCGTTTTATTCGATGAAAAAACTGTTGTATTTTTATTGTATTTCATGCTTTTAGCGTTGACTTCTTAGGCCCTAACTATTCGATCTGGTGGAACAACGTCCTAGAGTGAAGCCTAGGTTGCCCGGAACGTAGAAATGACCATATCTTTCACACTGGCTGCAATTATACCTGTTATACGATGGAAAAAGTGTTGAATTTATATTGTATCTTATGCTTCTGGCGTTGACTTCTAAGGCCCTAAATATTGGATCTGGCGGATTAACGCCCTAGAGTGAAGCCAAGGTTGACCGGAACGTAGAAGTGACCATAACTTTCACACTGGTTGCAATTATTCGTTTTATACGATGGAAAAGCTGTTGTATTTATATTGTATTTTATGCTTCAGGCGTTGACTTCTTAGGCCCTAACTATTCGATTTGGTGGAACAACGTCCTAGAGTGAAGCCTAGGTTGCCCGAATCGTAGAAATGACCAGTACATTCACACTGGTTGCAGTTATTCCTGTAAAACGATGGAAAAGCTGTTGCATCTTTATTGTTTTTTAAGCTTCTGGCGTTGACTTCTAAGGCCCTAACTATTCGATCTGGTGGAGCAACTCCCTAGAGTGAAGCCTAGGTTTCCCGGAATGTTGAAATGGCCATTACTTTCACAGTGGTTGCAATTATTCGTTTTATACGATGGAAAGACTGTTGTACATATATCGTATTTTATGCTTCCGGCGTTGACATCTTAGGCCCTAACTATTCGATTTGGTGGAACAACGAGCTAGAGTGAAGCCTAGGTAGCCCGGTACGTAGAAATGACCATCTCTTTCACACTGGTTGCAATTATTCCTGTTATACGATGGAAAAACTGTTGTATTTTTATTGCATTTTATGCTTCGGGAGTTGACTTCTAAGGCCCTAACCATACGATCTGGTGGACTAACGCCCTAGGGAGAAGCCTAGGTTGCCCGGAACGTAGAAATGACCATAACTTTCATACTGGTTGCAATTCTTCGTTTTATACGATGGAATAGCTGTTGTATTTATATTGTATTTTATGCCCCTGGCGTCGACTTCTGGCGCCCTAACTATTCGATCTGGTGGAACAACGCCCTAGAGTGAAGCCTAGGTTGCCCGGATCGTAGAAATGACCATCACTTTCACACTGGTTGATATAATTCGTTTTATACGATGGAAAAACTGTTGTATTTATATTGTATTTTATGTTTCGGGCGTTGACTTCAAAGATTCTTGCTATTCGATCTGGTGGAGCAACGCCCTAGAGTGAAGCCTATGTTGCCCGGAACGTAGAAATGACCATTACTTTCACACTGGTTGCAGTTAATCCTGTTATACGATGGAAAAACTGTGGCATTTTAATTGTATTTTATTCTTCTGGCGTTGAATTCTAAGTCCCCAATTATTCGATCACGTGGAGCAACGCCGTAGAGTGAATCCTAGGTTGCCCGAAACGTAGAAATGACCATTACTTTCACACTGTTTGCAAATATACATTATATGCGATGGAAGAGCTGTTGTATTTATGTTGTATTTTATGCTTCCGGCGTTGACTTCTAAGGGCCTAACTATTCGGTCTGGTGGAGCAACGCCCTAGAGTGAATCCTAGGTTGCCCGGACCGTAGAAATGACCATATCGTTCACACTGGTTGCAAATGTTCCTGTTACACGATGGAACAACTGTTGTATTTATGTTGTATTTTATGCTTCCGGCGTTGCCTTCCAAGTCCCTAACTATTCAATCTGTTGGAGCAACGCCCTAGGGTGAAGCCTAGGTTGCTCGAAAAGCAGAAATGACGATAAGTTTCATACTGGTTGCAATTATTCGTTTTATACGGTGGAAAAACTGTTGTATTTATATTGTATTTTATGCTTCTGGCGTTGACTTCTAAGGCCCTAGCTTTTCGATCTAGTGGAGCAACGCCCTAGAGTGAAGCCTAGGTTGCCCGGAACGTAGAAATGACCATCACTTTCAAACTGGTTGCAATTAATCCTGTTATACGATGGAAAAACTGTTGTATTTTTATTGCATTTTATGCTTCGGGCATTGACTTCTAAGGCCCAAACTATTCAATCTGTTGGAGCAACGCCCCAGCGTGAAGCCTAGGTTGCCCGAAAAGTAGAAATGACCATAACTTTCGTACTGGTTGCAATTATTCGTTTTATATGATGGAAAAACTGTTGTACTTATATTGTGTTTTTTTCTTATGGCGTTGACTTCTAAGGCCCTAACTACTCGATCTGGTGGAGCAACGCCTTCGAGTGAAGCCTAGGTTGCCCGGTACGTATAAATGACCATCACTTTCAAATTGGTTGCAATTATTCCTGTTATATGATGGAAAAACTGTTGTATTCTTATTGCATTTTATGCTTCGTGCATAGACTTCTAAGGCCCTAACTATTCAATCTGTTGGAGCAACGCCCTAGGGTGAAGCCTAGGTTGCCCGGAAAGTAGAAATGACCATAGCTTTCATACTGGTGGCAATTACTCGTTTTATATGATGGAAAAACTGTTGTATTTATATTGTATTTTATGCATCTGGCGATCACTTCTTAGGCCCGAACTATTCGATCTGGTGGAACAACGCCCTAGGGTGAAGCCTAGGTTGCCCGGAACGTAGAAATGAACATAACCTTTACACTGGTAGCAATTATTCGTTTTATACAATGGAAAAACTGTTCTATTTATTTTGTATTTTATGCCTCGGGCGCTGACTTCTAAGGCACTTACTGTTTGATCTGGTGGAGCAACGCCCTATAGTGAAGCCTAGGTTGCCCGGTACGTAGAAATGACCATCACTTTCAAACTGGTTGCAATTATTCGTTTTATGCGATGGAAAAGCTGTTGTATTTATATCGTATGTTATGCTTCTGGCGTTGACTTCTTAGGCCCTAACTATTTCATCATGTGGAACAACTCCCTAGGGTGAAGCCTAGGTTTCCCGGAAAGTAGAAATGACCATAGCTTTCACACGGGTTGCAATTATTCCTGTTATATGATGGAAAGACTGTTGTATTTTTATTGCATTTTATGCTTTGGGCATTGACTTCTAAGGCCCTAACTATTCAATCTGTTGGAGCAACGCCCTAGGGTGAAGCCTAGGTTGCCCGGAAAGTAGAAATGACCATAACTTTCATACTAGTTGCAATTATTCGTTTTATATGATGGAAAAACTGTTGTATTTATAATGTATTTTATGCTTCGGGCATTGACTTCTAAGGCCCTAACTATTCAATCTGTTGGAGCAACGCCCTAGGGTCAAGCCTAGGTCGCCCGGAAAGTAGAAATGACCATAACTTTCATACTGGTTGCAATTATTCGTTTTATAGGATGGAAAAACTGTTGTATTTATATTGTATTTTCTGCTTCTGCAGTTCACTTCTTTGGCCCTATCTATTCGATCTGGTGGAACAACGCCCTAGAGTGAAGCCTAGGTTGCTCGAAATGTAGAAATGACCATAACTTTCACACTGGTTGCAATTATTCATTTTATACGATGGAAAAACTGGTGTACTTATATTGTATTTTATTCTTAAGGCGTTGAATTCTAAGTCCCTAGCTATTCGATCTGGTGGAGCAACGCCCTAGCGTGAAACCTAGGTTACCCGGAATGTAGAAATGACCAGTACTTTCATACTGTTTGCAGTTATTCCTGTTATACGATGGAAAAACTTTTGCATCTCTATTGTATTTTATTCTTCTGGCGTTGACTTCTAAGGACCTAGTTATTCGATTTGGTGGAGCAACGCCCTAGAGTGGAGCCTAGGTTGCCCGGTACGTAGAAATGACCATTACTTTGACACTGTTTGCAAGTATACCTTATATACGATGGAAAAGCTGTTGTATTTATATCGTATTTTATGCTTCTGGCGTTGACTTCTTCCAAACCCTAACTATTCCGTCTGGTGGAACAACGCCCTGGGGTAAAGCCCAGGTTGCGCGGAACGTAGAAATGACCATAACTTTCACACTGGTAGCAATTATTCGTTTTATACGATGGAAAAGCTGTTTTATTTATATCGCATTTTATGCTTCGGGCATTGACTTCTAAGGCCCTAACTATTCAATCTGTTGGAGCAACGCCCTAGGGTGAAGCCTAGGTTGCCCGGAAAGTAGAAATGACCATGACTTTCACACTGGTAGCAATTATTCGTTTTATACGATGGAAAAACTGTTCTATTTATTCTGTATTTTATGCTTCGGGCGTTGACTTCTAAGGCCCTAACTATTCGATCTGGTGGAGCAACGCCCTAGAGTGAAGCCTAGGTTGCCCGGAAAGTAGAAATGAACATAACTTTTACACTGGTAGCAATTATTCGTTTTATACGATGGAAAAAGTGTTTTATTTATTTTGTATTTTATGCTTCGGGCGTTGACTTCTAAGGCCCTAACTATTCGATCTGGTGGAGCAACGCCCTAGGGTGAAGCGTAGGTTGCCCGGAACGTTGAAATGACCATAACTTTTACACTGGTAGCAATTATTCGTTTTATACAATGGAAAAACTGTTCTATTTATTTTTCATTTTATGCTTCGGGCGTTGACTTCTAAGGCCCTAACTGATTGATCTGGTGGAGCATCGCCCTAGAGTGAAGCCTAGATTGACCGGAACGTTGAAATGACCATAACTTTCACACTGGTTGCTATTATTCGTTTTATACGATGGAAAAACTGTTATATTTATATTGTATTTTATTCTTATGGCGTTGAATTCTAAGTCCCTAGCTATTCGATCTGGTGGACCAACGCCCTAGAGTGAAACCTAGGTTACCCGGGACGTAGAAATGACCAGTACTTTCACACTGTTTGCAGTTATTCCTGTTATACGATGGAAAAACTTTTACATCTTTATTGTATTTTATGCTTCTGGCGTTGACTTCTAAGGCCCTAGCTATTCGGTTTGGTGGAGCAACGCCCTAGAGTGGAGCCTAGGTTGCCCGGAAAGTAGAAATGACCACAACTTTCATACTGGTTGCAATTACTCGTTTTATATGATAGAAAAACTGTTGTATTTATATTGTATTTTATGCTTCTGGCGTTCACTTCTTAGGCCCTAACTATTTGATCTGGTGGAGCACCGCCCTAGAGTGAAGCCCAGGTTGCCCGGAACGTAGAAATGACCATAACTTCCACACTGGTAGCAATTATTCGTTTTATACAATGGAAAAAGTGTCTTATTTATTTTGTATTTTATGCTTCGGGCGTTGACTTCTAAGGCCCTAACTATTCGATCTGGTGGAGCAACAACCTAGAGTGAAGTCTAGGTTGCCCGGAACATGGAAATGACCATTACTTTCACACTGTTTGCAAATATACATTATATACGATGGAAAAGCTGTTGTATTTATATTGTGTTTTATGCTTCTGGCGTTCACTTCTTAGGCCCTAACTATTCGATCTGGTGGAGCAACATCCCAGCGTGAAGCCTAGGTTGCCCGAAAAGTAGAAATGACCATAACTTTCGTACTGGTTGCAATTATTCGTTTTATATGATGGAAAAACTGTTGTACTTATATTGTGTTTTTTTCTTATGGCGTTGACTTCTAAGGCCCTAACTATTCGATCTGGTGGAGCAACGCCTTCGAGTGAAGCCTAGGTTGCCCGGTACGTATAAATGACCATCACTTTCAAATTGGTTGCAATTATTCCTGTTATATGATGGAAAAACTGTTGTATTCTTATTGCATTTTATGCTTCGTGCATAGACTTCTAAGGCCCTAACTATTCAATCTGTTGGAGCAACGCCCTAGGGTGAAGCCTAGGTTGCCCGGAAAGTAGAAATGACCATAGCTTTCATACTGGTGGCAATTATTCGTTTTATATGATGGAAAAACTGTTGTATTTATATTGTATTTTATGCATCTGGCGATCACTTCTTAGGCCCGAACTATTCGATCTGGTGGAACAACGCCCTAGGGTGAAGCCTAGGTTGCCCGGAACGTAGAAATGAACATAACCTTTACACTGGTAGCAATTATTCGTTTTATACAATGGAAAAACTGTTCTATTTATTTTGTATTTTATGCCTCGGGCGCTGACTTCTAAGGCACTTACTGTTTGATCTGGTGGAGCAACGCCCTATAGTGAAGCCTAGGTTGCCCGGTACGTAGAAATGACCATCACTTTCAAACTGGTTGCAATTATTCGTTTTATGCGATGGAAAAGCTGTTGTATTTATATCGTATGTTATGATTCTGGCGTTGACTTCTTAGGCCCTAACTATTTCATCATGTGGAACAACTCCCTAGGGTGAAGCCTGGGTTTCCCGGAAAGTAGAAATGACCATAGCTTTCACACGGGTTGCAATTATTCCTGTTATATGATGGAAAGACTGTTGTATTTTTATTGCATTTTATGCTTTGGGCATTGACTTCTAAGGCCCTAACTATTCAATCTGTTGGAGCAACGCCCTAGGGTGAAGCCTAGGTTGCCCGGAAAGTAGAAATGACCATAACTTTCATACTAGTTGCAATTATTCGTTTTATATGATGGAAAAACTGTTGTATTTATAATGTATTTTATGCTTCGGGCATTGACTTCTAAGGCCCTAACTATTCAATCTGTTGGAGCAACGCCCTAGGGTCAAGCCTAGGTCGCCCGGAAAGTAGAAATGACCATAACTTTCATACTGGTTGCAATTATTCGTTTTATAGGATGGAAAAACTGTTGTATTTATATTGTATTTTATGCTTCTGCAGTTCACTTCTTTGGCCCTATCTATTCGATCTGGTGGAACAACGCCCTAGAGTGAAGCCTAGGTTGCTCGAAATGTAGAAATGACCATAACTTTCACACTGGTTGCAATTATTCATTTTATACGATGGAAAAACTGGTGTACTTATATTGTATTTTATTCTTAAGGCGTTGAATTCTAAGTCCCTAGCTATTCGATCTGGTGGAGCAACGCCCTAGCGTGAAACCTAGGTTACCCGGAATGTAGAAATGACCAGTACTTTCATACTGTTTGCAGTTATTCCTGTTATACGATGGAAAAACTTTTGCATCTTTATTGTATTTTATTCTTCTGGCGTTGACTTCTAAGGACCTAGTTATTCGATTTGGTGGAGCAACGCCCTAGAGTGGAGCCTAGGTTGCCCGGTACGTAGAAATGACCATTACTTTGACACTGTTTGCAAGTATACCTTATATACGATGGAAAAGCTGTTGTATTTATATCGTATTTTATGCTTCTGGCGTTGACTTCTTCCAAACCCTAACTATTCCGTCTGGTGGAACAACGCCGTGGGGTAAAGCCCAGGTTGCGCGGAACGTAGAAATGACCATAACTTTCACACTGGTAGCAATTATTCGTTTTATACGATGGAAAAACTGTTTTATTTATATCGCATTTTATGCTTCGGGCATTGACTTCTAAGGCCCTAACTATTCAATCTGTTGGAGCAACGCCCTAGGGTGAAGCCTAGGTTGCCCGGAAAGTAGAAATGACCATGACTTTCACACTGGTAGCAATTATTCGTTTTATACGATGGAAAAACTGTTCTATTTATTCTGTATTTTATGCTTCGGGCGTTGACTTCTAAGGCCCTAACTATTCGATCTGGTGGAGCAACGCCCTAGAGTGAAGCCTAGGTTGCCCGGAAAGTAGAAATGAACATAACTTTTACACTGGTAGCAATTATTCGTTTTATACGATGGAAAAAGTGTTTTATTTATTTTGTATTTTATGCTTCGGGCGTTGACTTCTAAGGCCCTAACTATTCGATCTGGTGGAGCAACGCCCTAGGGTGAAGCGTAGGTTGCCCGGAACGTTGAAATGACCATAACTTTTACACTGGTAGCAATTATTCGTTTTATACAATGGAAAAACTGTTCTATTTATTTTTCATTTTATGCTTCGGCCGTTGACTTCTAAGGCCCTAACTGATTGATCTGGTGGAGCATCGCCCTAGAGTGAAGCCTAGATTGACCGGAACGTTGAAATGACCATAACTTTCACACTGGTTGCTATTATTCGTTTTATACGATGGAAAAACTGTTATATTTATATTGTATTTTATTCTTATGGCGTTGAATTCTAAGTCCCTAGCTATTCGATCTGGTGGAGCAACGCCCTAGAGTGAAACCTAGGTTACCCGGGACGTAGAAATGACCAGTACTTTCACACTGTTTGCAGTTACTCCTGTTATACGATGGAAAAACTTTTACATCTTTATTGTATTTTATGCTTCTGGCGTTGACTTCTAAGGCCCTAGCTATTCGGTTTGGTGGAGCAACGCCCTAGAGTGGAGCCTAGGTTGCCCGGAAAGTAGAAATGACCACAACTTTCATACTGGTTGCAATTACTCGTTTTATATGATAGAAAAACTGTTGTATTTATATTGTATTTTATGCTTCTGGCGTTCACTTCTTAGGCCCTAACTATTTGATCTGGTGGACCACCGCCCTAGAGTGAAGCCCAGGTTGCCCGGAACGTAGAAATGACCATAACTTCCACACTGGTAGCAATTATTCGTTTTATACAATGGAAAAAGTGTTTTATTTATTTTGTATTTTATGCTTCGGGCGTTGACTTCTAAGGCCCTAACTATTCGATCTGGTGGAGCAACAACCTAGAGTGAAGTCTAGGTTGCCCGGAACATGGAAATGACCATTACTTTCACACTGTTTGCAAATATACATTATATACGATGGAAAAGCTGTTGTATTTATATTGTGTTTTATGCTTCTGGCGTTCACTTCTTAGGCCCTAACTATTCGATCTGGTGGAACAACGGCCTAGGGTGAAGCCTCGGTTGCCCGGAACGTAGAAATGACCATAACTTTCACACTGGTTGCTATTATTCGTTTTGTACAATGGAAAAACTGTTATATTTATATTGTATTTCATGCTTCTGGCGTTGACTTCTTGGGCCCTAGCTGTTCGATCTGGTGGAACAACGCCCTAGGGTGAAGCCTAGGTTGCCCGGAAAGTAGAAATGACCATAACTTTCGCACTGGTTGCAATTATTCGTTTTATACGATGGAAATGCTGTGGCACCTTTATTGTATTTTATTCATCTGGGGTTGACTTCTAAGGCCGTAGCTATTAGGTGTGGTGGAGCAACGCCCTATAGTGACGCCTAGGTTGCCCGGAACGTAGAAATGACCATTACTTTCACAATGTTTGCCATTATTCATTTTATGCGATGGAAAAACTATTGTACTTATATTGTATTTTATTCTTCTGGCGTTGACTTCTTAGGCCCTAACTATTCGATCTGGTGGAACAACGCCCTAGAGTGAAGACTAGGTTGCCCGGAACATGGAAATGACTATTACTTTCACACTGTTTGCAAATATACATTATATACAATGGAAAAGCTGTTGTATTTATATTGTGTTTTATGCTTCTGGCGTTGACTTCCTAGGCGCTAACTATTTAATCTGGTAGAGCACCGCCCTAGAGTGAAGCATAGGTTGCCCGGAACGTAGAACATACCATTACCTCCACACTGGTTGCAATTATTCCTGTTATACGATGGAAAAACTGTTGCATCTTTATTGTATTTTTGCTTCTGGCGTTGACTTCTAAGGCCCTAACTATTCGATCTGGTGGAGCAACGCGCTAGAGTGAAGCCTGGGTTGCCCGGAACGTAGAAATGACCATATCTTTCACACTGGCTGCAATTATACCTGTTATACGATGGAAAAAGTGTTGAATTTATATTGTATCTTATGCTTCTGGCGTTGACTTCTAAGACCCTAACTATTCGATCTGGTGGAACAACGCCCTAGGGTGAAGCCTAGGTTGCCCGGAACGTAGAAATGAACATAACTTTTACACTGGCAGCAATTATTCGTTTTATACAATGGAAAAACTGTTCTATTTATTTTGTATTTTATGCCTCGGGCGCTGACTTCTAAGGCACTTACTGTTTGATCTGGTGGAGCAACGCCCTATAGTGAAGCCTAGGTTGCCTGGTACGTAGAAATGACCGTCACTTTCAAACTGGTTGCAATTATTCGTTTTATACGATGGACAAGCAGTTGTATTTATATCGTATTCTATGCTTCTGACGTTGACTTCTTGGGCCCTAACTATTCCATCAGGTGGAACAACGCCCTAGGGTGAAGCCTAAGTTGCCCGGAAAGTAGAAATGACCATAACTTTCACACTGGTAGCAATTATTCGTTTTATACGATGGAAAAGCTGTTGTATTTATATCGTATTTTATGCTTCTGGCGTTGACTTCTAAGGCCGTAACTATTCGATCTGGTGGAGCAACGCCCTAGAGTGACGCCTAGGGTGCTCGGAACGTAGAAATGACCATCACTTTCAAACTGGTTGCAATTATTCCTGTTATATGATGGAAACACTGTTGTATTTTTTTTGCATTTTATGGTTGGGGCGTTGACTTCCAAGTCCCTAACTATTCAATCTGTTGGAGCAACGCCCTAGGGTGAAGCCTAGGTTGCTCGGAAAGTAGAAATGACGATAAGTTTCATACTGGTTGCAATTATTCGTTTTATACGGTGGAAAAACTGTTGTATTTATATTGTATTTTATGCTTCTGGCGTTGACTTCTAAGGCCCTAGCTTTTCGATCTAGTGGAGCAACGCCCTAGAGTGAAGCCTAGGTTGCCCTGAACGTAGAAATGACCATCACTTTCAAACTGGTTGCAATTAATCCTGTTATACGATGGAAAAACTGTTGTATTTTTATTGCATTTTATGCTTCGGGCATTGACTTCTAAGGCCCAAACTATTCAATCTGTTGGAGCAACGCCCCAGGGTGAAGCCTAGGTTGCCCGAAAAGTAGAAATGACCATAACTTTCGTACTGGTTGCAATTATTCGTTTTATATGACGGAAAAACTGTTGTACTTATATTGTGTTTTTTTCTTATGGCGTTGACTTCTAAGGCCCTATCTATTCGATCTGGTGGAGCAACGCCTTCGAGTGAAGCCTAGGTTGCCCGGTACGTATAAATGACCATCACTTTCAAATTGGTTGCAATTATTCCTGTTATATGATGGAAAAACTGTTGTATTTTTATTGCATTTTATGCTTCGTGCATAGACTTCTAAGGCCCTAACTATTCAATCTGTTGGAGCAACGCCCTAGGGTGAAGCCTAGGTTGCCCGGAAAGTAGAAATGACCATAGCTTTCATTCTGGTGGCAATTATTCGTTTTATATGATGGAAAAACTGTTGTATTTATATTGTATTTTATGCATCTGGCGATCACTTCTTAGGCCCTAACTATTCGATCTGGTGGAGCAACGCCCTAGAGTGAAGCCTAGGTTGCCCGGAAAGTAGAAATGAACATAACTTTTACACTGGCAGCAATTATTCGTTTTATACAATGGAAAAACTGTTCTATTTATTTTGTATTTTATGCCTCGGGCGCTGACTTCTAAGGCACTTACTGTTTGATCTGGTGGAGCAACGCCCTATAGTGAAGCCTAGGTTGCCTGGTACGTAGAAATGACCGTCACTTTCAAACTGGTTGCAATTATTCGTTTTATACGATGGACAAGCAGTTGTATTTATATCGTATTCTATGCTTCTGACGTTGACTTCTTGGGCCCTAACTATTCCATCAGGTGGAACAACGCCCTAGGGTGAAGCCTAAGTTGCCCGGAAAGTAGAAATGACCATAACTTTCACACTGGTAGCAATTATTCGTTTTATACGATGGAAAAGCTGTTGTATTTATATCGTATTTTATGCTTCTGGCGTTGACTTCTAAGGCCGTAACTATTCGATCTGGTGGAGCAACGCCCTAGAGTGACGCCTAGGGTGCTCGGAACGTAGAAATGACCATCACTTTCAAACTGGTTGCAATTATTCCTGTTATATGATGGAAACACTGTTGTATTTTTTTTGCATTTTATGGTTGGGGCGTTGACTTCCAAGTCCCTAACTATTCAATCTGTTGGAGCAACGCCCTAGGGTGAAGCCTAGGTTGCTCGGAAAGTAGAAATGACGATAAGTTTCATACTGGTTGCAATTATTCGTTTTATACGGTGGAAAAACTGTTGTATTTATATTGTATTTTATGCTTCTGGCGTTGACTTCTAAGGCCCTAGCTTTTCGATCTAGTGGAGCAACGCCCTAGAGTGAAGCCTAGGTTGCCCTGAACGTAGAAATGACCATCACTTTCAAACTGGTTGCAATTAATCCTGTTATACGATGGAAAAACTGTTGTATTTTTATTGCATTTTATGCTTCGGGCATTGACTTCTAAGGCCCAAACTATTCAATCTGTTGGAGCAACGCCCCAGGGTGAAGCCTAGGTTGCCCGAAAAGTAGAAATGACCATAACTTTCGTACTGGTTGCAATTATTCGTTTTATATGACGGAAAAACTGTTGTACTTATATTGTGTTTTTTTCTTATGGCGTTGACTTCTAAGGCCCTATCTATTCGATCTGGTGGAGCAACGCCTTCGAGTGAAGCCTAGGTTGCCCGGTACGTATAAATGACCATCACTTTCAAATTGGTTGCAATTATTCCTGTTATATGATGGAAAAACTGTTGTATTTTTATTGCATTTTATGCTTCGTGCATAGACTTCTAAGGCCCTAACTATTCAATCTGTTGGAGCAACGCCCTAGGGTGAAGCCTAGGTTGCCCGGAAAGTAGAAATGACCATAGCTTTCATTCTGGTGGCAATTATTCGTTTTATATGATGGAAAAACTGTTGTATTTATATTGTATTTTATGCATCTGGCGATCACTTCTTAGGCCCTAACTATTCGATCTGGTGGAGCAACGCCCTAGAGTGAAGCCTAGGTTGCCCGGAAAGTAGAAATGAACATAACTTTTACACTGGTAGCAATTATTCGTTTTATACGATGGAAAAACTGTTATATTTATATTGTATTTTATGCTTCGGGCATCGACTTCTAAGGCCCTAACTATTCAATCTGTTGGAGCAGCGCCCTAGGGTGAAGCCTAGGTTGCCCTGAAAGCAGAAATGACCACAACTTTCACACTGGTAGCAATTATTCGCTTTATACAATGGAGAAACTGTTCTATTTATCCTGTATTTTATGCTTCGGGCGTTGACTTCTAAGGCCCTAACTATTCGATCTGGTGGAGCAACAACCTAGAGTGAAGTCTAGGTTGCCCGGAACATGGAAATGACCATTACTTTCACACTGTTTGCAAATATACATTATATACGATGGAAAAGCTGTTGTATTTATATTGTGTTTTATGCTTCTGGCGTTGACTTCTTAGGCCCTAACTGTTTGATCTGGTGGAGCAACGCCCTAGAGTGAAGCCTATGTTGCCCGTAACGTAGAAATGACCATCACTTTCACACGGGTTGCAATTATTCGTTTTATATGATGGAAAAACTGTTGTATTAATATTGTATTTTATGCTTCTGGCGTTCACTGCTTAGGCCCTAACTATTCGATCTGGCGGAACAACGCCCTAGGGTGAAGCGTAGGTTGCCCGGAACGTTGAAATGACCATAACTTTTACACTGGTAGCAATTATTCGTTTTATACAATGGAAAAACTGTTCTATTTATTTTTCATTTTATGCTTCGGGCGTTGACTTCTAAGGCCCTACCTGATTGATCTGGTGGAGCATCGCCCTAGAGTGAAGCCTAGATTGACCGGAACGTTGAAATGACCATAACTTTCACACTGGTTGCTATTATTCGTTTTATACGATGGAAAAACTGTTATATTTATATTGTATTTTATTCTTATGGCGTTGAATTCTAAGTCCCTAGCTATTCGATCTGGTGGAGCAACGCCCTAGAGTGAAACCTAGGTTACCCGGGACGTAGAAATGACCAGTACTTTCACACTGTTTGCAGTTATTCCTGTTATACGATGGAAAAACTTTTACATCTTTATTGTATTTTATGCTTCTGGCGTTGACTTCTAAGGCCCTAGCTATTCGGTTTGGTGGAGCAACGCCCTAGAGTGGAGCCTAGGTTGCCCGGAAAGTAGAAATGACCACAACTTTCATACTGGTTGCAATTACTCGTTTTATATGATAGAAAAACTGTTGTATTTATATTGTATTTTATGCTTCTGGCGTTCACTTCTTAGGCCCTAACTATTTGATCTGGTGGAGCACCGCCCTAGAGTGAAGCCTAGGATTCCCGGAATGTTGAAATGGCCATTACTTTCACAGTGGTTGCAATTATTCGTTTTATACGATGGAAAGACTGTTGTACATATATCGTATTTTATGCTTCCGGCGTTGACATCTTAGGCCCTAACTATTCGATTTGGTGGAACAACGAGCTAGAGTGAAGCCTAGGTAGCCCGGTACGTAGAAATGACCATCTCTTTCACACTGGTTGCAATTATTCCTGTTATACGATGGAAAAACTGTTGTATTTTTATTGCATTTTATGCTTCGGGAGTTGACTTCTAAGGCCCCAACCATACGATCTGGTGGACTAACGCCCTAGGGAGAAGCCTAGGTTGCCCGGAACGTAGAAATGACCATAACTTTCATACTGGTTGCAATTCTTCGTTTTATACGATGGAATAGCTGTTGTATTTATATTGTATTTTATGCCCCTGGCGTCGACTTCTGGCGCCCTAACTATTCGATCTGGTGGAACAACGCCCTAGAGTGAAGCCTAGGTTGCCCGGATCGTAGAAATGACCATCACTTTCACACTGGTTGATATAATTCGTTTTATACGATGGAAAAACTGTTGTATTTATATTGTATTTTATGTTTCGGGCGTTGACTTCAAAGATTCTTGCTATTCGATCTGGTGGAGCAACGCCCTAGAGTGAAGCCTATGTTGCCCGGAACGTAGAAATGACCATTACTTTCACACTGGTTGCAGTTAATCCTGTTATACGATGGAAAAACTGTGGCATTTTAATTGTATTTTATTCTTCTGGCGTTGAATTCTAAGTCCCCAATTATTCGATCACATGGAGCAACGCCGTAGAGTGAATCCTAGGTTGCCCGAAACGTAGAAATGACCATTACTTTCACACTGTTTGCAAATATACATTATATGCGATGGAAGAGCTGTTGTATTTATGTTGTATTTTATGCTTCCGGCGTTGACTTCTAAGGGCCTAACTATTCGGTCTGGTGGAGCAACGCCCTAGAGTGAATCCTAGGTTGCCCGGACCGTAGAAATGACCATATCGTTCACACTGGTTGCAAATGTTCCTGTTACACGATGGAACAACTGTTGTATTTATATTGTATTTTATGCTTCTGTCGTTGCTTTCTAAGGCCCTAACTATTCGGTCTGGTGGACCAACGCCCTAGAGTGAATCATAGGTTGCTCGGAACGTAGAAATGACCACAACTTTAACACTGGTTGCAATTATTCCTTCTATACGACGTAAAAGCCGTTGTGTTTATATTGTATTTTATGCTTCTGGCGCTGACTTCTAAGGCCCTAATTATTCGACCTGGTGGGGCACCGCCCTAGAGTGAAGCCTAGGTTGCCCGGAACGTAGAAATCACCATTACCTTCACACTGGTTGCAATTATTCCTGGTATACGATGGAACAACTGTTTCATCTTTATTGTATTTAATGCTTCTGACGTTGACTTCTAAGGCCCTAACTATTCGATCTGGTGGAGCAACGTCCTACAGTGAAGCCTAGGTTGCCCGGAACGTAGAAATGACCATAACCTTCACACAGGTTGCAATTATTCCTGGTATACGATGGAAAAGCTGTTGTACCTTTATTGTATTTTATGCTTCAGGCGTTGACTTCTAAGGCCGGAGCTGTTCGAAGTGGTGGAGCTACGCCCGAGAGTGAAGCCTAGGTTGCGCGGATCGTAGAAACGGCTATTACTTTCACACTGTTTGCAAATATACATTATATGCGATGGAAGAGCTGTTGTATTTATGTTGTATTTTATGCTTCCGGCGCTGACTTCTAAGGGCCTAACTATTCGGTCTGGTGGAGCAACGCCCTAGAGTGAAGCCTAGGTTTCCCGGCACGTAGAAATGACCATTACTTTCGGACTGGTTGCAATTATTCGTTTTATACGATGGAAAAACTGTTATATTTATTTTGTATTTGGTGCTACTGTCGTTCACTTCTTAGGCACTAACTATTGGATCTTGTGGAACAACGCCCTAGAGTGAATCCTAGGTTGCTCGGAACGTAGAAATGACCACAACTTTAACACTGGTTGCAATTATTCCTTCTATACGACGTAAAAGCCGTTGTGCTTATATTGTATTTTATGCTTCTGGCGCTGACTTCTAAGGCCCTAATTATTCGATCTGGTGCAGCAACGCCCTAGAGTGAAACCAAGGTTACCCGGAACGTAGAAATGACCAGTACTTTCATACTGTTTGCAGTTATTCCTGTTATACGATGGAAAAACTTTTGCATCTTTATTGTATTTTATGCTTCTGGCGTTGACTTCTAATGTCCTAGCTATTCGGTTTGGTGGAGCAACGCCGTAGAGTGGAGCCCAGGTTGCCCGGAACATGGAAATGACCATTACTTTCACACTGTTTGCAAATATACATTATATACGATGGAAAAGCTGTTGTATTTATATTGTGTTTTATGCTTCTGGCGTTCACTTCTTAGGCCCTAACTATTCGATCTGGTGGAACAACGGCCTAGGGTGAAGCCTCGGTTGCCCGGAACGTAGATATGACCATAACTTTCATACTGGTTGCAATTCTTCGTTTTATACGATGGAATAGCTGTTGTATTTATATTGTGTTTTATGCCCCTGGCGTCGACTTCTGGCGCCCTAACTATTCGATCTGGTGGAACAACGCCCTAGAGTGAAGCCTATGTTGCCCGGAACGTAGAAATGACCATTACTTTCACACTGGTTGCAGTTAATCCTGTTATACGATGGAAAAACTGTGGCATTTTAATTGTATTTTATTCTTCTGGCGTTGAATTCTAAGTCCCCAATTATTCGATCACGTGGAGCAACGCCGTAGAGTGAAGCCTAGGTTGCCCGAAACGTAGAAATGACCATTACCTTCACACTGTTTGCAAATATACATTATATGCGATGGAAGAGCTGTTGTATTTATGTTGTATTTTATGCTTCCGGCGTTGACTTCTAAGGGCCTAACTATTCGGTCTGGTGGAGCAACGCCCTAGAGTGAATCCTAGGTTGCCCGGACCGTAGAAATAACCATATCGTTCACACTGGTTGCAAATGTTCCTGTTACACGATGGAACAACTGTTGTATTTATATTGTATTATATGCTTCTGTCATTGCTTTCTAAGGCCCTAACTATTCGGTCTGGTGGACCAAC
Source organism: Calliopsis andreniformis (assembly GCF_051401765.1). Classification (NCBI taxonomy): domain Eukaryota; kingdom Metazoa; phylum Arthropoda; class Insecta; order Hymenoptera; family Andrenidae; genus Calliopsis; species Calliopsis andreniformis. The sequence goes on along the minus strand of NW_027480429.1, from coordinate 14,267,584 downwards.
GCCCTAGAGTGAATCATAGGTTGCTCGGAACGTAGAAATGACCACAACTTTAACACTGGTTGCAATTATTCCTTCTATACGACGTAAAAGCCGTTGTGTTTATATTGTATTTTATGCTTCTGGCGCTGACTTCTAAGGCCCTAATTATTCGGTCTGGTGGACCAACGCCCTAGAGTGAAACCTAGGTTGCCGGGAACGTAGAAATGACCATTACTTTCACACTGGTTGCAATTATTCCTGTTATACGATAGAAAAACTGTTCTATTTATTTTGTATTTTATGCTTCGGGCGTTGACTTCTAAGGCCCTAGCCATTCGATGTGGTGGAGCAACGCCCTAGGGTGAAACCTAGGTTACACGGAACGTAGAAATGACCAGTACTTTCACACTGTTTGCAGTTATTCCTGTTATACGATGGTAAAACTGTTGCATCTTTATTGTATTTTATGCTTCTGGCGTTGACTTCTAAGGCCCTAACTATTCGATCAGGTGGAGCAACGCCCTAGAGTGAAGCCTAGGTTGCTCGGAATGTAGAAATGACCATAACTTTCACACTGGTTCAATTATTCATTTTATACGGTGGAAAAACTGTTGTACTTATATTGTATTTTATTCTTATGGCGGTGTATTCTAAGTCCCTAGCTATTCGATCTGGTGGAGCAACGCCCTAGAGTGAAACCAAGGTTACCCGGAACGTAGAAATGACCAGTACTTACACACTGTTTGCAGTTGTTACTGTTATACGATGGAAAAACTGTTGCATCTTTATTGTATTTTATGCTTCAGGCGTTGACTTCTAAGGCCGGAGCTATTCGAAGTGGTGGAGCTACGCCCGAGAGTGAAGCCTAGGTTGCGCGGATCGTAGAAATGGCTATTACTTTCACACTGTTTGCAAATATACATTATATGCGATGGAAGAGCTGTTGTATTTATGTTGTATTTTATGCTTCCGGCGTTGACTTCTAAGGGCCTAACTATTCGGTCTGGTGGGGCAACGCCCTAGAGTGAAGCCTAGGTTGCCCGGCACGTAGAAATGACCATTACTCTGACATTGTTTGCAAATATACATTATATACGATGGAAAAGCTGTTGTATTTATATCGTATTTTATGCTTCTGTCGTTGACTTCTTAGGCCCTAACTATTCGATCTGGTGGAGCAACGACCTAGAGTGAAACCTAGGTTGCCGGGAACGTAGAAATGACCATTACTTCCACACTGGTTGCAATTATTCGTTTTATACGATGGAAAAACTGTTGCATCTTTCTTGTATCTTATGCTTCTGGCGTTGACTTCTAAGGCCCTAACTATTCGATCAGGTGGAGCAACGCCCTAGAGTGAAGCCTAGGTTGCTCGGAATGTAGAAATGACCATAACCTTCACACTGGTTGCAATTATTCGTTTTATACGATCGAAAAGCTGTTGCATTTATATCGTATTTTATGCTTCTGGCGTTGACTTCTTAGGCCGTAACTATTCGGTCTGGTGGAGCAACGCCCTGGAGTGAAACCTATATTGCCCGGAACGTAGAATTGGCCATCACTTTCAAACTGGTTGCAATTATTCCTGATAGATGATGGAAACACTGTTGTATTTTTTTTGCATTTTATGGTTCGGGCGTTGACTTCTAAGGCCCTAACTATTCAATCTGTTGGAGCAACGACCTAGGGTGAAGCCTAGGTAGCTCGGAAAGTAGAAATGACCATAAGTTTCATACTGGTTGCAATTATTCGTTTTATACGATGGAAAAACTGTTGTATTTATATTGTATTTTATGCTTCTGGCGTTGTCTTCTAAGGCACTAACTATTCGATCTGGTGGAGCAACGCCCTAGAGTGGAGCCTAGGTTGCCCGGAACGTAGAAATGACCAGTACTTTCACACTGTTTGCAGTTATTCCTGTTATACGATGGAAAAACTGTTGCCTCTTTATTGCATTTTATGCTTCGGGCATTGACTTCTAAGCTCCTAACTATTCAATCTGTTGGAGCGACGCCCTAGGGTGAAGCCTAGGTTGCCCGGAAAGTAGAAATGACCATAACTTTCACACTGGTTGCAATTATTCGTTTTGTACGATGGAAAAGCTGCTGCACCTTTATTGTATTTTATTCATCTGGTGTTGACTTCTAAGGCCGTAGCTACTAGATGCGGTGGAGCAACGCCCCAGGGTGACGCCTAGGTTGCCCGGAACGTAGAAATGACCATAACTTTCATACTGGTTGCAATTCCTCGTTTTATACGATGGAATAGCTGTTGTATTTATATTGTATTTTATGCCCCTGGCGTCGACTTCTGGCGCCCTAACTATTCGATCTGGTGGAGCAACGCCCCAGGGTGACGCCTATGTTGCCCGGAACGTAGAAATGACCATTACTTTCACACTGGTTGCAGTTAATCCTGTTATACGATGGAAAAACTGTGGCATTTTAATTGTATTTTATTCTTCTGGCGTTGAATTCTAAGTCCCCAATTATTCGATCACGTGGAGCAACGCCGTAGAGTGAAGCCTAGGTTGCCCGAAACGTAGAAATGACCATTACTTTCACACTGTTTGCAAATATACATTATATGCGTTGGAAGAGCTGTTCCATTTATTTGGTATTTAATGCTTCGGGCGTTGGCTTCTAAGGCCCTAACTGTTTGATCTGGTGGAGCAACACCCTAGAGTGAAGCCTAGGTTGCCCGGAACGTAGAAATGACCATAACTTTCATACTGGTTGCAATTCTTCGTTTTATACGATGGAATAGCTGTTGTATTTATATTGTATTTTATGCCCCTGGCGTCGACTTCTGGCGCCCTAACTATTCGATCTGGTGGAGCAACGCCCCAGGGTGACGCCTATGTTGCCCGGAACGTAGAAATGACCATTACTTTCACACTGGTTGCAGTTAATCCTGTTATACGATGGAAAAACTGTGGCATTTTAATTGTATTTTATTCTTCTGGCGTTGAATTCTAAGTCCCCAATTATTCGATCACGTGGAGCAACGCCGTAGAGTGAAGCCTAGGTTGCCCGAAACGTAGAAATGACCATTACTTTCACACTGTTTGCAAATATACATTATATGCGATGGAAGAGCTGTTCCATTTATTTGGTATTTAATGCTTCGGGCGTTGACTTCTAAGGCCCTAACTGTTTGATCTGGTGAATCAACGCCCTAGAGCGAAGCCTAGGTTGCCCGGAACGTAGAATTGGCCATCACTTTCAAACTGGTAGCAATTATTCGTTTTATACAATGGAAAAACTGTTCTATTTATTTGGTATTTAATGCTTCGGGCGTTGGCTTCTAAGGCCCTAACTGTTTGATCTGGTGGAGCAACGCCCTAGAGTGAAGCCGAGGTTGCCCGGAACGAAGAAATGACCATAACTTTCACACTTGCTGCTATTATTCGTTTTATACGATGGAAAAACTGATATATTTATATTGTACTTTATGCTTCTGGCGTTGACTTCTAAGGCCCTAGCTGTTCGATCTAGTAGAGCAACACCCTAAAGTGTAGCCTAGGTTGCCCGGAAAGGAGAAATGACCATCACTTTCAAACTGGTTGCAATTAATCCAGTTATACGATGGAAAAACTGTAGTATTTTTATTGCATTTTATGCTTCTGGCGTTCACTTCTTAGGCCCTAACTATTCGATGTGGTGGAAGAACGCCATAGAGTGAAGCCTAGGATGCCCGGAACGTAGAAATGGCCATCACTTTCAAACTGGTTGCAATTATTCCTGTTATATGATGGAAACACTGTTGTATTTATATTGTATTTTATGCCTCTGGCGTTGACTTCTAAGGCCGTAGCTATTAGATGTGGTGGAGCAACGCCCTAGAGAGACGCCTAGGGTGCTCGGAACGTAGAAATGACCATTACTTTCACACTGGTTGCAATTATTCGTATTATACGATGGAAAAGCTGTTGTATTTATATCGTATTTTATGCTTCTGGCGTTGACTTCTAAGGCACTAACTATTCGATCTGGTGGAGCAACGCCCTAGAGTGAATCCTAGGTTGCCCGGAGCGTAGAATTGGCCATCACTTTCAAACTGGTTGCAATTATTCCTGTTATATGATGGAAACACTGTTGTATTTTTATTGCATTTTATGCTTCGGGCGTTGACTTCTAAGGCCCTAACAATTCAATCTGTTGGAGCAACGCCCTAGGGTGAAGCCTAGGTTGCTCGGAAAGTAGAAATGACCATAAGTTTCATACTGGTTGCAATTATTCGTTTTATACGATGGAAAATCTGTTGTATTTATATTGTATTTTATGCTTCTGGCGTTGGCTTCTAAGGCACTAACTATTCGATCTGGTGGAGCAACGCCCTAGAGTGAATCCTAGGTTGCCCGGAACGTAGAATTGGCCATCACTTTCAAACTGGTTGCAATTAATCCAGTTATACGATGGAAAAGCTGTTGTATTTTTATTGCATTTTATGCTTCTGGCGTTCACTTCTGAGGCCCTAACTATTCGAACTGGTGGAGCAACGCCCTAGAGTGCAGCCTAGGTTGCCCGGAACGTAGAAATGTCCATAAGATTCATACTGGTTGCAATTATTCGTTTTATACAATGAAAAAACTGTTGTATTTATATTGTATTTTATGCTTCTGGCGTTGACTTCTAAAGCACTAACTATTCGAGCTGGTGGAGCAACGCCCTAGAGTGAATCCTAGGTTCCCCGGAACGTAGAATTGGCCATCACTTTCAAACTGGTTGCAATTATTCCTGTTATATGATGGAAACACTGTTGTATTTTTTTTGCATTTTATGGTTCGGGCGTTGGCTTCTGTGGCCCTAACTATTCAATCTGTTGGAGCAACGCCCTAGGGTGAAGCGTAGGTTGCTCGGAATGTAGAAATGACCATAAGTTTCATACTGGTTGCAATTATTCGTTTTATACAATGGAAAAACTGTTCTATTTATTTGGTATTTAATGCGTCGGGCGTTGGCTTCTAAGGCCCTAACTGTTTGATCTGGTGGAGCAACGCCCTAGAGTGAAGCCTAGGTTGCCCGGAAAGGAGAAATGACCATCACTTTCAAACTGGTTGCAATTAATCCTGTTACACATTGGAAAAACTGTTGTATTTTTATTGCATTTTATGCTTCTGGCGTTCACTTCTTAGGCCCGAACTATACGATCTGGTGGAACAACGGCATAGGGTGAAGCCTAGCTTGCCCGGAACGTAGAAATGACCATTACCTTCACACTGTTTGCAATTATACCTTTTATACGATGGAAAAGCTGTTGTATTTATATCGTATTTTATGCTTCAGGCGTTTACTTCTAAAGACCTAACTATTCGATCTGGTGGAGCAACACCCTAGAGTGAATCCTAGGTTGCTCGGAATGTAGAAATGACCATAACTTTCACACTGGCTGCAATTATTCGTTTTATACGATGGAAACGCTGTTGTATTTATATCGTATTTTATGCTTCTGGCGTTTACTTCTAAAGACCTAACTATTCGATCTGGTGGAGCAACGCCCTAGAGTGAATCCTAGGTTGCTCGGAATGTAGAAATAACCATAACATTCACACTGGCTGCAAATATTCGTTTTATACGATGCAAACGCTGTTGTATTTATATCGTATTTTATGCTTCTGGCGTTTACTTCTAAGGACCTAACTATTCGACCTGGTGGAGCAACGCCGTAGAGTGGATCCTGGGTAGCTCGGAATGTAGAAATGACCATAACGTTCACACTGGTTGCAATTATTCGTTTTATACGATGCAAACGCTGTTGTATTTATATCGTATTTTATGCTTCTGGCGTTTACTTCTAAGGACCTAACTATTCGATCTGGTGGAGCAACGCCCTAGTGTCGATCCTAAGTGGCTCGGAATGTAGAAATGACCATAACGTTCACACTGGTTGCAATTATTCGTTTTATACGATGCAAACGCTGTTGTATTTATATCGTATTTTATGCTTCTGGCGTTTACTTCTAAGGACCTAACTATCCGATCTGGTGGAGCAACGCCCTAGAGTGGATCCTGGGTTGCTCGGAATGTAGAAATGACCATAACTTTCAGACTGGTTGCAATTATTCGTTTTATACGATGCAAACGCTGTTGTATTTATATCGTATTTTATGCTTCTGTCTTTGACTTCTAAGGCACTAACTATTCAATCTGTTGGAGCAACGCCCAAGGGTGAAGCCTAGGTTGCTCGGAAAGTAGAAATGTCCATAAGTTTCATACTGGTTGCAATTATTCGTTTTATACGATGGAAAAGCTGTTGTATTTATATTGTATTTTATGCTTCTGGCGTTGACTTCTAAGGCACTAACCATTCGATCTGGTGGAGCCACGCCCTAGAGTGAAGCCTAGGTTGCCCGGAAAGGAGAAATGACCATCACTTTCAAACTGGTTGCAATTAATCCTGTTATACATTGGAAAAACTGTTGTATTTTTATTGCATTTTATGCTTCTGGCGTTCACTTCTTAGGCCCTAACTATACGATCTGGTGGAACAACGGCATAGGGTGAAGCCTAGCTTGCCCGGAACGTAGAAATGACCATAACTTTCACACTGGCTGCAATTATTCGTTTTATACGATGGAAACGCTGTTGTATTTATATCGTATTTTATGCTTCTGGCGTTTACTTCTAAAGACCTAACTATTCGATCTGGTGGAGCAACGCCCTAGAGTGAATCCTAGGTTGCTCGGAATGTAGAAATAACCATAACATTCACACTGGCTGCAAATATTCGTTTTATACGATGCAAACGCTGTTGTATTTATATCGTATTTTATGCTTCTGGCGTTTACTTCTAAGGACCTAACTATTCGACCTGGTGGAGCAACGCCGTAGAGTGGATCCTGGGTAGCTCGGAATGTAGAAATGACCATAACTTTCACACTGGTTGCAATTATTCGTTTTATACGATGGAAACGCTGTTGTATTTATATCGTATTTTATGCTTCTGGCGTTTACTTCTAAGGACCTAACTATTCGATCTGGTGGAGCAACGCCCTAGAGTGGATCCTGGGTAGCTCGGAATGTAGAAATGACCAAAACTTTCACACTGGTTGCAATTATTCGTTTTATACGATGCAAACGCTGTTGTATTTATATCGTATTTTATGCTCCTGGCGTTTAATTCTAAGGACCTAACTATTCGATCTGGTGGAGCAACGCCCTAGAGTGGATCCTAGGTTGCTCGGAATGTAGAAATGACCATAACTTTCATACTGGTTGCAATTATTCGTTTTATACGATGCAAACGCTGTTGTATTTATATCGTATTTTATGCTTCTGGCGTTGACTTCTAAGGCACTAACTATTCAATCTGTTGGAGCAACGCCCAAGGGTGAAGCCTAGGTTGCTCGGAAAGTAGAAATGTCCATAAGTTTCATACTTGTTGCAATTATTCGTTTTATACGATGGAAAAGCTGTTGTATTTATACTGTATTTTATGCTTCTGGCGTTGACTTCTAAGGCACTAACCATTCGATCTGGTGGAGCCACGCCCTAGAGTGAAGCCAAGGTTGCCCGGAAAGGAGAAATGACCATCACTTTCAAACTGGTTGCAATTAATCCTGTTATACATTGGAAAAACTGTTGTATTTTTATTGCATTTTATGCTTCTGGCGTTCACTTCTTAAGCCCTAACTATACGATCTGGTGGAACAACGGCATAGGGTGAAGCCTAGCTTGCCCGGATCGTAGAAATGGCCATCACTTTCAAACTGGTTGCAATTATTCGTTTTATACGATGGAAACGCTGTTGTATTTATATCGTATTTTATGCTTCTGGCGTTTACTTCTAAAGACCTAACTATTCGATCTGGTGGAGCAACGCCCTAGAGTGAATCCTAGGTTGCTCGGAATGTAGAAATAACCATAACATTCACACTGGCTGCAAATATTCGTTTTATACGATGCAAACGCTGTTGTATTTATATCGTATTTTATGCTTCTGGCGTTTACTTCTAAGGACCTAACTATTCGACCTGGTGGAGCAACGCCGTAGAGTGGATCCTGGGTAGCTCGGAATGTAGAAATGACCATAACTTTCACACTGGTTGCAATTATTCGTTTTATACGATGGAAACGCTGTTGTATTTATATCGTATTTTATGCTTCTGGCGTTTACTTCTAAGGACCTAACTATTCGATCTGGTGGAGCAACGCCCTAGAGTGGATCCTGGGTAGCTCGGAATGTAGAAATGACCAAAACTTTCACACTGGTTGCAATTATTCGTTTTATACGATGCAAACGCTGTTGTATTTATATCGTATTTTATGCTCCTGGCGTTTAATTCTAAGGACCTAACTATTCGATCTGGTGGAGCAACGCCCTAGAGTGGATCCTAGGTTGCTCGGAATGTAGAAATGACCATAACTTTCATACTGGTTGCAATTATTCGTTTTATACGATGCAAACGCTGTTGTATTTATATCGTATTTTATGCTTCTGGCGTTGACTTCTAAGGCACTAGCTATTCAATCTGTTGGAGCAACGCCCAAGGGTGAAGCCTAGGTTGCTCGGAAAGTAGAAATGTCCATAAGTTTCATACTTGTTGCAATTATTCGTTTTATACGATGGAAAAGCTGTTGTATTTATACTGTATTTTATGCTTCTGGCGTTGACTTCTAAGGCACTAACCATTCGATCTGGTGGAGCCACGCCCTAGAGTGAAGCCAAGGTTGCCCGGAAAGGAGAAATGACCATCACTTTCAAACTGGTTGCAATTAATCCTGTTATACATTGGAAAAACTGTTGTATTTTTATTGCATTTTATGCTTCTGGCGTTCACTTCTTAAGCCCTAACTATACGATCTGGTGGAACAACGGCATAGGGTGAAGCCTAGCTTGCCCGGATCGTAGAAATGGCCATCACTTTCAAACTGGTTGCAATTATTCCTGTTATACGATGGAAATGCTGTTGTATTTATATCGTATTTTATGCTTCTGGAGCTGACTTCTTAGGCCGTAACTATTCGATCTGGTGGAGCAACGCCCTAGAGTGAATCCTAGGCTGCTCGGAATGTAGAAATGACCATAACTTTCACACTGGTTGCAAATATTCGTTTTATACGATGCAAACGCTGTTGTATTTATATCGTATTTTATGCTTCTGGCGTTTACTTCTAAGGACCTAACTATTCGATCTGGTGGAGCAACGCCCTAGAGTGGATCCTAGGTAGTTCGGAATGTAGAAATGACCATAACTTTCACACTGGTTGCAGTTATTCGTTTTATACGATGGAAACGCTGTTGTATTTATATCGTATTTTATGCTTCTGGCGTTTACTTCTAAGGACCTAACTATTCGATCTGGTGGAGCAACGCCCTAGAGTGGATCCTAGGTGGCTCGGTATGTAGAAATGACCATAACTTTCACACTGGTTGCAATTATTCGTTTTATACGATGCAAACGCTGTTGTATTTATATCGTATTTTATGCTTCTGGCGTATACTTCTATGGACCTAACTATTCGATCTGGTGGAGCAACGCCCTAGAGTGGATCCCAGGTTACTCGGAATGTAGAAATGACCATAACTTTCACACTGGTTGCAATTATTCGTTTTATACGGTGCAAACGCTGTTGTATTTATATCGTATTTTATGCTTCTGGCGTTGACTTCTAAGGCACTAACTATTCGGTCTGTTGGAGCAACGCCCTAGAGTGAAGACTAGATTGCCCGGAACGTAGAATTGCCCATCACCTTCAAACTGGTCGCAATTATTCCTGTTATATGATGGAAACACTGTTGTATTTTTTTGCATTTTATGGTTCGGGCGTAGACTTCTAAGGCCATAACTATTCAATCTGTGGGAGCAACGCCCTAGGGTGAAGCCTAGGTTGTTCGGAAAGTAGAAATGACCATAAGTTTCATACTGGTTGCAATTATTCGTTTTATACGATGGAAAAGCTGTTGTATTTATATTGTATTTTATGCTTCTGGCGTTGACTTCTAAGGCACTAACTATTCGATCTGGTGGAGCAACGCCCTAGAGTGAAGCCTAGGTTGCCCGGAACGTAGAATTGGTCATCACTTTCAAACTCGTTTCAATTATTCGTTTTATACGATGGAAACACTGTTGTATTTTTATTGCATTTTATGCTTCGGACGTTGACTTCTAAGGCCCTAACTATTCAATCTGTTAGAGCAACGCCCTAGGGTGAAACCTAGGTTGCTCGGAAAGTAGAAATGACCATCAGTTTCATACTGGTTGCAATTATTCGTTTTATACGATGGAAAAACTGTTGTATTTATATTGTATTTTATGCTTCTGGCGGTGCCTTCTTAGGCCCTAAGTGTTCAATCTGGTGGAACAACGCCCTGGAGTGAAGCCTACGTTGCCCGGAACGTAGAAATGACCATCACTTTCACACTGGTTGCAATTATTCCTGATATAGGATGGAAAAACTCTCGTATATTTATTGTATTTTATGCTTCGGGCGTAGGCTTCTATGGCCCTACCTATTCGATCTGGTGGAGCAACACCCTACAGTGAAGCCAAGGTTGCCCGGAACGTAGATATGACCATAACCTTCACACAGGTTGCAATTATTCGTTACCTACGATGGAAAAGCTGTTGCATTTATATTGTACTTTATGCTTCCGGTGTTGACTTCTTAGACCCTAACTCTTCGATCTGGTGGAGCAACACCTCAGAGGTAAGCCTAGGATGCCCGAAACGTCGAAATGATCGTTACTTTCGCACTGGTTGCAATTAGTCATGCTATACAATGGAAAAACTGTTGTATTTATACTGTATTTTATGCTTCTGGCGTTGACTTCTAAGGCCGTAGCTATTCGATGTGGTGGAGCAACACCCTAGAGTGAAGCCTAGGTTGCCCGGAACGTAGAAATGCCCATTACTTTCACACTGGTTGCAATTATTAGTTTTATACGGTGGAAAAACTGTTATATTTATTTTGTATTTTATGCTTCGGGCGTTGACTTCTAAGGCCCTAACTATTCAATCTGTTGGAGCAACGCCCTAGGGTGAAGCCTAGGTTGCCCGGAAAGTAGAAATGACCATACCTTTCATACAGGTTGCAATTATTCGTTTTCTACGATGGAAAAGCTGTTGTATTTATATCGTATTTTATGCTTCTGGCGTTGACTTCTCATGCCCGAACTATTCCATCTGGTGGAACAACGCCCTAGGGTGAAGCCTAGGCTGCCCGGAACGTAGAAATGACCATAACCTTCACATCGGTAGCAATTATTCGTTTTATTCGATGGAAAAACTGTTCTATTTATTTTGTATTTTATGCTTCGGGCGTTGACTTCTAAGGCCCTAACTATTCAATCTGTTGGAGCATCGCACTACGGTGAAGCCTAGGTTGCCCGGAAAGGAGAAATGACCATAACTTTCAAACTGGTTGCAATTAATCCTGTTATAGATTGGAAAAACTGTTGTATTTTTATTGCATTTTATGCTTCTGGCGTTCACTTCTTAGGCCCTAACTATTCGATCTGGTGGAACAACGGCATAGGGTGAAGCCTAGCTTGCCCGGAACGTAGAAATGACCATTACCTTCACACTGTTTGCAATTATTCCTTTTATACGATGGAGAAGCTGTTGTATTTATATCGTATTTTATGCTTCTGGCGTTTACTTCTAAAGACCTAACTATTCGATCTGGTGGAGCAACGCCCTAGAGTGAATCCTAGGTTGCTCGGAATGTAGAAATAACCATAACATTCACACTGGCTGCAAATATTCGTTTTATACGATGCAAACGCTGTTGTATTTATATCGTATTTTATGCTTCTGGCGTTTACTTCTAAGGACCTAACTATTCGACCTGGTGGAGCAACGCCGTATAGTGGATCCTGGGTAGCTCGGAATGTAGAAATGACCATAACGTTCACACTGGTTGCAATTATTCGTTTTATACGATGCAAACGCTGTTGTATTTATATCGTATTTTATGCTTCTGGCGTTTACTTCTAAGGACCTAACTATTCGATCTGGTGGAGCAACGCCCTAGTGTCGATCCTAAGTGGCTCGGAATGTAGAAATGACCATAACGTTCACACTGGTTGCAATTATTCGTTTTATACGATGCAAACGCTGTTGTATTTATATCGTATTTTATGCTTCTGGCGTTTACTTCTAAGGACCTAACTATCCGATCTGGTGGAGCAACGCCCTAGAGTGGATCCTGGGTTGCTCGGAATGTAGAAATGACCATAACTTTCAGACTGGTTGCAATTATTCGTTTTGTACGATGCAAACGCTGTTGTATTTATATCGTATTTTATGCTTCTGTCTTTGACTTCTAAGGCACTAACTATTCAATCTGTTGGAGCAACGCCCAAGGGTGAAGCCTAGGTTGCTCGGAAAGTAGAAATGTCCATAAGTTTCATACTGGTTGCAATTATTCGTTTTATACGATGGAAAAGCTGTTGTATTTATATTGTATTTTATGCTTCTGGCGTTGACTTCTAAGGCACTAACCATTCGATCTGGTGGAGCCACGCCCTAGAGTGAAGCCTAGGTTGCCCGGAAAGGAGAAATGACCATCACTTTCAAACTGGTTGCAATTAATCCTGTTATACATTGGAAAAACTGTTGTATTTTTATTGCATTTTATGCTTCTGGCGTTCACTTCTTAGGCCCTAACTATACGATCTGGTGGAACAACGGCATAGGGTGAAGCCTAGCTTGCCCGGAACGTAGAAATGACCATAACTTTCACACTGGCTGCAATTATTCGTTTTATACGATGGAAACGCTGTTGTATTTATATCGTATTTTATGCTTCTGGCGTTTACTTCTAAAGACCTAACTATTCGATCTGGTGGAGCAACGCCCTAGAGTGAATCCTAGGTTGCTCGGAATGTAGAAATAACCATAACATTCACACTGGCTGCAAATATTCGTTTTATACGATGCAAACGCTGTTGTATTTATATCGTATTTTATGCTTCTGGCGTTTACTTCTAAGGACCTAACTATTCGACCTGGTGGAGCAACGCCGTAGAGTGGATCCTGGGTAGCTCGGAATGTAGAAATGACCATAACTTTCACACTGGTTGCAATTATTCGTTTTATACGATGGAAACGCTGTTGTATTTATATCGTATTTTATGCTTCTGGCGTTTACTTCTAAGGACCTAACTATTCGATCTGGTGGAGCAACGCCCTAGAGTGGATCCTGGGTAGCTCGGAATGTAGAAATGACCAAAACTTTCACACTGGTTGCAATTATTCGTTTTATACGATGCAAACGCTGTTGTATTTATATCGTATTTTATGCTCCTGGCGTTTAATTCTAAGGACCTAACTATTCGATCTGGTGGAGCAACGCCCTAGAGTGGATCCTAGGTTGCTCGGAATGTAGAAATGACCATAACTTTCATACTGGTTGCAATTATTCGTTTTATACGATGCAAACGCTGTTGTATTTATATCGTATTTTATGCTTCTGGCGTTGACTTCTAAGGCACTAACTATTCAATCTGTTGGAGCAACGCCCAAGGGTGAAGCCTAGGTTGCTCGGAAAGTAGAAATGTCCATAAGTTTCATACTTGTTGCAATTATTCGTTTTATACGATGGAAAAGCTGTTGTATTTATACTGTATTTTATGCTTCTGGCGTTGACTTCTAAGGCACTAACCATTCGATCTGGTGGAGCCACGCCCTAGAGTGAAGCCAAGGTTGCCCGGAAAGGAGAAAAGACCATCACTTTCAAACTGGTTGCAATTAATCCTGTTATACATTGGAAAAACTGTTGTATTTTTATTGCATTTTATGCTTCTGGCGTTCACTTCTTAAGCCCTAACTATACGATCTGGTGGAACAACGGCATAGGGTGAAGCCTAGCTTGCCCGGATCGTAGAAATGGCCATCACTTTCAAACTGGTTGCAATTATTCCTGTTATACGATGGAAATGCTGTTGTATTTATATCGTATTTTATGCTTCTGGAGCTGACTTCTTAGGCCGTAACTATTCGATCTGGTGGAGCAACGCCCTAGAGTGAATCCTAGGCTGCTCGGAATGTAGAAATGACCATAACTTTCACACTGGTTGCAAATATTCGTTTTATACGATGCAAACGCTGTTGTATTTATATCGTATTTTATGCTTCTGGCGTTTACTTCTAAGGACCTAACTATTCGATCTGGTGGAGCAACGCCCTAGAGTGGATCCTAGGTAGTTCGGAATGTAGAAATGACCATAACTTTCACACTGGTTGCAGTTATTCGTTTTATACGATGGAAACGCTGTTCTATTTATATCGTATTTTATGCTTCTGGCGTTTACTTCTAAGGACCTAACTATTCGATCTGGTGGAGCAACGCCCTAGAGTGGATCCTAGGTGGCTCGGAATGTAGAAATGACCATAACTTTCACGCTGGTTGCAATTATTCGTTTTATACGATGCAAACGCTGTTGTATTTATATCGTATTTTATGCTTCTGGCGTATACTTCTATGGACCTAACTATTCGATCTGGTGGAGCAACGCCCTAGAGTGGATCCCAGGTTACTCGGAATGTAGAAATGACCATAACTTTCACACTGGTTGCAATTATTCGTTTTATACGGTGCAAACGCTGTTGTATTTATATCGTATTTTATGCTTCTGGCGTTGACTTCTAAGGCACTAACTATTCGGTCTGTTGGAGCAACGCCCTAGAGTGAAGACTAGATTGCCCGGAACGTAGAATTGCCCATCACCTTCAAACTGGTCGCAATTATTCCTGTTATATGATGGAAACACTGTTGTATTTTTTTGCATTTTATGGTTCGGGCGTAGACTTCTAAGGCCATAACTATTCAATCTGTGGGAGCAACGCCCTAGGGTGAAGCCTAGGTTGTTCGGAAAGTAGAAATGACCACAAGTTTCATACTGGTTGCAATTATTCGTTTTATACGATGGAAAAGCTGTTGTATTTATATTGTATTTTATGCTTCTGGCGTTGACTTCTAAGGCACTAACTATTCGATCTGGTGGAGCAACGCCCTAGAGTGAAGCCTAGGTTGCCCGGAACGTAGAATTGGTCATCACTTTCAAACTCGTTTCAATTATTCGTTTTATACGATGGAAACACTGTTGTATTTTTATTGCATTTTATGCTTCGGACGTTGACTTCTAAGGCCCTAACTATTCAATCTGTTAGAGCAACGCCCTAGGGTGAAACCTAGGTTGCTCGGAAAGTAGAAATGACCATCAGTTTCATACTGGTTGCAATTATTCGTTTTATACGATGGAAAAACTGTTGTATTTATATTGTATTTTATGCTTCTGGCGGTGCCTTCTTAGGCCCTAAGTGTTCAATCTGGTGGAACAACGCCCTGGAGTGAAGCCTACGTTGCCCGGAACGTAGAAATGACCATCACTTTCACACTGGTTGCAATTATTCCTGATATAGGATGGAAAAACTCTCGTATATTTATTGTATTTTATGCTTCGGGCGTAGGCTTCTATGGCCCTACCTATTCGATCTGGTGGAGCAACACCCTACAGTGAAGCCAAGGTTGCCCGGAACGTAGATATGACCATAACCTTCACATAGGTTGCAATTATTCGTTTCCTACGATGGAAAAGCTGTTGCATTTATATTGTACTTTATGCTTCCGGTGTTGACTTCTTAGACCCTAACTCTTCGATCTGGTGGAGCAACACCTCAGAGGTAAGCCTAGGATGCCCGAAACGTCGAAATGATCGTTACTTTCGCACTGGTTGCAATTAGTCATGATATACAATGGAAAAACTGTTGTATTTATACTGTATTTTATGCTTCTGGCGTTGACTTCTAAGGCCGTAGCTATTCGATGTGGTGGAGCAACACCCTAGAGTGAAGCCTAGGTTGCCCGGAACGTAGAAATGCCCATTACTTTCACACTGGTTGCAATTATTAGTTTTATACGGTGGAAAAACTGTTATATTTATTTTGTATTTTATGCTTCGGGCGTTGACTTCTAAGGCCCTAACTATTCAATCTGTTGGAGCAACGCCCTAGGGTGAAGCCTAGGTTGCCCGGAAAGTAGAAATGACCATACCTTTCATACAGGTTGCAATTATTCGTTTTATACGATGGAAAAGCTGTTGTATTTATATCGTATTTTATGCTTCTGGCGTTGACTTCTCATGCCCGAACTATTCCATCTGGTGGAACAACGCCCTAGGGTGAAGCCTAGGCTGCCCGGAACGTAGAAATGACCATAACCTTCACATCGGTAGCAATTATTCGTTTTATTCGATGGAAAAACTGTTCTATTTATTTTGTATTTTATGCTTCGGGCGTTGACTTCTAAGGCCCTAACTATTCAATCTGTTGGAGCATCGCACTACGGTGAAGCCTAGGTTGCCCGGAAAGGAGAAATGACCATAACTTTCAAACTGGTTGCAATTAATCCTGTTATAGATTGGAAAAACTGTTGTATTTTTATTGCATTTTATGCTTCTGGCGTTCACTTCTTAGGCCCTAACTATTCGATCTGGTGGAACAACGCCCTAGGGTGAAGCCTAGGTTGTTCGGAAAGTAGAAATGACCATAAGTTTCATACTGGTTGCAATTATTCGTTTTATACGATGGAAACGCTGTTGTATTTATATCGTATTTTATGCTTCTGGCGTTTACTTCTAAGGACCTAACTATTCGATCTGGTGGAGCAACGCCCTAGAGTGGATCCTGGGTAGCTCGGAATGTAGAAATGACCAAAACTTTCACACTGGTTGCAATTATTCGTTTTATACGATGCAAACGCTGTTGTATTTATATCGTATTTTATGCTCCTGGCGTTTAATTCTAAGGACCTAACTATTCGATCTGGTGGAGCAACGCCCTAGAGTGGATCCTAGGTTGCTCGGAATGTAGAAATGACCATAACTTTCACACTGGTTGCAATTATTCGTTTTATACGATGCAAACGCTGTTGTATTTATATCGTATTTTATGCTTCTGGCGTTGACTTCTAAGGCACTAACTATTCAATCTGTTGGAGCAACGCCCAAGGGTGAAGCCTAGGTTGCTCGGAAAGTAGAAATGTCCATAAGTTTCATACTTGTTGCAATTATTCGTTTTATACGATGGAAAAGCTGTTGTATTTATACTGTATTTTATGCTTCTGGCGTTGACTTCTAAGGCACTAACCATTCGATCTGGTGGAGCCACGCCCTAGAGTGAAGCCAAGGTTGCCCGGAAAGGAGAAATGACCATCACTTTCAAACTGGTTGCAATTAATCCTGTTATACATTGGAAAAACTGTTGTATTTTTATTGCATTTTATGCTTCTGGCGTTCACTTCTTAAGCCCTAACTATACGATCTGGTGGAACAACGGCATAGGGTGAAGCCTAGCTTGCCCGGATCGTAGAAATGGCCATCACTTTCAAACTGGTTGCAATTATTCCTGTTATACGATGGAAATGCTGTTGTATTTATATCGTATTTTATGCTTCTGGAGCTGACTTCTTAGGCCGTAACTATTCGATCTGGTGGAGCAACGCCCTAGAGTGAATCCTAGGCTGCTCGGAATGTAGAAATGACCATAACTTTCACACTGGTTGCAAATATTCGTTTTATACGATGCAAACGCTGTTGTATTTATATCGTATTTTATGCTTCTGGCGTTTACTTCTAAGGACCTAACTATTCGATCTGGTGGAGCAACGCCCTAGAGTGGATCCTAGGTAGTTCGGAATGTAGAAATGACCATAACTTTCACACTGGTTGCAGTTATTCGTTTTATACGATGGAAACGCTGTTGTATTTATATCGTATTTTATGCTTCTGGCGTTTACTTCTAAGGACCTAACTATTCGATCTGGTGGAGCAACGCCCTAGAGTGGATCCTAGGTGGCTCGGAATGTAGAAATGACCATAACTTTCACACTGGTTGCAATTATTCGTTTTATACGATGCAAACGCTGTTGTATTTATATCGTATTTTATGCTTCTGGCGTATACTTCTATGGACCTAACTATTCGATCTGGTGGAGCAACGCCCTAGAGTGGATCCCAGGTTACTCGGAATGTAGAAATGACCATAACTTTCACACTGGTTGCAATTATTCGTTTTATACGGTGCAAACGCTGTTGTATTTATATCGTATTTTATGCTTCTGGCGTTGACTTCTAAGGCACTAACTATTCGGTCTGTTGGAGCAACGCCCTAGAGTGAAGACTAGATTGCCCGGAACGTAGAATTGCCCATCACCTTCAAACTGGTCGCAATTATTCCTGTTATATGATGGAAACACTGTTGTATTTTTTTGCATTTTATGGTTCGGGCGTAGACTTCTAAGGCCATAACTATTCAATCTGTGGGAGCAACGCCCTAGGGTGAAGCCTAGGTTGTTCGGAAAGTAGAAATGACCATAAGTTTCATACTGGTTGCAATTATTCGTTTTATACGATGGAAAAGCTGTTGTATTTATATTGTATTTTATGCTTCTGGCGTTGACTTCTAAGGCACTAACTATTCGATCTGGTGGAGCAACGCCCTAGAGTGAAGCCTAGGTTGCCCGGAACGTAGAATTGGTCATCACTTTCAAACTCGTTTCAATTATTCGTTTTATACGATGGAAACACTGTTGTATTTTTATTGCATTTTATGCTTCGGACGTTGACTTCTAAGGCCCTAACTATTCAATCTGTTAGAGCAACGCCCTAGGGTGAAACCTAGGTTGCTCGGAAAGTAGAAATGACCATCAGTTTCATACTGGTTGCAATTATTCGTTTTATACGATGGAAAAACTGTTGTATTTATATTGTATTTTATGCTTCTGGCGGTGCCTTCTTAGGCCCTAAGTGTTCAATCTGGTGGAACAACGCCCTGGAGTGAAGCCTACGTTGCCCGGAACGTAGAAATGACCATCACTTTCACACTGGTTGCAATTATTCCTGATATAGGATGGAAAAACTCTCGTATATTTATTGTATTTTATGCTTCGGGCGTAGGCTTCTATGGCCCTACCTATTCGATCTGGTGGAGCAACACCCTACAGTGAAGCCAAGGTTGCCCGGAACGTAGATATGACCATAACCTTCACACAGGTTGCAATTATTCGTTACCTACGATGGAAAAGCTGTTGCATTTATATTGTACTTTATGCTTCCGGTGTTGACTTCTTAGACCCTAACTCTTCGATCTGGTGGAGCAACACCTCAGAGGTAAGCCTAGGATGCCCGAAACGTCGAAATGATCGTTACTTTCGCACTGGTTGCAATTAGTCATGCTATACAATGGAAAAACTGTTGTATTTATACTGTATTTTATGCTTCTGGCGTTGACTTCTAAGGCCGTAGCTATTCGATGTGGTGGAGCAACACCCTAGAGTGAAGCCTAGGTTGCCCGGAACGTAGAAATGCCCATTACTTTCACACTGGTTGCAATTATTAGTTTTATACGGTGGAAAAACTGTTATATTTATTTTGTATTTTATGCTTCGGGCGTTGACTTCTAAGGCCCTAACTATTCAATCTGTTGGAGCAACGCCCTAGGGTGAAGCCTAGGTTGCCCGGAAAGTAGAAATGACCATACCTTTCATACAGGTTGCAATTATTCGTTTTCTACGATGGAAAAGCTGTTGTATTTATATCGTATTTTATGCTTCTGGCGTTGACTTCTCATGCCCGAACTATTCCATCTGGTGGAACAACGCCCTAGGGTGAAGCCTAGGCTGCCCGGAACGTAGAAATGACCATAACCTTCACATCGGTAGCAATTATTCGTTTTATTCGATGGAAAAACTGTTCTATTTATTTTGTATTTTATGCTTCGGGCGTTGACTTCTAAGGCCCTAACTATTCAATCTGTTGGAGCATCGCACTACGGTGAAGCCTAGGTTGCCCGGAAAGGAGAAATGACCATAACTTTCAAACTGGTTGCAATTAATCCTGTTATAGATTGGAAAAACTGTTGTATTTTTATTGCATTTTATGCTTCTGGCGTTCACTTCTTAGGCCCTAACTATTCGATCTGGTGGAACAACGGCATAGGGTGAAGCCTAGCTTGCCCGGAACGTAGAAATGACCATTACCTTCACACTGTTTGCAATTATTCCTTTTATACGATGGAGAAGCTGTTGTATTTATATCGTATTTTATGCTTCTGGCGTTTACTTCTAAAGACCTAACTATTCGATCTGGTGGAGCAACGCCCTAGAGTGAATCCTAGGTTGCTCGGAATGTAGAAATAACCATAACATTCACACTGGCTGCAAATATTCGTTTTATACGATGCAAACGCTGTTGTATTTATATCGTATTTTATGCTTCTGGCGTTTACTTCTAAGGACCTAACTATTCGACCTGGTGGAGCAACGCCGTATAGTGGATCCTGGGTAGCTCGGAATGTAGAAATGACCATAACGTTCACACTGGTTGCAATTATTCGTTTTATACGATGCAAACGCTGTTGTATTTATATCGTATTTTATGCTTCTGGCGTTTACTTCTAAGGACCTAACTATTCGATCTGGTGGAGCAACGCCCTAGTGTCGATCCTAAGTGGCTCGGAATGTAGAAATGACCATAACGTTCACACTGGTTGCAATTATTCGTTTTATACGATGCAAACGCTGTTGTATTTATATCGTATTTTATGCTTCTGGCGTTTACTTCTAAGGACCTAACTATCCGATCTGGTGGAGCAACGCCCTAGAGTGGATCCTGGGTTGCTCGGAATGTAGAAATGACCATAACTTTCAGACTGGTTGCAATTATTCGTTTTGTACGATGCAAACGCTGTTGTATTTATATCGTATTTTATGCTTCTGTCTTTGACTTCTAAGGCACTAACTATTCAATCTGTTGGAGCAACGCCCAAGGGTGAAGCCTAGGTTGCTCGGAAAGTAGAAATGTCCATAAGTTTCATACTGGTTGCAATTATTCGTTTTATACGATGGAAAAGCTGTTGTATTTATATTGTATTTTATGCTTCTGGCGTTGACTTCTAAGGCACTAACCATTCGATCTGGTGGAGCCACGCCCTAGAGTGAAGCCTAGGTTGCCCGGAAAGGAGAAATGACCATCACTTTCAAACTGGTTGCAATTAATCCTGTTATACATTGGAAAAACTGTTGTATTTTTATTGCATTTTATGCTTCTGGCGTTCACTTCTTAGGCCCTAACTATACGATCTGGTGGAACAACGGCATAGGGTGAAGCCTAGCTTGCCCGGAACGTAGAAATGACCATAACTTTCACACTGGCTGCAATTATTCGTTTTATACGATGGAAACGCTGTTGTATTTATATCGTATTTTATGCTTCTGGCGTTTACTTCTAAAGACCTAACTATTCGATCTGGTGGAGCAACGCCCTAGAGTGAATCCTAGGTTGCTCGGAATGTAGAAATAACCATAACATTCACACTGGCTGCAAATATTCGTTTTATACGATGCAAACGCTGTTGTATTTATATCGTATTTTATGCTTCTGGCGTTTACTTCTAAGGACCTAACTATTCGACCTGGTGGAGCAACGCCGTAGAGTGGATCCTGGGTAGCTCGGAATGTAGAAATGACCATAACTTTCACACTGGTTGCAATTATTCGTTTTATACGATGGAAACGCTGTTGTATTTATATCGTATTTTATGCTTCTGGCGTTTACTTCTAAGGACCTAACTATTCGATCTGGTGGAGCAACGCCCTAGAGTGGATCCTGGGTAGCTCGGAATGTAGAAATGACCAAAACTTTCACACTGGTTGCAATTATTCGTTTTATACGATGCAAACGCTGTTGTATTTATATCGTATTTTATGCTCCTGGCGTTTAATTCTAAGGACCTAACTATTCGATCTGGTGGAGCAACGCCCTAGAGTGGATCCTAGGTTGCTCGGAATGTAGAAATGACCATAACTTTCATACTGGTTGCAATTATTCGTTTTATACGATGCAAACGCTGTTGTATTTATATCGTATTTTATGCTTCTGGCGTTGACTTCTAAGGCACTAACTATTCAATCTGTTGGAGCAACGCCCAAGGGTGAAGCCTAGGTTGCTCGGAAAGTAGAAATGTCCATAAGTTTCATACTTGTTGCAATTATTCGTTTTATACGATGGAAAAGCTGTTGTATTTATACTGTATTTTATGCTTCTGGCGTTGACTTCTAAGGCACTAACCATTCGATCTGGTGGAGCCACGCCCTAGAGTGAAGCCAAGGTTGCCCGGAAAGGAGAAAAGACCATCACTTTCAAACTGGTTGCAATTAATCCTGTTATACATTGGAAAAACTGTTGTATTTTTATTGCATTTTATGCTTCTGGCGTTCACTTCTTAAGCCCTAACTATACGATCTGGTGGAACAACGGCATAGGGTGAAGCCTAGCTTGCCCGGATCGTAGAAATGGCCATCACTTTCAAACTGGTTGCAATTATTCCTGTTATACGATGGAAATGCTGTTGTATTTATATCGTATTTTATGCTTCTGGAGCTGACTTCTTAGGCCGTAACTATTCGATCTGGTGGAGCAACGCCCTAGAGTGAATCCTAGGCTGCTCGGAATGTAGAAATGACCATAACTTTCACACTGGTTGCAAATATTCGTTTTATACGATGCAAACGCTGTTGTATTTATATCGTATTTTATGCTTCTGGCGTTTACTTCTAAGGACCTAACTATTCGATCTGGTGGAGCAACGCCCTAGAGTGGATCCTAGGTAGTTCGGAATGTAGAAATGACCATAACTTTCACACTGGTTGCAGTTATTCGTTTTATACGATGGAAACGCTGTTCTATTTATATCGTATTTTATGCTTCTGGCGTTTACTTCTAAGGACCTAACTATTCGATCTGGTGGAGCAACGCCCTAGAGTGGATCCTAGGTGGCTCGGAATGTAGAAATGACCATAACTTTCACGCTGGTTGCAATTATTCGTTTTATACGATGCAAACGCTGTTGTATTTATATCGTATTTTATGCTTCTGGCGTATACTTCTATGGACCTAACTATTCGATCTGGTGGAGCAACGCCCTAGAGTGGATCCCAGGTTACTCGGAATGTAGAAATGACCATAACTTTCACACTGGTTGCAATTATTCGTTTTATACGGTGCAAACGCTGTTGTATTTATATCGTATTTTATGCTTCTGGCGTTGACTTCTAAGGCACTAACTATTCGGTCTGTTGGAGCAACGCCCTAGAGTGAAGACTAGATTGCCCGGAACGTAGAATTGCCCATCACCTTCAAACTGGTCGCAATTATTCCTGTTATATGATGGAAACACTGTTGTATTTTTTTGCATTTTATGGTTCGGGCGTAGACTTCTAAGGCCATAACTATTCAATCTGTGGGAGCAACGCCCTAGGGTGAAGCCTAGGTTGTTCGGAAAGTAGAAATGACCACAAGTTTCATACTGGTTGCAATTATTCGTTTTATACGATGGAAAAGCTGTTGTATTTATATTGTATTTTATGCTTCTGGCGTTGACTTCTAAGGCACTAACTATTCGATCTGGTGGAGCAACGCCCTAGAGTGAAGCCTAGGTTGCCCGGAACGTAGAATTGGTCATCACTTTCAAACTCGTTTCAATTATTCGTTTTATACGATGGAAACACTGTTGTATTTTTATTGCATTTTATGCTTCGGACGTTGACTTCTAAGGCCCTAACTATTCAATCTGTTAGAGCAACGCCCTAGGGTGAAACCTAGGTTGCTCGGAAAGTAGAAATGACCATCAGTTTCATACTGGTTGCAATTATTCGTTTTATACGATGGAAAAACTGTTGTATTTATATTGTATTTTATGCTTCTGGCGGTGCCTTCTTAGGCCCTAAGTGTTCAATCTGGTGGAACAACGCCCTGGAGTGAAGCCTACGTTGCCCGGAACGTAGAAATGACCATCACTTTCACACTGGTTGCAATTATTCCTGATATAGGATGGAAAAACTCTCGTATATTTATTGTATTTTATGCTTCGGGCGTAGGCTTCTATGGCCCTACCTATTCGATCTGGTGGAGCAACACCCTACAGTGAAGCCAAGGTTGCCCGGAACGTAGATATGACCATAACCTTCACATAGGTTGCAATTATTCGTTTCCTACGATGGAAAAGCTGTTGCATTTATATTGTACTTTATGCTTCCGGTGTTGACTTCTTAGACCCTAACTCTTCGATCTGGTGGAGCAACACCTCAGAGGTAAGCCTAGGATGCCCGAAACGTCGAAATGATCGTTACTTTCGCACTGGTTGCAATTAGTCATGATATACAATGGAAAAACTGTTGTATTTATACTGTATTTTATGCTTCTGGCGTTGACTTCTAAGGCCGTAGCTATTCGATGTGGTGGAGCAACACCCTAGAGTGAAGCCTAGGTTGCCCGGAACGTAGAAATGCCCATTACTTTCACACTGGTTGCAATTATTAGTTTTATACGGTGGAAAAACTGTTATATTTATTTTGTATTTTATGCTTCGGGCGTTGACTTCTAAGGCCCTAACTATTCAATCTGTTGGAGCAACGCCCTAGGGTGAAGCCTAGGTTGCCCGGAAAGTAGAAATGACCATACCTTTCATACAGGTTGCAATTATTCGTTTTATACGATGGAAAAGCTGTTGTATTTATATCGTATTTTATGCTTCTGGCGTTGACTTCTCATGCCCGAACTATTCCATCTGGTGGAACAACGCCCTAGGGTGAAGCCTAGGCTGCCCGGAACGTAGAAATGACCATAACCTTCACATCGGTAGCAATTATTCGTTTTATTCGATGGAAAAACTGTTCTATTTATTTTGTATTTTATGCTTCGGGCGTTGACTTCTAAGGCCCTAACTATTCAATCTGTTGGAGCATCGCACTACGGTGAAGCCTAGGTTGCCCGGAAAGGAGAAATGACCATAACTTTCAAACTGGTTGCAATTAATCCTGTTATAGATTGGAAAAACTGTTGTATTTTTATTGCATTTTATGCTTCTGGCGTTCACTTCTTAGGCCCTAACTATTCGATCTGGTGGAACAACGCCCTAGGGTGAAGCCTAGGTTGTTCGGAAAGTAGAAATGACCATAAGTTTCATACTGGTTGCAATTATTCGTTTTATACGATGGAAACGCTGTTGTATTTATATCGTATTTTATGCTTCTGGCGTTTACTTCTAAGGACCTAACTATTCGATCTGGTGGAGCAACGCCCTAGAGTGGATCCTGGGTAGCTCGGAATGTAGAAATGACCAAAACTTTCACACTGGTTGCAATTATTCGTTTTATACGATGCAAACGCTGTTGTATTTATATCGTATTTTATGCTCCTGGCGTTTAATTCTAAGGACCTAACTATTCGATCTGGTGGAGCAACGCCCTAGAGTGGATCCTAGGTTGCTCGGAATGTAGAAATGAC
Source organism: Calliopsis andreniformis (assembly GCF_051401765.1). NCBI lineage: Eukaryota > Metazoa > Arthropoda > Insecta > Hymenoptera > Andrenidae > Calliopsis > Calliopsis andreniformis. The sequence continues at coordinate 14,242,315 of NW_027480429.1, read as the reverse complement.
CATAACTTTCACACTGGTTGCAATTATTCGTTTTATACGATGCAAACGCTGTTGTATTTATATCGTATTTTATGCTTCTGGCGTTGACTTCTAAGGCACTAACTATTCAATCTGTTGGAGCAACGCCCAAGGGTGAAGCCTAGGTTGCTCGGAAAGTAGAAATGTCCATAAGTTTCATACTTGTTGCAATTATTCGTTTTATACGATGGAAAAGCTGTTGTATTTATACTGTATTTTATGCTTCTGGCGTTGACTTCTAAGGCACTAACCATTCGATCTGGTGGAGCCACGCCCTAGAGTGAAGCCAAGGTTGCCCGGAAAGGAGAAATGACCATCACTTTCAAACTGGTTGCAATTAATCCTGTTATACATTGGAAAAACTGTTGTATTTTTATTGCATTTTATGCTTCTGGCGTTCACTTCTTAAGCCCTAACTATACGATCTGGTGGAACAACGGCATAGGGTGAAGCCTAGCTTGCCCGGATCGTAGAAATGGCCATCACTTTCAAACTGGTTGCAATTATTCCTGTTATACGATAGAAATGCTGTTGTATTTATATCGTATTTTATGCTTCTGGAGCTGACTTCTTAGGCCGTAACTATTCGATCTGGTGGAGCAACGCCCTAGAGTGAATCCTAGGCTGCTCGGAATGTAGAAATGACCATAACTTTCACACTGGTTGCAAATATTCGTTTTATACGATGCAAACGCTGTTGTATTTATATCGTATTTTATGCTTCTGGCGTTTACTTCTAAGGACCTAACTATTCGATCTGGTGGAGCAACGCCCTAGAGTGGATCCTAGGTAGTTCGGAATGTAGAAATGACCATAACTTTCACACTGGTTGCAGTTATTCGTTTTATACGATGGAAACGCTGTTGTATTTATATCGTATTTTATGCTTCTGGCGTTTACTTCTAAGGACCTAACTATCCGATCTGGTGGAGCAACGCCCTAGAGTGGATCCTGGGTTGCTCGGAATGTAGAAATGACCATAACTTTCAGACTGGTTGCAATTATTCGTTTTGTACGATGCAAACGCTGTTGTATTTATATCGTATTTTATGCTTCTGTCTTTGACTTCTAAGGCACTAACTATTCAATCTGTTGGAGCAACGCCCAAGGGTGAAGCCTAGGTTGCTCGGAAAGTAGAAATGTCCATAAGTTTCATACTGGTTGCAATTATTCGTTTTATACGATGGAAAAGCTGTTGTATTTATATTGTATTTTATGCTTCTGGCGTTGACTTCTAAGGCACTAACCATTCGATCTGGTGGAGCCACGCCCTAGAGTGAAGCCTAGGTTGCCCGGAAAGGAGAAATGACCATCACTTTCAAACTGGTTGCAATTAATCCTGTTATACATTGGAAAAACTGTTGTATTTTTATTGCATTTTATGCTTCTGGCGTTCACTTCTTAGGCCCTAACTATACGATCTGGTGGAACAACGGCATAGGGTGAAGCCTAGCTTGCCCGGAACGTAGAAATGACCATAACTTTCACACTGGCTGCAATTATTCGTTTTATACGATGGAAACGCTGTTGTATTTATATCGTATTTTATGCTTCTGGCGTTTACTTCTAAAGACCTAACTATTCGATCTGGTGGAGCAACGCCCTAGAGTGAATCCTAGGTTGCTCGGAATGTAGAAATAACCATAACATTCACACTGGCTGCAAATATTCGTTTTATACGATGCAAACGCTGTTGTATTTATATCGTATTTTATGCTTCTGGCGTTTACTTCTAAGGACCTAACTATTCGACCTGGTGGAGCAACGCCGTAGAGTGGATCCTGGGTAGCTCGGAATGTAGAAATGACCATAACTTTCACACTGGTTGCAATTATTCGTTTTATACGATGGAAACGCTGTTGTATTTATATCGTATTTTATGCTTCTGGCGTTTACTTCTAAGGACCTAACTATTCGATCTGGTGGAGCAACGCCCTAGAGTGGATCCTGGGTAGCTCGGAATGTAGAAATGACCAAAACTTTCACACTGGTTGCAATTATTCGTTTTATACGATGCAAACGCTGTTGTATTTATATCGTATTTTATGCTCCTGGCGTTTAATTCTAAGGACCTAACTATTCGATCTGGTGGAGCAACGCCCTAGAGTGGATCCTAGGTTGCTCGGAATGTAGAAATGACCATAACTTTCATACTGGTTGCAATTATTCGTTTTATACGATGCAAACGCTGTTGTATTTATATCGTATTTTATGCTTCTGGCGTTGACTTCTAAGGCACTAACTATTCAATCTGTTGGAGCAACGCCCAAGGGTGAAGCCTAGGTTGCTCGGAAAGTAGAAATGTCCATAAGTTTCATACTTGTTGCAATTATTCGTTTTATACGATGGAAAAGCTGTTGTATTTATACTGTATTTTATGCTTCTGGCGTTGACTTCTAAGGCACTAACCATTCGATCTGGTGGAGCCACGCCCTAGAGTGAAGCCAAGGTTGCCCGGAAAGGAGAAATGACCATCACTTTCAAACTGGTTGCAATTAATCCTGTTATACATTGGAAAAACTGTTGTATTTTTATTGCATTTTATGCTTCTGGCGTTCACTTCTTAAGCCCTAACTATACGATCTGGTGGAACAACGGCATAGGGTGAAGCCTAGCTTGCCCGGATCGTAGAAATGGCCATCACTTTCAAACTGGTTGCAATTATTCCTGTTATACGATGGAAATGCTGTTGTATTTATATCGTATTTTATGCTTCTGGAGCTGACTTCTTAGGCCGTAACTATTCGATCTGGTGGAGCAACGCCCTAGAGTGAATCCTAGGCTGCTCGGAATGTAGAAATGACCATAACTTTCACACTGGTTGCAAATATTCGTTTTATACGATGCAAACGCTGTTGTATTTATATCGTATTTTATGCTTCTGGCGTTTACTTCTAAGGACCTAACTATTCGATCTGGTGGAGCAACGCCCTAGAGTGGATCCTAGGTAGTTCGGAATGTAGAAATGACCATAACTTTCACACTGGTTGCAGTTATTCGTTTTATACGATGGAAACGCTGTTGTATTTATATCGTATTTTATGCTTCTGGCGTTTACTTCTAAGGACCTAACTATTCGATCTGGTGGAGCAACGCCCTAGAGTGGATCCTAGGTGGCTCGGAATGTAGAAATGACCATAACTTTCACACTGGTTGCAATTATTCGTTTTATACGATGCAAACGCTGTTGTATTTATATCGTATTTTATGCTTCTGGCGTATACTTCTATGGACCTAACTATTCGATCTAGTGGAGCAACGCCCTAGAGTGGATCCCAGGTTACTCGGAATGTAGAAATGACCATAACTTTCACACTGGTTGCAATTATTCGTTTTATACGGTGCAAACGCTGTTGTATTTATATCGTATTTTATGCTTCTGGCGTTGACTTCTAAGGCACTAACTATTCGGTCTGTTGGAGCAACGCCCTAGAGTGAAGACTAGATTGCCCGGAACGTAGAATTGCCCATCACCTTCAAACTGGTCGCAATTATTCCTGTTATATGATGGAAACACTGTTGTATTTTTTTGCATTTTATGGTTCGGGCGTAGACTTCTAAGGCCATAACTATTCAATCTGTGGGAGCAACGCCCTAGGGTGAAGCCTAGGTTGTTCGGAAAGTAGAAATGACCATAAGTTTCATACTGGTTGCAATTATTCGTTTTATACGATGGAAAAGCTGTTGTATTTATATTGTATTTTATGCTTCTGGCGTTGACTTCTAAGGCACTAACTATTCGATCTGGTGGAGCAACGCCCTAGAGTGAAGCCTAGGTTGCCCGGAACGTAGAATTGGTCATCACTTTCAAACTCGTTTCAATTATTCGTTTTATACGATGGAAACACTGTTGTATTTTTATTGCATTTTATGCTTCGGACGTTGACTTCTAAGGCCCTAACTATTCAATCTGTTAGAGCAACGCCCTAGGGTGAAACCTAGGTTGCTCGGAAAGTAGAAATGACCATCAGTTTCATACTGGTTGCAATTATTCGTTTTATACGATGGAAAAACTGTTGTATTTATATTGTATTTTATGCTTCTGGCGGTGCCTTCTTAGGCCCTAAGTGTTCAATCTGGTGGAACAACGCCCTGGAGTGAAGCCTACGTTGCCCGGAACGTAGAAATGACCATCACTTTCACACTGGTTGCAATTATTCCTGATATAGGATGGAAAAACTCTCGTATATTTATTGTATTTTATGCTTCGGGCGTAGGCTTCTATGGCCCTACCTATTCGATCTGGTGGAGCAACACCCTACAGTGAAGCCAAGGTTGCCCGGAACGTAGATATGACCATAACCTTCACACAGGTTGCAATTATTCGTTTCCTACGATGGAAAAGCTGTTGCATTTATATTGTACTTTATGCTTCCGGTGTTGACTTCTTAGACCCTAACTCTTCGATCTGGTGGAGCAACACCTCAGAGGTAAGCCTAGGATGCCCGAAACGTCGAAATGATCGTTACTTTCGCACTGGTTGCAATTAGTCATGCTATACAATGGAAAAACTGTTGTATTTATACTGTATTTTATGCTTCTGGCGTTGACTTCTAAGGCCGTAGCTATTCGATGTGGTGGAGCAACACCCTAGAGTGAAGCCTAGGTTGCCCGGAACGTAGAAATGCCCATTACTTTCACACTGGTTGCAATTATTAGTTTTATACGGTGGAAAAACTGTTATATTTATTTTGTATTTTATGCTTCGGGCGTTGACTTCTAAGGCCCTAACTATTCAATCTGTTGGAGCAACGCCCTAGGGTGAAGCCTAGGTTGCCCGGAAAGTAGAAATGACCATACCTTTCATACAGGTTGCAATTATTCGTTTTATACGATGGAAAAGCTGTTGTATTTATATCGTATTTTATGCTTCTGGCGTTGACTTCTCATGCCCGAACTATTCCATCTGGTGGAACAACGCCCTAGGGTGAAGCCTAGGCTGCCCGGAACGTAGAAATGACCATAACCTTCACATCGGTAGCAATTATTCGTTTTATTCGATGGAAAAACTGTTCTATTTATTTTGTATTTTATGCTTCGGGCGTTGACTTCTAAGGCCCTAACTATTCAATCTGTTGGAGCATCGCACTACGGTGAAGCCTAGGTTGCCCGGAAAGGAGAAATGACCATAACTTTCAAACTGGTTGCAATTAATCCTGTTATAGATTGGAAAAACTGTTGTATATTTATTGCATTTTATGCTTCTGGCGTTCACTTCTTAGGCCCTAACTATTCGATCTGGTGGAACAACGCCCTAGGGTGAAGCCTAGGTTGTTCGGAAAGTAGAAATGACCATAAGTTTCATACTGGTTGCAATTATTCGTTTTATACGATGGAAACGCTGTTGTATTTATATCGTATTTTATGCTTCTGGCGTTTACTTCTAAGGACCTAACTATTCGATCTGGTGGAGCAACGCCCTAGAGTGGATCCTGGGTAGCTCGGAATGTAGAAATGACCAAAACTTTCACACTGGTTGCAATTATTCGTTTTATACGATGCAAACGCTGTTGTATTTATATCGTATTTTATGCTCCTGGCGTTTAATTCTAAGGACCTAACTATTCGATCTGGTGGAGCAACGCCCTAGAGTGGATCCTAGGTTGCTCGGAATTTAGAAATGACCATAACTTTCACACTGGTTGCAATTATTCGTTTTATACGATGCAAACGCTGTTGTATTTATATCGTATTTTATGCTTCTGGCGTTGACTTCTAAGGCACTAACTATTCAATCTGTTGGAGCAACGCCCAAGGGTGAAGCCTAGGTTGCTCGGAAAGTAGAAATGTCCATAAGTTTCATACTTGTTGCAATTATTCGTTTTATACGATGGAAAAGCTGTTGTATTTATACTGTATTTTATGCTTCTGGCGTTGACTTCTAAGGCACTAACCATTCGATCTGGTGGAGCCACGCCCTAGAGTGAAGCCAAGGTTGCCCGGAAAGGAGAAATGACCATCACTTTCAAACTGGTTGCAATTAATCCTGTTATACATTGGAAAAACTGTTGTATTTTTATTGCATTTTATGCTTCTGGCGTTCACTTCTTAAGCCCTAACTATACGATCTGGTGGAACAACGGCATAGGGTGAAGCCTAGCTTGCCCGGATCGTAGAAATGGCCATCACTTTCAAACTGGTTGCAATTATTCCTGTTATACGATGGAAATGCTGTTGTATTTATATCGTATTTTATGCTTCTGGAGCTGACTTCTTAGGCCGTAACTATTCGATCTGGTGGAGCAACGCCCTAGAGTGAATCCTAGGCTGCTCGGAATGTAGAAATGACCATAACTTTCACACTGGTTGCAAATATTCGTTTTATACGATGCAAACGCTGTTGTATTTATATCGTATTTTATGCTTCTGGCGTTTACTTCTAAGGACCTAACTATTCGATCTGGTGGAGCAACGCCCTAGAGTGGATCCTAGGTAGTTCGGAATGTAGAAATGACCATAACTTTCACACTGGTTGCAGTTATTCGTTTTATACGATGGAAACGCTGTTGTATTTATATCGTATTTTATGCTTCTGGCGTTTACTTCTAAGGACCTAACTATTCGATCTGGTGGAGCAACGCCCTAGAGTGGATCCTAGGTGGCTCGGAATGTAGAAATGACCATAACTTTCACACTGGTTGCAATTATTCGTTTTATACGATGCAAACGCTGTTGTATTTATATCGTATTTTATGCTTCTGGCGTATACTTCTATGGACCTAACTATTCGATCTGGTGGAGCAACGCCCTAGAGTGGATCCCAGGTTACTCGGAATGTAGAAATGACCATAACTTTCACACTGGTTGCAATTATTCGTTTTATACGGTGCAAACGCTGTTGTATTTATATCGTATTTTATGCTTCTGGCGTTGACTTCTAAGGCACTAACTATTCGGTCTGTTGGAGCAACGCCCTAGAGTGAAGACTAGATTGCCCGGAACGTAGAATTGCCCATCACCTTCAAACTGGTCGCAATTATTCCTGTTATATGATGGAAACACTGTTGTATTTTTTTGCATTTTATGGTTCGGGCGTAGACTTCTAAGGCCATAACTATTCAATCTGTGGGAGCAACGCCCTAGGGTGAAGCCTAGGTTGTTCGGAAAGTAGAAATGACCATAAGTTTCATACTGGTTGCAATTATTCGTTTTATACGATGGAAAAACTGTTGTATTTATATTGTATTTTATGCTTCTGGCGGTGCCTTCTTAGGCCCTAAGTGTTCAATCTGGTGGAACAACGCCCTGGAGTGAAGCCTACGTTGCCCGGAACGTAGAAATGACCATCACTTTCACACTGGTTGCAATTATTCCTGATATAGGATGGAAAAACTCTCGTATATTTATTGTATTTTATGCTTCGGGCGTAGGCTTCTATGGCCCTACCTATTCGATCTGGTGGAGCAACACCCTACAGTGAAGCCAAGGTTGCCCGGAACGTAGATATGACCATAACCTTCACACAGGTTGCAATTATTCGTTTCCTACGATGGAAAAGCTGTTGCATTTATATTGTACTTTATGCTTCCGGTGTTGACTTCTTAGACCCTAACTCTTCGATCTGGTGGAGCAACACCTCAGAGGTAAGCCTAGGATGCCCGAAACGTCGAAATGATCGTTACTTTCGCACTGGTTGCAATTAGTCATGCTATACAATGGAAAAACTGTTGTATTTATACTGTATTTTATGCTTCTGGCGTTGACTTCTAACGCCGTAGCTATTCGATGTGGTGGAGCAACACCCTAGAGTGAAGCCTAGGTTGCCCGGAACGTAGAAATGCCCATTACTTTCACACTGGTTGCAATTATTAGTTTTATACGGTGGAAAAACTGTTATATTTATTTTGTATTTTATGCTTCGGGCGTTGACTTCTAAGGCCCTAACTATTCAATCTGTTGGAGCAACGCCCTAGGGTGAAGCCTAGCTTGCTCGGAAATCAGAAATGACCATAAGTTTGATACTGGTTGCAATTATTCGCTTTATACGATGGAAAAGCTGTTGTACTTATATCGTATTTTATGCTTCTGGCGTTGGCTTCTTAGGCCGTAACTATTCGGTCTGGTGGAGCAACGCCATGGAGAGAGCCTAGGTTGCCCGGAACGTAGAATTGGCCATCACTTTCAAACTGGTTGCAATTACTCCTGTTATATGATGGAAACACTGTTGTATTTTTTTTGCATTTTATGGTTCGGGCGTTCACTTCTAAGGTCCTAACTATTGAATCTGTTGGAGCACCGCCCTAGGGTGAAGCCTAGCTTGCTCGGAAAGTAGAAATGGTCATAAGTTTCAAACTGGTTGCAGTTAATCCTGTTATACATTGGAAAAACTGTTGCATTTTTATTGCATTTTATGCTTCTGGCGTTCACTTCTTAGGCCCTAACTATTCGATCTGGTGGAACAACGGCCTAGGGTGAAGCCTAGCTTGCCCGGAACGTAGAAATGACCATAAGTTTCATACTGGTTGCAATTATTCGTTTTATACGATGGAAAAACTGTTGTATTTATATTGTATTTTATGCTTCTGGCGTTGACTTCTAAGGCACTAACTATTCGATCTGGTGGAGCAACGCCCTAGAGTGCAGCCTAGGTTGCCCGGAAGGTAGAATTGGCCATCACTTTCGAACTGGTTGCAATTATTCGTTTTATACGATGGAAAAACTGTTGTATTTATGTTGTATTTTATGCTTCTGGCGTTGACTTCTAAGGCACTAGCTATGCGATCTGGTGGAGCAACGCCCTAGAGTGATACCTAGGTTTCCCGGAACGTAGAAATTACCATAACTTTCACACTGATAGCAATTATTCGTTTTATACAATGGAAAAACTGTTCTATTTATTTTGTATTTTATGCTTCGGGCGTTGACTTCTATGGCCCTACCTATTCGATCTGGTGGTTTAACACCCTACAGTCAAGCCTAGGTTGCCCGGAACGTAGAAATGAAAATAACATTCACACCGGTTGCAATTATTCATGCTATACGATGGAAAAACTGTTGCATTTTTATTGTATTTCATGCTTCTGGCGTTGACTTCTAAGGCTGTAGCTATTAGATGTGGTGGAGTAACGCCCTAGAGTGACGCCTAGGTTGCCTGGAACGTAGAAATGACCATTACTTTCACAATGTTTCCAATTATTCATTTTATACGATGGAAAAACTGTTGTACTTAAATTGTATTTTATTCTTATGGCGTTGAATTCTAAGTCCCTAGCTATGCGATCTGGTGGAGCAACGCCATAGAGTGAAACCTAGGTTGCCCGGAACGTAGAAATTACCATAACTTACACACTGATAGCAATTATTCGTTTTATTAGATGGAAAAACTGATCTATTTATGTTGTATTTCATGCTTCGGGCGTTGACTTCTAAGGGCCTAACTATTCAATCTGTTGGAACAACGCCCTAGGGTGAAGCCTAGGTTGCCCGGAAAGTAGAAATGACCATAACTTTCACACTGGCTGCAATTAATCGTTTTATACGATGGAAAAACTGTTGTATTTATATTGTATTTTATGCTTCTGGCGTTGACTTCTAAGGCACTAACCATTCGATCTGGTGGAGCCACGCCCTAGAGTGAAGCCTAGCTTGCCCGGAAAGGAGAAATGACCATCACTTTCAAACTGGTTGCAATTAATCCTGTTATACATTGGAAAAACTGTTGTATTTTTATTGCATTTTATGCTTCTGGCGTTCACTTCTTAGGCCCTAACTATACGATCTGGTGGAACAACGGCATAGGGTGAAGCCTAGCTTGCCCGGAACGTAGAAATGACCATTACCTTCACACTGTTTGCAATTATACCTTTTATACGATGGAAAAGCTGTTGTATTTATATCGTATTTTATGCTTCAGGCGTTTACTTCTAAAGACCTAACTATTCGATCTGGTGGAGCAACACCCTAGAGTGAATCCTAGGTTGCTCGGAATGTAGAAATGACCATAACTTTCACACTGGCTGCAATTATTCGTTTTATACGATGGAAACGCTGTTGTATTTATAACGTATTTTATGCTTCTGGCGTTTACTTCTAAAGACCTAACTATTCGATCTGGTGGAGCAACGCCCTAGAGTGAATCCTAGGTTGCTCGGAATGTAGAAATAACCATAACATTCACACTGGCTGCAAATATTCGTTTTATACGATGCAAACGCTGTTGTATTTATATCGTATTTTATGCTTCTGGCGTTTACTTCTAAGGACCTAACTATTCGACCTGGTGGAGCAACGCCGTAGAGTGGATCCTGGGTAGCTCGGAATGTAGAAATGACCATAACTTTCACACTGGTTGCAATTATTCGTTTTATACGATGGAAACGCTGTTGTATTTATATCGTATTTTATGCTTCTGGCGTTTACTTCTAAGGACCTAACTATTCGATCTGGTGGAGCAACGCCCTAGAGTGGTTCCTGGGTAGCTCGGAATGTAGAAATGACCAAAACTTTCACACTGGTTGCAATTATTCGTTTTATACGATGCAAACGCTGTTGTATTTATATCGTATTTTATGCTCCTGGCGTTTAATTCTAAGGACCTAACTATTCGATCTGGTGGAGCAACGCCCTAGAGCGGATCCTAGGTTGCTCGGAATGTAGAAATGACCATAACTTTCACACTGGTTGCAATTATTCGTTTTATACGATGCAAACGCTGTTGTATTTATATCGTATTTTATGCTTCTGGCGTTGACTTCTAAGGCACTAGCTATTCAATCTGTTGGAGCAGCGCCCAAGGGTGAAGCCTAGGTTGCTCGGAAAGTAGAAATGTCCATAAGTTTCATACTTGTTGCAATTATTCGTTTTATACGATGGAAAAGCTGTTGTATTTATATTGTATTTTATGCTTCTGGCGTTGACTTCTAAGGCCCTAGCTATTCGATCTAGTGGAGCAACGCCCTAGAGTGAAGCCTAGGTTGCCCGGAAAGGAGAAATGACCATCACTTTCAAACTGGTTGCAATTAGTCCTGTTATAGATTGGAAAAACTGTTGTATTTTTATTGCATTTTATGCTTCTGGCGTTCACTTCTTAGGCCCTAACTATTCGATCTGGTGGAACAACGGCATAGGGTGAAGCCTAGCTTGCCCGGAACGTAGATATGACCATTACCTTCACACTGTTTGCAATTATTCCTTTTATACGATGGAAAAGCTGTTGTATTTATATAGTTTTTTATGCTTCTGGCGTTTACTTCTGAAGACCTAACTATTCGATCTGGTGGAGCAACGCCCTAGAGTGAATCCTAGGCTGCTCGGAACGTAGAAATGACCATAACTTTCACACTGGTTGCAAATATTCGTTTTATACGATGCAAACGCTGTTGTATTTATATCGTATTTTATGCTTCTGGCGTTTACTTCTAAGGACCTAACTATTCGATCTGGTGGAGCAACGCCCTAGAGTGGATCCTAGGTAGCTCGGAATGTAGAAATGACCGTAACTTTCACACTGGTTGCAATTATTCGTTTTATACGATGGAAACGCTGTTGTATTTCTATCGTATTTTATGCTTCTGGCGTTTGCTTCTAAGGACCTAACTATTCGATCTGGTGGAGCAACGCCCTAGAGTGGATCCTAGGTGGCTCGGAATGTAGAAATGACCATAACTTTCACACTGGTTGCAATTATTCGTTTTATACGATGCAAACGCTGTTCTATTTATATCGTATTTTATGCTTCTGGCGTATACTTCTATGGACCTAACTATTCGATCTGGTGGAGCAACGCCCTAGAGTGAAGCCTAGGTTGCCCGGAACGTAGAATTGGTCATCACTTTCAAACTGGTTGCAATTATTCCTGTTATATGATGGAACCACTGTTGTATTTTTATTGCATTTTATGCTTCGGGCGTTGACTTCTATGGCCCTAACTATTCAATCTGTTGGAGCAACGCCCTAGGGTGAAGCCTAGGTTGACCGGAACAATGATATGCCATTACCTTCACACTGGTTGCAATTATTCCTGATATACGATGGAAAAACTGTTGCATCTTTAATGTATTTTATGCTTCTGGCGTTGACTTCGAAGGCCCTAACTATTCGATCTGGTGGAGCAAAGCCCTTGAGTGACGCCTAGGTTGCCCGGAAAGTAGAAGTGACCATAACTTTCACACTGGTTGCAATTATACCTGTCATATGATGGAAACACTGTTGCATTTTTATTGCATTTTATGCTTCGGGCGTTGACTTCTAAGGCCCTAACTATTCAATCTGTTGGAGCAACGCCCTAGGGAGAAGCCTAGGTTGCCCGGAAAGGAGAAATGACCATCACTTTCAAACTGGTTGCAATTAATCCTGTTATACATTGGAAAAACTGTTGTATTTTTATTGCATTTTATGCTTCTGGCGTTCACTTCTTAGGCCCTAACTATTCGATCTGGTGGAACAACGGCATAGGGTGAAGCCTAGCTTGCCCGGAACGTAGAAATGACCATTACCTTCACACTGTTTGCAATTATTCCTTTTATACGATGGAAAAGCTGTTGTATTTATATCGTATTTTATGCTTCTGGCGTTCACTTCTAAAGACCTAACTATTCGATCTGGTGGAGCAACGCCCTAGAGTGAATCCTAGGCAGCTCGGAATGTAGAAATGACCATAACTTTCACACTGGTTGCAAATATTCGTTTTATACGATGCAAACGCTGTTGTATTTATATCGTATTTTATGCTTCTGGCGTATACTTCTATGGACCTAACTATTCGATCTGGTGGAGCAACGCCCTAGAGTGGATCCTAGGTTGCTCGGAATGTAGAAATGACCGTAACTTTCACACTGGTTGCAATTATTCGTTTTATACGATGGAAACGCTGTTGTATTTCTATCGTATTTTATGCTTCTGGCGTTTGCTTCTAAGGACCTAACTATTCGATCTGGTGGAGCAACGCCCTAGAGTGGATCCTAGGTGGCTCGGAATGTAGAAATGACCATAACTTTCACACTGGTTGCAATTATTCGTTTTATACGATGCAAACGCTGTTGTATTTATATCGTATTTTATGCTTCTGGCGTATACTTCTATGGACCTAACTATTCGATCTGGTGGAGCAACGCCCTAGAGTGAAGCCTAGGTTGCCCGGAACGTAGAATTGGCCATCACTTTCAAACTGGTTGCAATTATTCCTGTTATATTATGGAAACACTGTTGTATTTTAATTGCATTTTATGCTTCGGGCGTTGACTTCTAAGGCCCTAACTATTCAATCTGTTGGAGCAACGCCCTAGGGTGAAGCCTAGCTTGCTCGGAAAGTAGAAATGAACATAAGTTTCATACTGGTTGCAATTATTCGTTTTACACGGTGGAAAAGCTGTTGCATTTATATCGTATTTTATGCTTCTGGCGTTGACTTCTTGGGTCGTAACTATTCCGTCTGGTGGAGCAACGCCCTGGAGTGAAACCTAGGTTGCCCGGAACGTAGAATTGGCCATCACTTTCCAAATTGGTTGCAATTATTCCTGTTATATTATGGAAACACTGTTGTATTTTTATTGCATTTTATGCTTCGGGCGTTGACTTCTAAGGCCCTAACTATTCAATCTGTTGGAGCAACGCCCTAGGGTGAAGCCTAGGTTGCTCGGAAAGTAGAAATGACCATAAGTTTCATACTGGATGCAATTATTCGTTTTATACGATGGAAAAACTGTTGTATTTATATCGCATTTTATGCTTCTGGCGTTGACTTCTAAGGCACTATCTTTTCGATCTGGTGGAGCAACGCCCTAGAGCGAAGCCTAGGTTGCCCGGAACGTAGAATTGGCCATCACTTTCAAACTGGTTGCAATTATTCCTGTTATATGATGGAAACACTGTTGTATTTTTGCTGCATTTTATGCTTCGGGCGTTGACTTCTAAGGCCCTAACTATTCAATCTGTTGCAGCAACGCCCTAGCGTGAAGCCTAGCTTGCTCGGAAAGTAGAAATGACCATAAGTTTCATACTGGTTGCAATTACTCGTTTTATACGATGGAAAAGCTGTTGCATTTATATCGTATTTTATGCTTCTGTCGTTGACTTCTTGGGCCGTAACTATTCGGTCTGGTGGAGCAACGCCCTGGAGTGAAACCTAGGTTGCCCGGAACGTAGAATTGGCCATCACTTTCAAACTGGTTGCAATTATTCCTGTTATATGATGGAAACACTGTTGTATTTTTTTTGCATTTTATGTTTCGGGCGTTGACTTCTAGGGCCCTAACTATTCAATCCGTTGGAGCAACGCCCTAGGGTGAAGCCTAGGTTGCTCTGAAAGTAGAAATGACCATAAGTTTCATACTGGTTGCAATTATTTGTTTTATACGATGGAAAAACTGTTGTATTTATATTGTATATTATGCTTCAGGCGTTGACTTCTAAGGCACTAACTATTCGATCTGGTGGAGCAACGCCCTAGTGTGAAGCCTAGGTTGCCCGAAACGTAGAATTGGCCATCACTTTCAAACTGGTTGCAATTATTCCTGTTATATTATGAAAACACTGTTGTATTTTTATTTCATTTTATGCTTCGGGCGTTGACTTCTAAGGCCCTAACTATTCAATCTGTTGGAGCAACGCCCTAGGGTGAAACCTAGGTTGCTCGGAAAATAGAAATGACCATCAGTTTCATACTGGTTGCAATTATTCGTTTTATACGATGGAAAAACTGTTGTATTTATATTGTATTTTATGATTCTGGCGTTGACTTCTAAGGCCCTAGCTATTCGATCTCGTGGAGCAACGCCCTAGAGTGAAGCCTAGGTTGCCCGGAAAGGAGAAATGGCCATCACTTTCAAACTGGTTGCAATTAATCCTGTTATACATTGGAAAAACTGTTGCATTTTTATTGCATTTTATGCTTCTGGCGTTCACTTCTTAGGCCTGAACTATTCGATCTGGTGGAACAACGGCCTAGGGTGAAGCCTAGCTTGCCCGGAACGAAGAAATGACCATTACCTTCACACTGTTTGCAATTATTCGTTTTATATGATGGAAACGCTGTTGTATTTCTATCGTATTTTATGCTTCTGGCGTTTGCTTCTCAGGACCTAACTATTCCATCTGGTGGAGCAACGCCCTAGAGTGGATCCTAGGTAGCTCGGAATGTAGAAATGACCGTAACTTTCACACTGGTTGCAATTATTCGTTTTATACGATGGAAACGCTGTTGTATTTCTATCGTATTTTATGCTTCTGGCGTTTGCTTCTAAGGACCTAACTATTCGATCTGGTGGAGCAACGCAATAGAGTGGATCCTAGGTAGCTCGGAATGTAGAAATGACCGTAACTTTCACACTGGTTGCAATTATTCGTTTTATACGATGGAAACACTGTTGTATTTTTTTTGCATTTTATGCTTCTGGCGTTTACTTCTAAGGACCTAACTATTCGATCTGGTGGAGCAACGCCCTAGAGTGGATCCTAGGTAGCTCGGAATGTAGAAATGACCGTAACTTTCACACTGGTTGCAATTATTCGTTTTATACGATGGAAACGCTGTTGTATTTCTATCGTATTTTATGCTTCTGGCGTTTGCTTCTAAGGACCTAACTATTCGATCTGGTGGAGCAACGCCCTAGAGTGGATCCTAGGTGGCTCGGAATGTAGAAATGACCATAACTTTCACACTGGTTGCAATTATTCGTTTTATACGATGCAAACGCTGTTGTATTTATATCGTATTTTATGCTTCTGGCGTATACTTCTATGGACCTAACTATTCGATCTGGTGGAGCAACGCCCTAGAGTGAAGCCTAGGTTGCCCGGAACGTAGAATTGGTCATCACTTTCAAACTGGTTGCAATTATTCCTGTTATATGATGGAACCACTGTTGTATTTTTATTGCATTTTATGCTTCGGGCATTGACTTCTATGGCCATAACTATTCAATATGTGGGAGCAACGCCCTAGGGTGAAGCCTAGGTTGTTCGGAAAGAAGAAATGACCATAAGTTTCATACTGGTTGCAATTATTCGTTTTATACGATGGAAAAGCTGTTGTACTTATATCGTATTTTATGCTTCTGGCGTTGGCTTCTTAGGCCCTAACTATTCGGTCTGGTGGAGCAACGCCATGGAGAGAAGCCTTGGTTGCCCGGAACGTAGAATTGGCCATCACTTTCAAACTGGTTGCAATTACTCCTGTTATATGATGGAAACACTGTTGTATTTTTTTTGCATTTTATGGTTCGGGCGTTCACTTGTAAGGTCCTAACTATTGAATCTGTTGGAGCAACGCCCTAGGGTGAAGCCTAGCTTGCTCGGAAAGTAGAAATGATCATAGGTTTCATACTGCTTGCAATTATTCGTTTTATACGATGGAAACACTGTTGGATTTTTATTGCATTTTATGCTTCGGGCCTTGACTTCTAAGGCCCTAACTATTCAATCTGTTGGAGCAACGCCCTAGGGTGAAGCCTAGCTTGCTCGGCAAGTAGAAATGAACATAAGTTTCATACTGGTTGCAATTATTCGTTTTATAAGATGGAAAAGCTGTTGTATTTATATCGTATTTTATGCTTCTGGCGTTGACTTCTAAGGCACTAACTATTCGATATGCTGGAGCAACGCTCTAGAGTGAAGCCTAGGTTGCCCGGAACGTAGAATTGGCCATCACTTTCCAAATTGGTTGCAATTACTCCTGTTATATTATGGAAACACTGTTGTATTTTTATTGCGTTATATGCTTCGGGCGTTGACTTCTAAGGCCGTAACTATTCAATCTGTTGGAGCAACGCCATAGCGTGAAGCCTAGGTTGCTCGGAAAGTACAAATGACCATAAGTTTCATACTGGTTGCAATTATTCGTTTTATACGATGGAGAAGCTGTTGTATTTATATTGTATTTTATGCTTCTGGCGTTGACTTCTTAGGCCGTAACTATTCGGTCTGGAGGAGCAACGCCCTGGTGTAAAACCTAGGTTGCCTGGAACGTAGAATTGGCCATCACTTTCAAACTGGTTGCAATTATTCCTGTTATATTATGGAAACACTGTTGTATTTTAATTGCATTTTATGCTTCGGGCGTTGACTTCTAAGGCCCTAACTATTCAATCTGTTGGAGCAACGCCCTAGGGTGAAGCCTAGCTTGCTCGGAAAGTAGAAATGAACATAAGTTTCATACTGGTTGCAATTATTCGTTTTACACGGTGGAAAAGCTGTTGCATTTATATCGTATTTTATGCTTCTGGCGTTGACTTCTTGGGTCGTAACTATTCCGTCTGGTGGAGCAACGCCCTGGAGTGAAACCTAGGTTGCCCGGAACGTAGAATTGGCCATCACTTTCCAAATTGGTTGCAATTATTCCTGTTATATTATGGAAACACTGTTGTATTTTTATTGCATTTTATGCTTCGGGCGTTGACTTCTAAGGCCCTAACTATTCAATCTGTTGGAGCAACGCCCTAGGGTGAAGCCTAGGTTGCTGGGAAAGTAGAAATGACCATAAGTTTCATACTGGATGCAATTATTCGTTTTATACGATGGAAAAACTGTTGTATTTATATCGCATTTTATGCTTCTGGCGTTGACTTCTAAGGCACTATCTTTTCGATCTGGTGGAGCAACGCCCTAGAGCGAAGCCTAGGTTGCCCGGAACGTAGAATTGGCCATCACTTTCAAACTGGTTGCAATTATTCCTGTTATATGATGGAAACACTGTTGTATTTTTGCTGCATTTTATGCTTCGGGCGTTGACTTCTAAGGCCCTAACTATTCAATCTGTTGCAGCAACGCCCTAGCGTCAAGCCTAGCTTGCTCGGAAAGTAGAAATGACCATAAGTTTCATACTGGTTGCAATTACTCGTTTTATACGATGGAAAAGCTGTTGCATTTATATCGTATTTTATGCTTCTGTCGTTGACTTCTTGGGCCGTAACTATTCGGTCTGGTGGAGCAACGCCCTGGAGTGAAACCTAGGTTGCACGGAACGTAGAATTGGCCATCACTTTCAAACTGGTTGCAATCATTCCTGTTATATGATGGAAACACTGTTGTATTTTTTTTGCATTTTGTGGTTCGGGCGTTGACTTCTAAGGCCCTAACTATTCAATCCGTTGGAGCAACGACCTAGAGTGAAGCCTAGCTTGCTCGGAAAGTAGAAATGACCATAAGTTTCATACTGGTTGCAATTACTCGTTTTATACGATGGAAAAGCTGTTGCATTTATATCCTATTTTATGCTTCTGGCGTTGACTTCTTGGGCCGTAACTATTCGGTCTGGTGGAGCAACGCCCTGGAGTGAAACCTAGGTTGCCCGGAACGTAGAATTGGCCATCACTTTCAAACTGGTTGTAATTATTCCTGTTATATGATGGAAACACTGTTGTATTTTTTTTGCATTTTATGTTTCGGGCGTTGACTTCTAGGGCCCTAACTATTCAATCCGTTGGAGCAACGCCCTAGGGTGAAGCCTAGGATGCTCTGAAAGTAGAAATGACCATAAGTTTCATACTGGTTGCAATTATTTGTTTTATACGATGGAAAAACTGTTGTATTTATATTGTATATTATGCTTCAGGCGTTGACTTCTAAGGCACTAACTATTCGATCTGGTGGAGCAACGCCCTAGAGAGAAGCCTAGGTTGCCCGGAACGTAGAATTGGCCATCACTTTCAAACTGGTTGCAATTATTCCTGTTATATGATGGAAGCACAGTTGTATTTTTATTGCATTTTATGCTTCGGGCGTTGAACATCTAAGGCCCTAACTACTCAATCTGTTGAAGCAACGCCCTAGCGTAGAGCCTAGGTTGCTCGGAAAGTACAAATGACCATAAGTTTCATACTGGTTGCAATTATTCGTTTTATACGATGGAAAAACTGTTGTATTTATATTGTATTTTATACTTCTGGCGTTGACTTCTAAGGCCCTAGCTGTTCGATCTAGTGGAGCAACGCCGTAGAGTGAAGCCTAGGTTGCCCGGAAGGTAGAATTGGCCATCACTTTCAAACTGGTTGCAATTATTCGTTTTATACGATGGAAAAACTGTTGTATTTATATCGCATTTTATGCTTCTGGCGTTGACTTCTAAGGCACTGTCTTTTCGACCTGGTGGAGCAACGCCCTAGGGCGAAGCCTAGGTTGCCAGGAACGTAGAATTGGCCATCACTTTCAAACTGGTTGCAATTATTCCTGTTATATGATGGATACACTGTTGTATTTTTATTGCATTTTATGCTTCGTGCGTTGACTTCTAAGGCCCTAACTATTCAATCTGTTGGACCAACGCCCTAGGGTGAAGCCTAGCTTGCTCGAAA
Source organism: Calliopsis andreniformis (assembly GCF_051401765.1). NCBI lineage: Eukaryota > Metazoa > Arthropoda > Insecta > Hymenoptera > Andrenidae > Calliopsis > Calliopsis andreniformis. The sequence continues at coordinate 14,223,071 of NW_027480429.1, read as the reverse complement.
GTAGAGATGACCATAAGTTTCATACTGGTTGCAATTATTCGTTTTATATGATGGAAAAACTGTTGTATTTATATTGTATTTTATGCATCTGGCGATCACTTCTTAGGCCCGAAATATTCGATCTGGTGGAACAACGCCCTAGGGTGAAGCCTAGGTTGCCCGGAACGTAGAAATGACCATAGCTTTCATACTGGTTGCAATTATTCCTGTTATACGATGGAAAAACTGTTGTATTTTGATTGTATTTTATGCTTTTAGCGATGAATTATAAGTCCCTAGCTATTCGAACTGGTGTAACAACGGCCTAGGGTGAAGCCTATGTCGCCCGGAACGTAGAAATGACCATAACTTTTACACTGGTAGCAATTATTCGTTTTATACAATGGAAAAACTGTTCTATTTATTTTGTATTTAATGCTTCGGGCGTTGGCTTCTAAGGCCCTAACTGTTTGACCTGGTGGAGCCACGCCCTATAGTGAAGCCTAGGTTGCCTGGTACGTAGAAATGACCGTCACTTTCAAACTGGTTGCAATTATACGTTTTATACGATGGAAAAGCAGTTGTATTTATATCGTATTCTATGCTTCTGACGTTGACTTCTTGGGCCCTAACTATTCCATCAGGTGGAACAACGCCCTAGGGTGAAGCCTAAGTTGCCCGGAAAGTAGAAATGACCATAACTTTCACACTGGTAGCAATTATTCGTTTTATACGATGGAAAAGCTGTTGTATTTATATCGTATTTTATGCTTCTGGCGTTGACTTCTAAGGCCGTCACTATTCGATCTGGTGGAGCAACGCCCTAGAGTGACGCCTAGGGTGCTCGGAACGTAGAAATGACCATCACTTTCAAACTGGTTGCAATTATTCCTGTTATATGATGGAAACACTGTTGTATTTTTTTTGCATTTTATGGTTCGGGCGTTGACTTCTAAGGCCCTAACTATTCGATCTGGTGGAGCAACGCCCTAGAGTGGATCCTGGGTAGCTCGGAATGTAGAAATGACCAAAACTTTCACACTGGTTGCAATTATTCGTTTTATACGATGCAAACGCTGTTGTATTTATATCGTATTTTATGCTCCTGGCGTTTAATTCTAAGGACCTAACTATTCGATCTGGTGGAGCAACGCCCTAGAGTGGATCCTAGGTTGCTCGGAATGTAGAAATGACCATAACTTTCATACTGGTTGCAATTATTCCTGTTATATGATGGAAGCACTGTTGTATTTTTTTTGCATTTTATGGTTCGGGCGTTGACTTTTAAGGCCCTAACTATTCAATCCGTTGGAGCAACGCCCTAGGGTGAAGCCTAGGTTGCTCTGAAAGTAGAAATGACCATAAGTTTCATACTGGTTGCAATTATTTGTTTTATACGATGGAAAAACTGTTGTATTTATATTGTATATTATGCTTCAGGCATTGACTTCTAAGGCACTAACTATTCGATCTGGTGGAGCAACGACCTAGAGTGAAGCCTAGGTTGCCCGGAACGTAGAATTGGCCATCACTTTCAAACTGGTTGCAATTATTCCTGTTATATGATGGAAGCACTGTTGTATTTTTTTTGCATTTTATGGTTCGGGCGTTGACTTTTAAGGCCCTAACTATTCAATCTGCTGGAGCAACGCCCTAGGGTGAAGCCTAGGTTGCTCGGAAAGTACAAATGACCATAAGTTTCATACTGGTTGCAATTATTCGTTTTATACGATGGAAAAACTGTTGTATTTATATTGTATTTTATACTTCTGGCGTTGACTTCTTGGGCCGTAACTATACGGTCTGGTGGAGCAACGCCCTGGAGTGAAACCTAGGTTGCACGGAACGTAGAATTGGCCATCACTTTCAAACTGGTTGCAATCATTCCTGTTATATGATGGAAACACTGTTGTATTTTTTTTGCATTTTGTGGTTCGGGCGTTGACTTCTAAGGCCCTAACTATTCAATCCGTTGGAGCAACGCCCTAGAGTGAAGCCTAGCTTGCTCGGAAAGTAGAAATGACCATAAGTTTCATACTGGTTGCAATTACTCGTTTTATACGATGGAAAAGCTGTTGCATTTATATCGTATTTTATGCTTGTGGCGTTGACTTCTTGGGCCGTAACTATTCGGTCTGGTGGAGCAACGCCCTGGAGTGAAACCTAGGTTGCCCGGAACGTAGAATTGGCCATCACTTTCAAACTGGTTGTAATTATTCCTGTTATATGATGGAAACACTGTTGTATTTTTTTTGCATTTTATGTTTCGGGCGTTGACTTCTAGGGCCCTAACTATTCAATCCGTTGGAGCAACGCCCTAGGGTGAAGCCTAGGATGCTCTGAAAGTAGAAATGACCATAAGTTTCATACTGGTTGCAATTATTTGTTTTATACGATGGAAAAACTGTTGTATTTATATTGTATATTATGCTTCAGGCGTTGACTTCTAAGGCACTAACTATTCGATCTGGTGGAGCAACGCCCTAGAGAGAAGCCTAGGTTGCGCGGAACGTAGAATTGGCCATCACTTTCAAACTGGTTGCAATTATTCCTGTTATATGATGGAAGCACAGTTGTATTTTTATTGCATTTTATGCTTCGGGCGTTGAACATCTAAGGCCCTAACTACTCAATCTGTTGAAGCAACGCCCTAGCGTAGAGCCTAGGTTGCTCGGAAAGTACAAATGACCATAAGTTTCATACTGGTTGCAATTATTCGTTTTATACGATGGAAAAACTGTTGTATTTATATTGTATTTTATACTTCTGGCGTTGACTTCTAAGGCCCTAGCTGTTCGATCTAGTGGAGCAACGCCGTAGAGTGAAGCCTAGGTTGCCCGGAAGGTAGAATTGGCCATCACTTTCAAACTGGTTGCAATTATTCCTGTTATATGATGGATACACTGTTGTATTTTTATTGCATTTTATGCTTCGTGCGTTGACTTCTAAGGCCCTAACTATTCAATCTGTTGGACCAACGCCCTAGGGTGAAGCCTAGCTTGCTTGGAAAGTAGAGATGACCATAAGTTTCATACTGGTTGCAATTATTCGTTTTATACGATGGAAAAGCTGTTGTATTTATATCGTATTTTATGCTTCTGGCGTTGACTTCTTAGGCCGTAACTATTCGGTCTGGAGGAGCAACGCCCTGGTGTAAAACTTAGGTTGCCCGGAACGTAGAATTGGCCATCACTTTCAAACTGGTTGCAATTACTCCTGTTATATGATGGAAACACAGTTGTATTTTTATTGCATTTTATGCTTCGGGCGTTGACTTCTAAGGCCCTAACTATTCAATCTGTTGGAGCAACGCCCTAGGGTGAAGCCTAGGTTGCTCGGAAAGTAGAAATGACCATAAGTTTCATACTGGATGCAATTATTCGTTTTATACGATGGAAAAACTGTTGTATTTATATCGCATTTTATGCTTCTGGCGTTGACTTCTAAGGCACTATCTTTTCGATCTGGTGGAGCAACGCCCTAGAGCGAAGCCTAGGTTGCCCGGAACGTAGAATTGGCCATCACTTTCAAACTGGTTGCAATTATTCCTGTTATATGATGGAAACACTGTTGTATTTTTGCTGCATTTTATGCTTCGGGCGTTGACTTCTAAGGCCCTGACTATTCAATCTGTTGCAGCAACGCCCTAGGGTGAAGCCTAGCTTGCTCGGAAAGTAGAAATGACCATAAGTTTCATACTGGTTGCAATTACTCGTTTTATACGATGGAAAAGCTGTTGCATTTATATCGTATTTTATGTTTCTGGCGTTGACTTCTTGGGCCGTAACTATTTGGTCTGGTAGAGCAACGCCCTGGAGTGAAACCCAGGTTGCACGGAACGTAGAATTGGCCATCACTTTCAAACTGGTTGCAATCATTCCTGTTATATGATGGAAACACTGTTGTATTTTTTTTGCATTTTGTGGTTCGGGCGTTGACTTCTAAGGCCCTAACTATCCAATCCGTTCGAGCAACGCCCTAGAGTGAAGCCTAGCTTGCTGGGAAAGTAGAAATGACCATAAGTTTCATACTGGTTGCAATTACTCGTTTTATACGATGGAAAAGCTGTTGCATTCATATCGTATTTTATGCTTCTGGCGTTGACTTCTTGGGCCGTAACTATTCGGTCTGGTGGAGCAACGCCCTGGAGTGAAACCTAGGTTGCCCGGAACGTAGAATTGGCCATCACTTTCAAACTGGTTGTATTTATTCCTGTTATATGATGGAAACACTGTTGTATTTTTTTTGCATTTTATGTTTCGGGCGTTGACTTCTAGGGCCCTAACTATTCAATCCGTTGGTGCAACGCCCTAGGGTGAAGCCTAGGATGCTCTGAAAGTAGAAATGACCATAAGTTTCATACTGGTTGCAATTATTTGTTTTATACGATGGAAAAACTGTTGTATTTATATTGTATATTATGCTTCAGGCGTTGACTTCTAAGGCCCTAGCTGTTCGATCTAGTGGAGCAACGCCGTAGAGTGAAGCCTAGGTTGCCCGGAAGGTAGAATTGGCCATCACTTTCAAACTGGTTGCAATTATTCGTTTTATACGATGGAAAAACTGTTGTATTTATATTGTATTTTATGCTCCTGTCGTTGACTTCTAAGGCACGAACTATTCGATCTGGTGGAGCAACGCCCCAGAGTGAAGCCTAGGTTGCCCGGAACGTAGAATTGGCCATCACTTTCAAACTGGTTACAATTATTCCTGTTATATGATGGAAACACTGTTGTATTTTAACTGCATTTTATGCTTCGGGCGTTGACTTCTAAGGCCCTAACTATTCAATCTGTTGGAGCAACGCCCTAGGGTGAAGCCTATGTAGCTCGGAAAGTAGAAATGACCATAAGTTTCATACTGGTTGCAATTATTCGTTTTATACGATGGAAAAACTGTTGTATTTATATCGCATTTTATGCTTCTGGCGTTGACTTCTAAGGCACTATCCTTTCGATCTGGTGGAGCAACGCCCTAGGGCGAAGCCTAGGTTGCCAGGAACGTAGAATTGGCCATCACTTTCAAACTGGTTGCAATTATTCCTGTTATATGATGGATACACTGTTGTATTTTTATTGCATTTTATGCTTCGTGCGTTGACTTCTAAGGCCCTAACTATTCAATCTGTTGGACCAACGCCCTAGGGTGAAGCCTAGCTTGCTCGAAAGTAGAGATGACCATAAGTTTCATACTGGTTGCAATTATTCGTTTTATACGATGGAAAAGCTGTTGTATTTATATCGTATTTTATGCTTCGGGCGTTGACTTCTTAGGCCGTAACTATTCGGTCTGGTGGAGCAACGCCCTGGAGTGAAACCTAGGTTGCCCGGAACGTAGAATTGGCCATCACTTTCAAACTGGTTGCAATTATTCCTGATATATGATGGAAACACTGTTGTATTTTTTTTGCATTTTATGGTTCGGGCGTTGACTTCTAAGGCCCTAACTATTCAATCTGTTGGAGCAACACCCTAGGGTGAAGCCTAGGTTGCTCGGAAAGTAGAAATGTCCATAAGTTTCATACTGGTTGCAATTATTCGTTTTATACGATGAAAAAACTGTTGTATTTATATTGTATTTTATGCTTCTGGCGTTGACGTCTAAGGCACTAACTATTCGATCTGGTTGAGCAACGCCCTAGATTGAAGCCTAGGTTGCCCGGAAAGCAGAAATGACCATCACTTTCAAACTGGTTGCAATTATTCGTTTTATACGATGCAAAAACTGTTGTATTTATATTGTATTTTATGCTTCTGGCGTTGACTTCTAAGGCACCAACTATTCGATCTGGTGGAGCAACGCCCTAGAGTGAGGCCTAGGTTGCCCGGAACGTAGAATTGGCCATCACTTTCAAACTGGTTGCAATTATTCCTGTTATATGATGGATACACTGTTGTATTTTTATTGCATTTTATGCTTCGTGCGTTGACTTCTAAGGCCCTAACTATTCAATCTGTTGGACCAACGCCCTAGGGTGAAGCCTAGCTTGCTTGGAAAGTAGAGATGACCATAAGTTTCATACTGGTTGCAATTATTCGTTTTATACGATGGAAAAGCTGTTGTATTTATATCGTATTTTATGCTTCTGGCGTTGACTTCTTAGGCCGTAACTATTCGGTCTGGAGGAGCAACGCCCTGGTGTAAAACTTAGGTTGCCCGGAACGTAGAATTGGCCATCACTTTCAAACTGGTTGCAATTACTCCTGTTATATGATGGAAACACAGTTGTATTTTTATTGCATTTTATGCTTCGGGCGTTGACTTCTAAGGCCCTAACTATTCAATCTGTTGGAGCAACGCCCTAGGGTGAAGCCTAGGTTGCTCGGAAAGTAGAAATGACCATAAGTTTCATACTGGATGCAATTATTCGTTTTATACGATGGAAAAACTGTTGTATTTATATTGTATTTTATGCTTCTGGCGTTGACTTCTAAGGCCCTAGCTTTTCGATCTAGTGGAGCAACGCCCTAGAGTGAAGCCTAGGTTGCCCGGAACGTAGAAATGACCATCACTTTCAAACTGGTTGCAATTAATCCTGTTATACGATGGAAAAACTGTTGTATTTTTATTGCATTTTATGCTTCGGGCATTGACTTCTAAGGCCCAAACTATTCAATCTGTTGGAGCAACGCCCTAGGGTGAAGCCTAGGTTGCCCGGAAAGTAGAACTGACCATAGCTTTCATACTGGTGGCAATTATTCGTTTTATATGATGGAAAAACTGTTGTATTTATATGTATTTTATGCATCTGGCGATCACTTCTTAGGCCCGAACTATTCGATCTGGTGGAACAACGCCCTAGGGTGAAGCCTAGGTTGCCCGGAACGTAGAAATGAACATAACTTTTACACTGGTAGCAATTATTCGTTTTATACAATGGAAAAGCTGTTGTATTTATATCGTATTTTATGCTTCTGGCGTTGACTTCTAAGGCCGTAACTATTCGATCTGATGGAGCAACGCCCTAGAGTGACGCCTAGGGTGCTCGGAACGTAGAAATGACCATTACTTTCACACTGGTTGCAATTATTCCTCTTATACGATGGAAAAACTGTTGTATTTTAATTGTATTTTATGCTTTTAGCGATGAATTATAAGTCCCTAGCTATTCGATCTGGTGTAACAACGGCCTAGGGTGAAGCCTATGTCGCCCAGAACGTAGAAATGACCATAACTTTTACACTGGTAGCAATTATTCGTTTTATACAATGGAAAAACTGTTCTATTTATTTTGTATTTAATGCTTCGGGCGTTGGCTTCTAAGGCCCTAACTGTTTGACCTGGTGGAGCCACGCCCTATAGTGAAGCCTAGGTTGCCTGGTACGTAGAAATGACCGTCACTTTCAAACTGGTTGCAATTATACGTTTTATACCATGGAAAAGCAGTTGTATTTATATCGTATTCTATGCTTCTGACGTTGACTTCTTGGGCCCTAACTATTCCATCAGGTGGAACAACGCCCTAGGGTGAAGCCTAAGTTGCCCGGAAAGTAGAAATGACCATAACTTTCACACTGGTAGCAATTATTCGTTTTATACGATGGAAAAGCTGTTGTATTTATATCGTATTTTATGCTTCTGGCGTTGACTTCTAAGGCCCTAACTATTCAATCTGTTGGAGCAACGCCCTAGGGTGAAGCCTAGGTTGCTCGGAAAGTAGAAATGACCATAAGTTTCATACTGGATGCAATTATTCGTTTTATACGATGGAAAAACTGTTGTATTTATATCGCATTTTATGCTTCTGGCGTTGACTTCTAAGGCACTATCTTTTCGATCTGGTGGAGCAACGCCCTAGAGCGAAGCCTAGGTTGCCCGGAACGTAGAATTGGCCATCACTTTCAAACTGGTTGCAATTATTCCTGTTATATGATGGAAACACTGTTGTATTTTTGCTGCATTTTATGCTTCGGGCGTTGACTTCTAAGGCCCTGACTATTCAATCTGTTGCAGCAACGCCCTAGGGTGAAGCCTAGCTTGCTCGGAAAGTAGAAATGACGTTAAGTTTCATACTGGTTGCAATTATTCGTTTTATACGGTGGAAAAACTGTTGTATTTATATTGTATTTTATGCTTCTGGCGTTGACTTCTAAGGCCCTAGCTTTTCGATCTAGTGGAGCAACGCCCTAGAGTGAAGCCTAGGTTGCCCGGAACGCAGAAATGACCATCACTTTCAAACTGGTTGCAATTAATCCTGTTATACGATGGAAAAACTGTTGTATTTTTATTGCATTTTATGCTTCGGGCATTGACTTCTAAGGCCCAAACTATTCAATCTGTTGGAGCAACGCCCTAGGGTGAAGCCTAGGTTGCCCGGAAAGTAGAACTGACCATAGCTTTCATACTGGTGGCAATTATTCGTTTTATATGATGGAAAAACTGTTGTATTTATATGTATTTTATGCATCTGGCGATCACTTCTTAGGCCCGAACTATTCGATCTGGTGGAACAACGCCCTAGGGTGAAGCCTAGGTTGCCCGGAACGTAGAAATGAACATAACTTTTACACTGGTAGCAATTATTCGTTTTATACAATGGAAAAGCTGTTGTATTTATATCGTATTTTATGCTTCTGGCGTTGACTTCTAAGGCCGTAACTATTCGATCTGATGGAGCAACGCACTAGAGTGACGCCTAGGGTGCTCGGAACGTAGAAATGACCATTACTTTCACACTGGTTGCAATTATTCCTGTTATACGATGGAAAAACTGTTGTATTTTAATTGTATTTTATGCTTTTAGCGATGAATTATAAGTCCCTAGCTATTCGATCTGGTGTAACAACGGCCTAGGGTGAAGCCTATGTCGCCCAGAACGTAGAAATGACCATAACTTTTACACTGGTAGCAATTATTCGTTTTATACAATGGAAAAACTGTTCTATTTATTTTGTATTTAATGCTTCGGGCGTTGGCTTCTAAGGCCCTAACTGTTTGACCTGGTGGAGCCACGCCCTATAGTGAAGCCTAGGTTGCCTGGTACGTAGAAATGACCGTCACTTTCAAACTGGTTGCAATTATACGTTTTATACGATGGAAAAGCAGTTGTATTTATATCGTATTCTATGCTTCTGACGTTGACTTCTTGGGCCCTAACTATTCCATCAGGTGGAACAACGCCCTAGGGTGAAGCCTAAGTTGCCCGGAAAGTAGAAACGACCATAACTTTCACACTGGTAGCAATTATTCTTTTTATACGAGAGAAAAACTGTTGTATTTATTTTGTATTTTATGCTTCTGGCGTTGACTTCTTAGGTCCTAAATATTCGATCTGGTGGACCAACGCCCTAGAGTGAAGCCTAGGTTGCCCGGAACGTAGAAATGACTATTACCTTCACACTGGTTGTAGTTATTCCTGTCATACGATGGAAAGACTGTTGTATTTTTGTATCTTATGCTTCTGGCGTTGACTTCTTAGGCCCTAACTATTCGATCTGGTGGAGCAACGCCCTAGAGTGAGGCCTAGGTTGCCCGGAACATAGAAATGACCGTTACTTTCACAACATTTGCAAACGTTCGTCTTATAAGATGGAAAGCTGTTGTATTTATATTGTATTTTACGCTTCTGGCGTTGACTTCTAAGGCCGTAGCTATTCAATGTGGTGGAGCAACGCCCTAGAGTGAAGCCTAGGCAGCTCGGATCGTAGAAATGACCATAACTTTCACACTGGTTGCAATTATTCGTTTTATACAATGGAAAAGCTGTTCTATTTATTTTGTATTTTATGCTTCGGGCGTTGACTTCTAAGGCCCTAACGATTCGATCTGGTGGAGAAACGCCCTTGAGTGAAGTCTAGGTTGCCCGGAACGTAGAAATGACCATCACTTTCACACTGGTTGCAATTGTTCCTGTTATACGATGGCAAAACTGTTGTATCTTTATTGTATTTTATGCTTCGGCAATTGACTTCTAAGGCCCTAGCTATTCGATCTTTTGGAGCAAAGACCTAGAGTGAAGCCTAGGTTGCCCGAAACGTAGAAATGACCATTACTTTCACTCTGGTTGCAATTATTCATTCTATACGATGGAAAAACTGTTGTATTTTTATTATATTTTATGCTTCTGACGTTGACTTCTAAGGCCCTAACTCTTCGATCTGGTGGAACAACGCCCTAGGGTAAAGCCCAGGTTGCGCGGAACGTAGAAATGACCATAACTTTCACACTGGTAGCAATTATTCGTTTTTTACGATGGAAAAACTGTTTTATTTATTTTGTATTTTATGCTTCGGGCGTTGACTTCTAAGGCCCTAACTATACGATCTGGTGGAGCAACGCCCTAGAGTGAAGCCTAGGTTGCCCGGAACGTAGAAATGACCATAACTTCCACACTGTTTGCAATTATTCGTTTTATACGATGTAAAAGCTGTTGTATTTATATCGTATTTTACGCTTCTGACGTTGACTTCTTAGGCCCTAACTACTCGACCTGGAGGAACAACGCCCTAGAGTGAAACCTAGGTTGCCCGGAACCTAGAAATGACCATTACATTCACACTGGTTGCAATTATTCCTGTTACACGATGGAAAAACTGTTGAATTTTTATTGCATTTTATGCTTCTGGCTTTCACTTCTTAGGCCCTAACTTTTCGATCTGGAGGTACAACGGCCTAGGGTGAAGCCTACGTTGCCCCGAACGTAGAAATGACCATAACTTTCACACTGGTTGCAATTATTTGTTTTATACGATGGAAATGCTGTTGTATTTATATCGTATTTTATGCTTCGGGCTTAGACTTCTTAGGCCCTAACATTTCGATCTGGTGGAGCAACGCCCGACAGTGAAGCCTAGGTTGGCCGGAACGTAGAAATGACCATAGCTTTCACACTGGTTGCAATTATTTGTTTTATACGATGGAAAAGCTGTTGTATTTATATCGTATTTTATGCTTCTGCCGTTGACTTCTAAGGACCTAGCTATTCCGTCTGGTGGAGCAACGCCCTAGAGTGAAGCCTAGGTTGCCCGGAACGTAGAAATGACCATCACTTTCACACTGGTTGCAATTGTTCCTGTTATACGATGGCAAAACTGTTGTATCTTTATTGTATTTTATGCTTCGGCAATTGACTTCTAAGGCCCTAGCTATTCGATCTTTTGGAGCAAAGACCTAGAGTGAAGCCTAGGTTGCCCGAAACGTAGAAATGACCATTACTTTCACTCTGGTTGCAATTATTCATTCTATACGATGGAAAAACTGTTGTATTTTTATTATATTTTATGCTTCTGACGTTGACTTCTAAGGCCCTAACTCTTCGATCTGGTGGAACAACGCCCTAGGGTAAAGCCCAGGTTGCGCGGAACGTAGAAATGACCATAACTTTCACACTGGTAGCAATTATTCGTTTTTTACGATGGAAAAACTGTTTTATTTATTTTGTATTTTATGCTTCGGGCGTTGACTTCTAAAGCCCTAACTATACGATCTGGTGGAGCAACGCTCTAGAGTGAAGCCTAGGTTGCCCGGAACGTAGAAATGACTATTACCTTCACACTGGTTGTAGTTATTCCTGTCATACGATGGAAAGACTGTTGTATTTTTGTATCTTATGCTTCTGGCGTTGACTTCTTAGGCCCTAACTATTCGATCTGGTGGAGCAACGCCCTAGAGTGAGGCCTAGGTTGCCCGGAACATAGAAATGACCGTTACTTTCACAACATTTGCAAACGTTCGTCTTATAAGATGGAAAGCTGTTGTATTTATATTGTATTTTACGCTTCTGGCGTTGACTTCTAAGGCCGTAGCTATTCAATGTGGTGGAGCAACGCCCTAGAGTGAAGCCTAGGCAGCTCGGATCGTAGAAATGACCATAACTTTCACACTGGTTGCAATTATTCGTTTTATACAATGGAAAAGCTGTTCTATTTATTTTGTATTTTATGCTTCGGGCGTTGACTTCTAAGGCCCTAACGATTCGATCTGGTGGAGAAACGCCCTTGAGTGAAGTCTAGGTTGCCCGGAACGTAGAAATGACCATCACTTTCACACTGGTTGCAATTGTTCCTGTTATACGATGGCAAAACTGTTGTATCTTTATTGTATTTTATGCTTCGGCAATTGACTTCTAAGGCCCTAGCTATTCGATCTTTTGGAGCAAAGACCTAGAGTGAAGCCTAGGTTGCCCGAAACGTAGAAATGACCATTACTTTCACTCTGGTTGCAATTATTCATTCTATACGATGGAAAAACTGTTGTATTTTTATTATATTTTATGCTTCTGACGTTGACTTCTAAGGCCCTAACTCTTCGATCTGGTGGAACAACGCCCTAGGGTAAAGCCCAGGTTGCGCGGAACGTAGAAATGACCATAACTTTCACACTGGTAGCAATTATTCGTTTTTTACGATGGAAAAACTGTTTTATTTATTTTGTATTTTATGCTTCGGGCGTTGACTTCTAAGGCCCTAACTATACGATCTGGTGGAGCAACGCCCTAGAGTGAAGCCTAGGTTGCCCGGAACGTAGAAATGACCATAACTTCCACACTGTTTGCAATTATTCGTTTTATACGATGTAAAAGCTGTTGTATTTATATCGTATTTTATGCTTCTGACGTTGACTTCTTAGGCCCTAACTACTCGACCTGGAGGAGCAACGCCCTAGAGTGAAACCTAGGTTGCCCGGAACCTAGAAATGACCATTACATTCACACTGGTTGCAATTATTCCTGTTACACGATGGAAAAACTGTTGAATTTTTATTGCATTTTATGCTTCTGGCTTTCACTTCTTAGGCCCTAACTTTTCGATCTGGAGGTACAACGGCCTAGGGTGAAGCCTACGTTGCCCCGAACGTAGAAATGACCATAACTTTCACACTGGTTGCAATTATTTGTTTTATACGATGGAAATGCTGTTGTATTTATATCGTATTTTATGCTTCGGGCTTAGACTTCTTAGGCCCTAACATTTCGATCTGGTGGAGCAACGCCCGACAGTGAAGCCTAGGTTGGCCGGAACGTAGAAATGACCATAGCTTTCACACTGGTTGCAATTATTTGTTTTATACGATGGAAAAGCTGTTGTATTTATATCGTATTTTATGCTTCTGCCGTTGACTTCTAAGGACCTAGCTATTCCGTCTGGTGGAGCAACGCCCTAGAGTGAAGCCTAGGTTGCCCGGAACGTAGAAATGACCATCACTTTCACACTGGTTGCAATTGTTCCTGTTATACGATGGCAAAACTGTTGTATCTTTATTGTATTTTATGCTTCGGCAATTGACTTCTAAGGCCCTAGCTATTCGATCTTTTGGAGCAAAGACCTAGAGTGAAGCCTAGGTTGCCCGAAACGTAGAAATGACCATTACTTTCACTCTGGTTGCAATTATTCATTCTATACGATGGAAAAACTGTTGTATTTTTATTATATTTTATGCTTCTGACGTTGACTTCTAAGGCCCTAACTCTTCGATCTGGTGGAACAACGCCCTAGGGTAAAGCCCAGGTTGCGCGGAACGTAGGAATGACCATAACTTTCACACTGGTAGCAATTATTCGTTTTTTACGATGGAAAAACTGTTTTATTTATTTTGTATTTTATGCTTCGGGCGTTGACTTCTAAGGCCCTAACTATACGATCTGGTGGAGCAACGCCCTAGAGTGAAGCCTAGGTTGCCCGGAACGTAGAAATGACCATAACTTCCACACTGTTTGCAATTATTCGTTTTATACGATGTAAAAGCTGTTGTATTTATATCGTATTTTATGCTTCTGACGTTGACTTCTTAGGCCCTAACTACTCGACCTGGCGGAGCAACGCCCTAGAGTGAAACCTAGGTTGCCCGGAACCTAGAAATGACCATTACATTCACACTGGTTGCAATTATTCCTGTTACACGATGGAAAAACTGTTGAATTTTTATTGCATTTTATGCTTCTGGCTTTCACTTCTTAGGCCCTAACTTTTCGATCTGGAGGTACAACGGCCTAGGGTGAAGCCTACGTTGCCCCGAACGTAGAAATGACCATAACTTTCACACTGGTTGCAATTATTTGTTTTATACGATGGAAATGCTGTTGTATTTATATCGTATTTTATGCTTCGGGCTTAGACTTCTTAGGCCCTAACATTTCGATCTGGTGGAGCAACGCCCGACAGTGAAGCCTAGGTTGGCCGGAACGTAGAAATGACCATAGCTTTCACACTGGTTGCAATTATTTGTTTTATACGATGGAAAAGCTGTTGTATTTATATCGTATTTTATGCTTCTGCCGTTGACTTCTAAGGACCTAGCTATTCCGTCTGGTGGAGCAACGCCCTAGAGTGAAGCCTAGGTTGCTCGGAATGTAGAAATGACCATAACTTTCACACTGGTTGCAATTATTCGTTTTATACGATGGAAAAGCTGTTGCATCTTTATCGTATTTTGTGCTTCTGGCGTTGACTTCTTAGGCCGTAACTATTCGATCTGGTGGAGCACCGCCCTGGAGTGAAGCCTAGGTTGCCCGGAACGTAGAAATGACCACTACTATCACACTGGTTGCAAATTATTCCTGCTATACGATGGAAAAACTGTTGTATTTTTATTGCATTTTATGCTTCGGGCATTGACTTCTAAGGCCCTAGCTATTCAATCTGTTGGAGCAACGCCCTAGGGTGAAGCCTAGGTTGCCCGGAACGTAGAAATGACCATAACTTTCACACTGTTTGCAATTATTCCATTTATACGATGGAAAAGCTGTTGTATTTATATCGTATTTTATGTTTCTGGCGTTGACTTCTTAGGCCCTAGCTATTCGATCTAGTGGAACAACGCCGTATAGTGAAGCCTAGGTTGCCCGGAACGTAGAAATGACCATTACTTTCACAGTGTTTGCAATTAATCGTTTTATACGATGGAAAAACTGTTGTATTTTTATTGCATTTTATGCGTCTGGCGTTCACTTCTTATGCCCTAACTATTGGATCTGGTGGAACAACGCCCTAGGGTCAGGCCTAGGTTGCCCTGAACGTAGAAATGACCATAGCTTTTACACTCGTAGCAATTATTCGTTTTATACAATGGAAAAACCGTTCTATTTATTTTGTATTTTATGCTTCGGGCGTTAACTTCTAAGGCCCTAACTATTCGATCTGGTGGAGCAACGCCCTAGAGTGAAGCCTAGGTTGCTCGGATTGTAGAAATGACAATAACTTTCACACTGATTGCAATTATTCGTTTTATACAATTGAAAAACTGTTGCATCTTCATCGTATTTTATGCTTCTGGCGTTGACTTCTTAGGCCGTAACTATTCGATCTGGTGGTGCAGCGCCCTGGAGTGAAACCTGGGTTGCCCGGAACGTAGAAATGACCACTGCTATCACGCTGGTTGCAAATTATTCCTGCTATACGATGGAAAAACTGTTGTATTTTTATTGCATTTTATGCTTCTGGCGTTCACTTCTTAGGCCCTAACTATTCGATTTGGTGGAACAACGGCCTAGGATGAAGCCTAGGTTGCCCGGATCGTAGAAATGACTATTACTTTCACACTGTTTGCAATTATTCCTTTTATTCGATGGAACAGCTGTTGTATTTATATCGTATTTTATGCTTCTGGCGCTGACTTCTAAGGTCCTAACAATTCGATCTGGTGGAGCAACGCCCTAGAGTGAAGCCTAGGTTGCTCGGAATGTAGAAATGACCATAAGTTGCATACCGGCTGCAATTATTCGTTTTATACGATGGAAAAGCTGTTGCATCTTTATCGTATTTTATGCTTCTGGCGTTGACTTCTTAGGCCGTAACTATCCGATCTGGTGGAGCAACGCCCGACAGTGAAGCCTAGGTTGCACGGAACGTAGATATGACCATAACTTTCACACTGGTTGCAATTATTTGTTTTATACGATGGAAAAGCTGTTGTATTTATATCGTATTTTATGCTTCTGGCGTTGACTTCTAAGGACCTAACTATTCGGTCTGGTGGAGCAACGCCCCAGAGTGAAGCCTAGGTTGCTCGGAATGTAGAAATGACCATAACTTTCACACTGGTTGCAATTATTCGTTTTATACGATGGAAAAACTGTTGCATCTTTATCGTATTTTGTGCTTCTGGCGTTGACTTCTTAGGCCGTAACTATTCGATCTGGTGGAGCACCGCCATGGAGTGTAGCCTGGGTTGCCCGGAACGTAGAAATGACCATAACTTTCACACTGGTTGCTATTATTCGTTTTATACGATGGAAAAACTGTTATATTTATATTGTATTTAAGCTTCTGGCGTTGACTTCTGAGGCCGTTGCTATTCGATGTGGTGGAAGAACGCCATAGAGTGAAACCTAGGTAGCCCGGCTCGTAGAAATGTCCATATCTTTCACACTGTTTGCAATTTTTCGTTTTATACGATGGAAAAACTGTTTTATTTATTTTGTATTTTATGCTTTGGGCGTTGACTTCTAAGGCCCTAACTGTTTGATCTGGTGGAGCAACGCCCTAGAGTGAAGCCTAGGTTGCCTGGAACGTAGAAATGACCATCCCTTTCACACGGGTTGCAATTATTCCTGTTATAGGATGGAAAGACTGTTGTATTTTTATTGTATTTTATACTTCAGGCGTTGACTTCTGAGCCGTAGCTATCCGATGTGGTGGAAGAACGCCATACAGTGAAGCCTAGGTTGCCCGGAACGTAGAAATGACCATAACTTTCACACTGCTTGCAATTATTTGTTTTATACGATGGAAAAGCTGTTGTATTTATATCGTATTTTATGCTTCTGGCGTTGACTTCTTAGGCCCTAACTATTCCATCTGGTGGAACAACGCCCTAGAGTAAAGACCAGGTTGCGCGGAACGTAGAAATGACCATAACTTTCACACTGGTAGCAATTATTCGTTTGATACAATGGAAAAACTGTTCTATTTATTTTGTATTTAATGCTTCGGGCGTTGACTTCTAAGGCCCTAACTATTCGATCAGGTGGAGCAACGCCCTAGAGTGAAGCCTAGGTTGCCCGGAACGTAGAAATGACCATAGCTTTTACACTCGTAGCAATTATTCGTTTTATACAATGGAAAAACCGTTCTAATTATTTTGTATTTTATGCTTCGGGCGTTGACTTCTAAGCCCCTAACTATTCAATCTGTTGGAGCAAAGCCCTAGGGTGATGCCTAGGTTTCTCGGAAAGGAGAAATGACCATTAGTTTCATACTGGTTGCAATTATTCGTTTTATACGATGTAAAAACTGTTGTATTTATATTGTATTTTATGCTTCTGGCGATGACTTCTCAGGCCCTAATTATTCGATCTGGTGGAACAACGCCGTAGAGTGAAGCCTAGGTTGCCCGAACGTAGAAATGTCCATTACCTTCACACTGTTTGCAATTATTCCTTTTATACGATGGAAAAGCTGTTGTATTTATATCGTATTTTATGCTTCTGGCGTTGACTTCTAAGGACCTAACTATTCGATCTGGTGGAGCAACGCCCTAGAGTGAAGCCTAGGTTGCTCGGAATGTAGAAATGACCATAACTTTCACACTGGCAGCAATTATTCGTTTTATACGATGGAAAAACTGTTCTATTTGTTCTGTATTTTATGCTTCGGGCGTTGACTTCTAAGGCCCTAACTATTCAATCTGTTGGAGCAACGCCCTAGGGTGAAGCCTAGGTTGCGCGGAACGTAGAAATGACCATAACTTTCACACTGGTAGCAATTATTCGTTTTATACATTGGAAAAACTGTCCTATTTATATTGTATTTTATGCTTCTGGCGTTGACTACTTAGGCCCTAACTATTCGATCTTGTGGAACAACGCCCTAGAGTGAAGCCTAGGTTGCCTGGAACGTAGAAATGACCATCACTTTCACACGGGTTGCAATTATTCCTGTTATAGGATGGAAAGACTGTTGTATTTTTATTGTATTTTATTCTCCTGGTGTTGACTTCTTAGGCCCTAACTATTCGATCTGGTGGAACAACGCCGTAGAGTGAAGCCTAGGTTGCCCGGAACGTAGAAATGACCATTACCTTCACACTGTTTGCAATTATTCCTTTTATACGATGGAACAGCTGTTGTATTTATATCGTATTTTATGCTTCTGGGGTTGACTTCTAAGGCCCTAAATATTCGATCTGGTGGAGCAATGCCTCAGAGTTAAGTCTAGGATGCCCGAAACGCCGAAATGATCATTACTTTCACGCTTGTTGCAATTATTCCTGTTATACGATGAAAAGACTGTTGTATTTTTATTGTATTTTCTGCTTCAGGCGTGCACTTCTGAGGCCGTAGCTATTCGATGTGGTGGAAGAACACCATACAGTGAAGCCTAGGTTGCCCGGAACGTAGAAATGTCCACTACCTTCACACTGTTTGCAATTATTCATTTAATACGATGGAAATGCTGTTGTATTTATATCGTATTTTATGCTTCGGGCGTAGACTTCTTAGGCCCTAACATTTCGATCTGGTGGAGCAACGCCCGACAGTGAAGCCTAGGTTGCCCGGAACGTAGATATGACCATAACCTTCACACAGGTTGCAATTATTCGTTTTATACGGTGTAAAGGCTGTTGTATTTATTTTGTATTTTACTCTTCTGGTGTTGACTTCTTAGGCCCTCACTATTCGATCTGGTTTAACAACGCCGTAGAGTGAAGCCTAGGTTGCCCGGAACGTAGAAATGACCATTACTTTCACACTGTTTGCAATTATTCATTTAATACGATGGAAATGCTGTTGTATTTATATCGTATTTTATGCTTCGGGCGTTGACTTCTTAGGCCCTAACATTTCGATCTGGTGGAGCAACGCCCGACAGTGAAGCCTAGGTTGCACGGAACGTAGATATGACCATAACCTTCACACAGGTTGCAATTATTCGTTTTATACGGTGTAAAGGCTGTTGTATTTATTTTGTATTTTATTCATCTGGTGTTGACTTCTTAGGACCTAACTATTCGATCTGGTGGAACAACGCCGTAGAGTGAAGCCTAGGTTGCCCGAACGTAGAAATGACCATTACTTTCACACTGTTTGCAATTATTCCTTTTATACGATGGAAAAGCTGTTGTCTTTATATCGTATTTTATGCTTCTGGCGTTGACTTCTAAGGACCTAACTATTCGATCTGGTGGAGCAACGCCCTAGAGTGAAGCCTAGGTGGCTCGGAATGTAGAAATGACCATAACTTTCACACTGATTGCAATTATTCTTTTTATACGATGGAAAAACTGTTGCATCTTCATCGTATTTTATGCTTCTGGCGTTGACTTCTTAGGCCGTAACTATTCGATCTGGTGGGACAACGGCCTAGGGTGAAGCCTAGGTTGCCCGGAACGTAGAAATGACCATAACTTTCACACTGGTTGCAATTATTTGTTTTATACGATGGAAAAGCTGTTGTATTTATATCGTATTTTATGCTTCTGGAGTTGACTTCTAAGGACCTAACTATTCGGTCTGGTGGAGCAACGCCCTAGAGTGAAGCCTAGGTTGCTCGGAATGTAGAAATGACCATAACTTTCACACTGGTTGCAATTATTCGTTTTATACGATGGAAAAACTGTTGCATCTTTATCGTATTTTGTGCTTCTGGCGTTGACTTCCTAGGCCGTAACTATTCGATCTGGTGGAGAACCGCCATGGAGTGAAGCCTGGGTTGCCCGGAACGTAGAAATAACCATAACTTTCACACTGGTTGCTATTATTCGTTTTATACGATGGAAAAACTGTTATATTTATATTGTATTTAAGCTTCTGGCGTTGACTTCTGAGGCCGTTGCTATTCGATGTGGTGGAAGAACGCCATAGAGTGAAACCTAGGTAGCCCGGCTCGTAGAAATGTCCATATCTTTCACACTGTTCGCAATTTTTTGTTTTATACGATGGAAAAACTGCTTTATTTATTTTGTATTTTATGCTTCGGGCGTTGACTTCTAAGGCCCTAACTATTCGATCTGGTGGAGCAACGCCCTAGAGTGCAGCCTAGATTGCCCGGAACGTTGAAATGACCATAGCTTTTACACTGGTAGCAATTATTCGTTTTATACGATGGAAAAGCTGTTGTATTTATATCGTATTTTATGCTTCTGGCGTTGACTTCTTAGGCCCTAACTATTCGATCTGGTGGAACAACGCCGTAGAGTGAAGCCTAGGTTGCCCGGAACGTAGAAATGACCATTACTTTCACACTGTTTGCAATTATTCGTTTTATACGATGGAAGAACTGTTGTATTTTTATTGCATTTTATGCGTCTGGCGTTCACTTCTTAGGCCCTAACTATTGGATCTGGTGGAACAACGCCCTAGGGTCAAGCCTAGGTTGCCCGGAACGTAGAAATGACCATAGCTTTTACACTCGTAGCAATTATTCGTTTTATACAATGGAAAAACCGTTCTAATTATTTTGTATTTTATGCTTCGGGCGTTGACTTCTAAGACCCTAACTATTCAATCTGTTGGAGCAACGCCCTGGAGTGAAACCTGGTTTGCCCGGAACGTAGAAATGACCACTACTATCACACTGGTTGCAAATTATTCCTGCCATACGATGGAAAAACTGTTGTATTTTTATTGCATTTTATGCTTCTGGCGTTCACTTCTTAGGCCCTAACTATTCGATCTGGTGGAACAACGGCCTAGGGTGAAGCCTACGTTGCCCGGAACGTAGAAATGACCACTACTATCACACTGTTTGCAATTATTCATTTAATACGATGGAAATGCTGTTGTATTTATATCGTATTTTATGCTTCGGGCGTAGACTTCTTAGGCCCTAACATTTCGATCTGGTGGAGCAACGCCCGACAGTGAAGCCTAGGTTGCCCGGAACGTAGATATGACCATAACCTTCACACAGGTTGCAATTATTCGTTTTATACGGTGTAAAGGCTGTTGTATTTATTTTGTATTTTATTCTTCTGGTGTTGACTTCTTAGGCCCTCACTATTCGATCTGGTTTAACAACGCCGTAGAGTGAAGCCTAGGTTGCCCGGAACGTAGAAATGACCATTACTTTCACACTGTTTGCAATTATTCCTTTTATACGATGGAAAAGCTGTTGTATTAAATCGTATTTTATGCTTCTGGCGTTGACTTCTTAGGCCCTAACTATTCAATCTGTTGGAGCAAAGCCCTAGGGTGAAGCCTAGGTTGCTCGGAAAGTAGAAATGACCATAAGTTTCATACTGGTTGCAATTATTCGTTTTATACGATAGAAAAACTGTTGTATTTATATTGTATTTTATGCATCTGGCGTTGACTTCTCAGGACCTAATTATTCGATCTGGTGGAGCAATGCCTCAGAGTTAAGTCTAGGATGCCCGTAACGCCGAAATGATCATTACTTTCACGCTTGTTGCAATTATTCCTGTTATGCGATGAAAAGACTGTTGTATTTTTATTGTATTTTGTGCTTCAGGCGTGGACTTCTGAGGCCGTAGCTATTCGGTGTGGTGGAAGAACGCCATACAGTGAAGCCTAGGTTGCCCGGAACGTAGAAATGACCACTACATTCACACTGTTTGCAATTATTCATTTAATACGATGGAAATGCTGTTGTATTTATATCGTATTTTATGCTTCGGGCGTTGACTTCTTAGGCGCTAACATTTCGATCTGGTGGTGCAACACCCGACAGTGAAGCCTAGGCTGCACGGAACGTAGATATGACCATAACCTTCACACTGGTTGCAATTATTTGTTTTATACGATGGAAAAGCTGTTGTATTTATATCGTATTTTATGCTTCTGCCGTTGACTTCTAAGGACCTAGCTATTCGGTCTGGTGGAGCAACGCCCTAGAGTGAAGCCTAGGTTGCTCGGAATGTAGAAATGACCATAACTTTCACACTGGTTGCAATTATTCGTTTTATACGATGGAAAAGCTGTTGCATCTTTATCGTATTTTGTGCTTCTGGCGTTGACTTCTTAGGCCGTAACTATTCGATCTGGTGGAGCACCGCCCTGGAGTGAAGCCTAGGTTGCCCGGAACGTAGAAATGACCACTACTATCACACTGGTTGCAAATTATTCCTGCTATACGATGGAAAAACTGTTGTATTTTTATTGCATTTTATGCTTCGGGCATTGACTTCTAAGGCCCTAGCTATTCAATCTGTTGGAGCAACGCCCTAGGGTGAAGCCTAGGTTGCCCGGAACGTAGAAATGACCATAACTTTCACACTGTTTGCAATTATTCCATTTATACGATGGAAAAGCTGTTGTATTTATATCGTATTTTATGGTTCTGGCGTAGACTTCTTAGGCCCTAGCTATTCGATCTAGTGGAACAACGCCGTATAGTGAAGCCTAGGTTGCCCGGAACGTAGAAATGACCATTACTTTCACAGTGTTTGCAATTAATCGTTTTATACGATGGAAAAACTGTTGTATTTTTATTGCATTTTATGCGTCTGGCGTTCACTTCTTATGCCCTAACTATTGGATCTGGTGGAACAACGCCCTAGGGTCAGGCCTAGGTTGCCCTGAACGTAGAAATGACCATAGCTTTTACACTCGTAGCAATTATTCGTTTTATACAATGGAAAAACCGTTCTATTTATTTTGTATTTTATGCTTCGGGCGTTAACTTCTAAGGCCCTAACTATTCAATCTGTTGGAGCAAAGCCCTAGGGTGAAGCCTAGGTTGCTCGGAAAGTAGAAATGACCATAAGTTTCATACTGGTTGCAATTATTCGTTTTATACGATGGAAAAACTGTTGTATTTATATTGTATTTTATGCTTCTGGCGTTGACTTCTCCGGCCCTAATTATTCGATCTGGTGGAACAACGCCGTAGAGTGAAGCCTAGGTTGCCCGAACGTAGAAATGACCATTACTTTCACACTGTTTGCAATTATTCCTTTTATACGATGGTAAAGCTGTTGTCTTTATATCGTATTTTATGCTTCTGGCGTTGACTTCTAAGGACCTAACTATTCGATCTGGTGGAGCAACGCCCTAGAGTGAAGCCTAGGTGGCTCGGAATGTAGAAATGACCATAACTTTCACACTGATTGCAATTATTCTTTTTATACGATGGAAAAACTGTTGCATCTTCATCGTATTTTATGCATCTGGCGTTGACTTCTCAGGGTGTAACTATTCGATCTGGTGGGACAACGGCCTAGGGTGAAGCCTAGGTTGCCCGGAACGTAGAAATGACCATAACTTTCACACTGGTTGCAATTATTTGTTTTATACGATGGAAAAGCTGTTGTATTTATATCGTATTTTATGCTTCTGGCGTTGACTTCTAAGGACCTAACTATTCGGTCTGGTGGAGCAAAGCCCCAGAGTGAAGCCTAGGTTGCTCGGAATGTAGAAATGACCATAACTTTCACACTGGTTGCAATTATTCGTTTTATACGATGGAAAAACTGTTGCATCTTTATCGTATTTTGTGCTTCTGGCGTTGACTTCTTAGGCCGTAACTATTCGATCTGGTGGAGCACCGCCATGGAGTGTAGCCTGGGTTGCCCGGAACGTAGAAATGACCATAACTTTCACACTGGTTGCTATTATTCGTTTTATACGATGGAAAAACTGTTATATTTATATTGTATTTAAGCTTCTGGCGTTGACTTCTGAGGCCGTTGCTATTCGATGTGGTGGAAGAACGCCATAGAGTGAAACCTAGGTAGCCCGGCTCGTAGAAATGTCCATATCTTTCACACTGTTTGCAATTTTTCGTTTTATACGATGGAAAAACTGTTTTATTTATTTTGTATTTTATGCTTTGGGCGTTGACTTCTGAGGCCCTAACTATTCGATCTGGTGGAGCAACGCCCTAGAGTGCAGCCTAGATTGCCCGGAACGTTGAAATGACCATAACTATCACACTGGTTGCTATCATTCGTTTAATATGATTGAAAAACTGTTGTATTTATATTGTATTTCATGCTTCTGGCGTTCACTTCTTAGGCCCTAACTATTCGATCTGGTGGAACAACGGCCTAGGGTGAAGTCTAGGTTGCCCGGAACGTAGAAATGACCATAACTTTTACACTGGTAGCAATTATTCGTTTTATACAATGGAAAAACTGTTCTATTTATTTTGTATTTAATGCTTCGGGCGTTGACTTCTAAAGCCCTAACTGTTTGATCTGGTGGAGCAACGCCCTAGAGTGAAGCCTAGGTTGCCTGGAACGTAGAAATGACCATCCCTTTCACACGGGTTGCAATTATTCCTGTTATAGGATGGAAAGACTGTTGTATTTTTATTGTATTTTATACTTCAGGCGTTGACTTCTGAGCCGTAGCTATCCGATGTCGTGGAAGAACGCCATACAGTGAAGCCTAGGTTGCCCGGAACGTAGAAATGACCATAACTTTCACACTGCTTGCAATTATTTGTTTTATACGATGGAAAAGCTGTTGTATTTATATCGTATTTTATGCTTCTGGCGTTGACTTCTTAGGCCCTAACTATTCCATCTGGTGGAACAACGCCCTAGAGTAAAGACCAGGTTGCGCGGAACGTAGAAATGACCATAACTTTCACACTGGTAGCAATTATTCGTTTGATACAATGGAAAAACTGTTCTATTTATTTTGTATTTAATGCTTCGGGCGTTGACTTCTAAGGCCCTAACTATTCGATCAGGTGGAGCAACGCCCTAGAGTGAAGCCTAGGTTGCCCGGAACGTAGAAATGACCATAGCTTTTACACTCGTAGCAATTATTCGTTTTATACAATGGAAAAACCGTTCTAATTATTTTGTATTTTATGCTTCGGGCGATGACTTCTAAGCCCCTAACTATTCAATCTGTTGGAGCAAAGCCCTAGGGTGATGCCTAGGTTTCTCGGAAAGGAGAAATGACCATTAGTTTCATACTGGTTGCAATTATTCGTTTTATACGATGTAAAAACTGTTGTATTTATATTGTATTTTATGCTTTTGGCGTTGACTTCTCAGGCCCTAATTATTCGATCTGGTGGAACAACGCCGTAGAGTGAAGCCTAGGTTGCCCGAAGGTAGAAATGTCCATTACCTTCACACTGTTTGCAATTATTCCTTTTATACGATGGAAAAGCTGTTGTATTTATATCGTATTTTATGCTTCTGGCGTTGACTTCTAAGGACCTAACTATTCGATCTGGTGGAGCAACGCCCTAGAGTGAAGCCTAGGTTGCTCGGAATGTAGAAATGACCATAACTTTCACACTGGCAGCAATTATTCGTTTTATACGATGGAAAAACTGTTCTATTTGTTCTGTATTTTATGCTTCGGGCGTTGACTTCTAAGGCCCTAACTATTCAATCTGTTGGAGCAACGCCCTAGGGTGAAGCCTAGGTTGCGCGGAACGTAGAAATGACCATAACTTTCACACTGGTAGCAATTATTCGTTTTATACATTGGAAAAACTGTTCTATTTATATTGTATTTTATGCTTCTGGCGTTGACTACTTAGGCCCTAACTATTCGATCTTGTGGAACAACGCCCTAGAGTGAAGCCTAGGTTGCCTGGAACGTAGAAATGACCATCACTTTCACACGGGTTGCAATTATTCCTGTTATAGGATGGAAAGACTGTTGTATTTTTATTGTATTTTATTCTCCTGGTGTTGACTTCTTAGGCCCTAACTATTCGATCTGGTGGAACAACGCCGTAGAGTGAAGCCTAGGTTGCCCGGAACGTAGAAATGACCATTACCTTCACACTGTTTGCAATTATTCCTTTTATACGATGGAACAGCTGTTGTATTTATATCGTATTTTATGCTTCTGGGGTTGACTTCTAAGGCCCTAAATATTCGATCTGGTGGAGCAATGCCTCAGAGTTAAGTCTAGGATGCCCGAAACGCCGAAATGATCATTACTT
This sequence comes from Calliopsis andreniformis, assembly GCF_051401765.1. NCBI lineage: Eukaryota > Metazoa > Arthropoda > Insecta > Hymenoptera > Andrenidae > Calliopsis > Calliopsis andreniformis. Next base: position 14,197,338 of record NW_027480429.1, on the reverse strand, counting down.
TCACGCTTGTTGCAATTATTCCTGTTATACGATGAAAAGACTGTTGTATTTTTATTGTATTTTCTGCTTCAGGCGTGCACTTCTGAGGCCGTAGCTATTCGATGTGGTGGAAGAACACCATACAGTGAAGCCTAGGTTGCCCGGAACGTAGAAATGTCCACTACCTTCACACTGTTTGCAATTATTCATTTAATACGATGGAAATGCTGTTGTATTTATATCGTATTTTATGCTTCGGGCGTAGACTTCTTAGGCCCTAACATTTCGATCTGGTGGAGCAACGCCCGACAGTGAAGCCTAGGTTGCCCGGAACGTAGATATGACCATAACCTTCACACAGGTTGCAATTATTCGTTTTATACGGTGTAAAGGCTGTTGTATTTATTTTGTATTTTACTCTTCTGGTGTTGACTTCTTAGGCCCTCACTATTCGATCTGGTTTAACAACGCCGTAGAGTGAAGCCTAGGTTGCCCGGAACGTAGAAATGACCATTACTTTCACACTGTTTGCAATTATTCATTTAATACGATGGAAATGCTGTTGTATTTATATCGTATTTTATGCTTCGGGCGTTGACTTCTTAGGCCCTAACATTTCGATCTGGTGGAGCAACGCCCGACAGTGAAGCCTAGGTTGCACGGAACGTAGATATGACCATAACCTTCACACAGGTTGCAATTATTCGTTTTATACGGTGTAAAGGCTGTTGTATTTATTTTGTATTTTATTCATCTGGTGTTGACTTCTTAGGACCTAACTATTCGATCTGGTGGAACAACGCCGTAGAGTGAAGCCTAGGTTGCCCGAACGTAGAAATGACCATTACTTTCACACTGTTTGCAATTATTCCTATTATACGATGGAAAAGCTGTTGTCTTTATATCGTATTTTATGCTTCTGGCGTTGACTTCTAAGGACCTAACTATTCGATCTGGTGGAGCAACGCCCTAGAGTGAAGCCTAGGTGGCTCGGAATGTAGAAATGACCATAACTTTCACACTGATTGCAATTATTCTTTTTATACGATGGAAAAACTGTTGCATCTTCATCGTATTTTATGCTTCTGGCGTTGACTTCTTAGGCCGTAACTATTCGATCTGGTGGGACAACGGCCTAGGGTGAAGCCTAGGTTGCCCGGAACGTAGAAATGACCATAACTTTCACACTGGTTGCAATTATTTGTTTTATACGATGGAAAAGCTGTTGTATTTATATCGTATTTTATGCTTCTGGCGTTGACTTCTAAGGACCTAACTATTCGGTCTGGTGGAGCAACGCCCTAGAGTGAAGCCTAGGTTGCTCGGAATGTAGAAATGACCATAACTTTCACACTGGTTGCAATTATTCTTTTTATACGATAGAAAAACTGTTGTATTTTTATAGTATTTTATGCTTCTGTCGTTGAGTTCTTAGGCCCTAGCTATTCGATCTGGTGGCACAACGCACTAGAGTGAAGCCTAGGTTGCACGGAACGTAGAAATGGCCATAACTTTCACACTGGTTGCATTTATTCGTTTTATACAATGGAAAAACTGTTCTATATATTTTGTATTTTATGCTTCGGGCGTCGACTACTAAGGCCCTAAGTATTCGATGTTGTGGATCAACGCCCTAGAGTGAAGCCTAGGTTGCCCGGAACGTAGAAATGACCATAGCTTTCACACTGGTTGCAATTAGTCGTTTTATGCGATGGAAAAGCTGTTGTATTTATATTGTATTTTATGCTTCAGGCGTTGACTTCTAAGGTCGCAGCTATTCGATGTGGTGGAGCAACACCCTAGAGCCAAGCCTTGGTTGCACGGAACGTAGAAATGTCCATTACCTTCACAGGGGTTGCAATTACTCCTGTTATACGATGGAAGGACTGTTGTATATTTATTGTATTTTATGGTTCTGGCGTTGACTTCTTAGGCCCTAGCTATTCGATCTCGTGGTGCAACGTCCAAGAGTGAAGCGTATGTTGCCCGAAACATAGAAATGTCCATTACTTTCACACTGTTTGTAATTATTCTTTTTATACGATGTAAAAACTGTTGTATTTTTATTGTATTTTATGCGTCTGGAGTTGTTTTCTAATGCCCTAACTATTCGACCTTGTTGTGCAATATCCTAGAGCGAAGCCTAGGTTGCCCGCAACGTAGTAATGACCATTACATTCACACTGGTTGCAATTATTCCTGTTATACGATGGAAGGACTGTTGTATTTTTACTGTATCTTATGTGTCTGGAGTTGTTTTCTTAGGCCCTAGCTATTCGACCTGCTGGTGCAACGCCCTAGTGCGAATCCTTGGTTGCACGGAACGTAGAAATGCCCATTACTTTCACACTGGTTGCAATTATTCCTGTTATACGATGGAACAACTGTTGTATTTTTATTATATTTCATGCTTCTGGCGCTGACGTCTAAGTCCCTAGCTATTCGATCTGGTGCAGCAACGCCCTAGTGTGACGCCTAGGTGGCTCGGAATGTAGAAATGACCATAACTTTCACACTGATTGCAATTATTCTTTTTATACGATGGAAAAACTGTTGCATCTTCATCGTATTTTATACTTCTGGCGTTGAATTCTAAGTCCCTAACTATTCGATCTGGTGGAGCAACGCCCTAGAGTCAAGCCTAGGTTGCCGGAATGTAGAAATGACCATCACTTTCACACTGGTTGCAATTATTCGCTTAATATGATGGAAAAACTGTTGTATTTATATTGTATTTTATACTTCTGGCGTTGACTTCTTAGGCCCTAACTATGCGATCTGGTCGAGCAACGCCCTAGAGTGAAGCCTAGGTTACCCGGAACGTAGAAATGACCAGTACTTTCACACTGGCTGCAATTATTCCTGTTATACTATGGAAAGATTGTTGTATTTTTATTGTGTTTTTTGCTTCAGGGGGTTGACTTCTCAGGCGCTAACTATTCGATCTGGTGCAGCAACGCCCTAGAGTGAAGCCTAGGTTACACGGAACGTAGAAATGACCAGTACTTTCACACTGGATGCAATTATTCCTGTTTACGATGGAAAAACTGTTGTATTTTTATTGTATTTTATGATTCTGGCGTTGACTACTAAGTCCTTAGCTATTTGATCTGGTGGAACAACGCCCTAGAGTGAAGCCTGGGTTGTCCAGAACGTAGAAATGACCATACCTTTCACACTGTTTCCAAATATACATTATATACGATGAAAAGCTGCTGTATTTATATTGTATTTTATGCGTCTGGCGTTGGCTTCTTAGGCCCTAACAGTTTGATCTGGTGGAGCACCACCCTAGAGTGAAGCCTAGGTTGCCCGGAACGTAGAAAAGACCATTACCTTCACACTGGGTGCATTCTTCCTGTTATACGATGGAAGGACTGTTGTACTTTTATTGTATTTTATGCTTTGGGCGTTGACTTCTAAGGCCCTAGCTATTCGGTTTGGTGGAGCAACGCCCTAGAGAGAAGCCTAGGGTGCCCGAAACGTAGAAATGGCCATAACCTTCACACTGTTTGCAATTATACATTTTATACGATGGAAAAGCTGTTGTATTTATATTGTATTTTATGCTTCTGGCGTCGATTTCTTAGGCCCTAACTATTCCATCTGGTGGAGCAACGCCCTAGGGTGAAGCCTACATTGCCCGGAACGTTGAAATGACCATAACTTTCACACTGGTTGCAATTATTCGTTTTATAAGATGGAAAAACTGTTGTATTTATATTGTATTTTATGCTTCTTGCGTTGACTTCTAAGGCCCTACGTATTCGATCTGGTGGAGCAATGCCTCACTGTTAAATCTAGGACGCCCGAAACGTCGAAATGATCATTACTTTCACACTGGTTTCAATTATTCATGTTATACGATGGAAAAACTGTTCCATTTGTATTGTATTTTATGCTTCTGACGTTAACTTCTTAGGCCCTAACTATTCGATCTGGTGGAGCAACGCCCTAGAGTGCAGCCTAGATTGCCCGGAACGTTGAAATGACCATAGCTTTTACACTGGTAGCAATTATTCGTTTTATACGATGGAAAAGCTGTTGTATTTATATCGTATTTTATGCTTCTGGCGTTGACTTCTTAGGCCCTAACTATTCGATCTGGTGGAACAACGCCGTAGAGTGAAGCCTAGGTTGCCCGGAACGTAGAAATGACCATTACTTTCACACTGTTTGCAATTATTCGTTTTATACGATGGAAAAACTGTTGTATTTTTATTGCATTTTATGCGTCTGGCGTTCACTTCTTAGGCCCTAACTATTGGATCTGGTGGAACAACGCCCTAGGGTCAAGCCTAGGTTGCCCGGAACGTAGAAATGACCATAGCTTTTACACTCGTAGCAATTATTCGTTTTATACAATGGAAAAACCGTTCTAATTATTTTGTATTTTATGCTTCGGGCGTTGACAACTAAGACCCTAACTATTCAATCTGTTGGAGCAACGCCCTGGAGTGAAACCTGGGTTGCCCGGAACGTAGAAATGACCACTACTATCACACTGGTTGCAAATTATTCCTGCTATACGATGGAAAAACTGTTGTATTTTTATTGCATTTTATGCTTCTGGCGTTCACTTCTTAGGCCCTAACTATTCGATCTGGTGGAACAACGGCCTAGGGTGAAGCCTACGTTGCCCGGAACGTAGAAATGACCATAACTTTCACACTGGCTGCAATTATTTGTTTTATACGATGGAAAAGCTGTTGTATTTATATCGTATTTTATGCTTCTGGCGTTGACTTCTTAGGCCCTAACTATTCCATCTGGTGGAACAACGCCCTAGAGTAAAGCCCAGGTTGCGCGGAACGTAGAAATGACCATAACTTTCACACTGGTAGCAATTATTCGTTTTATACATTGGAAAAACTGTTGTATTTATATTGTATTTTATGCTTCTGGGGTTGACTTCTAAGGCCCTAAATATTCGATCTGGTGGAGCAATGCCTCAGAGTTAAGTCTAGGATGCCCGAAACGCCGAAATGATCATTACTTTCACGCTTGTTGCAATTTTTCCTGTCATACGATGAAAAGACTGTTGTATTTTTATTGTATTTTATGCTTCAGGCGTGGACTTCTGAGGCCGTAGCTATTCGATGTGGTGGAAGAACGCCATACAGTGAAGCCTAGCTTGCCCGGAACGTAGAAATGACCACTACTTTCACACTGTTTGCAATTATTCATTTAATACGATGGAAATGCTGTTGTATTTATATCGTATTTTATGCTTCGGGCGTAGACTTCTTAGGCCCTAACATTTCGATCTGGTGGAGCAACGCCCGACAGTGAAGCCTAGGTTGCCCGGAACGTAGATATGACCATAACCTTCACACAGGTTGCAATTATTCGTTTTATACGGTGTAAAGGCTGTTGTATTTATTTTGTATTTTATTCTTCTGGTGTTGACTTCTTAGGACCTAACTATTCGATCTGGTGGAACAACGCCGTAGAGTGAAGCCTAGGTTGCCCGAACGTAGAAATGACCATTACTTTCACACTGTTTGCAATTATTCCTTTTATACGATGGAAAAGCTGTTGTCTTTATATCGTATTTTATGCTTCTGGCGTTGACTTCTAAGGACCTAACTATTCGATCTGGTGGAACAACGCCGTAGAGTGAAGCCTAGGTTGCCCGAACGTAGAAATGACCATTACTTTCACACTGTTTGCAATTATTCCTTTTATACGATGGAAAAGCTGTTGTCTTTATATCGTATTTTATGCTTCTGGCGTTGACTTCTAAGGACCTAACTATTCGATCTGGTGGAGCAACGCCCTAGAGTGAAGCCTAGGTGGCTCGGAATGTAGAAATGACCAGTACTTTCACACTGGCTGCAATTATTCTTTTTATACTATGGAAAGATTGTTGTATTTTTATTGTGTTTTTTGCTTCAGGGGGTTGACTTCTCAGGCGCTCACTATTCGATCTGGTGGAGCGACACCCTAGAGCGAGGCCTAGGTTGCCCGGAACGTAGAAATGACCATTACTTTCACACTGGTTGGAATTATTCCTGCTATACGATGGAAGGACTGTTGTATTTTTATAGTATTTTATGCTTCTGGCGTTGACTTCTTAGGCCCTAGCTATTCAATCTGGTGGCACAAAGCACTAGAGTGAAGCCTTGGTTGCACGGAACGTAGAAATGACCATAACTTTCACACTGGTTGCAATTATTCGTTTTATGCGATGGAAAAATTGTTGTATTTATATTGTATTTTATGCTTCTGGAGTTGACTTCTTAGGTCCTAACTACTCGATCTGGTGGAGCAACACCCTAGAGGGAAGCCTAGGTTGCCCGGAACGTTGAAATGACCATAACTTTCATACTGGTAGCAATTATTCGTTATATACAATGGAAAAACTGTTCTATTTATTTTGTATTTTATGCTTCTGGCGTTGACTTCTAAGGCCATAACTTTTCCATCTGGTGGAGCAACGCCATAGAGTGAAGCGTAGGTTGCCCGGAACGTAGAAATGACCATTATATTCACACTAGTTGCAATTATTCCTGTTATACGATGGAAACTGTTGTATTTTTATTGTATTTTATGCTTCTGGCGTTGAATCCTAAGTCCCTAGCTATTCGATCTGGTGGAGCAACGCCCTATACTGAAGCCCAGGTTGCCCGGAACGTAGAAATGACCATTACATTCACACTGGTTGCAATTATTCCTGTTATACGATGGACAGCTGTTTTATGTTTATTATATTTTATGCTTCTGGCGCTGACCTCTAAGTCCCTAGGTATTCGATCAGGTGGAGCAACACCCTAGAGTGAAGTCTTGGTTGCCCGGAACGTAGAAATGACCATTACTTTCACACTGGTTGCAATTACTCATGCTATACGATGGAGAAACTGTTGTATTTTTACTGTATTTTATGTTTCAGGTGCTGACTTCTAAGGTCGTAGCTATTCGATCTCGTGGGGCAACGTCCAATAGTGAAGCGTATGTTGCCCGAAGCGTAGAAATGACCATTACTTTCAGACTGGTTGCAATTATTCTTTTTATACGAAGGAAAAACTGATTAGTTTTTATTGTATTTTATGCTTCTGGCGTTGAATTGTAAGTCCCTAACTATTCGATCTGGTGGAGCAACGCCCTAGTCTGAAGCCTAGGTTTCCCGGAACGTAGAAATGGCCATATCTTTCACACAGGTTGCAATTATTCCTGTTATGCGATGGAAAGGCTGTTGTATTTTTATTTTATTTTATGCTTCTGGCGTTGACTTCTAAGGCCCTAGCTATTCGATCTCGTGGAGTAACGCCCTATAGTGAAGCCTAGGTCGCCCGGAACTTAGAAATGACCATTAATTTCACACTGGTTGCAATTATTCCTGTTATACAATGGAAAAACAGTTGCATTTTTCTTGTATTTTCTGCTTCTGGCGTTGACTTCTAAGGTCCTAGCTGTTCGATCTGGTGTGTCAACGTCCAAGAGTGAAGCGTATGTTTCCCGGAACGCAGAAATGACCATTAGTTTCACACTGCTTGCAATTATTCTTTTTATACGATGGAAAAACTGTTGTATTTATATTTTATTTTATGCTTCTGGCGTTGACTTCTTAGGCCCTAAATTTTCGATCTGGTGGTGCGACTCCCTAGAGTGAAGCCTAGGTTGGCCGGAACGTAGAATTGACCATTTCCCTCACTCTTGTTGCAATTATTCCTGTTATACGATGGAAAAACTATTGTATTTTTATTGTATTTTATGCTTCAGGCGTTGACTTCTAAGGCCCTAACTCTTCGATCTGGTGGAGCAATGCCTCAGAGTTAAGTCTAGGATGCCCGAAACGTATAAATGACCATATCTTTCACAATGGTTGCAATTACTCCTGTTATACGATGGAAAAACTGTTATATTTTTATTGTATTTTATGCTTCTGGCGTTGACTTCTTAGGGCCTAACTATTCAGTCTGGGGGAACAACGCCCTAGAGTGAAGCCTAGGTTGCCCGGAACGTAGAAATGACCGCCACTTTCAGAAGGTTTGCAATCATTGATTTCATACGATTGAAAAACTGCTGCATTTATATTGTATTTTATGCTTCTGGCGTTCACCTCTTAGGCCCTAAACATTCGATCTTGTAGAAGAATGACCTAGGGTGAAGCCTATGTTGCCCGGAACGTAGAAATGACCATAACATTCTCACTGGTTCCAATTATTCGTTTTATACGATGGAAAAGCTGTTGTATTTATATGGTATTTTATGCTTCTGGCGTTGACTTCTTAGGCCCTAACTATTCGATCTGGTGGAGCAATGCCTCTGATTTAAGACTAGGATTCCCGAAACGCCGAAATGATCATTACTTTGACACTGGTGGCAATTATTTATGGTATACAATTGAAAAACTGTTCTATTTATATTGTATTTTATGCTTCTTGCGTTGTCTTCTAAGGCCGTAGCTATTCGACGTGGTCGAGCAACGCCCTAGAGTGAAGCCTAGGTTGCCTGGAACGTAGAAATGACAATTACATTCACACTGGTTGCTATTATTCCTGTTATATCATTGAAAAGCTGTTCCATGTATTTTGTATTCGGTGCTTCTGGCGTTGATTTCATAGGCCCTAACTATTGGATCTCGTGGACCAACGCCCTAGAGTGAACCCTAGGCTGCCCGGAACGTAGAAATGACCATATCTTTCACACTGGTTGCTATTATTCCTGGTATACGATGGAAAAGCTGTTGTATTTATATTGTATTTTACGCTTCTGGCGTTGACTTCTAAGGCGCTAACTATTCGATCTGGTGGAGCAACGCCCTAGAGTGAAGCCTAGGTTGCCCGGAACGTAGAAATGACCATCACTTTCAAACTGGTTTCAATTATTCCTGTTGTACGATGGAAAAACGATTGTATTTTTATTGCATTCTATGCTTCGGGCGTTGACTTCTAAGGCCATGACTCCTCAATCTGTTGGAGCAACGCCCTAGGGTGAAGCATAGGTTGCCCGGAAAGTAGAAATGACCATATCTTTCAAACTGGTTGCAATTATTCCTGCTATACGATGGAAAAACTGTTGTATATATATTGTAATTTATGCTTCTGGCGTTGACTTCCTAGGCCCTAACGATTCGATCTGGTGGACCAACGCCCTAGAGTGAACCCTAGGTTGCCCGGAACGTAGAAATGAACATATCTTTCACACTGGTTGCTGTTATTCCTGTTATACGATGGAAAAGCTGTTGTATTTATATTGTATTTTATGCTTCTGGCGTTGACTTCTAAGGCCCTAGCTATTCGACCTAGTGGAGCAACGCCCTACAGTGAAGCCTAGGTTGCCCGGATCGTAGAAATGAACATTACCTTCGCGCTTGTTGCAATTATTCCTGTTATACGATGAAAAAACTGTTGTATTTTTATCGTATTTTATGATTCAGGCGTTGACTTCTAAGGCCGTAGCTATTCGATGTGGTGGAACAACGCCATAGAGTGAAGCCTAGGTTACCCGGAACGTAGAAATGACCATGTCTTTCAAACTGTTTGCAATTATTCCTGCTGTACGATGGAAAAACTGTTGTATTTACATTGTAATTTATGCTTCTGGCGTTGACTTCCTAGGCCCTAACGATTCGATCTCGCTGAGCAACGTCCAAGAGTGAAGCCTATGTTGCCCGGAACGTAGAAATTACCATAACTTTCACACTGATAGCAATTATTCGTTTTATACAATGGAAAAACTGTTCTATTTATGTTGTATTTCATGCTTCGGGCGTTGACTTCTAAGGACCTAACTATTCGATCTGGTGGAGCAACGCCCTAGAGTGAATCCTAGGTTGCTCGGAATGTAGAAATGACCATAACTTTCACACTGGTTGCAATTATTCGTTTTATACGATGCAAACGCTGTTGTATTTATATCGTATTTTATGCTTCTGGCGTTTACTTCTAAGGACCTAACTATTCGATCTGGTGGAGCAACGCCCTAGAGTGGATCCTAGGTTGCTCGGAACGTAGAAGTGACCATAACTTTCACACTGGTTGCAATTATTCGTTTTATACGATGGAAACGTGTTGTATTTATATTGTATTTTATGCTTCTGGCGTTGACTTCTAAGGCGCTAGCTGTTCGATCTGGTGGAGCAACGCCCTAGAGTGAAGCCTAGGTTGCCCGGAACGTAGAATTGGCCATCACTTTCAAGCTGGTCGCAATTATTCCTGTTATATGATGGAAACACTGTTGTATTTTTTTTGCATTTTATGGTTCGGGCGTAGAGTTCTAAGGCCCTAACTATTCAATCTGTTGGCGCAACGACCTAGGGTGAAGCCTAGGTTGCTAGGAAAGTAGAAATGACCATAATTTTCATACTGGTTGCAATTATTCGTTTTATACGATGGAAAAGCTGTTGTATTTATGTTGTATTTTATGCTTCTGGCGTTGACTTCTAAGGCACTAACTATTCGATATGGTGGAGCAACGCCCTAGAGTGAAGCCTAGGTTGCCCGGAACGTAGAATTGGCCATCACTTTCCAAATTGGTTGCAATTATTCCTGTTATATTATGGAAACACTGTTGTATTTTTTTTGCATTTTATGGTTCGGGCGTTGACTTCTAAGGCCCTAACTATTCCATCTGTTGGAGCAAGGCCCTATGGTGAAGCCTAGGTTGCTCGGAAAGTAGAAATGACCATAAGTTTCATACTGGTTGCAATTATTCGTTTTATACGATGGAAAAACTGTTGTATTTATATTGTATTTTATGCTTCTGGCGTTGACTTCTAAGGCACCAACTATTCGATCTGGTGGAGCAACGCAATAGAGTGAAGCCTAGGTTGCCCGGAACGTAGAATTGGCCATCACTTTCAAAATGGTTGCAATTATTCCTGTTATATGTTGGAAACACTGTTGTATTTTTTTTGCATTTTATGGTTGGGGCGTTGACTTCTAAGGCCCTAACTATTCAATCCGTTGGAGCAACGCCCTAGGGTGAAGCTTAGGTTGCTCGGAAAGTAGAAATGACCAAAAGTTTCATACTGGTTGCAATTATTAGTTTTATACGATGGAAATACTGTTGTATTTATATTGTATTTTATGCTTCTGGCGTTGACTTCTAAGGACCTAACTATTCGATCTGGTGGAGCAACGCCCTAGAGTGAAGCCAAGGTTGCTCGGAAAGTAGAAATGACCATAAGTTTCATCCTGGTTGCAATTATTCGTTTTATACGATGGAAAAACTGTTGTATTTATATTGTATTCTATGCTTCTGGCGTTGACTTCTAAGGCACTATCTATTCGATCTGGTGGAGCAACGCCCTAGACTGAAGCCTAGGTTGCCTGCAACGTAGAATTGGCCATCACTTTCAAACTGGTAGCAATTATTCCTGTTATATGATGGAAACACTGTTGTATTTTGTTTGCATTTTATGGTTCGGGCGTTGACTTCTAAGGCCCCAACTATTCAATCCGTTGGAGCAACGCCCTAGGGTGAAGCTTAGGTTGCTCGGAAAGTAGAACATACAATTACCTTCACACTGTTTGCAATTATTCCTGTTATATGATGGAAAAACTGTTGCATCTTTATTGTATTTTATGCTTCTGGCGCTGACTTCTAAGGTCCTAACTATTCGATCTGGTGGAGCAACGCCCTAGAGTGAAGCCTAGGTTGCCCGGGAAGGAGAAATGACCATAACTTTCACACTGGTTGCAAATATACATTATATACGATGGAAAAGCTGTTGTACTTATATTGTATTTTAAGCTTCTGGCGTTGACTTCATAGGCCCTAACTATTCCATCTGGTGTAGCAACGTCCTAGACTGAAGCCTAGGTTGACCGGAACGTAGAAATGACCACAACTTTCACACTGGTTACCATTATTCGTTTTACACGATGGAAAAGCTGTTGAAATTATATCCTATTTTATGCTTCTGGCGTTGACTTCTTAGGCCCCAACTATTCCATCTGGTGGAACAGCGCCCTAGGGTGAAGCCTAGGTTGCCAGGAACGTAGTAATGACCATAACTTTCGCACTGGTTACCATTATTCGTTTTATACGATGGAAAAGCTGTTGTATCTATATCGTATTTTATGCTTCTGGCGTTGACTTCTTAGGCCCTAACTATTGGATCTGGTGGAACAACGCCCTAGGGTCAAGCCTAGGTTGCCCGGAACGTAGAAATGGCCATAACTTTCACACTGGTTGCAGTTATTCGTTTTATACAATGGAAAAACTGTTCTATATATTTTGTATTTTATGCTTCGGGCGTCGACTACTAAGGCCCTAACTATTCGATGTCGTGGATCAACGCCCTAGAGTGAAGCCTAGGTTGCCCGGAACGTAGAAATGACCATAGCTTTCACACTGGTTGCAATTAGTCGTTTTATGCGATGGAAAAGCTGTTGTATTTATATTGTATTTTATGCTTCAGGCGTTGACTTCTAAGGTCGCAGCTATTCGATGTGGTGGAGCAACACCCTAGAGCGAAGCCTTGGTTGCACGGAACGTAGAAATGTCCATTACCTTCACAGGGGTTGCAATTATTCCTGTTATACGATGGAAGGACTGTTGTATATTTATTGTATTTTATGGTTCTGGCGTTGACTTCTTAGGCCCTAGCTATTCGATCTCGTGGTGCAACGTCCAAGAGTGAAGCGTATGTTGCCCGAAACATAGAAATGTCCATTACTTTCACACTGTTTGCAATTATTCTTTTTATACGATGGAAAAACTGTTGTATTTTTATTGTATTTTATGCGTCTGGAGTTGTTTTCTAATGCCCTACCTATTCGACCTGGTGGTGCAACGCCCTAGTGCGAATCCTAGGTTGCATGGAACGTAGAAATGCCCATTACTTTCACACTGGTTGCAATTATTCCTGTTATACGATGGAACAACTATTGTATTTTTATTATATTTTACGCTTCTGGCGCTGACGTCTAAGTGCCTAGCTATTCGATCTGGTGGAGCAACACCCTAGAGCGAAACCTAGGTTGCCCGGAACGTAGAAATGACCATTACTTTCACACTGGTTGCAATTATTCCTGTTATACGATTGAAGGACTGTTGTATTTTTATAGTATTTTATGCTTCTGTCGTTGACTTCTTAGGCCCTAGCTATTCGATCTGGTGGCACAACGAACTAGAGTGAAGCCTAGGTTGCACGGATCGTATGAATGACCATAACTTTCACACTGGTTGCATTTATTCGTTTTATACAATGGAAAAACTGTTCTATTTATTTTGTATTTTATGCTTCGGGCGTCGACTACTAAATCCCTAACTATTCGATGTTGTGGAGCAACGCCCTAGAGTGAAGCCTAGGTTGCCCGGAACGTAGAAATGACCATAACTTTCATACTGGTTGCAATTATTCGTATTATACGATGGAAAAGCTGATGTATTTATATTGTATTTTATGCTTCAGGCGTTGACTTCTAAGGTCGTTGCTATTCGATGTGGTGGAGAAACACCCTAGAGTGTGCCTAGGTTGCCCGGAACGTAGCAATGATCATTACTTTCACACTGGTTGCAATTATTCTTTTTATACGATGGAAAAACTGATGCATTTTTACTGTATCTTATGTGTCTGGAGTTGTTTTCTTAGGCCCTAGCTATTCGACCTGCTGTTGCAACGCCCTAGTGCGAATCCTTGGTTGCACGGAACGTAGAAATGCCCATTACTTTCACACTGGTTGCAATTATTCCTGTTATACGATCGAACAACTGTTGTATTTTTATTATATTTCATGCTTCTGGCGCTGACGTCTAAGTCCCTAGCTATTCGATCTGGTGCAGCAACGCCCTAGTGTGACGGCTAGGTTGCGCGGAACGTAGAAATGACAATAACTTTCACACTGGTTGCAATTGCTCGCTTTACACGTAGGAAAAACTGTTGTATTTATATTGTATTTTATACTTCTGGCGTTGAATTCTAAGTCCCTAACTATTCGATCTGGTGGAGCAACGCCCTAGAGTCAAGCCTAGGTTGCCCAGAATGTAGAAATGACCATCACTTTCACACTGGTTGCAATTATTCGCTTAATATGATGGAAAAACTGTTGTATTTATATTGTATTTTATACTTCTGGCGTTGACTTCTTAGGCCCTAACTATGCGATCTGGTCGAGCAACGCCCTAGAGTGAAGCCTAGGTTACCCGGAACGTAGAAATGACCAGTACTTTCACACTGGCTGCAATTATTCCTGTTATACTATGGAAAGATTGTTGTATTTTTATTGTGTTTTTTGCTTCAGGGGTTGACTTCTCAGGCGCTAACTATTCGATCTGGTGCAGCAACGCCCTAGAGTGAAGCCTAGGTTACACGGAACGTAGAAATGACCAGTACTTTCACACTGGATGCAATTATTCCTGTTTACGATGGAAAAACTGTTGTATTTTTATTGTATTTTATGATTCTGGCGTTGACTACTAAGTCCTTAGCTATTTGATCTGGTGGAACAACGCCCTAGATTGAAGCCTGGGTTGTCCAGAACGTAGAAATGACCATACCTTTCACACTGTTTCCAAATATACATTATATACGATGAAAAGCTGCTGTATTTATATTGTATTTTATGCGTCTGGCGTTGACTCCTTAGGCCCTAACAGTTTGATCTGGTGGAGCACCACCCTAGAGTGAAGCCTAGGTTGCCCGGAACGTAGAAAAGACCATTACCTTCACACTGGGTGCATTCTTCCTGTTATACGATGGAAGGACTGTTGTACTTTTATTGTATTTTATGCTTTGGGCGTTGACTTCTAAGGCCCTAGCTATTCGGTTTGGTGGAGCAACGCCCTAGGGAGAAGCCTAGGGTGCCCGAAACGTAGAAATGGCCATAACCTTCACACTGTTTGCAATTATACATTTTATACGATGGAAAAGCTGTTGTATTTATATTGTATTTTATGCTTCTGGCGTCGATTTCTTAGGCCCTAACTATTCCATCTGGTGGAGCAACGCCCTAGGGTGAAGCCTACATTGCCCGGAACGTTGAAATGACCATAACTTTCACACTGGTTGCAATTATTCGTTTTATAAGATGGAAAAACTGTTGTATTTATATTGTATTTTATGCTTCTTGCGTTGACTTCTAAGGCCCTACGTATTCGATCTGGTGGAGCAGTGCCTCACTGTTAAATCTAGGATGCCCGAAACGTCGAAATGATCATTACTTTCACACTGGTTGCAATTATTCATGTTATACGATGGAAAAACTGTTCCATTTGTATTGTATTTTATGCTTCTGACGTTAACTTCTTAGGCCCTAACTATTCGATCTGGTGGAACAATGCCCTAGAGTGAAGCCTAGGTTGCCTGGAACGTAGAAATGACCATAACTTTCACACTGGTTGCATTTACTCGTTTTATACAAGGGAAAAGCTGTTCTATTTATTCTGTATTTTATGCTTTGGGCGTCGACTACTAAGGCCCTAACTATTCGATGTTGTGGAGCAACGTCCCAGAGTGAAGCCTAGGTTGCCCGGAACGTTGAAATGACCATAACTTTCACACTGGTTGCAATTATTCCTGCTATACGATGGAAGGACTGTTGTATTTTTATAGTATTTTATGCTTCTGGCGTTGACTTCTTAGGCCCTAGCTATTCAATCTGGTGGCACAAAGCACTAGAGTGAAGCCTTGGTTGCACGGAACGTAGAAATGACCATAACTTTCACACTGGTTGCAATTATTCGTTTTATGCGATGGAAAAATTGTTGTATTTATATTGTATTTTATGCTTCTGGAGTTGACTTCTTAGGTCCTAACTACTCGATCTGGTGGAGCAACACCCTAGAGGGAAGCCTAGGTTGCCCGGAACGTTGAAATGACCATATCTTTCATACTGGTAGCAATTATTCTTTATATACAATGGAAAAACTGTTCTATTTATTTTGTATTTTATGCTTCTGGCGTTGACTTCTAAGGCCATAACTTTTCCATCTGGTGGAGCGACGCCATAGAGTGAAGCGTAGGTTGCCCGGAACGTAGAAATGACCATTATATTCACACTAGTTGCAATTATTCCTGTTATACGATGGAAACTGTTGTATTTTTATTGTATTTTATGCTTCTGGCGTTGAATCCTAAGGCCCTAGCTATTCGATCTAGTGGAGCAACGCCCTAGAGTGAAGCCTAGGTTGCCCGGAATGGAGAAATGACCATCACTTTCAAACTGGTTGCAATTAATTCTGTTATACATTGGAAAAACTGTTGCATTTTTATTGCATTTTATGCTTCTGGTGATCACTTCTTAGGCCCTAACTATTCGACCTGGTGGAACAACGGCCTAGGGTGAAGCCTAGCTTGCCCGGAACGTAGAAATGACCATTACCTTCACACTGTTTGCAATTATTCCTTCTATACAATGGAACAGCTGTTGTATTTATATCGTATTTTATGCTTCTGGCGTTTACTTCTAAGGACCTAACTATTCGATCTGGTGGAGCAACGCCCTAGAGTGGATCCTAGGTTGCTCGGAATGTAGAAATGACCATAACTTTCACACTGGTTGCAATTATTCGTTTTATACGATGGAAACGCTGTTGTATTTATATTGTATTTTATGCTTCTGGCGTTGACTTCTAAGGCGCTAGCTGTTCGATCTGGTGGAGCAACGCCCTAGAGTGAAGCCTAGGTTGCTCGGAAAGTAGAAATGACCATCAGTTTCATGCTGGTTGCAATTATTCTATTTATACGGTGGAAAAGCTGTTGTATTTATATTGTATTTTATGCTTCTGGCGTTGACTTCTAAGGCACTAACTATTCGATCTGGTGGAGCAACGCCCTAGAGTGAAGCCTAGGTTGCCCGGAACGTAGAATTGGCCATCACTTTCAAACTGGTTGCAATTAATCCTTTTATACGATGGAAAGGCTGTTGTATTTATATCGTATTTTATGCTTCTGGCGTTGACTTCTTAGGCCGAAACTATTCGGTCTGGAGGAGCAACGCCCTGGAGTGAAACCTAGGTTGCCCGGAACGTAGAATTGGCAATCACTTTCAAACTGGTTGCAATTATTCCTGTTACATAATGGAAACACTGTTGTATTTTTTTTGCATTTTATGGTTCGGGCATTGACTTCTAAGGCCCTAACTATTCAATCCGTTGGAGCAACGCCCTAGGGTGAAGCCTAGGTTGCTCGGAACGTAGAAATGACCATAAGTTTCATACTGATTGCAATTATTTGTTTCATACGATGGAAAAACTGTTGCATTTATATTGTATTTTATGCATCTGGCGTTGACTTCTAAGGCCCTAGCTGTTCGACCTAGTGGAGCAACGCCCTAGAGTGAAGCCTAGGTTGCCCGGAAAGGAGAAATGACCATCACGTTCAAACTGGTTGCAATTAATCCTTTTATACGATGGAAAGGCTGTTGTATTTATATCGTATTTTATGCTTCTGGCGTTTACTTTTGAGGACCTAACTATTCGATCTGGTGGTGCAACGCCCTAGAGTGAAGCCTAGGTTGCTCGGAATGTGGAAATGACCATAACTTTCACACTGGTTGCAATTATTCGTTTTATACGATGGAAACGCTGTTGTATTTATATTGTACTTTATGCCTCTGGCGTTGACTTCTAAGGCCGTAGCTATTAGATGTGGTGGAGCAACGCCCTAGAGTGACGCCTGGGGTGCTCGGAACGTAGAAATGACCATTACTTTCACACTGGTTGCAATTATTCGTTTTATACGATGGAAAAGCTGTTGTACTTATATTGTATTTTATGCTTCTGGCGTTGACTTCTAAGGCACTAACTATTCGATCTGGTGGAGCAACGCCCTAGAGTGAAGCCTAGGTTGCCCGGAACGTAGAATTGGCCATCACTTTCAAACTGGTCGCGATTACTCCTGTTATATGTCGGAAACACTGTTTTATTTTTTTTGCATTTTATGGTTCGGGCGTAGAGTTCTAAGGCCCTAACTATTCAATCTGTTGGAGCAACGCCCTAGGGTGAAGCCTAGGTTGCTCGGAAAGTAGAAATGACCATAAGTTTCTTACTGGTTGCAATTATTCGTTTTATACGATGGAAAAACTGTTGTATTTATATTGTATCTTATGCTTCTGGCGTTGACTTCTAAGGCCCTAGCTGTTCGATCTAGTGCAGCAACGCCCTAGAGTGAAGCCTAGGTTGCCCGGAAAGGAGAAATGACCATCACGTTCAAACTGGTTGCAATTAATCCTTTTATACGATGGAAAGGCTGTTGTATTTATATCGTATTTTATGCTTCTGGCGTTGACTTCTTAGGCCGTAACTATTCGGTCTGGTCGAGCAACGCCCTAGAGTGAAGCCTAGGTTACCCGGAACGTAGAAATGACCAGTACTTTCACACTGGCTGCAATTATTCCTGTTATACTATGGAAAGATTGTTGTATTTTTATTGTGTTTTTTGCTTCAGGGGTTGACTTCTCAGGCGCTAACTATTCGATCTGGTGCAGCAACGCCCTAGAGTGAAGCCTAGGTTACACGGAACGTAGAAATGACCAGTACTTTCACACTGGATGCAATTATTCCTGTTTACGATGGAAAAACTGTTGTATTTTTATTGTATTTTATGATTCTGGCGTTGACTACTAAGTCCTTAGCTATTTGATCTGGTGGAACAACGCCCTAGATTGAAGCCTGGGTTGTCCAGAACGTAGAAATGACCATACCTTTCACACTGTTTCCAAATATACATTATATACGATGAAAAGCTGCTGTATTTATATTGTATTTTATGCGTCTGGCGTTGACTCCTTAGGCCCTAACAGTTTGATCTGGTGGAGCACCACCCTAGAGTGAAGCCTAGGTTGCCCGGAACGTAGAAAAGACCATTACCTTCACACTGGGTGCATTCTTCCTGTTATACGATGGAAGGACTGTTGTACTTTTATTGTATTTTATGCTTTGGGCGTTGACTTCTAAGGCCCTAGCTATTCGGTTTGGTGGAGCAACGCCCTAGGGAGAAGCCTAGGGTGCCCGAAACGTAGAAATGGCCATAACCTTCACACTGTTTGCAATTATACATTTTATACGATGGAAAAGCTGTTGTATTTATATTGTATTTTATGCTTCTGGCGTCGATTTCTTAGGCCCTAACTATTCCATCTGGTGGAGCAACGCCCTAGGGTGAAGCCTACATTGCCCGGAACGTTGAAATGACCATAACTTTCACACTGGTTGCAATTATTCGTTTTATAAGATGGAAAAACTGTTGTATTTATATTGTATTTTATGCTTCTTGCGTTGACTTCTAAGGCCCTACGTATTCGATCTGGTGGAGCAGTGCCTCACTGTTAAATCTAGGATGCCCGAAACGTCGAAATGATCATTACTTTCACACTGGTTGCAATTATTCATGTTATACGATGGAAAAACTGTTCCATTTGTATTGTATTTTATGCTTCTGACGTTAACTTCTTAGGCCCTAACTATTCGATCTGGTGGAACAATGCCCTAGAGTGAAGCCTAGGTTGCCTGGAACGTAGAAATGACCATAACTTTCACACTGGTTGCATTTACTCGTTTTATACAAGGGAAAAGCTGTTCTATTTATTCTGTATTTTATGCTTTGGGCGTCGACTACTAAGGCCCTAACTATTCGATGTTGTGGAGCAACGTCCCAGAGTGAAGCCTAGGTTGCCCGGAACGTTGAAATGACCATAACTTTCACACTGGTTGCAATTATTCCTGCTATACGATGGAAGGACTGTTGTATTTTTATAGTATTTTATGCTTCTGGCGTTGACTTCTTAGGCCCTAGCTATTCAATCTGGTGGCACAAAGCACTAGAGTGAAGCCTTGGTTGCACGGAACGTAGAAATGACCATAACTTTCACACTGGTTGCAATTATTCGTTTTATGCGATGGAAAAATTGTTGTATTTATATTGTATTTTATGCTTCTGGAGTTGACTTCTTAGGTCCTAACTACTCGATCTGGTGGAGCAACACCCTAGAGGGAAGCCTAGGTTGCCCGGAACGTTGAAATGACCATATCTTTCATACTGGTAGCAATTATTCTTTATATACAATGGAAAAACTGTTCTATTTATTTTGTATTTTATGCTTCTGGCGTTGACTTCTAAGGCCATAACTTTTCCATCTGGTGGAGCGACGCCATAGAGTGAAGCGTAGGTTGCCCGGAACGTAGAAATGACCATTATATTCACACTAGTTGCAATTATTCCTGTTATACGATGGAAACTGTTGTATTTTTATTGTATTTTATGCTTCTGGCGTTGAATCCTAAGGCCCTAGCTATTCGATCTAGTGGAGCAACGCCCTAGAGTGAAGCCTAGGTTGCCCGGAATGGAGAAATGACCATCACTTTCAAACTGGTTGCAATTAATTCTGTTATACATTGGAAAAACTGTTGCATTTTTATTGCATTTTATGCTTCTGGTGATCACTTCTTAGGCCCTAACTATTCGACCTGGTGGAACAACGGCCTAGGGTGAAGCCTAGCTTGCCCGGAACGTAGAAATGACCATTACCTTCACACTGTTTGCAATTATTCCTTCTATACAATGGAACAGCTGTTGTATTTATATCGTATTTTATGCTTCTGGCGTTTACTTCTAAGGACCTAACTATTCGATCTGGTGGAGCAACGCCCTAGAGTGGATCCTAGGTTGCTCGGAATGTAGAAATGACCATAACTTTCACACTGGTTGCAATTATTCGTTTTATACGATGGAAACGCTGTTGTATTTATATTGTATTTTATGCTTCTGGCGTTGACTTCTAAGGCGCTAGCTGTTCGATCTGGTGGAGCAACGCCCTAGAGTGAAGCCTAGGTTGCTCGGAAAGTAGAAATGACCATCAGTTTCATGCTGGTTGCAATTATTCTATTTATACGGTGGAAAAGCTGTTGTATTTATATTGTATTTTATGCTTCTGGCGTTGACTTCTAAGGCACTAACTATTCGATCTGGTGGAGCAACGCCCTAGAGTGAAGCCTAGGTTGCCCGGAACGTAGAATTGGCCATCACTTTCAAACTGGTTGCAATTAATCCTTTTATACGATGGAAAGGCTGTTGTATTTATATCGTATTTTATGCTTCTGGCGTTGACTTCTTAGGCCGAAACTATTCGGTCTGGAGGAGCAACGCCCTGGAGTGAAACCTAGGTTGCCCGGAACGTAGAATTGGCAATCACTTTCAAACTGGTTGCAATTATTCCTGTTACATAATGGAAACACTGTTGTATTTTTTTTGCATTTTATGGTTCGGGCATTGACTTCTAAGGCCCTAACTATTCAATCCGTTGGAGCAACGCCCTAGGGTGAAGCCTAGGTTGCTCGGAACGTAGAAATGACCATAAGTTTCATACTGATTGCAATTATTTGTTTCATACGATGGAAAAACTGTTGCATTTATATTGTATTTTATGCATCTGGCGTTGACTTCTAAGGCCCTAGCTGTTCGACCTAGTGGAGCAACGCCCTAGAGTGAAGCCTAGGTTGCCCGGAAAGGAGAAATGACCATCACGTTCAAACTGGTTGCAATTAATCCTTTTATACGATGGAAAGGCTGTTGTATTTATATCGTATTTTATGCTTCTGGCGTTTACTTTTGAGGACCTAACTATTCGATCTGGTGGTGCAACGCCCTAGAGTGAAGCCTAGGTTGCTCGGAATGTGGAAATGACCATAACTTTCACACTGGTTGCAATTATTCGTTTTATACGATGGAAACGCTGTTGTATTTATATTGTACTTTATGCCTCTGGCGTTGACTTCTAAGGCCGTAGCTATTAGATGTGGTGGAGCAACGCCCTAGAGTGACGCCTGGGGTGCTCGGAACGTAGAAATGACCATTACTTTCACACTGGTTGCAATTATTCGTTTTATACGATGGAAAAGCTGTTGTACTTATATTGTATTTTATGCTTCTGGCGTTGACTTCTAAGGCACTAACTATTCGATCTGGTGGAGCAACGCCCTAGAGTGAAGCCTAGGTTGCCCGGTACGTAGAATTGGCCATCACATTCTAACTGGTCGCAATTACTCCTGTTATATGATGGAAACCCTGTTGTATTTTTTTTGCATTTTATGGTTCGGGCGTAGAGTTCTAAGGCCCTAACTATTCAATCTGTTGGAGCAACGCCCTAGGGTGAAGCCTAGGTTGCTCGGAAAGTAGAAATGACCATAAGTTTCTTACTGGTTGCAATTATTCGTTTTATACGATGGAAAAACTGTTGTATTTATATTGTATCTTATGCTTCTGGCGTTGACTTCCAAGGCCCTAGCTGTCCGATCTAGTGGAGCAACGCCCTAGAGTGAAGCCTAGGTTGCTCGGAAAGTAGAAATGACCATAAGTTTCATACTGGTTGCAATTATTCGTTTTATACGATGGCAAAGCTGTTGTATTTATATCGTATTTTATGCTTCTGGCGTTTACTTCTAAGGACCTAGCTATTCGATATGGTGGAGCAACGCCCTAGAGTGGATCCTAGGTTGCTCGGAATGTAGAAATGACCATAACTTTCACACTGGTTGCAATTATTCGTTTTATACGATGGAAACGCTGTTGTATTTATATTGTACTTTATGCCTCTGGCGTTGACTTCTAAGGCCGTAGCTATTAGCTGTGGAGGAGCAACGCCCTAGAGTGACTCCTAGTGTGCTCGGAACGTAGAAATGACCGTTACTTTCACACTGGTTGCAATTATTCGTTTTATACGATGGAAAAGCTGTTGTATTTATATCGTATTTTATGCTTCTGGCGTTGACCTCTTAGGCCGTAACTATTGGGTCTGGTGGAGCAACGCCCTGAAGTGAAACCTAGGTTGCCCGGAACGTAGAATTGGCCATCACTTTCAAACTGGTCGCAATTATTCCTGTTATATGATGGAAGCACTGTTGTATTTTTTTTGCATTTTATGGTTGTGCGTAGAGTTCTAAGGCCCTAACTATTCAGTCTGTTGGAGCAACGCCCTAGGGTGAAGCCTAGGTTGCTAGGAAAGTAGAAAGGACCATAAGTTTCATACTGGTTGCAATTATTCGTTTTATACGATGGAAAAGCTGTTGTATTTATATTGTATTTTATGCTTCTGGCGTTTACTTCTAAGGCACTAACTATTCGATATGGTGGAGCAACGCCCTAGAGTGAAGCCTAGGTTGCCCGGAACGTAGAATTGGCCATCACCTTCCAAATTGGTTGCAATTATTCCTGTTATATGACGGAAACACTGTTGTATTTTTTTTGCATTTTATGGTTCGGGCGTTGACTTCTAAGGCCCTAACTATTCCATCTGTTGGAGCAAGGCCCTATGGTGAAGCCTAGGTTGCTCGGAAAGTAGAAATGACCATAAGTTTCATACTGGTTGCAATTATTCGTTTTATACGATGGAAAAGCTGTTGTATTTATATTGTATTTTATGCTTCTGGCGTTGACTTCTAAGGCACTAACTATTCGATATGGTGGAGCAACGCCCTAGAGTGAAGCCTAGGTTGCCCGGAACGTAGAATTGGCCATCACCTTCCAAATAGGTTGCAATTATTCCTGTTATATGATGGAAATACTGTTGTATTTTTTTTGCACTTTATGGTTCGGGCGTTGACTTCTAAGGCCCTAACTATTCAATCTGTTGGAGCAAGGCCCTAGGGTGAAGCCTAGGTTGCTCGGAAAGTAGAAATGACCATAAGTTTCATACTGGTTGCAATTATTCGTTTTATACGACGGAAAAACTGTTGTATTTATATTGTATTTTATGCCTCTGGCGTTGACTTCTAAGGCACTATCTATTCGATCTGGTGGAGCAATGCCCTAGATAGAAGCCTAGTTTGCCCGGAACGTAGAATTGGCCATCACTTTCAAACTGGTTGCAATTATTCGTTTTATACGATGGAAACACTGTTGTATTTTTATTGCATTTTATGCTTCGGGCGTTGTCTTCTAAGGCCCTAGCTATTCAATCTGTTGGAGCAACGCCCTAGGGTGAAGCCTAGGTTGCTCGGAAAGTAGAAATGACCATCAGTTTCATACTGGTTGCAATTATTCGTTTTATACGATGGAAAAACTGTTGTAGTTACATTGTATTTTATGCTTCTGGCGTTGACTTCTAAGGCACTAACTATTCGATCTGGTGGTGCAGCGCCCTAGAGTGAAGCCTAGGTTGCTCGGAACGTAGAACTGGCCATCACTTTCAAACTGGTCGCAATTATTCCTGTTATATGAGGGAAACACTGTTGTATTTTTTTTGCATTTTATGGTTCGGGCGTTGACTTCTAAGGCCCTAACTATTCAATCTGTTGGAGCAAGGCACTAGGGTGAAGCCTAGGTTGCTCGGCAAGTAGAAATGACCATAAGTTTCATACTGGTTGCAATTATTCGTTTTATACGATGGAAAAACTGTTGTATTTATATTTTATTTTATGCTTCTGGCGTTGACTTCTAAGGCACTATCTATTCGATCTGGTGGAGCAACGCCCTAGATAGAAGCCTAGTTTGCCCGGAACGTAGAATTGGCCATCACATTCAAACTGGTTGCAATTATTCCTGTTGTATGGTGGAAACACTGTTGTATTTTTTTTGCATTTTATGGTTCGGGCGTTCACTTCTAAGGCACTAGCTATTCGATCTGGTGGAGCAACGCCCTAGAGTGAAGCCTAGGTTGCCCGGAACGTAGAATTGGCCATCAATTTCAAACTGGTCGCAATTATTCCTGTTATATGATGGAAACACTGTTGTTTTTTTTTTGCATTTTATGGCTCGGGCGTTGACTTCTAAGGACCTTACTATTCAATCTGTTGGAGCAGCACCCTAGGCTGAAGCCTAGGTTGCTCGGAAAGTAGAAATGTCCATAAGTTTCATACTGGTTGCAATTATTCGTTTTATACGTTGGAAAAACTGTTGTATTTATATTGTATTTTATGCTTCTGGCGTTGACTTCTTAGGCCCTAACATTTCGATCTGGTGGAACAGCGCCGTAGAGGGAAGCCTAGGTTGCCCGGAACGTAGAAATGACCATTACTTTCACACTGTTTGCAATTATTCCTTTTATACGATGGAAAAGCTGTTGTATTTATATCGTATTTTATGCTTCTGGCGTTGACTTTTAAGGCCCTAGCTATACGATCTAGTGCAGCAACACCCTAGAGTGAAGCCTAGGTTGCCCGGAAAGGAGAAATGACCATCACTTTCAAACTGGATGCAATTATTCCTGTTATATGATGGAAACACTGTTTTATTTTTTTTGCATTTTATGGTTCGGGCGTTGACTTCTAAGGCCCTAACTATTCAATCTGTTGGAGCAACGCCCTAGGGTGAAGCCTAGGTTGCTCGGAAAGTAGAAATGTCCATAAGTTTCATACTGGTTGCAATTATTCGTTATATACGATGGAAAAACTGTTGTATTTATATTGTATCTTATGCTTCTGGCGTTGACTTCTAAGGCCCTAGCTGTTCGATCTAGTGCAGCAACGCCCTAGAGTGAAGCCTAGGTTGCCCGGAAAGGAGAAATGACCATCACGTTCAAACTGGTTGCAATTAATCCTTTTATACGATGGAAAGGCTGTTGTATTTATATCGTATTTTATGCTTCTGGCGTTGACTTCTTAGGCCCTAACTATTCGGTCTGGTGGAGCAACGCCCTGGAGTGAAACCTAGGTTGCCCGGAACGTAGAATTGACAATCACTTTCAAACTGGTCGAAATTATTCCAGTTATATGATGGAAACACTGTTGTATTTTTATTGTATTTTATGCTTCTGGCGTTGAGTTCTGAGGTCGTAGCTATTCGATGTGGCGGAAGAACGCCATAGAGTGAAGCCTAGGTTGCCCGGAACGTAGAAATGACCATAACTTTCACACTGGCTACTATTCTTCGTTTTATACGATGGAAAAACTGTTATATTTATATTGTATTTTATGCTTCTGGCGTTGATTTCTTAGGCCCAAACTATTCGATCAGGTGGAGCAACGCCCTAGAGTGAAGCCTATGTTGCTCGGAATTTAGAAATGACCATAACTTTCACACTGGTTGCAATTACTCGTGTTATCCGATGGAAAATCTGTTATATTTATATTGCATTTTATGCTTCTGGCGTTGACTTCATAGGCCCTAAATATTCGATCTGGTGGAACACCGCCCTAGAGTGAAGCCTAGGTTGCCCGGAACGTAGGAATGATCATAACTTTCACACTGGCTGCTATTCTTCGTTTTATACGTTGGAAAAACTGTTGTATTTATATTGTATTTTATGCTTCTGGCGTTGACTTCTTAGGCCCTAACATTTCGATCTGGTGGAGCAACGACCTACAGTGGAGCCTAGGTTGCCCGGAACGTAGATATGACCATAACCTTCACACAGGTTGCAATTATTCGTTTTATACGGTGTAATGGCTGTTGTATTTATTTTGTATTTTATTCTTCTGGTGTTGACTTCTTAGGCCCTAACTATTCGATCTGGTGGAACAGCGTCGTAGAGTGAAGCCTAGGTTGCCCGGTACGTCGGAATGACCATTACTTTCACACTAGTTGCAATAATTCCTGTTATACGATGGAAGAACTGTTGTATTTTTATTGTATTTTATGCTTCTGGCGTTGAGTTCTTAGGCCCTAACATTTCGATCTGGTGGAGCAACGTCGTAGAGTGAAGCCTAGGTTGCCCGGAACGTAGAAATGACCATTACTTTCACACTGCTTGCAATTATTCCTTTTATACGATGGAAAAGCTGTTGTATTTATATCGTATTTTATGCTTCTGGCGTTGACTTCTAAGGCCCTAGCTGTTCGATCTAGTGGAGCAACGCCGTAGAGTGAAGCCTAGGTTGCCCGGAAAGGAGAAATGACCATCACTTTCAAACTGGATGCAATTATTCCTGTTATATGATGGAAACACAGTTGTATTTTTTTTGCATTTTATGGTTCGGGCGTTGTCTTCTAAGGCCCTAACTATTCAATCTGTTGGAGCAACGCCCTACGGTGAAGCCTAGGTTGCTCGGAAAGTGGAAATGTCCATAAGTTTCATACTGGTTGCAATTATTCGTTTTATACGTTGGAAAAACTGTTATATTTATATTGTATTTTATGCTTCTGGCGTTCACTTCTTAGGCCCCAACCATTCGATCTGGTGGTACAACACCGTAGAGTGAAGCCTAGGTTGACCGGAACGTAGAAATGACCATTACCTTCACACTGTATGCAATTATTCCTTTTATACGATGGAAAAGCTGTTGTATTTATATCGTATTTTATGCTTCTGGCGTTTACTTCAAATGACCTAACTATTCGATCTGGTGGAGCAACGCCCTAGAGTGAAGCCTAGGTTGCTCGGAATGTAGAAATGACCATAACTTTCACACTGGTTGCAATTATTCGTTTTATACGATGGAAACGCTGTTGTATTTATATTGTATTTTATGCCTCTGGCGTTGACTTCAAAGGCCGTATCTATTAGATGTGGAGGAGCAACGCCCTAGAGTGACGCCTAGGGTGCTCGGAACGTAGAAATGACCATTACGTTCACACTGGTAGCAATTATTCGTTTTATACGATGGAAAAACTGTTGTGTTTATATTGTATTTTATGCTTCTGGCGTTGACTTCTAAGGCACTAACTATTCGATCTGTTGGAGCAACGCCCTACGGTGAAGCCTAGGTTGCTCGGAAAGTGGAAATGACCATAACTTTCACACTGGTTGCAATAATTCGTTTTATACGATGGAAAAGCTGTTGTATTTATATCGTATTTTATGTTTCTGGCGTTGACTTCTTAGGCCCTAAATATTCGATCTGGTGGAACACCGCCCTAGAGTGAAGCCTAGGTTGCCCGGAACGTAGAAATGACCATAACTTTCACACTGGTAGCAATTACGCGTTTTACACGATGGAAAAACTGTTGTATTTATTTTGTATTTTATGCTTCGGGCGTTGACTTCTAGGGCCCTAACTATTCGATCTACTGGAGCAACGCCCTAGAGTGAAGCCTAGGTTGCCCGGAAAGGAGAAATGACCATCACATTCAAACTGGATGCAATTACTCCTGTTATATGATGGAAACACAGTTGTATTTTTTTTGCATTTTATGGTTCGGGCGTTGACTTCTAAGGCCCTAACTATTCAATCTGTTGGAGCAACGCCCTAGAGTGAAGCCTATGTTGCTCGGAATTTAGAAAGGACCATAACTTTCACACTGGTTGCAATTACTCGTGCTATCCGATGGAAAAACTGTTGCATCTTTATTGCATCTTATGCTTCTGGCGTTGACTTCTAAGGCCCTAACTGTTCGATCTGGTGGAGCAACGTCCTAGAGTGAAGCCTAGGTTTCCCGGTACGTCGGAATGACCATTACTTTCACACTAGTTGCAATAATTCCTGTTATACGATGGAAAAACTGTTGTATTTTTATTGTATTTTATGCTTCTGGCGTTGACTTCTTAGGCCCTAACTATTCGATCTGGTGGATCAGCGCCGTAGAGTGAAGCCTAGGTTGCCCGGAACGTAGAAGTGACCATCACTTTCACACTGTTTGCAATTATTCCTTTTATACGATGGAAATGCTGTTGTATATATATCGTATTTTATGCTTCTGGCGTTGACTTCTAAGGCCCTAGCTATTCGATCTAGTGGAGCAACGGCCTAGAGTGTAGCCTAGGTTGCCTGATAAGGAGAAATGACCATCACTTTCAAACTGGATGCAATTATTCCTGTTATATGATGGAAACACAGTTGTATTTTTTTTGCATTTTATGGTTCGGGCGTTGTCTTCTAAGGCCCTAACTATTCAATCTGTTGGAGCAACGCCCTAGGGTGTAGCCTAGGTTGCTCGGAAAGTGTAAATGTTCATAAGTTTCATACTGGTTGCAATTATTCGTTTTATACGTTGGAAAAACTGTTATATTTATATTGTATTTTATGCTTCTGGCGTTCACTTCTTAGGCCCCAACCATTCGATCTGGTGGAACAACACCGTAGAGTGAAGCCTAGGTTGACCGGAACGTAGAAATGACCATTACTTTCACACTGTATGCAATTATTCCTTTTATACGATGGAAAAGCTGTTGTATTTATATCGTATTTTATGCTTCTGGCGTTTACTTCAAATGACCTAACTATTCGATCTGGTAGAGCAACGCCCTAGAGTGAAGCCTAGGTTGCTCGGAATGTAGAAATGACCATAACTTTCACACTGGTTGCAATTATTCGTTTTATACGATGGAAACGCTGTTGTATTTATATTGTATTTTATGCCTCTGGCGTTGACTTCAAAGGCCGTAGCTATTAGATGTGGAGGAGCAACGCCCTAGAGTGACGCCTAGGGTGCTCGGAACGTAGAAATGACCATTACGTTCACACTGGTTGCAATTATTCGTTTTATACGATGGAAAAACTGTTGTATTTATATTGTATTTTATGCTTCTGGCGTTGACTTCTAAGGCCCTAGCTATTCGATCTAATGGAGCAACTCCCTAGAGTGAAGCCTAGGTGGCCCGGAACGTAGAAATGACCATCACTTTCAAACTGGTTGCAATTAATCCTGTTATACGATGGAAAAACTGTTGTATTATTATTGCATTATATGCTTCGGGCATTTACTTCTAAGGCCCTAACTATTCAATCTGTTGGAGCAACGCCCTAGGGTGAAGCCTAGGTTGCCCGGAAAGTAGAAATGACCATAAGTTTCATACTGGTTGCACTTACCCGTTTTATACGATGGAAAAACTGTTGTATTTATATAGTATTTTATGCTTCTGTCGTTGACTTCTAAGGCCCTAGCTATTCGATCTAGTGGAGCAACGCCCTAGAGTGAAGCCAGGGTTGCCCGGAAAGGAGAAATGACCATCACTTTCAAACAGGTTGCAATTAATCCTGTTATACGGTGGAAAAACTGTTGGATTTTTATTGCATTTTATGCTTCTGGCGTTCCCTTCTTAGGCCCTAACAATTCGATCTGGTGGAACAACGGCCTAGGGTGAAGCCTAGGTTGCCCGGAACGTAGAAATGACCATAAGTTTCACACTGGTTGCAATTATTCGTTTTATACGATGGAAAAACTGTTGCATCTTCATCGTATTTTATGCTTCTGGCGTTGACTTCTTAGGCCGTAACTATTCGATCTGGTGGAGTAACGCCCTGGAGCGACACCTAGGTTGCCCGGAACGTAGAAATGACCACTACTGTCACACTGGTTGCAAATTATTCCTGCTATACGATGGAAAAGCTGTTGTATTTTTATTGCATTTTATGCATCGGGCATTGACTTCTAAGGCCCTAACTATTCAGTCTGTTGGAGCAACGCCCTAGGGTGAAGACTAGGTTGCCCGGAACGTAGAAATGACCATAACTTTCATACTGGTTGCAATTATTCGTTTTATATGATGGAAGAACTGTTGTATTTATATTGTATTTTATGCTTCTTGCGTTCACTTCTTAGGCCCTAACTATTCAGTCTGTTGGAGCAACGCCCTAGGGTGAAGCCTAGGTTGCCCGGAACGTTGAAATGACCATAACTTTCACACTGGTTGCAATAATTCGTTTTATACGATGGAAAAGCTGTTGCATTTATATCGTATTTTATGCTTCTGGCGTTGACTTCTTAGGCCCTAAATATTCGATCTGGTGGAACACCGCCCTAGAGTGAAGCCTATGTTGCCCGGAACGTAGAAATGACCATAACTTTCACACTGGTAGCAATTACTCGTTTTATACGATGGAAAAACCGTTGTGTTTATATTGTATTTTATGCTTCTGGCGTTGACTTCTAAGGCACTAACTATTCGATCTGGTGGAGCAACGCCCTAGAGTGAAGCCTAGGTTGCCCGGAACGTAGAAATGACCATCACTTTCAAACTGGTTGCAATTATTCCTGTTATAGGATGGAAAGACTGTTGTATTTTTATTGTATTTTATGCTTCAGGCGTTGACTTCTGAGGCCGTAACTAGTCGATGTGGTGGAACAACGCCATAGAGTGAAGCCTGGGTTGCCCGGAACGTAGAAATGACAATAACTTTCATACTGGTTGCTATCATTCGTTGTATACGATGGAAAAACTGTTATATTTATATTGTATTTTATGCTTCTGGCGTTGACTTCTTAGGCCCCAACTGTTCGATCTGGTGGAACAACTCCCTAGAGTGAAGCCTAGGTTGCCCGGAACGTAGAATTGGCCATCACTTTCAAACTGGTTGCAATTATTCGTTTTAAACGATGGAAAAACTGTTGTGTTTATGTTGTATTTTATGCTTCTGGCGTTGACTTCTAAGGCACTATCTATTCGTTCTGGTGGAGCACCGCCCTAGACTGAAGCCTAGGTTGCCCGGAACGTAGAATTGGCCATCACTTTCAAAATGGTTGCAATTATTCCTGTTATATGATGGAAACACTGTTGTATTTTGTTTGCATTGTATGGTTCGGGCGTTGACTTCTAAGGCCCTAACTATTCAATCTGTTGGAGCAACGCCCTAGGGTGAAGCCTAGGTTGCTCGGAAAGTAGAAATGACCATAGGTTTCATACTGGTTGCAATTATTCGTTTTATACGATGGAAAAACTGTTGTATTTATATTGTATTTTATGCTTCTGGCGTTGACTTCTAAGGCCCTAGCTATTCGATCTAGTGGAGCAACGCCCTTGGGTGAAGCCTAGGTTGCCCGGAACGTAGAAATGACCATAACTTTTACACTGGTAGCAATTATTCGTTTTATGCAATGGAAAAACTGTTCCATTTATTTTGTATTTTATGCTTCGGGCGTTGACTTCTAAGGCCCTAACTGTTTGATCTGCTGGAGCAACGCCCTAGAGTGAAGCCTAGGTTGCCCGGAACGTAGAAATGACCATTACTTTCACACTGTTTGCAATTATTCCTTTTATACGATGGAAAACTGTTGTATTTATATCGTATTTTATGCTTCTGGCGTTGACTTCTAAGGGCCTAACTATTCGATCTGGCGGAGCAACGCCCTAGAGTGAAGCCTAGGTTGCTCGGAATGTAGAAATGACCATAACTCTCACACTGGTTGCAATTATTCGTTTTATACCATGGAAAAACTGTTGCATCTTTATCGTATTTTATGCTTCTGGCGATGACTTCTTAGGCCGTAACTATTCGATCTGGAGTAGCAACGCCCTGGAGTGAAACCTAAGTTGCCCGGAACGTAGAAATGACCATAACTTTTACACTGGTAGCAATTATTCCTGTTATATGATGGAAACACTGTTGCATTTTTATTGCATTTTATGCTTCGGGCGTTGACTTCTAAGGCCCTAACTATTCATTCTGAGTGAGCAACGCCCTAGGGTGAAGCCTAGGTTGCTCGGAAAGTAGAAATGTCCATAAGTTTCATACTGGTTGCAATTATTCGTTTTATGCGATGGAAAAACTGTTGTATTTATATTGTATTTTATGCTTATGGCGTTGACTTCTAAGGCACCAACTATTCGATCTGGTGGAGCAACGCAATAGAGTGAAGCCTAGGTTGCCCGGAACGTAGAATTGGCCATCACTTTCAAAATGGTTGCAATTATTCCTGTTACATGTTGGAAACACTGTTGTATTTTTTTTGCATTTTATGGTTGGGGCGTTGACTTCTAAGGCCCTAACTATTCAATCCGTTGGAGCAACGCCCTAGGCTGAAGCTTAGGTTGCTCGGAAAGTAGAAATGACCAAAAGTTTCATACTGGTTGCAATTATTCGTTTTATACGATGGAAATACTGTTGTATTTATATTGTATTTTATGCTTCTGGCGTTGACTTCTAAGTACCTAACTATTCGATCTGGTGGAGCAACGCCCTAGAGTGAAGCCAAGGTTGCTCGGAAAGTAGAAATGACCATAAGTTTCATCCTGGTTGCAATTATTCGTTTTATAAGATGGAAAAACTGCTGTATTTATATTGTATTCTATGCTTCTGGCGTTGACTTCTAAGGCACTATCTATTCGTTCTGGTGGAGCACCGCCCTAGACTGAAGCCTAGGTTGCCCGGAACGTAGAATTGGCCATCACATTCAAAATGGTTGCAATTATTCCTGTTATATGATGGAAACACTGTTGTATTTTGTTTGCATTGTATGGTTCCGGCGTTGACTTCTAAGGCCCTAACTATTCAATCTGTTGGAGCAACGCCCTAGGGTGAAGCCTAGGTTGCTCGGAAAGTAGAAATGACCATAGGTTTCATACTGGTTGCAATTATTCGTTTTATACGATGGAAAAACTGTTGTATTTATATTGTATTTTATGCTTCTGGCGTTGACTTGTAAGGCCCTAGCTATTCGATCTAGTGGAGCAACGCCCTTGGGTGAAGCCTAGGTTGCCCGGAACGTAGAAATGACCATAACTTTTACACTGGTAGCAATTATTCGTTTCATGCAATGGAAAAACTGTTCCATTTATTTTGTATTTTATGCTTCGGGCGTTGACTTCTAAGGCCCTAACTGTTTGATCTGCTGGAGCAACGCCCTAGAGTGAAGCCTAGGTTGCCCGGAACGTAGAAATGACCATTACTTTCACACTGTTTGCAATTATTCCTTTTATACGATGGAAAACTGTTGTATTTATATCGTATTTTATGCTTCTGGCGTTGACTTCTAAGGATCTAACTATTCGATCTGGCGGAGCAACGCCCTAGAGTGAAGCCTAGGTTGCTCGGAATGTAGAAATGACCATAACTCTCACACTGGTTGCAATTATTCGTTTTATACGATGGAAAAACTGTTGCATCTTTATCGTATTTTATGCTTCTGGCAATGACTTCTTAGGCCGTCACTATTCGATCTGGAGCAGCAACGCTCTGGAGTGAAACCTAGGTTGCCCGGAACGTAGAAATGACCATAACTTTTACACTGGTAGCAATTATTCCTGTTATATGATGGAAACACTGTTGCATTTTTATTGCATTTTATGCTTCGGGCGTTGACTTCTAAGGCCCTAACTATTCAATCTGATGGAGCAACGCCCTAGGGTGAAGCCTAGGTTGCTCGGAAAGTAGAAATGTCCATAAGTTTCATACTGGTTGCAATTATTCGTTTTATGCGATGGAAAAACTGTTGTATTTATATTGTATTTTATGCTTCTGGCGTTGACTTCTAAGGCACCAACTATTCGATCTGGTGGAGCAACGCAACAGAGTGAAGCCTAGGTTGCCCGGAACGTAGAATTGGCCATCACTTTCAAAATGGTTGCAATTATTCCTGTTATATGTTGGAAACACTGTTGTATTTTTTTTGCATTTTATGGTTGGGGCGTTGACTTCTAAGGCCCTAACTATTCAATCCGTTGGAGCAACGCCCTAGGCTGAAGCTTAGGTTGCTCGGAAAGTAGAAATGACCAAAAGTTTCATACTGGTTGCAATTATTCGTTTTATACGATGGAATTACTGTTGTATTTATATTGTATTTTATGCTTCTGGCGTTGACTTCTAAGTACCTAACTATTCGATCTGGTGGAGCAACGCCCTAGAGTGAAGCCAAGGTTGCTCGGAAAGTAGAAATGACCATAAGTTTCATCCTGGTTGCAATTATTCGTTTTATACGATGGAAAAACTGTTGTATTTATATTGTATTCTATGCTTCTGGCGTTGACTTCTAAGGCACTATCTATTCGTTCTGGTGGAGCACCGCCCTAGACTGAAGCCTAGGTTGCCCGGAACGTAGAATTGGCCATCACATTCAAAATGGTTGCAATTATTCCTGTTATATGATGGAAACACTGTTGTATTTTGTTTGCATTGTATGGTTCGGGCGTTGACTTCTAAGGCCCTAACTATTCAATCTGTTGGAGCAACGCCCTAGGGTGAAGCCTAGGTTGCTCGGAAAGTAGAAATGACCATAGGTTTCATACTGGTTGCAATTATTCGTTTTATACGATGGAAAAACTGTTGTATTTATATTGTATTTTATGCTTCTGGCGTTGACTTGTAAGGCCCTAGCTATTCGATCTAGTGGAGCAACGCCCTTGGGTGAAGCCTAGGTTGCCCGGAACGTAGAAATGACCATAACTTTTACACTGGTAGCAATTATTCGTTTCATGCAATGGAAAAACTGTTCCATTTATTTTGTATTTTATGCTTCGGGCGTTGACTTCTAAGGCCCTAACTGTTTGATCTGCTGGAGCAACGCCCTAGAGTGAAGCCTAGGTTGCCCGGAACGTAGAAATGACCATTACTTTCACACTGTTTGCAATTATTCCTTTTATACGATGGAAAACTGTTGTATTTATATCGTATTTTATGCTTCTGGCGTTGACTTCTAAGGATCTAACTATTCGATCTGGCGGAGCAACGCCCTAGAGTGAAGCCTAGGTTGCTCGGAATGTAGAAATGACCATAACTCTCACACTGGTTGCAATTATTCGTTTTATACGATGGAAAAACTGTTGCATCTTTATCGTATTTTATGCGTCTGGCAATGACTTCTTAGGCCGTAACTATTCGATCTGGAGCAGCAACGCTCTGGAGTGAAACCTAGGTTGCCCGGAACGTAGAAATGACCATAACTTTTACACTGGTAGCAATTATTCCTGTTATATGATGGAAACACTGTTGCATTTTTATTGCATTTTATGCTTCGGGCGTTGACTTCTAAGGCCCTAACTATTCAATCTGATGGAGCAACGCCCTAGGGTGAAGCCTAGGTTGCTCGGAAAGTAGAAATGTCCATAAGTTTCATACTGGTTGCAATTATTCGTTTTATGCGATGGAAAAACTGTTGTATTTATATTGTATTTTATGCTTCTGGCGTTGACTTCTAAGGCACCAACTATTCGATCTGGTGGAGCAACGCAACAGAGTGAAGCCTAGGTTGCCCGGAACGTAGAATTGGCCATCACTTTCAAAATGGTTGCAATTATTCCTGTTATATGTTGGAAACACTGTTGTATTTTTTTTGCATTTTATGGTTGGGGCGTTGACTTCTAAGGCCCTAACTATTCAATCCGTTGGAGCAACGCCCTAGGGTGAAGCTTAGGTTGCTCGGAAAGTAGAAATGACCAAAAGTTTCATACTGGTTGCAATTATTAGTTTTATACGATGGAAATACTGTTGTATTTATATTGTATTTTATGCTTCTGGCGTTGACTTCTAAGGACCTAACTATTCGATCTGGTGGAGCAACGCCCTAGAGTGAAGCCAAGGTTGCTCGGAAAGTAGAAATGACCATAAGTTTCATCCTGGTTGCAATTATTCGTTTTATACGATGGAAAAACTGTTGTATTTGTATTGTATTCTATGCTTCTGGCGTTGACTTCTAAGGCACTATCTATTCGATCTGGTGGAGCATCGCCCTAGACTGAAGCGTAGGTTGCCCGGAACGTAGAATTGGCCATCACTTTCAAACTGGTAGCAATTATTCCTGTTATATGATGGAAACACTGTTGTATTTTGTTTGCATTTTATGGTTCGGGCGTTGACTTCTAAGGCCCTAACTATTCAATCTGTTGGAGCAACGCCCTAGAGTGAAGCCTAGGTTGCCTGGAACGTAGAAATGACCATAACTTTCACACTGGTTGCTATTATTCGTTTTATGCGATGGAAAAACTGTTATATTTATATTGTATTTTATGCTTCTGGCGTTGACTTCTTAGGCCGTAGCTATTCGATGTGGTGGATGAACGCCATAGAGGGTCGCCTAGGTTGCCCGGAACGTAGAAATGACCATAACTTTCACACTGGTTGCAATTATTCGTTTTATACGATGGAAAAGCTGTTGTATTTATATCGTATTTTATGCTTCTGGCGTTGACTTCTTAGGCCCTAACTATTCGATCTGGTGGAACAACGCCCTAGAGTGAAGCCTAGGTTGCCTGGAACGTAGAAATGACCATAGCTTTCATACTGGTTGCAATTATTCGTTTTATACGATGGAAATACTGTTGTGTTTATATTGTATTTTATGCTTCTGGCGTTGACTTCTAAGGACCTAACTATTCGATCTGGTGGAGCAACGCCCTAGAGTGAAGCCAAGGCTGCTCGGAAAGTATAAATGACCATAAGCTTCATCCTGGTTGCAATTATTCGTTTTATACGATGTAAAAACTGTTGTATTCTTATTGTATTCTATGCTTCTGGCGTTGACTTCTAAGGCACTATCTATTCGATCTGGTGGAGCAACGCCCTAGACTGAAGCCTAGGTTGCCCGGAACGTAGAAATGACCATCACTTTCAAACTGGTTGCAATTAATCCTGTTATACGATGGAAAAACTGTTGTATTTTTATTGCATTTTATGCTTCGGGCGTTGACTTCTAAGGCCCTAACAATACAATCTGTTGGAGCAACGCCCTAGAGTGAAGCCTAGGTTGCTCGGAATGTAGAAATGACCATAACTTTCACACTGGTTGCAATTATTCGTTTTATACGATGGAAAAACTGTTGTATTTATATCGTATTTTATGCTTCGGGCGTTGACTTCTAACGCCCTAACTGTTTGGTCTGGTGGAGCAACGCCCTAGGGTGAAGCCTAGGTTGCCCGGAACGTAGAAATGACCATTACTTTCACACTGTCTACAATTATTCCTTTTATACGATGGAAAAGCTGTTGTATTTATATCGTATTTTATGCTTCTGGCGTTGACTTCTAAGGCCCTAGCTATTCCATCTGGTGGAACAGCGCCCTAGGGTGAAGCCTAGGTTGCCCGGAACGCAGAAATGACCAGTACTTCCACACTGGTTGCAGTTATTCGTTTTATACGATGGAAAAACTGTTGTATTTATATCGTATTTTATGCTTCGGGCGTTGACTTCTAACGCCCTAACTGTTTGGTCTGGTGGAGCAACGCCCTAGGGTGAAGCCTAGGTTGCCCGGAACGTAGAAATGACCATAACTTTCGCACTGTTTGCAATTATTCATTTTATACGATGGAAAAGCTGTTGTATTTATATCGTATTTAATGCTTCGGGCGTTGACTTCTTAGGCCCTAACATTTCGATCTGGTGGAGCAACGCCCTACAGTGAAGCCTAGGTTGCCCGGAACGTAGATATGACCATAACCTTCACACAGGTTGCAATTATTCGTTTTATACGGTGTAAAGGCTGTTGTACTTATTTTGTATTTTATTCTTCTGCTGTTGATTTCTTAGGCCCTAACTATTCGATCTGGTGGAACAACGCCGTTGAGTGAAGCCTAGGTTGCCCGGAACGTAGAAATGACCATTACTTTCACACTGTTTGCAATTATTCCTTTTATACGATGGAAAAGCTGTTGTATTTATATCGTATTTTATGCTTCTGGCGTTGACTTCTAAGGACCTAACTATTCGATCTGGTGGAGCAACGCCCTACAGTGATGCCTAGGTTGCCCGGAACGTAGATATGACCATGACTTTGACACTGGTCGCAGTTACTCCTGTTATACGATGGAAAAACTGTTGGATTTTAATTGTACTTTATGCTTCTGGCGTTGACTTCTAAGTCCCTAACTATTCGATCTGGTGGCGCAACGCCCAAGAGTGAAGCCTCGGTTGCCCGGAACGTAGAAATGACCATCGCTTTCACACTGGTTGCAATTATTCGTATTATACGATGGAAAAACTTTTGTACATATATCGTATTTTATGCTTCTGGCGTTGACTTCTTAGTCCCAAACTACTCTATCTGGTGGAACAACGCCCTGGAGTGAAGCCTAGGTTGCACGGAACGTAGAAATGACCATCACTATCAAACTGGTTGCAATTATTCCTGTTATACGATGGAAAAACTGTTGTATCTTTATTTTATTTTATGCTTCGGGCGTTGACTTCTAAGGCTCTAACTATTTGATCTGGTGGAGCAACGCCCTAGAGTGAAGCCTAGGTTGCTCGGAACGCAGAAATGGCCATCACTTTCACACTGTTTGCAATTATCCATTTTATACGATGGCAAAGCTGTTGCATTTATATTGCATTTTATGCTTCTGGCGTTGACTTCAAACGCCGTAGCTATTGGATGTGGTGGAGCAACGCCCTAGAGGGACGCCTGGGTTGACCGGAACGTAGAAATGACCATTACTTTCACAATGCTTGCAATTATTCATTTTATACGATGGAAAAACTGTTGTATCTATATTGTATTTTATGCTTCTGGCGTTGACATCTACTGCCGTAGCTATTCGATGTGGTGGAGTAACGCCCTAGAGTGAAGCCTAGGCTGCCCGGAGCGTAGGAAGGACCATAACTTTCACACTGGTTGCAATTATTCTTTTTATACAATGGAAAAACTGTTGTATTTATATTGCATTTTATGCTTCTGGCGTTGACTTCTAAGGGCGTAGCCATTCGATGTGGTGGAGCAACGCCCTAGAGTGAAGCCTAGGTTGCCCGGAACGTAGAATTGACCATAACTTTCATACTGGTTGCAATTATTCGTTTTATAGAGTGGAAAAACTGTTCTATTTATTTAATATTTTATGCAGCTGGCGTTGACTTCTTACGCCCTAACTATTGGATCTGGTGGACTAACGCCCTAGAGTGAAGCCTAGGTTGGCAGGAACGTAGAAATGAACATCGCTTTCACACTGGTTGCATTTATTCCTGTTATACGATGGAAAAACTCTTGTATATTTATTGTCTTTTATGCTTCGAGCGTTGTCTTTTAAGGCCTTAACTATTCGATCTAGTGGAGGAACGCCCTAGGGTGAAGCCCAGGTTGCCCGGCCTTAGAAGTCAACGCGCGAAACATAAAACACAAAATAAATAGAACAGTTTTTCCGTTGTATAAATCGAATAATTGCTACCAGTGTGAAAGTTATGGTCATTTCTACGTTCCGGGCAACCTAGGCTTCACCCTAGTGCGTTGTTCCACCAGATCGAATAGTTAAGGCCTAAGAAGTGAACGCCAGAAGCATAAAATGCAATATAAATACAACAGCTTTTCCATCGTATAAAACGAATAATTGGTAACCAGTGTGAAAGTTATGGTCATACCTACCATACGTCACGTGCCCGGGACGTAGAAATGACCATCACTTTCAAACTGGTTGCAATTACTCCTGTTATATGATGGAAAAACTGTTGTATTTTTATTGCATTTGATGCTTCGGGCGTTGACTTCTAAGGCACTAACTATTCAATCTGTTGGAGCAACGCCCTAGGGTGTATCCTAGGCTGCCCGGAAAGTAGAAATGACCATAACTTTCATACTGGTTGCAATTATCCGGTTTATACGATGGAAAAACTGTTGTATTTATATTGTATTTTATGCTTCTGGCGTTCACTTCATAGGCACTTACTTTTCAATCTGTTGGAGCAACGCCCTAGGGTGAATCCTAGGTTGCCCGGGAAGTAGAAATGACCATAACTTTCATACTGGTTGCAATTATCCGTTTTATAGGATGGAAAAACTGTTGTATTTATATTGTATTTTATGCTTCTGGCGTTAACTTCTTAGGCCCTAACTATTCGATCTTCTGGACCAACGCCCCGGAGTGAAGCCTAGGTCGCCCGGAATGTAGAAATGACCATCACTTTCACTACGGTTGCAATTATTCCTGTTATACGATGGAATAACTGTTCTATTTTTATTTTACTTTATGCTTCTGGCGTTGACTGCTAGGGCCCTAGCTATTCGATCTGGTGGAGCAACGCCCTAGAGTGAAGCCTAGGATGCCCGGAACGTGGAAATGACAATTACCTTCACACTTGTTGCAATTATTCCTGTTATACGGTGGAAAAACTGTTGTATGTTTATTGTATTTTATGTTTCGGGCGTTGACTTCTATGGCCCTACCTATTCGATCTGGTGGAGGAACGCCCTAGAGTCAAGCCTAAGTTGCCCGGAAGGTAGGTATGAGCATAACTTTCACAATGGTTACCAATTATTCGTTTTATACGATGTAAAAACTGTTGTATTTATATTGTATTTTATGCTTCTGGCGTTGACTTCTTAGGCACTAGCTATTCGATCTGGTGGAACAACGCCATTGAGAGAAGCCTATCTTGTCCGATACGTAGAAATGACCAGTACTTTCACACTGGTTGCAATTATTCCTGTTATACGATGGAACAACTGTTGTATTTATATTGCATTTTATGCTCCTGGTGTTGACATCTTAGGCCCTAACTATTCGATCTTCTGGACCAACGCCCCGGAGTGATGCCTAGGTTGCCCGGAAAGTAGAAATGACCATCACTTTCAAACTGGTTGCAATTATTCCTGTTGTACGATGGAAAAACTGTTGTATTTATATTGTGCTTTATGCTTCTGGCGTTCACCTCTTAGGCCTTAACTATTCGATCTGATAGAACAACGACCTAGGGTGACGCCTAGGCTGCCCGGGTCGTAGAAATGACCATAACTTTCACACTGGTTGCAATTATTCGTTTTATACAATGGAAAAGCTGTTGTATTTACATTGTATTTTATGCTTCGGGCGTTGACTTCTAAGGCCCTAACTATTCGATCTGGTGGAGCAATGCCTCAGAGTTAAGTCTGGGATGCCCGAAACGCCGAAACTATCATTAGTGTCACACTGGTTGCAATTATCAATGCTATACAATGGAAAGACTGTTGTATTTATTTTGTATTTGGTGCTTCTGGCGTTGACTTCTTGCGCCCTAACTATTCGATATGGTGGAACAACGCCCTAGAGTGAAGCCTACGTTGCCCGGCATGTAGAAATGACCATAACTTTCACACTGGTTGTAATTATTCGTTCTATACGATGGAAAAGCTGTTGTAATTATATTGTGTTTTATGCTTCTGGCGTTGACTTCATAGGCCCTAACTATTCGAGCTGGTGGAGAAACGCCCTAGAGTGAAGCCCAGGTTGCCCAAAATGTAGAAATGACAATTACCACCACACTGGTTGCAATTATTCATTTTATACGATGGAAAAACTGTTGTATTTTTATTGTACTTTATGCTCCGGCCGTAGACTTCTAAGGCCCTAACTATTCGATCAGGTTGACCAACGCCCTAGAGTGAAGCCTAGGTAGCCCGGAATGTAGAAATGACCATAACTTTCACAATGGTTGCAATTATTCATGCTATACGATGGAAAAACTGTTGTATTTATTTTGTATTTGGTGCTTCTGGCGTTGACTTCTTAGGCCCTAAGTAATGGATCTGGTGGACCAACGCCCTAGAGTGAAGCCTAGGTTTCCCGGAACGTAGAAATGACCATCACATTGACACTGGTTGCAATTATTCCCATTATACGATGGAAAAACAGATGTATTTGTTTTGTATTTTATGTTTCGGGCATTGACTTCTAAGGCCCGAGCTATCCGATCTGGTGGAGCAACGCCCTAGAGTGAAGCCTAGGTTGCCCGGAACGTAGAAATGACTATTACCTTCACACAGGTTGCAGTTATTCCTGTTATACGATGGAAAATCTGCTGTATTTATATTGCATTTTAAGCTTCGGGCGTTGAATTCTAAGGCCCTAACTAGTCGATCTGGTGGAGCAACGCCCTAGGGTGAAGTCTAGGTTGCGCGGAACGTAGAAATGGCCATTACTTTCACACTGGTTGCAATTATTCGTTTCATACGATGGAAAAACTGTTGTATTTATATTGTATTTTATGCTTCTGGCGCTGACTTCTAAGACACTAGCTATTCGATCTGGTGGAACAACGCCCTAGAGTGAGGCCTCGGTTGCCCGGAACGTAGAATTGGCCATCACTTGCAAACTGGTTGCAATTATTCCTGTTATATGATGGATACACTGTTTTATTTTTATTGCATTTTATGCTTCGGGCGTTGACTTGTAATGCCCTAACTATTCAATCTGTTGGACCAACGCCCTAGGGTGAAGCCTAGCTTGCTCGGAATGTAGAGATGACCATAAGTTTCATACTGGTTGCAATTATTCGTTTTATACGATGGAAAAGCTGTTGTATTTATATCGTATTTTATGCTTCTGGCGTTGACTTCTTAGGCCGGAACTATTCGGTCTGGTGGAGCAACGCCCTGGAGTGAAACCTAGGTTGCCCGGAACGTAGAATTGGCCATCACTTTCAAACTGGTTGCAATTATTCCTGTTATATGAAGGAAACACTGTTGTATTTTTTTTGCATTTTATGGTTCGGGCGTTGACTTCTAAGGCCCTAACTATTCAATCCGTTGGAGCAACGACCTAGGGTGAAGCCTAGGTTGCTCGGAAAGTAGAAATGACCATAAGTTTCAAACTGGTTGCAATTACTTGTTTTATACTATGGAAAAGCTGTTGTATGTATATTGTATTTTATGCTTCTGGCGTTGACTTCTAAGGCACTAACTATTCGATCTGGTGGAGCAACGCCCTGGAGTGAAACCTAGGTTGCCCGGAACGTAGAATTGGCCATCACTTTCAAACTGGTTGCAATTATTCCTGTTATATGATGGAAACACTGTTGTATTTTTTTTGCATTTTATGGTTCGGGCGTTGACTTCTAAGGCCCTAACTATTCAATCTGTTGGAGCAACGCCCTAGGGTGAAGCCTATGTAGCTCGGAAAGTAGAAATGACCATAAGTTTCATACTGGTTGCAATTATTCGTTTTATACGATGGAAAAACTGTTGTATTTATATCGCATTTTATGCTTCTGGCGTTGACTTCTAAGGCACTATCTTTTCGATCTGGTGGAGCAACGCCCTAGGGTTAAGCCTAGGTTGCTCGGAAAGTAGAAATGACCATAAGTTTCATACTGGTTGCAATTATTCGTTTTATACGATGGAAAAACTGTTGTATTTATATTGTATTTTATGCTTCTGGCGTTGACTTCTAAGGCCCTAGCTATTCAATCTGTTGGAGCAACGCCCTAGGGCGAAGCCTAGGTTGCTCGGAAAGTAGAAATGACCATAAGTTTCATACTGGTTGCAATTATTCGTTTTATACGATGGAAAAACTGTTGTATTTATATCGTATTTTATGCTTCTGGCGTTGACTTCTAAGGCACTAGCTATTCGATCTGGTGGAGCAACGCCCTAGTGTGAGGCCTAGGTTGCCCGGAACGTAGAATTGGCCATCACTTTCAAACTGGTTGCAATTATTCCTGT
Organism: Calliopsis andreniformis; assembly: GCF_051401765.1. NCBI lineage: Eukaryota > Metazoa > Arthropoda > Insecta > Hymenoptera > Andrenidae > Calliopsis > Calliopsis andreniformis. The sequence continues at coordinate 14,153,547 of NW_027480429.1, read as the reverse complement.
TATATGATGGATACACTGTTGTATTTTTATTGCGTTTTATGGTTCGGGCGTTGACTTCTAAGGCAATAACTATTCAATCTGTTCGAGCAACGCCCTAGGGTGAAGCCTAGCTTGCTCGGAAAGTAGAAATGACCATAAGTTTCATACTGGTTGCAATTATTCGTTTTATACGATGGGAAAGCTGTTGTATTTATATTGTATTTTATGCTTCTGGCGTTGACTTCTTAGGCCGTAACTATTCGGTCTGGAGGAGCAACGCCCTGGTGTGAAACCTAGGTTGCCCGGAACGTAGAATTGGCCATCACTTTCAAACTGGTTGCAATTATTCCTGTTATATGATGGAAACACTGTTGTATTTTTTTTGCGTTTTATGGTTCGGGCGTTGACTTCTAAGGCAATAACTATTGAATCTGTTGGAGCAACGCCCTAGGGTGAAGCCTAGGTTGCTCGGAATGTAGAAATGACCATAACTTTCACACTGACTGCAATTATTCGTTTTATACGATGGAAACGCTGTTGTATTTATATCGTATTTTATGTTCCTGGCGTTTACTTCTAAGGACCTAACTATTCGATCTGGTGGAGCAACGCCCTAGAGTGAATCCTAGGTTGCTCGGAATGTAGAAAAGACCATAACTTTCACACTGGTTGCAATTATTCGTTTTATACGATGGAAACGCTGTTGTATATGTATTGTACTTTATGCCTCTGGCGTTGACTTCTAAGGCCGTAGCTATTAGATGTGGTGCAGCAACGCCCTATAGTGACGCCTAGGGTGCTCGGAACGTAGAAATGACCATTACTTTCACACTGGTTGCAATTATTCGTTTTATACGATGGAAAAGCTGTTGTATTTGTATCGTATTTTATGCTTCTGGCGTTGACTTCTTAGGCCGTAACCATTCGCTCTGGTGGAGCAACGCCTTGGAGTGAAACCTAGGTTGCCAGGAACGTAGAATTGGCCATCACTTTCAAACTGGTTGCAATTATTCCTGTTATATGATGGAAACACTGCTGTATTTTTTTTTGCATTTTATGGCTCGGGCGTTGACTTCTAAGGCCCTAACTATTCAATCCGTTGGAGCTACGCCCTAGGGTGAAGCCTAGGTTGCTCGGAAAGTAGAAATGACCATAAGTTTCATACTGGTTGCAATTATTTGTTTCATACGATGGAAAAACTGTTGTATTTATATTGTATTTTATGCTTCTGGCGTTGACTTCTAAGGCACTAACTATTCGATCTGGTGGAGCAACGCCCTAGAGTGAAGCCTAGGTTGCCCGGAACGTAGAATTGGCCATCACTTTCATACTGGTCGCAATTATTCCTGTTATATGATGGAAACACTGTTGCATTTTTATTGCATTTTATGCTTCGTTCGTTGACTTCTAAGGCCCTAACTATTCAATCTGTTGGAGCAACGCCCTAGGGTGAAGCCTAGGTTGCTCGGAAAGTAGAAATGACCATAAGTTTCATACTGGTTGCAATTATTCGTTTTATACGATGGAAAAACTGTTTTATTTATATTGTATTTTATGCTTCTGGCGTTGACTTCTAAGGCACTATCTATTCGATCTGGTGGAGCAACGCCCTAGAGTGAAGCCTAGGTTGCCCGGAAGGTAGAATTGGCCATCACCTTCAAACTGGTTGCAATTATTCGTTTTATACGATGGAAAAACTGTTGTACTTATATTGTATTTTATACATCTGGCGTTGACTTCTAAGGCACTAACTATTCGATCTGGTGGAGCAACGCCCTAGAGTGTAGCCGAGGTTGCCCGGAAAGAAGAAATGACCATCACTTTCAAACTGGTTGCAATTAATCCTTTTATACGATGGAAAAGCTGTTGTATTTATATCGTATTTTATGCTTCTGGCGTTTACTTCTAAGGACCTAACAATTCGATCTGGTGGACCATCGCCCTAGAGTGAAGCCTAGGTTGCTCGGAATGTAGAAATGACCATAACTTTCACACTGGTTGCAATTATTCGTTTTATGCGATGGAAACGCAGTTTTATTTATATTGTATTTTACGCCTCTGGCGTTGACTTCTAAGGCCGTAGCTATTAGATGTGGTGAAGCAACGCCCTAGAGTGACGCCTAGGGTGCTCGGAACGTAGAAATGACAATTACTTTCACACTGGTTGCAATTATTCGTTTTATACGATGGAAAAGCTGTTGTATTTATATCGTTTTTTATGCTTCTGGCGTTGACTTCTTAGGCCGTAACTATTCGGTCTGGTGGAGCAACGCCCTAGGGTGAAGCCTAGGTTGCTCGGAAAGTAGAAATGACCATAAGTTTCATACTGGTTGCAATTATTCGTTTTATACGATGGAAAAGCTGTTGTATTTATATTGTATTTTATGCTTCTGGCGTTGACTTCTAAGGCACTAACTATTCGATCTGGTGGAGCAACGCCCTAGAGTGAAGCCTAGGTTGCCCGGAACGTAGAATTGGCCATCACTTTCAAGCTGGTTGCAATTATTCCTGTTATATGATGGAAACACTGTTGTATTTTTTTTGCATTTTACGGTTCGGGCGTTGACTTCTAAGGTCCTAACTATTCAATCTGTTGGAGCAACGCCCTAGGGTGAAGCCTAGGTTGCTCTGAAAGTAGAAATGACCATAAGTTTCATACTGGTTGCAATTATTCGTTTTATACGATGGAAAAACTCTTGTATTTATATTGTATTTTATGCTTCTGGCGTTGACTTCTAAGGCACTAACTATTCGATCTGGTGGAGCAACGCCCTAGAGTGAAGCCTAGGTTGCCCGGAACGTAGAATTGGCCATCACTTTCAAACTGGTTGCAATTATTCCTGTTATATGATGGATACACTGTTGTATTTTTATTGCATTTTATGCTTCGGGCGTTGACTTCTAAGGCCCTAACTATTCAATCTGTTGGACCAACGCCCTAGGGTGAAGCCTAGCTTGCTGGGAAAGTAGAAATGACCATAAGTTTCATACTGGTTGCAATTATTCGTTTTATACGATGGAAAAGCTGTTGTATTTATATCGTATTTTATGCTTCTGGCGTTGACTTCTAAGGCCCTGACTATTCAATCTGTTGGAGCAACGCCCTAGGGCGAAGCCTAGGTTGCTCGGAAAGTAGAAATGACCATAAGTTTCATACTGGTTGCAATTACACGTTTCATACGATGGAAAAAGCTGTTGTATTTATATTGTGTTTTATGCTTCTGGCGTTGACTTCTAAGGCACTAACTATTCGATCTGGTGGAGCAACGCCCTAGAGTGAAGCCTAGGTTGCCCGGAACGTAGAATTGGCCATCACTTTCAAACTGGTTGCAATTATTCCTGTTATATGATGGAAACACTGATGTATTTTTATTGCATTTTATGCTTCGGGCGTTGACTTCTAAGGCCCTGACTATTCAATCTGTTGGAGCAACGCCCTAGGGTGAAGCCTAGGTTGCTCGGAAAGTAGAAATGACCATAAGTTTCATACTGGTTGCAATTACTCGTTTTATACGATAGAAAAAGCTGTTGTATTTATATTGTATTTTATGCTTCTGGCGTTGACTTCTAAGGCCCTAACTGTTCGATCTAGTGGAGCAACGCCCTAGAGTGAAGCCGAGGTTGCCCGGAAAGGAGAAATGACCATCACTTTCAAACTGGTTGCAATTAATCCTTTTATACGATGGAAAAGCTGTTGTATTTATATCGTATTTTATGCTTCTGGCGTTTACTTCTAAGGACCTAGCTATTCGATCCGGTGGAGCAACGCCCTAGAGTGAATCCTAGGTTGCTCGGAATGTAGAAATGACCATAAATCTCACACTGGTTGCAATTATTCGTTTTATACGATGGAAACGCTGTTGTATTTATATTGTATTTTACGCCTCTGGCGTAGACTTCTAATTCCGTAGCTATTAGATGTGGTCGAGCAACGCCCTAGAGTGACGCCTAGGGTGCTCGGAACGTAGAAATGACCATTACTTTCACACTGGTTGCAATTATTCGTTTTATACGATGGAAAAGCTGTTGTATTTATATCGTTTTTTATGCTTCTGGCGTTGACTTCTTAGGCCGTAACTATTCGGTCTGGTGGAGCAACGCCCTGGAGTGAAACCTAGGTTGCCCGGAACGTAGAATAGGCCATCACCTTCAAACTGGTTGCAATTATTCCTGTTATATGATGGAAACACTGTTGTATTTTTATTGCATTTTATGCTTCTGGCGTTGACATCTAAGGCCCTAACTATTCAATCTGCAGGATCAAGGCCCTAGGGTGAAGCCTAGGTTGCTCGGAAAGTAGAAATGACCATAAGCTTCATACTGGTTGCAATTATTCGTTTTATACGATGGAAAAACTGTTGTATTTATATTGTATTTTATGCTTCTGGCGTTGACTTCTAAGGCACTATCTATTCGATCTGGTGGAGCAACGCCCTAGAGTGAAGCCTAGGTTGCCCGGAAGGTAGAATTGGCCATCACCTTCAAACTGGTTGCAATTATTCGTTTTATACGATGGAAAAACTGTTGTACATATATTGTATTTTATACATCTGTCGTTGACTTCTAAGGCACTAACTATTCGATCTGGTGGAGCAACGCCCTAGAGTGAAGCCGAGGTTGCCCGGAAAGGAGAAATGACCATAACTTTCACACTGGTTACTATCATTCGTTTTATACGATGGAAAAGCTGTTGTATTTATATCGTATTTTATGCTTCTGGCGTTGACTTCTAAGGCCCGAACTATTCGATCTGGTGGAGCAATGCCCTAGAGTGAAGCCTAGGCTGCCCGGAACGGAGAAATCACCATAACTTTCACACCGGTAGCAATTATTCGTTTTATACGATGGAAAAACTGTTCTGTTTATTTTGTATTTTATGCTTCGGGCGTTGACTTCTAAGGCCCTAACTATTCAATCTGTTGGTGCAACGCCCTAGGGTGAAGCCTAGGTTGCCCGGAAAGTAGAAATGACGTTAACCTTCATACTGGTTGCAATTATTCGTTTTATACGATGGAAAAACTGTTGTATTTATATTGTATTTTATGCTTCGGGCATTGGCTTCTAAGGCCCTAACTATTCAATCTGTTGGAGCAACGCCCCAGTGTGAAACCTAGGTTGCCCGGAAAGTAGAAATGACCATAACTTTCATCCTGGTTGCAATTATCCGTTTTATATGTTGGAAAAGCTGTTGTATTTATATAGTGTTTTATGCTTCTGGCGTTGACTTCTTAGGCCCTAACTATTCCATCTGGTGGAACAACGCCCTAGGGTGAATCCTAGGTTGCCTGGAACGTAGAAATGACCATCACTTTCACACGGGTTGCAGTTATTCCTGTTATAGGATGGAAAGGCTGTTGTATTTTTATTGTATTTTATACTTCAGGCGTTGACTTCTAAGGCCCTAGCTATTCGATCTGGTCGAGCAACGCCCTAGAGTGAAGCCTATGTTGCCCGGAACGTAGACATGACCATAACTTCCACACTGGTTGCAATTATTCGTTTTATACGATGGAAAAGCTGTTCTATTTATATCGTATTTTATGCTTCTGGCGTTGACTTCTAAGGACCTAACTATTCAATCTGCTGGTGCAACGCCCAAGGGTGAAGCCTATGTTGCCCCGAAAGTAGAAATGACGTTAACTTTCATACTGGTTGCAATTATTCTTTTTATACGATGGAAAAACTGTTTTATTTATTTTGTATTTTATGCTTCGGGCGTAGACTTCTAAGGCCCTAACTATTCCATCTGGTGGAGCAACGCCCTAGAGTGAAGCCTAGGTTGCCCGGAACGTAGAAATGACCATAACTTCCACACTGGTTGCAATTATTCGTTTTATACGATGGAAAAACTGTATTATTTATTTTGTATTTTATGCTTCGGGCGTTGATTTCTAAGGCCCTAACTATTCGATCTGGTGCCGCAACGCCCTAGAGTGAAGCCGAGGTTGCCCGGAACGTAGAAATGACCATAACTTTCACACTGTTTGCAGTTATTCCTGTTATACGATGGAAAAACTTTTGCATCTTTATTGTACTTTATGCTTCTGGCGTTGGCTTCTAAGGTCCTAACTATTCAATCTGTTGGTGCAACGCTCTAGGGTGAAGCCTAGGTAGCCCGGAAAGTAGAAATGACGTTAACTTTCATACTGGTTTCAATTATTCGTTTTATACGATGGAAAAACTGTTGTATTTATATTGTATTTTATGCTTCGGGCATTGACTTCTAAGGCCCTAGCTACTCAATCTGTTGGAGCAACGCCCTAGGGTGAAGCCTAGGTTGCCCGGAAAGTAGAAATGACAATAACTTTCATCCTGGCTGCAATTATTCGTTTTATATGATGGAAAAACTGTTGTATTTATATAGTGTTTTATGCTTCTGGCGTTGACTTCTTAGGCCCTAACTATTGCATCTGGTGGAACAACGCCCTAGAGTGAAGCCTAGGTTGTCCGGAACGTAGAAATGACCATAACTTCCACACTGGTTGCAATTATTCGTTTTATACGATGGAAAAGCTGTTGTATTTATATCGTATTTTATGATTCTGGCGTTGAACTCTTAGGCCCTAACTATTCCATCTGGTGGATCAACGCCCTCGGGTGAAGCCTAGGTTGCGCGTAACGTAGAAATGACCATAACTTTCACACTGGTAGCAATTATTCGTTTTATACGATGGAAAAACTGTTGTATTTATATCGTATTTTATGCTTCTGGCGTTGACTTCTAAGGCCCTAACTATTCGATCTGGTGGCGCAACGCCCTAGAGTGAAGCCTAGGTTGCCCGGAACGTAGAAATGACCATAACTTTCACACTGGTTGCAATTATTAGTTTTATACGATGGAAAAGCTGTGGCATCCTTTATGTATTTTATTCATCTCGGGTTGACTTCTAAGGCCGTTGCTATTAGATGTGGTGGAGCAACGACCTAGGGTGACGCCTAAGTTCCCCGGAACGTAGAAATGACCATTACCTTCACACTGGTTGCAATTATTCGTTTTATACGATGGAAAAACTGTTCTATTTATTTTGTATTTCATGCTTCGGGCGTTGACTTCTAAGGCCCTAATTATTAAATCTGTTGGTACAACGCCCAAGGTGAAGCCTATGTTGCCCGGAAGGTAGAAATGACGTTAACTTTCATACTGGTTGCAATTATTCGTTTTATGCGATGGAAAAGCTGTTTTATTTATTTTGTGTTTTATGCTTCGGGCGTTGACTTCTAAGGCCCTAACTATTCGATCTGGTGGGGCAACGCCCTAGAGTGAAGACTAGGTTGCCCGGAAAGTAGAAATGACCATAAATTTCATCCTGGTTGCAATTATTCGTTTTATATGATGGAAACGCTGTTGTATATGTATTGTACTTTATGCCTCTGGCGTTGACTTCTAAGGCCGCAGCTATTAGATGTGGTGCAGCAACGCCCTATAGTGACGCCTAGGGTGCTCGGAACGTAGAAATGACCATTACTTTCACACTGGTTGCAATTATTCGTTTTATACGATGGAAAAGCTGTTGTATTTGTATCGTATTTTATGCTTCTGGCGTTGACTTCTTAGGCCGTAACCATTCGCTCTGGTGGAGCAACGCCTTGGAGTGAAACCTAGGTTGCCAGGAACGTAGAATTGGCCATCACTTTCAAACTGGTTGCAATTATTCCTGTTATATGATGGAAACACTGCTGTATTTTTTTTTGCATTTTATGGCTCGGGCGTTGACTTCTAAGGCCCTAACTATTCAATCCGTTGGAGCTACGCCCTAGGGTGAAGCCTAGGTTGCTCGGAAAGTAGAAATGACCATAAGTTTCATACTGGTTGCAATTATTTGTTTCATACGATGGAAAAACTGTTGTATTTATATTGTATTTTATGCTTCTGGCGTTGACTTCTAAGGCACTAACTATTCGATCTGGTGGAGCAACGCCCTAGAGTGAAGCCTAGGTTGCCCGGAACGTAGAATTGGCCATCACTTTCATACTGGTCGCAATTATTCCTGTTATATGATGGAAACACTGTTGCATTTTTATTGCATTTTATGCTTCGTTCGTTGACTTCTAAGGCCCTAACTATTCAATCTGTTGGAGCAACGCCCTAGGGTGAAGCCTAGGTTGCTCGGAAAGTAGAAATGACCATAAGTTTCATACTGGTTGCAATTATTCGTTTTATACGATGGAAAAACTGTTTTATTTATATTGTATTTTATGCTTCTGGCGTTGACTTCTAAGGCACTATCTATTCGATCTGGTGGAGCAACGCCCTAGAGTGAAGCCTAGGTTGCCCGGAAGGTAGAATTGGCCATCACCTTCAAACTGGTTGCAATTATTCGTTTTATACGATGGAAAAACTGTTGTACTTATATTGTATTTTATACATCTGGCGTTGACTTCTAAGGCACTAACTATTCGATCTGGTGGAGCAACGCCCTAGAGTGTAGCCGAGGTTGCCCGGAAAGAAGAAATGACCATCACTTTCAAACTGGTTGCAATTAATCCTTTTATACGATGGAAAAGCTGTTGTATTTATATCGTATTTTATGCTTCTGGCGTTTACTTCTAAGGACCTAACAATTCGATCTGGTGGACCATCGCCCTAGAGTGAAGCCTAGGTTGCTCGGAATGTAGAAATGACCATAACTTTCACACTGGTTGCAATTATTCGTTTTATACGATGGAAAAGCTGTTGTATTTATATCGTTTTTTATGCTTCTGGCGTTGACTTCTTAGGCCGTAACTATTCGGTCTGGTGGAGCAACGCCCTAGGGTGAAGCCTAGGTTGCTCGGAAAGTAGAAATGACCATAAGTTTCGTACTGGTTGCAATTATTCGTTTTATACGATGGAAAAGCTGTTGTATTTATATTGTATTTTATGCTTCTGGCGTTGACTTCTAAGGCACTAACTATTCGATCTGGTGGAGCAACGCCCTAGAGTGAAGCCTAGGTTGCCCGGAACGTAGAATTGGCCATCACTTTCAAGCTGGTTGCAATTATTCCTGTTATATGATGGAAACACTGTTGTATTTTTTTTGCATTTTACGGTTCGGGCGTTGACTTCTAAGGTCCTAACTATTCAATCTGTTGGAGCAACGCCCTAGGGTGAAGCCTAGGTTGCTCTGAAAGTAGAAATGACCATAAGTTTCATACTGGTTGCAATTATTCGTTTTATACGATGGAAAAACTCTTGTATTTATATTGTATTTTATGCTTCTGGCGTTGACTTCTAAGGCACTAACTATTCGATCTGGTGGAGCAACGCCCTAGAGTGAAGCCTAGGTTGCCCGGAACGTAGAATTGGCCATCACTTTCAAACTGGTTGCAATTATTCCTGTTATATGATGGATACACTGTTGTATTTTTATTGCATTTTATGCTTCGGGCGTTGACTTCTAAGGCCCTAACTATTCAATCTGTTGGACCAACGCCCTAGGGTGAAGCCTAGCTTGCTGGGAAAGTAGAAATGACCATATGTTTCATACTGGTTGCAATTATTCGTTTTATACGATGGAAAAGCTGTTGTATTTATATCGTATTTTATGCTTCTGGCGTTGACTTCTAAGGCCCTGACTATTCAATCTGTTGGAGCAACGCCCTAGGGCGAAGCCTAGGTTGCTCGGAAAGTAGAAATGACCATAAGTTTCATACTGGTTGCAATTACACGTTTCATACGATGGAAAAAGCTGTTGTATTTATATTGTATTTTATGCTTCTGGCGTTGACTTCTAAGGCACTAACTATTCGATCTGGTGGAGCAACGCCCTAGAGTGAAGCCTAGGTTGCCCGGAACGTAGAATTGGCCATCACTTTCAAACTGGTTGCAATTATTCCTGTTATATGATGGAAACACTGATGTATTTTTATTGCATTTTATGCTTCGGGCGTTGACTTCTAAGGCCCTGACTATTCAATCTGTTGGAGCAACGCCCTAGGGTGAAGCCTAGGTTGCTCGGAAAGTAGAAATGACCATAAGTTTCATACTGGTTGCAATTACTCGTTTTATACGATGGAAAAAGCTGTTGTATTTATATTGTATTTTATGCTTCTGGCGTTGACTTCTAAGGCCCTAACTGTTCGATCTAGTGGAGCAACGCCCTAGAGTGAAGCCGAGGTTGCCCGGAAAGGAGAAATGACCATCACTTTCAAACTGGTTGCAATTAATCCTTTTATACGATGGAAAAGCTGTTGTATTTATATCGTATTTTATGCTTCTGGCGTTTACTTCTAAGGACCTAGCTATTCGATCCGGTGGAGCAACGCCCTAGAGTGAATCCTAGGTTGCTCGGAATGTAGAAATGACCATAAATCTCACACTGGTTGCAATTATTCGTTTTATACGATGGAAACGCTGTTGTATTTATATTGTATTTTATGCCTCTGGCGTAGACTTCTAATTCCGTAGCTATTAGATGTGGTCGAGCAACGCCCTAGAGTGACGCCTAGGGTGCTCGGAACGTAGAAATGACCATTACTTTCACACTGGTTGCAATTATTCGTTTTATACGATGGAAAAGCTGTTGTATTTATATCGTTTTTTATGCTTCTGGCGTTGACTTCTTAGGCCGTAACTATTCGGTCTGGTGGAGCAACGCCCTGGAGTGAAACCTAGGTTGCCCGGAACGTAGAATAGGCCATCACCTTCAAACTGGTTGCAATTATTCCTGTTATATGATGGAAACACTGTTGTATTTTTATTGCATTTTATGCTTCTGGCGTTGACATCTAAGGCCCTAACTATTCAATCTGCAGGATCAAGGCCCTAGGGTGAAGCCTAGGTTGCTCGGAAAGTAGAAATGACCATAAGCTTCATACTGGTTGCAATTATTCGTTTTATACGATGGAAAAACTGTTGTATTTATATTGTATTTTATGCTTCTGGCGTTGACTTCTAAGGCACTATCTATTCGATCTGGTGGAGCAACGCCCTAGAGTGAAGCCTAGGTTGCCCGGAAGGTAGAATTGGCCATCACCTTCAAACTGGTTGCAATTATTCGTTTTATACGATGGAAAAACTGTTGTACATATATTGTATTTTATACATCTGTCGTTGACTTCTAAGGCACTAACTATTCGATCTGGTGGAGCAACGCCCTAGAGTGAAGCCGAGGTTGCCCGGAAAGGAGAAATGACCATAACTTTCACACTGGTTACTATCATTCGTTTTATACGATGGAAAAGCTGTTGTATTTATATCGTATTTTATGCTTCTGGCGTTGACTTCTAAGGCCCGAACTATTCGATCTGGTGGAGCAATGCCCTAGAGTGAAGCCTAGGCTGCCCGGAACGGAGAAATCACCATAACTTTCACACCGGTAGCAATTATTCGTTTTATACGATGGAAAAACTGTTCTGTTTATTTTGTATTTTATGCTTCGGGCGTTGACTTCTAAGGCCCTAACTATTCAATCTGTTGGTGCAACGCCCTAGGGTGAAGTCTAGGTTGCCCGGAAAGTAGAAATGACGTTAACCTTCATACTGGTTGCAATTATTCGTTTTATACGATGGAAAAACTGTTGTATTTATATTGTATTTTATGCTTCGGGCATTGGCTTCTAAGGCCCTAACTATTCAATCTGTTGGAGCAACGCCCCAGTGTGAAACCTAGGTTGCCCGGAAAGTAGAAATGACCATTACTTTCATCCTGGTTGCAATTATCCGTTTTATATGTTGGAAAAGCTGTTGTATTTATATAGTGTTTTATGCTTCTGGCGTTGACTTCTTAGGCCCTAACTATTCCATCTGGTGGAACAACGCCCTAGGGTGAATCCTAGGTTGCCTGGAACGTAGAAATGACCATCACTTTCACACGGGTTGCAGTTATTCCTGTTATAGGATGGAAAGGCTGTTGTATTTTTATTGTATTTTATACTTCAGGCGTTGACTTCTAAGGCCCTAGCTATTCGATCTGGTCGAGCAACGCCCTAGAGTGAAGCCTATGTTGCCCGGAACGTAGACATGACCATAACTTCCACACTGGTTGCAATTATTCGTTTTATACGATGGAAAAGCTGTTCTATTTATATCGTATTTTATGCTTCTGGCGTTGACTTCTAAGGACCTAACTATTCAATCTGCTGGTGCAACGCCCAAGGGTGAAGCCTATGTTGCCCCGAAAGTAGAAATGACGTTAACTTTCATACTGGTTGCAATTATTCTTTTTATACGATGGAAAAACTTCCACACTGGTTGCAATTATTCGTTTTATACGATGGAAAAACTGTTGTATTTATATCGTATTTTATGCTTCTGGCGTTGACTTCTAAGGCCCTAACTATTCGATCTGGTGGCGCAACGCCCTAGAGTGAAGCCTAGGTTGCCCCGAACGTAGAAATGACCATAACTTTCACACTGGTTGCAATTATTAGTTTTATACGATGGAAAAGCTGTGGCATCCTTTATGTATTTTATTCATCTCGGGTTGACTTCTAAGGCCGTTGCTATTAGATGTGGTGGAGCAACGACCTAGGGTGACGCCTAAGTTCCCCGGAACGTAGAAATGACCATTACCTTCACACTGGTTGCAATTATTCGTTTTATACGATGGAAAAACTGTTCTATTTATTTTGTATTTCATGCTTCGGGCGTTGACTTCTAAGGCCCTAATTATTAAATCTGTTGGTACAACGCCCAAGGTGAAGCCTATGTTGCCCGGAAGGTAGAAATGACGTTAACTTTCATACTGGTTGCAATTATTCGTTTTATGCGATGGAAAAGCTGTTTTATTTATTTTGTGTTTTATGCTTCGGGCGTTGACTTCTAAGGCCCTAACTATTCGATCTGGTGGGGCAACGCCCTAGAGTGAAGACTAGGTTGCCCGGAAAGTAGAAATGACCATAAATTTCATCCTGGTTGCAATTATTCGTTTTATATGATGGAAAAGCTGTTGTATTTATATAGTGTTTTATGCTTCTGGCGTTGACTTCTTAGGCCCTAACTATTCCATCTGGTGGAACAACGCCCTAGGGTGAAGCCTAGGTTGCCTGGAACGTAGAAATGACCATCACTTTCACACGGGTTGCAATTATTCCTGTTATAGGATGGAAAGGCTGTTGTATTTTTATTGTATTTTATACTTCAGGCGTTGACTTCTAAGGCCCTAGCTATCCGATCTGGTCGAGCAAGGCCCTAGAGTGAAGCCTAGGTTGCCCGGAATGTAGACATGACCATAACTTCCACACTGGTTGCAATCATTCGTTTTATACGATGGAAAAGCTGTTCTATTTATATCGTATTTTATGCTTCTGGCGTTGACTTCTAAGGGCCTAACTATTCAATCTGTTGGTGCAACGCCCAAGGGTGAAGCCTATGTTGCCTGGAAAGTAGAAATGACGTTAACTATCATACTGGTTGCAATTATTCGTTTTATACGATGGAAAAGCTGTTGTATTTATATCGTATTTTATGCTTCTGGCGTTGACTTCTAAGGCCCTGACTATTCAATCTGTTGGAGCAACGCCCTAGGGCGAAGCCTAGGTTGCTCGAAAAGTAGAAATGACCATAAGTTTCATACTGGTTGCAATTACACGTTTCATACGATGGAAAAAGCTGTTGTATTTATATTGTATTTTATGCTTCTGGCGTTGACTTCTAAGGCACTAACTATTCGATCTGGTGGAGCAACGCCCTAGAGTGAAGCCTAGGTTGCCCGGAACGTAGAATTGGCCATCACTTTCAAACTGGTTGCAATTATTCCTGTTATATGATGGAAACACTGATGTATTTTTATTGCATTTTATGCTTCGGGCGTTGACTTCTAAGGCCCTGACTATTCAATCTGTTGGAGCAACGCCCTAGGGTGAAGCCTAGGTTGCTCGGAAAGTAGAAATGACCATAAGTTTCATACTGGTTGCAATTACTCGTTTTATACGATGGAAAAAGCTGTTGTATTTATATTGTATTTTATGCTTCTGGCGTTGACTTCTAAGGCCCTAACTGTTCGATCTAGTGGAGCAACGCCCTAGAGTGAAGCCGAGGTTGCCCGGAAAGGAGAAATGACCATCACTTTCAAACTGGTTGCAATTAATCCTTTTATACGATGGAAAAGCTGTTGTATTTATATCGTATTTTATGCTTCTGGCGTTTACTTCTAAGGACCTAGCTATTCGATCCGGTGGAGCAACGCCCTAGAGTGAATCCTAGGTTGCTCGGAATGTAGAAATGACCATAAATCTCACACTGGTTGCAATTATTCGTTTTATACGATGGAAACGCTGTTGTATTTATATTGTATTTTATGCCTCTGGCGTAGACTTCTAATTCCGTAGCTATTAGATGTGGTCGAGCAACGCCCTAGAGTGACGCCTAGGGTGCTCGGAACGTAGAAATGACCATTACTTTCACACTGGTTGCAATTATTCGTTTTATACGATGGAAAAGCTGTTGTATTTATATCGTTTTTTATGCTTCTGGCGTTGACTTCTTAGGCCGTAACTATTCGGTCTGGTGGAGCAACGCCCTGGAGTGAAACCTAGGTTGCCCGGAACGTAGAATAGGCCATCACCTTCAAACTGGTTGCAATTATTCCTGTTATATGATGGAAACACTGTTGTATTTTTATTGCATTTTATGCTTCTGGCGTTGACATCTAAGGCCCTAACTATTCAATCTGCAGGATCAAGGCCCTAGGGTGAAGCCTAGGTTGCTCGGAAAGTAGAAATGACCATAAGCTTCATACTGGTTGCAATTATTCGTTTTATACGATGGAAAAACTGTTGTATTTATATTGTATTTTATGCTTCTGGCGTTGACTTCTAAGGCACTATCTATTCGATCTGGTGGAGCAACGCCCTAGAGTGAAGCCTAGGTTGCCCGGAAGGTAGAATTGGCCATCACCTTCAAACTGGTTGCAATTATTCGTTTTATACGATGGAAAAACTGTTGTACATATATTGTATTTTATACATCTGTCGTTGACTTCTAAGGCACTAACTATTCGATCTGGTGGAGCAACGCCCTAGAGTGAAGCCGAGGTTGCCCGGAAAGGAGAAATGACCATAACTTTCACACTGGTTACTATCATTCGTTTTATACGATGGAAAAGCTGTTGTATTTATATCGTATTTTATGCTTCTGGCGTTGACTTCTAAGGCCCGAACTATTCGATCTGGTGGAGCAATGCCCTAGAGTGAAGCCTAGGCTGCCCGGAACGGAGAAATCACCATAACTTTCACACCGGTAGCAATTATTCGTTTTATACGATGGAAAAACTGTTCTGTTTATTTTGTATTTTATGCTTCGGGCGTTGACTTCTAAGGCCCTAACTATTCAATCTGTTGGTGCAACGCCCTAGGGTGAAGCCTAGGTTGCCCGGAAAGTAGAAATGACGTTAACCTTCATACTGGTTGCAATTATTCGTTTTATACGATGGAAAAACTGTTGTATTTATATTGTATTTTATGCTTCGGGCATTGGCTTCTAAGGCCCTAACTATTCAATCTGTTGGAGCAACGCCCCAGTGTGAAACCTAGGTTGCCCGGAAAGTAGAAATGACCATAACTTTCATCCTGGTTGCAATTATCCGTTTTATATGTTGGAAAAGCTGTTGTATTTATATAGTGTTTTATGCTTCTGGCGTTGACTTCTTAGGCCCTAACTATTCCATCTGGTGGAACAACGCCCTAGGGTGAATCCTAGGTTGCCTGGAACGTAGAAATGACCATCACTTTCACACGGGTTGCAGTTATTCCTGTTATAGGATGGAAAGGCTGTTGTATTTTTATTGTATTTTATACTTCAGGCGTTGACTTCTAAGGCCCTAGCTATTCGATCTGGTCGAGCAACGCCCTAGAGTGAAGCCTATGTTGCCCGGAACGTAGACATGACCATAACTTCCACACTGGTTGCAATTATTCGTTTTATACGATGGAAAAGCTGTTCTATTTATATCGTATTTTATGCTTCTGGCGTTGACTTCTAAGGACCTAACTATTCAATCTGCTGGTGCAACGCCCAAGGGTGAAGCCTATGTTGCCCCGAAAGTAGAAATGACGTTAACTTTCATACTGGTTGCAATTATTCTTTTTATACGATGGAAAAACTTCCACACTGGTTGCAATTATTCGTTTTATACGATGGAAAAGCTGTTGTATTTATATCGTATTTTATGATTCTGGCGTTGAACTCTTAGGCCCTAACTATTCCATCTGGTGGATCAACGCCCTCGGGTGAAGCCTAGGTTGCGCGTAACGTAGAAATGACCATAACTTTCACACTGGTAGCAATTATTCGTTTTATACGATGGAAAAACTGTTGTATTTATATCGTATTTTATGCTTCTGGCGTTCACTTCTAAGGCCCTAACTATTCGATCTGGTGGCGCAACGCCCTAGAGTGAAGCCTAGGTTGCCCCGAACGTAGAAATGACCATAACTTTCACACTGGTTGCAATTATTAGTTTTATACGATGGAAAAGCTGTGGCATCCTTTATGTATTTTATTCATCTCGGGTTGACTTCTAAGGCCGTTGCTATTAGATGTGGTGGAGCAACGACCTAGGGTGACGCCTAAGTTCCCCGGAACGTAGAAATGACCATTACCTTCACACTGGTTGCAATTATTCGTTTTATACGATGGAAAAACTGTTCTATTTATTTTGTATTTCATGCTTCGGGCGTTGACTTCTAAGGCCCTAATTATTAAATCTGTTGGTACAACGCCCAAGGTGAAGCCTATGTTGCCCGGAAGGTAGAAATGACGTTAACTTTCATACTGGTTGCAATTATTCGTTTTATGCGATGGAAAAGCTGTTTTATTTATTTTGTGTTTTATGCTTCGGGCGTTGACTTCTAAGGCCCTAACTATTCGATCTGGTGGGGCAACGCCCTAGAGTGAAGACTAGGTTGCCCGGAAAGTAGAAATGACCATAAATTTCATCCTGGTTGCAATTATTCGTTTTATATGATGGAAAAGCTGTTGTATTTATATAGTGTTTTATGCTTCTGGCGTTGACTTCTTAGGCCCTAACTATTCCATCTGGTGGAACAACGCCCTAGGGTGAAGCCTAGGTTGCCTGGAACGTAGAAATGACCATCACTTTCACACGGGTTGCAATTATTCCTGTTATAGGATGGAAAGGCTGTTGTATTTTTATTGTATTTTATACTTCAGGCGTTGACTTCTAAGGCCCTAGCTATCCGATCTGGTCGAGCAAGGCCCTAGAGTGAAGCCTAGGTTGCCCGGAATGTAGACATGACCATAACTTCCACACTGGTTGCAATCATTCGTTTTATACGATGGAAAAGCTGTTCTATTTATATCGTATTTTATGCTTCTGGCGTTGACTTCTAAGGGCCTAACTATTCAATCTGTTGGTGCAACGCCCAAGGGTGAAGCCTATGTTGCCTGGAAAGTAGAAATGACGTTAACTATCATACTGGTTGCAATTATTCGTTTTATACGATGGAAAAACGGTTTTATTTATTTTGTATTTTATGCTTCGGGCGTTGACTTCTAAGGCCCTAACTATTCGATCTGGTGGCGCAACGCCCTAGGGTGATGCCTAGGTTGCCCGGAAAGTAGAAATGACAATAACTTTCATCCTGGTTGCAACTATTCGTCTTATACGATGGAAAAGCTGTTGTATTTATATCGTATTTCATGATTCTGGCGTTGAACTCTTAGGCCCTAACTATTCCATCTGGTGGAGCAAGGCCCTAGAGTGAAGCCTAGGTTGCGCGGAACGGAGAAATTACCATAAATTTCACACCGGTAGCAATTATTCGTTTTATACGATGGAAAAGCTGTTCTATTTATATCGTATTTTATGCTTCTGGCGTTGACTTCTAAGGCCCTAACTATTCAATCTGTTCGTGCAACGCCCTAGGGTGAAGCCTAGGTTGCCCGGAACGTAGAAATGACCATAACTTCCACACTGGATGCAATTATTCGTTTTATACGATGGAAAAACTGTATTATTTATTTTGTATTTTATGCTTCGGGCGTCGATTTCTAAGGCCCTAACTATTCGATCTGGTGCCGCAACGCCCTAGAGTGAAGCCGAGGTTGCCCGGAACGTAGAAATGACCATAACTTTCACACTGTTTGCAGTTATTCCTGTTATACGATGGAAAAACTTTTGCATCTTTATTGTACTTTATGCTTCTGGCGTTGGCTTCTAAGGCCCTAACTATTCAATCTGTTGGTGCAACGCTCTAGGGTGAAGCCTAGGTAGCCCGGAAAGTAGAAATGACGTTAACTTTCATACTGGTTTCAATTATTCGTTTTATACGATGGAAAAACTGTTGTATTTATATTGTATTTTATGTTTCGGGCATTGACTTCTAAGGCCCTAGCTACTCAATCTGTTGGAGCAACGCCCTAGGGTGAAGCCTAGGTTGCCCGGAAAGTAGAAATGACGATAACTTTCATACTGGTTGCAATTATTCGTTTTATATGATGGTAAAACTGTTGTATTTATATAGTGTTTTATGCTTCTGGCGTTGACTTCTTAGGCCCTAACTATTGCATCTGGTGGAACAACGCCCTAGAGTGAAGCCTAGGTTGTCCGGAACGTAGAAATGACCATAACTTCCACACTGGTTGCAATTATTCGTTTTATACGATGGAAAAGCTGTTGTATTTATATCGTATTTTATGATTCTGGCGTTGAACTCTTAGGCCCTAACTATTCCATCTGGTGGATCAACGCCCTCGGGTGAAGCCTAGGTTGCGCGTAACGTAGAAATGACCATAACTTTCACACTGGTAGCAATTATTCGTTTTATACGATGGAAAAACTGTTGTATTTATATCGTATTTTATGCTTCAGTCGTAGACTTCTAAGGCCGTAGCTATTCGATATGTTGGAGCACCGGCCTAGAGTGAAGCCTAGGTTGCTCGGAACGTAGAAATGACCACTACTTTCACACTGTTTGCAATTATTCATTTAATACGGTGGAAATGCTGTTGTATTTATATCGTATTTTATGCTTCTGGCGTTGACTTCTAAGGCCCTAACTATTCGATCTGGTGGGGCAACGCCCTAGAGTGAAGCCTAGGTTGCCCGGAAAGTAGAAATGACCATAAACTTCATCCTGGTTGCAATTATTCGTTTTATACGATGGAAAAGCTGTTCTATTTATATCGTATTTTATGCTTCTGGCGTTGACTTCTAAGGGCCTAACTATTCAATCTGTTGGTGCAACGCCCAAGGGTGAAGCCTATGTTGCCCGGAAAGTAGAAATGACCATAACTTTTACACTGGTTGCAATTATTCGTTTTATATGATGGAAAAACTGTTGTATTTATATAGTGTTTTATGCTTCTGGCGTTGACTTCTTAGGCCCTAACTATTCCATCTGGTGGAACAACGCCCTAGGGTGAATCCTAAGTTGCCTGGAACGTAGAAATGACCATCACTTTCACACGGGTTGCAATTATTCCTGTTATAGGATGGAAAGGCTGTTGTATTTTTATTGTATTTTATACTTCAGGCGTTGACTTCTAAGGCCCTAGCTATCCGATCTGGTCGAGCAACGCCCTAGAGTGAAGCCTAGGTTGCCCGGAACGTAGACATGACCATAACTTCCACACTGGTTGCAATTATTCGTTTTATACGATGGAAAAGCTGTTCTATTTATATCGTATTTTATGCTTCTGGCGTTGACTTCTAAGGGCCTAACTATTCAATCTGTTGGTGCAACGCCCAAGGGTGAAGCCTATGTTGCCCCGAAAGTAGAAATGACGTTAACTTTCATACTGGTTGCAATTATTCTTTTTATACGATGGAAAACTGTTTTATTTATTTTGTATTTTATGCTTCGGGCGTAGACTTCTAAGGCCCTAACTATTCGATCTGGTGGAGGAACGCCCTAGAGTGAAGCCTAGGTTGCCCGGAACGTAGAAATGACCATAACTTCCACACTGGTTGCAATTATTCGTTTTATACGATGGAAAAACTGTATTATTTATTTTGTATTTTATGCTTCGGGCGTTGATTTCTAAGGCCCTAACTATTCGATCTGGTGCCGCTACGCCCTAGAGTGAAGCCGAGGTTGCCCGGAACGTAGAAATGACCATAACTTTCACACTGTTTGCAGTTATTCCTGTTATACGATGGAAAAACTTTTGCATCTTTATTGTACTTAATGCTTCTGGCGTTGGCTTCTAAGGCCCTAACTATTCAATCTGTCGGTGCAACGCTCTAGGGTGAAGCCTAGGTAGCCCGGAAAGTAGAAATGACGTTAGCTTTCATACTGGTTTCAATTATTCGTTTTATACGATGGAAAAACTGTTGTATTTATATTGTATTTTATGCTTCGGGCATTGACTTCTAAGGCCCTAGCTACTCAATCTGTTGGAGCAACGCCCTAGGGTGAAGCCTAGGTTGCCCGGAAAGTAGAAATGAAGAATAACTTTCATCCTGGTTGCAATTATTCGTTTTATATGATGGAAAAACTGTTGTATTTATATAGTGTTTTATGCTTCTGGCGTTGACTTCTTAGGCCCTAACTATTGCATCTGGTGGAACAACGCCCTAGAGTGAAGCCTAGGTTGCCCGGAACGTAGAAATGATCATAACTTCCACACTGGTTGCAATTATTCGTTTTATACGATGGAAAAGCTGTTGTATTTATATCGTATTTTATGATTCTGGCGTTGAACTCTTAGGCCCTAACTATTCCATCTGGTGGATCAACGCCCTCGGGTGAAGCCTAGGTTGCGCGTAACGTAGGAATGACCATAACTTTCACACTGGAAGCAATTATTCGTTTTATACGATGGAAAAACTGTTGTATTTATATCGTATTTTATGCTTCTGGCGTTGACTTCTAAGGCCCTAACTATTCGATCTGGTGGCGCAACGCCCCAGAGTGAAGCCTAGGTTGCCCGGAACGTAGAAATGACCATAACTTTCACACTGGTTGCAATTATTAGATTTATACGATGGAAAAGCTGTGGCATCTTTTATGTATTTTATTCATCTGGGGTTGACTTCTAAGGCCGTTACTATTAGATGTGGTGGAGCAACGCCCTAGGGTGACGCCTAAGTTCCCTGGAACGTAGAAATGACCATTACCTTCACACTGGTTGCAATTATTCGTTTTATACGATGGAAAAACTGTTCTATTTATTTTGTATTTCATGCTTCGGGCGTTGACTTCTAAGGCCCTAACTATTAAATCTGTTGGTGCAACGCCCAAGGTGAAGCCTATGTTGCCCGGAAGGTAGAAATGACGTTAACTTTCATACTGGTTGCAATTATTCGTTTTATGCGATGGAAAAGCTGTTTTATTTATTTTGTGTTTTATGCTTCGGGCATTGACTTCTAAGGCCCTAACTATTCGATCTGGTGGGGCAACGCCCTAGAGTGAAGCCTAGGTTGCCCGGAAAGTAGAAATGACCATAAATTTCATCCTGGTTGCAATTATTCGCTTTATATGATGGAAAAACTGTTGTATTTATATAGTGTTTTATGCTTCTGGCGTTGAATTCTTAGGCCCTAACTATTCCATCTGGTGGAACAACGCCCTAGGGTGAAGCCTAGGTTGCCTGGAACGTAGAAATGACCATCCCTTTCACACGGGTTGCAATTATTCCTGTTATAGGATGGAAAGGCTGTTGTATTTTTATTGTATTTTATACTTCAGGCGTTGACTTCTAAGGCCCTAGCTATTCGATCTCGTCGAGCAACGCCCTAGAGTGAAGCCTAGGTTGCCCGGAAAGTAGACATGACCATAACTTCCACACTGGTTGCAATTATTCGTTTTATAGGATGGAAAAGCTATTCTATTTATATCGTATTTTATGCTTCTGGCGTTGACTTCTAAGGGCCTAACTATTCAATCTGTTGGTGCAACGCCCAAGGGTGAAGCCTATGTTGCCCCGAAAGTAGAAATGACGTTAACTTTCATACTGGTTGCAATTATTCGTTTTATACGATGGAAAACCTGTTTTATTTATTTTGCATTTTATGCTTCGGGCGTTGACTTCTAAGGCCCTAACTATTCGATCTGGTGGAGCAACGCCCTCGGGTGAAGCCTAGGATGCGCGTAACGTAGAAATGACCATAACTTTCACACTGGCAGCAATTATTCGTTTTATACGATGGAAAAACTGTTTTATTTATTTTGTATTTTATGCTACTGGCGTTGACTTCTAAGGCCCTAACCATTCGATCCGGTGGAGCAACGCCCTAGAGCGAAGCCTAGGTTGCCCGGAACGGAGAAATGACCATAACTTTCACACCGGTAGCAATTATTCTTTTTATACAAAGGAAAAACTGTTCTATATATTTTGTATTTTATGCTTCGGGCGTTGATTGCTAAGGCCCTAACTATTCAATCTGTTGGTGCAACGCCCAAGGGTGAAGCCTATGTTGCCCGGAAAGTAGAAATGACGTTAACTTTCATACTGGTTGCAATTATTCGTTTTATACGATGGAAAAGCTGTTCTATTTATTTTGTATTTCATGCTTCGGGCGTTGACTTCTAAGGCCCTAACTATTAAATCTGTTGGTGCAACGCCCAAGGTGAAGCCTATGTCGCCCGGAACGTAGAAATGACCATAACTTTCACACTGGTTACTATCATTCGTTTTATACGATGGAAAAACTGTTGTATTTATATCGTATTTTATGCTTCTGGCGTTGACTTCTAAGGCCCGAACTATTCGATCTGGTGGAGCAATGCCCTAGAGTGAAGCCTAGGCTGCCCGGAACGGAGAAATCACCATAACTTTCACACCGGTAGCAATTATTCGTTTTATACGATGGAAAAACTGTTCTGTTTATTTTGTATTTTATGCTTCGGGCGTTGACCTCTAAGGCCCTAACTATTCAATCTGTTGGTGCAACGCCCTAGGGTGAAGCCTAGGTTGCCCGGAAAGTAGAAATGACGTTAACCTTCATACTGGTTGCAATTATTCGTTTTATACGATGGAAAAACTGTTGTATTTATATTGTATTTTATGCTTCGGGCATTGGCTTCTAAGGCCCTAACTATTCAATCTGTTGGAGCCACGCCCCTGTGTGAAACCTAGGTTGCCCGGAAAGTAGAAATGACCATAACTTTCATCCTGGTTGCAATTATCCGTTTTATATGTTGGAAAAGCTGTTGTATTTATATAGTGTTTTATGCTTCTGGCGTTGACTTCTTAGGCCCTAACTATTCCACCTGGTGGAACAACGCCCTAGGGTGAATCCTAGGTTGCCTGGAACGTAGAAATGACCATCACTTTCACACGGGTTGCAGTTATTCCTGTTATAGGATGGAAAGGCAGTTGCATTTTTATTGTATTTTATACTTCAGGCGTTGACTTCTAGGGTCCTAGCTATTCGATCTGGTCGAGCAACGCCTTAGAGTGCAGCCTAGGTTGCCCGGAACGTAGAAATGACCATAACTTCCACACTGGTTGCAATTATTCGTTTTATACGATGGAAAAACTGTTTTATTTATTCTGTATTTTATGCTTCTGGCGTTGACTTCTAAGGCCCTCACTATTCGATCTGGTGAAGCAACGCCCTAGAGTGAAGCCTAGGTTGCCCGGAACGGAGAAATGACCATAGCTTTCACACCGGTAGCAATTATTCGTTTTATACGATGGAAAAACTGTTCTATTTATTTTGTATTTTATGCTTCGGGCGTTGACTTCTAAGGCCCTAACTATTCAATCTGTTGGTGCAACGCCCAAGGGTGAAGCCTATGTTGCCCGGAAAGTAGAAATGACGTTAACTTTTATACTGGTTGTAATTATTCGTTTTATACGATGGAAAAACTGTTTTATTTATTTTGTATTTTATGATTCGGGCGTTGACTTCTAAGGCCCTAACTATTCGATCTGCTGGCATAACGCCCTAGAGTGAAGCCTAGGTTGCCCGGAACGTAGAAATGACCATAACTTTCATCCTGGTTGAAATTATCCGTTTTATATGTTGGAAAAGCTGTTGTATTTATATATTGTTTTATGCTTCTGGCGTTGACTTCTTAGGCCCTAACTATTCCATCTGGTGGAACAACGCCCTAGGGTGAATCCTAGGTTGCCTGGAACGTAGAAATGACCATCACTTTCACACGGGTTGCAATTATTCCTGTTATAGGATGGAAAGACAGTTGCATCTTTATTGTATTTTAAGCTTCGGGCATTGACTTCTAAGGCCCTAGCTATTCAATCTGTTGGAGCAACGCCCTAGGGTGAAGCCTAGGTTGCCCGGAAAGTAGAAATGACAATAACTTTCATCCTGGTTGCTATCATTCGTTTTATATGATGGAATAACTGTTGTATTCATATAGTGTTTTATGCTTCTGGCGTTGACTTCTTAGGCCCTAACTATTCCATCTGGTGGAACAACGCCCTAGAGTGAAGCCTAGGTTGCCCGGAACGTAGAAATGACCATAACTTCCACACTGGTTGCAATTATTCGTTTTATACGATGGAAAAGCTGTTGTATTTATATCGTATTTTATGCTTCTGGCGTTGACTTCTAAGGCCCTAACTATTCGATCTGGTGGCGCAACGCCCTAGAGTGAAGCCTATGTTGCCCGGAACGTAGAAATGACCATAACTTTCACACTGGTTGCAATTATTCGTTTTAGACGATGGAAAAGCTGTGGCATCTTTTATGTATTTTATTCATCTGGGGCTGACTTGTAAGGCCGTTGCTATTAGATGTGGTGGAGCAACGCCCTAGGGTGACGCCTAAGTTGCCCGGAACGTAGAAATGACCATTAGCTTCACACTGGTTGCAATTATTCGTTTTATACGATGGAAAAACTGTTCTATTTATTTTGTATTTTATGCTTCGGGCGTTGACTTCTAAGGCCCTAACTATTCAATCTGTTGGTGCAACGCCCAAGGGTGATGCCTATGTTGCGCGGAAGGTAGAAATGACGTTAACTTTCATACTGGTTGCAATTATCCGTTTTATACGATGGAAAAGCTGTTGTATTTATATTGTATTTTATGCTTCGGGCATTGACTTCTAAGGCCCTAGCTACTGAATCTGTTGGAGCAACGCCCTAGGGTGAAGCCTAGGTTGCCCGGAAAGCAGAAATGCCCATAACTTCCACACTGGTTGCAATTATTCGTTTTATACGATGGAAAAACTGTTTTATTTATTTTGTATTTTATGCTTCTGGCGTTGACTTCTAAGGCCCTAACTATTCGATCCGGTGGAGCAACGCCCTAGAGTGAAGCCTAGGTTGCCCGGAACGGCGAAATGACCATAACTTTCACACCGGTAGCAATTATTCTTTTTATACGTTGGAAAAACTGTTCTATTTATTTTGTATTTTATGCTTCGGGCGTTGACTTCTAAGGCCCTAACTATTCGATCTGTTGGTGCAACGCCCTAGAGTGAAGCCTAGGTAGCCCGGAACGTAGAAATGACCATGACTTTCACACTGTTTGCAGTTATTCCTTTTATACGATGGAAAAACTTTTGCATCTTTATTGTACTTTGTGCTTCTGGCGTTGACTTCTAAGGCCCTAACTATTCAATCTGTTGGTGCAACGCCCTATGGTCAAGCCTAGGTAGCCCGGAAAGTAGAAATGACGTTAACTTTCATACTGGTTTCAATTATTCGTTTTATACGATGGAAAAACTTCTGTATTTATATTGTATTTTATGCTTCGGGCATTGACTTCTAAGGCCCTAGCTATTCAATCTGTTGTAGCAACGCCCTAGGGTGAAGCCTAGGTTGCCCGGAAAGTAGAAATGACATTAACATTCATCCTGGTTGCAATTATTCGTTTTATATGGCGGAAAAGCCGTTGTATTTATATAGTGTTTTATGCTTCTGGCGTTGACTTCTTAGGCCCTAACTATTCCATCTGGTGGAAAAACGCCCTTGGGTGAAGCCTCGGTTGCGCGGAACGTAGCAATGACCATAACTTTCACACTGGTAGCAATTATTCGTTTCCTACGATGGAAAAACTGTTCTATTTATTTTGTATTTTATGCTTCGGGCGTTGACTTCTAAGGCCCTAGCTATTCGATCTGGTCGAGCAACGCCCTAGAGTGAAGCCTAGGTTGCACGGAACGTAGAAATGACCATAACTTCCACACTGCTTGCAATTATTCGTTTTATACGATGGAACAGCTGTTGTATATATATCGTATTTTATGCTTCTGGCGTTGACTTCTTAGGCCCTAACTATTCCATCTGGTGGAACAGCGTCCTAGGGTGAAGCCTAGGTTGCGCGGAACGTAGAAGTGACCATAAATTTCACTCTGGTAGCAATTATTCGTTTTATACGATGGAAAAACTGTTTTATTTATTTTGTATTTTATGCTTCTGGCGTTGACTTCTACGGCCCCAACTATTCGATCTGGTGGAGCAATGCCCTAGAGTGAAGCCTAGGTTGCCCGGAACGGAGAAATCACCATAAATTTCACACCGGTAGCAATTATTCGTTTTATACGATGGAAAAACTGTTCTGTTTATTTTGTATTTTATGCTTCGGGCGTTGACTTCTAAGGCCCTAACTATTCAATCTGTTGGTGCAACGCCCTAGGGTGAAGCCTAGGTTGCCCGGAAAGTAGGAATGACGATAACTTTCATACTGGTTGCAATTATTCGTTTTATACGATGGAAAAACTGTTGTATTTATATTGTATTTTATGCTTCGGGCATTGACTCCTAAGGCCCTAACTATTCAATCTGTTGGAGCAACGCCCCAGGGTGAAACCTAGGTTGCCCGGAAAGTAGAAATGACCATTACTTTCATCCTGGTTGCAATTATCCGTTTTATATGTTGGAAAAGCTGTTGTATTTATATAGCGTTTTAAGCTTCTGGCGTTGACTTCTTAGGGCCTAACTATTCTATCTGGTGGAACTACGCCCTAGGGTGAATCCTAGGTTGCCTGGAACGTAGAAATGACCATCACTTTCACACGGGTTGCAGTTATTCCTGTTATAGGATGGAAAGACTGTTGCATTTTTATTGTATTTTATACTTCAGGCGTTGACTTCTAAGGCCCTAGCTATTCGATCGGGGTCGAGCAACGCCCTAGAGTGAAGCCTAGGTTGCCGGGAACGTAGAAATGACCATAACTTCCACTCTGGTTGCAATTATTCGTTTTATACGATGGAAAAGCTGTTGTATTTATATCGTATTTTATGCTTCTGGCGTTGACTTCTAAGCACCTAGCCATTCGATCTGGTGGAGCAACGCCCTAGAGTGAAGCCTAGGTTGCGCGGAACGTAGAAATGACCATAACGTTCACACTGGTAGCAATTATTCGTTTTGTACGATGGAAAAACTGTTTTATTTATTCTGTATTTTATGCTTCTGGCGTTGACTTCTAAGGCCCTAACTATTCGATCTGGTGGAGCAACGCCCTAGAGTGAAGCCTGGGTTGCCCGCAACGGAGAAATGACCATAACTTTCACACCGGTAGCAATTATTCGTTTTATACGATGGAAAAACTGTTCTATTTATTTTGTATTTTATGCTTCGGGCGTTGACTTCTAAGGCCCTAACTATTCAATCTGTTGGTGCAACGCCCTAGAGTGAAGCCTAGGTTGTCCGGAACGTAGAAATGACCATAACTTCCACACTGGTTGCAATTATTCGTTTTATACGATGGAAAAGCTGTTGTATTTATATCGTATTTTATGATTCTGGCGTTGAACTCTTAGGCCCTAACTATTCTATCTGGTGGATCAACGCCCTCGGGTGAAGCCTAGGTTGCGCGTAACGTAGAAATGACCATAACTTTCACACTGGTTGCAATTATTCGTTTTATACGATGGAAAAGCTGTTGTATTTATATCGTATTTTATGCTTCTGGCGTTGACTTCTAAGACCCTAACTATTCGATCTGGTGGCGCCACGCCCTAGAGTGAAGCCTATGTTGCCCGGAACGTAGAAATGACCATAACTTTCACACTGGTTGCAATAATTCGTTTTATACGATGGAAAAGCTGTGGCATGTTTTATGTATTTTATTCATCTGGGGCTGACTTCTAAGGCCGTTGCTATTAGATGTGGTGGAGCAACGCCCTAGGGTGACGCCTAAGTTGCCTGGAACGTAGAAATGACCATTACCTTCACACTGGTTGCAATTATTCGTTTTATACGATGGTAAAGCTGTTCTATTTATATCGTATTTTATGCTTCTGGCGTTGACTTCTAAGGGCCTAACTATTCAATCTGTTGGTGCAACGCCCAAGGGTGAAGCCTATGTTGCCCGGAAAGTAGAAATGACCATAACTTTTACACTGGTTGCAATTATTCGTTTTATATGATGGAAAAACTGTTGTATTTATTTAGTGTTTTATGCATCTGGCGTTGACTTCTTAGGCCCTAACTATTCCATCTGGTGGAACAACGCCCTAGGGTGAATCCTAAGTTGCCTGGAACGTAGAAATGACCATCACTTTCACACGGGTTGCAATTATTCCTGTTATAGGATGGAAAGGCTGTTGTATTTTTATTGTGTTTTATACTTCAGGCGTTGACTTCTAAGGCCCTAGCTATCCGATCTGGTCGAGCAACGCCCTAGAGTGAAGCCTAGGTTGCCCGGAACGTAGACATGACCATAACTTCCACACTGGTTGCAATTATTCGTTTTATACGATGGAAAAGCTGTTCTATTTATATCGTATTTTATGCTTCTGGCGTTGACTTCTAAGGGCCTAACTATTCAATCTGTTGGTTCAACGCCCAAGGGTGAAGCCTATGTTGCCCCGAAAGTAGAAATGACGTTAACTTTCATACTGGTTGCAATTATTCTTTTTATACGATGGAAAACTGTTTTATTTATTTTGTATTTTATGCTTCGGGCGTAGACTTCTAAGGCCCTAACTATTCGATCTGGTGGAGGAACGCCCTAGAGTGAAGCCTAGGTTGCCCGGAACGTAGAAATGACCATAACTTCCACACTGGTTGCAATTATTCGTTTTATACGATGGAAAAACTGTATTATTTATTTTGGATTTTATGCTTCGGGCGTTGATTTCTAAGGCCCTAACTATTCGATCTGGTGCCGCTACGCCCTAGAGTGAAGCCGAGGTTGCCCGGAACGTAGAAATGACCATAACTTTCACACTGTTTGCAGTTATTCCTGTTATACGATGGAAAAACTTTTGCATCTTTATTGTACTTTATGCTTCTGGCGTTGGCTTCTAAGGCCCTAACTATTCAATCTGTTGGTGCAACGCTCTAGGGTGAAGCCTAGGTAGCCCGGAAAGTAGAAATGACGTTAGCTTTCATACTGGTTTCAATTATTCGTTTTATACG
Source organism: Calliopsis andreniformis (assembly GCF_051401765.1). Classification (NCBI taxonomy): domain Eukaryota; kingdom Metazoa; phylum Arthropoda; class Insecta; order Hymenoptera; family Andrenidae; genus Calliopsis; species Calliopsis andreniformis. The sequence goes on along the minus strand of NW_027480429.1, from coordinate 14,124,402 downwards.
ATGGAAAAACTGTTGTATTTATATTGTATTTTATGCTTCGGGCATTGACTTCTAAGGCCCTAGCTACTCAATCTGTTGGAGCAACGCCCTAGGGTGAAGCCTAGGTTGCCCGGAAAGTAGAAATGAAGAATAACTTTCATCCTGGTTGCAATTATTCGTTTTATATGATGGAAAAACTGTTGTATTTATATAGTGTTTTATGCTTCTGGCGTTGACTTCTTAGGCCCTAACTATTGCATCTGGTGGAACAACGCCCTAGAGTGAAGCCTAGGTTGCCCGGAACGTAGAAATGACCATAACTTCCACACTGGTTGCAATTATTCGTTTTATAGGATGGAAAAGCTATTCTATTTATATCGTATTTTATGCTTCTGGCGTTGACTTCTAAGGGCCTAACTATTCAATCTGTTGCTGCAACGCCCAAGGGTGAAGCCTATGTTGCCCCGAAAGTAGAAATGACGTTAACTTTCATACTGGTTGCAATTATTCGTTTTATACGATGGAAAACCTGTTTTATTTATTTTGCATTTTATGCTTCGGGCGTTGACTTCTAAGGCCCTAACTATTCGATCTGGTGGAGCAGCGCCCTCGGGTGAAGCCTAGGATGCGCGTAACGTAGAAATGACCATAACTTTCACACTGGTAGCAATTATTCGTTTTATACGATGGAAAAACTGTTTTATTTATTTTGTATTATATGCTACTGGCGTTGACTTCTAAGGCCCTAACCATTCGATCCGGTGGAGCAACGCCCTAGAGTGAAGCCTAGGTTGCCCGGAACGGAGAAATGACCATAACTTTCACACCGGTAGCAATTATTCTTTTTATACGATGGAAAAGCTGTTCTATTTATTTTGTGTTTCATGCTTCGGGCGTTGACTTCTAAGGCCCTAACTATTCGATCAGGTGGCGCGACGCCCTAGAGTGAAGCCAATGTTGCCCGGAACGTAGAAATGACCATAACTTTCACACTGGTTGCTATCATTCGTTTTATATGATGGAAAAACTGTTGTATTTATATAGTGTTTTATGCTTCTGGCGTTGACTTCTTAGGCCCTAACTATTCCATCTGGTGGAACAACGCCCTAGAGTGAAGCCTAGGTTGCCCGGAACGTAGAAATGACCATAACTTCCACACTGGTTGCAATTATTCGTTTTATACGATGGAAAAGCTGTTGTATTTATTTTGTATTTTATGCTTCGGGCGTTGACTTCTAAGGCCCTAACTATTCAATCTGTTGGTGCAACGCCCAAGGGTGAAGCACATGTTGCCCGGATGGTAGAAATTACGTTAACTTTCATACTTGTTGCAATTATTCGTTTTATACGATGGAAAAGCTGTTGTAGTTATATCGTATTTTATGCTTCTGGCGTTGACTTCTAAGGCACTAACTATTCGATCTGGTGGCGCAACGCCCTACAGTGAAGCCTATGTTGCCCGAAACGTAGAAATGACCATAACTTTCACACTGGTTGCAATTATTCGTTTTATACGATGGAAAAGCTGTGGCATCTTTTATGTATTTTATTCATCTGGAGCTGACTTCTAAGGCCGTTGCTATTAGATGTGGTGGAGCAACGCCCTAGGGTGACGCCTAAGTTGCCCGGAACGTAGAAATGACCATTACCTTCACACTGGTTGCAATTATTCGTTTTATACGATGGAAAAACTGTTCTATTTATTTTGTATTTTATGCTTCGGGCGTTGACTTCTAAGGCCCTAACTATTCAATCTGTTGGTGCAACGCCCAAGGGTGAAGCACATGTTGCCCGGATGGTAGAAATGACGTTAACTTTCATACTGGTTGCAATTATCCGTTTTATACGATGGAAAAGCTGTTGTATTTATATTGTATTTTATGCTTCGGGCATTGAGTTCTAAGGCCCTAACTATTGCATCTGGTGGAACAACGCCCTAGAGTGAAGCCTAGGTTGCCCGGAACGTAGAAATGACCATAACTTCCACACTGGTTGCAATTATTCGTTTTATACGATGGAAAAGCTGTTGTATTTATATCGCATTTTATGATTCTGGCGTTGAACTCTTAGGCCCTAACTATTCCATCTGGTGGGACAACGCCCTCGGGTGAACCCTAGGTTGCGCGTAACGTAGAAATGACCATAACTTTAACACTGGTAGCAATTATTCGTTTTATACGATGGAAAAACTGTTTTATTTATTTTGTATTTTATGCTTCTGGCGTTGACTTCTAAGGCCCTAACCATTCGATCCGGTGGAGCAACGCCCTAGAGTGAAGCCTAGGTTGCCCGTAACGGAGAAATGACCATAACTTTCACACCGGTAGCAATTATTCTTTTTATACGATGGAAAAACTGTTGTATTTATATTGTATTTTATGCTTCGGGCATTGACTTCTGAGGCCCTAACTATTCAATCTGTTGGAGCAACGCCCCAGGGTGAAACCTAGGTTGCCCGGAAAGTAGAAATGACCATTACTTTCATCCTGGTTGCAATTATCCGTTTTATATGTTGGAAAAGCTGTTGTATTTATATAGCGTCTTAAGCTTCTGGCGTTGACTTCTTAGGCCCTAACTATTCTATCTGATGGAACTACGCCCTAGGGTGAATCCTAGGTTGCCTGGAACGTAGAAATGACCATCACTTTCACACGGGTTGCAGTTATTCCTGTTATAGGATGGAAAGACTGTTGCATTTTTATTGTATTTTATACTTCAGGCGTTGGCTTCTAAGGCCCTAGCTATTCGATCTGGTCGAGCAACGCCCTAGAGTGAAGCCTAGGTTGCCGGGAACGTAGAAATGACCATAACTTCCACACTGGTTGCAATTATTCGTTTTATACGTTGGAAAAGCTGTTGTATTTATATCGTATTTTATGCTTCTGGCGTTGACTTCTAAGGACCTAGCCATTCGATCTGGTGGAGCAACGCCCTAGAGTGAAGCCTAGGCTGCGCGGAACGTAGAAATGACCATAACGTTCACACTGGTAGCAATTATTCGTTTTGTACGATGGAAAAACTGTTTTATTTATTCTGTATTTTATGCTTCTGGCGTTGACTTCTAAGGCCCTAACTATTCGATCTGGTGGAGCAACGCCCTAGAGTGAAGCCTGGGTTGCCCGGAACGGAGAAATGACCATAACTTTCACACCGGTAGCAATTATTCGTTTTATACGATGGAAAAGCTGTTCTATTTATTTTGTATTTTATGCTTCGGGCGTTGACTTCTAAGGCCCTAACTATTCAATCTGTTGGTGCAACGCCCTAGAGTGAAGCCTAGGTTGCCCGGAACGTAGAAATGACCATAACTTTCACACTGGTTACTATCATTCGTTTTATACGATGGAAAAACTGTTGTATTTATATCGTATTTTATGCTTCTGGCGTTGACTTCTTAGGCCCTAACTATTCCATCTGGTGGAACAACGCCCTTGGGTGAAGCCTAGGTTGCGCGGAACGTAGAAATGACCATTACTTTCACAATGTTTGCAATTATTCATTTTATACGATGGAAAAGCTTTTGTACTTATATTGTATTTTATTCTTCTGCCGTTGACTTCTTAGGCCCTAGCTATTCGATCTGGTGGAACAACGACCTAGCGTGAAGACTTGGTTACCCGGAACATGGAAATGACCATTACTTTAACACTGTTTGCAGTTATTCCTGTTATACGATGGGAAAACCTTTGCATCTTTATTGTATTTTATGCTTCTGGCGTTGACTTCTAAGGCCCGAACTATTCGATCTGGTGGAGCAATGCCCTAGAGTGAAGCCTAGGCTGCCCGGAACGGAGAAATCACCATAACTTTCACACCAGTAGCAATTATTCGTTTTATACGATGGAAAAACTGTTCTGTTTATTTTGTATTTTATGCTTCGGGCGTTGACTTCTAAGGCCCTAACTATTCAATCTGTTGGTGCAACGCCCTAGGGTGAAGCCTAGGTTGCCCGGAAAGTAGGAACGACGTTAACTTTCCTACTGGTGGCAATTATTCGTTTTATACGATGGAAAAACTGTTGTATTTATATTGTATTTTATGCTTCGGGCATTGACTTCTAAGGCCCTAACCATTCGATCCGTTGGAGCAACGCCCTAGAGTGAAGCCTAGGTTGCCCGGAACGGAGAAATGACCATAACTTTCACACCGGTAGCAATTATTCTTTTTATACGATGGAAAAACTGTTCTATTTATTTTGTATTTTATGCTTCGGGCGTTGACTGGTAAGGCCCTAACTATTCAATCTGTTGGTGCAACGCCAAAGGGTGAAGCCTATGTTGCCCGGAAAGTAGAAATGACGTTAACTTTCATACTGGTTGCAATTATTCGTTTTATACGATGGAAAAGCTGTTTTATTTATTTTGTATTTTATGCTTCGGGCGTTGACTTCTAAGGCCCTAACTATTCGATCAGGTGGCGCGACGCCCTAGAGTGAAGACAATGTTGCCCGGAACGTAGAAATGACCATAACTTTCACACTGGTTGCTATCATTCGTTTTATATGATGGAAAAACTGTTGTATTTATATAGTGTTTTATGCTTCTGGCGTTGACTTCTTAGGCCCTAACTATTCCATCTGGTGGAACAACGCCCTAGAGTGAAGCCTAGGTTGCCCGGAACGTAGAAATGACCATAACTTCCACACTGGTTGCAATTATTCGTTTTATACGATGGAAAAGCTGTTGTATTTATATCGTATTTTATGCTTCTGGCGTTGACTTCTAAGGCACTAACTATTCGATCTGGTGGCGCAACGCCCTAGAGTGAAGCCTATGTTGCCCGAAACGTAGAAATGACCATAACTTTCACACTGGTTGCAATTATTCGTTTTATACGATGGAAAAGCTGTGGCATCTTTTATGTATTTTATTCATCTGGAGCTGACTTCTAAGGCCGTTGCTATTAGATGTGGTGGAGCAACGCCCTAGGGTGACGCCTAAGTTGCCCGGAACGTAGAAATGACCATTACCTTCACACTGGTTGCAATTATTCGTTTTATACGATGGAAAAACTGTTCTATTTATTTTGTATTTTATGCTTCGGGCGTTGACTTCTAAGGCCCTAACTATTCAATCTGTTGGTGCAACGCCCAAGGGTGAAGCACATGTTGCCCGGATGGTAGAAATTACGTTAACTTTCATACTGGTTGCAATTATTCGTTTTATACGATGGAAAAGCTGTTGTAGTTATATCGTATTTTATGCTTCTGGCGTTGACTTCTAAGGCACTAACTATTCGATCTGGTGGCGCAACGCCCTAGAGTGAAGCCTACGTTGCCCGAAACGTAGAAATGACCATAACTTTCACACTGGTTGCAATTATTCGTTTTATACGATGGAAAAGCTGTGGCATCTTTTATGTATTTTATTCATCTGGAGCTGACTTCTAAGGCCGTTGCTATTAGATGTGGTGGAGCAACGCCCTAGGGTGACGCCTAAGTTGCCCGGAACGTAGAAATGACCATTACCTTCACACTGGTAGCAATTATTCGTTTTATACGATGGAAAAACTGTTTTATTTATTTTGTATTTTATGCTTCTGGCGTTGACTTCTAAGGCCCTAACCATTCGATCCGGTGGAGCAACGCCCTAGAGTGAAGCCTAGGTTGCCCGTAACGGAGAAATGACCATAACTTTCACACCGGTAGCAATTATTCTTTTTATACGATGGAAAAACTGTTCTATTTATTTCGTATTTTATGCTTCGGGCGTTGACTGCTAAGGCCCTAACTATTCAATCTGTTGGTGCAACGCCAAAGGGTGAAGCCTATGTTGCCCGGAAAGTAGAAATGACGTTAACTTTCATACTGGTTGCAATTATTCGTTTTATACGATGGAAAAGCTGTTTTATTTATTTTGTATTTTATGCTTCGGGCGTTGACTTCTAAGGCCCTAACTATTCGATCAGGTGGCGCGACGCCCTAGAGTGAAGCCTATGTTGCCCGGAACGTAGAAATGACCATAACTTTCACACTGGATTGCTATCATTCGTTTTATATGATGGAAAAACTGTTGTATTTATATAGTGTTTTATGCTTCTGGCGTTGACTTCTTAGGCCCTAACTATTCCATCTGGTGGAACAACGCCCTAGAGTGAAGCCTTGGTTGCCCGGAACGTAGAAATGACCATAACTTCCACACTGGTTGCCATTATTCGTTTTATACGATGGAAAAGCTGTTGTATTTATATCGTACTTTATGCTTCTGGCGTTGACTGCTAAGGCCCTAGCTATTCGATCTGGTGGCGCAACGCCCTAGAGTGAAGCCTATGTCGCCCGGAACGTAGAAATGACCATAACTTTCACACTGGTTGCAATTATTCGTTTTATACGATGGAAAAGCTGTGGCATCTTTTATGTATTTTATTCATCTGGGACTGACTTCTAAGGCCGTTGCTATTAGATGTGGTGGAGCAACTCCCTAGGGTGACGCCTAAGTTGCCCGGAACGTATAAATGACCATTACCTTCACAATGGTTGCAATTATTCGTTTTATACGATGGAAAAACTGTTCTATTTATTTTGTATTTTATGCTTCGGGCGTTGACTTCTAAGGCCCTAACTATTCAATCTGTTGGTGCAACGCCCAAGGGTGAAGCCCATGTTGCCCGGAAGGTAGAAATGACGTTGACTTTCATACTGGTTGCAATTATCCGTTTAATGCGATGGAAAAACTGTTTTATCTATTTTGTGTTTTATGCTTCGGGCGTTGACTTCTAAGGCCCTAACTATTCGATCTGGTGGGGCTACGCCCTAGAGTGAAGCCTAGGTTGCCCGGAAAGTAGAAATGACCATAACTTTCATCCTGGTTGCAATTATTCGTTTTATATGATGGAAAAACTGTTGTATTTATATAGTGTTTTATGCTTCTGGCGTTGACTTCTTAGGCCCTAACTATTCCATCTGGTGGAACAACGCCCTAGGGTGAAGCGTGGGTTGCCTGGAACGTAGAAATGACCATCACTTTCACTCGGGTTGCAATTATTCCTGTTATAGGATGGAAAGGCTGTTGTATTTTTATTGTATTTTATACTTCAGGCGTTGACTTCTAAGGCCCTAGCTATTCGATCTGGTCGAGCAACGCCCTAGAGTGAAGCCTAGGTTGCCCGGAATGTAGACATGACCATAACTTCCACACTGGTTGCAATTATTCGTTTTATACGATGGAAAAACTGTTCTATCTATTTTGTATTTTATGCTTCGGGCGTTGACTTCTAAGGCCCTAACTATTCAATCTGTTGGTGCAACGCCAAAGGGTGAAGCCTATGTTGCGCGGAAGGTAGAAATGACGTTAACTTTCATACTGGTTGCAATTATCCGTTTTATACGATGGAAAAGCTGTTGTATTTATATTGTATTTTATGCTGCGGGCATTGACTTCTAAGGCCCTAACTATTGCATCTGGTGGAACAACGCCCTAGAGTGAAGCCTAGGTTGCCCGGAACGTAGAAATAACCATAACTTCCACACTGGTTGCAATTATTCGTTTTATACGATGGAAAAGCTGTTGTATTTATATCGTATTTTATGATTCTGGCGTTGAACTCTTAGGCCCTAACTATTCCATCTGGTGGAACAACGCCCTCGGGTGAACCCTAGGTTGCGCGTAACGTAGAAATGACCATAACTTTCACACTGGTAGCAATTATTCGTTTTATACGATGGAAAAACTGTTTTATTTATTTTGTATTTTATGCTTCTGGCGTTGACTTCTAAGGCCCTAACCATTCGGTCCGGTGGAGCAACGCCCTAGAGTGAAGCCTAGGTTGCCCGGAACGGAGAAATGACCATAACTTTCACACCGGTAGCAATTATTCTTTTTATACGATGGAAAAACTGTTCTATTTATTTTGTATTTTATGCTTCGGGCGTTGACTGCTAAGGCCCTAACTATTCAATCTGTTGGTGCAACGCCAAAGGGTGAAGCCTATGTTGCCCGGAAAGTAGAAATGACGTTAACTTTCATACTGGTTGCAATTATTCGTTTTATACGATGGAAAAGCTGTTTTATTTATTTTGTATTTTATGCTTCGGGCGTTGACTTCTAAGGCCCTAACTATTCGATCAGGTGGCGCGACGCCCTAGAGTGAAGCCTATGTTGCCCGGAACGTAGAAATGACCATAACTTTCACACTGGATTGCTATCATTCGTTTTATATGATGGATAAACTGTTGTATTTATATAGTGTTTTATGTGTCTGGCGTTGACTTCTTAGGCCCTAACTATTCCATCTGGTGGAACAACGCCCTAGAGTGAAGCCTAGGTTGCCCGGAACGTAGAAATGACCATAACTTCCACACTGGTTGCAATTATTCGTTTTATACGATGGAAAACCTGTTGTATTTATATCGTATTTTATGCTTCTGGCCTTGACTTCTAAGGCCCTAACTATTCGATCTGGTGGCGCAACGCCCTAGAGTGAAGCCTATGTTGCCCGGAACGTAGAAATGACCATAACTTTCACACTGGTTGCAATTATTCGTTTTATACGATGGAAAAGCTGTGGCATCTTTACTGTATTTTATTCATCCGGGGTTGACTTCTAAGGCCGTAGCTATTAGATGTGGTGGACCAACGCCCTAGAGTGACGCCTAGGTTGCCGGGAACGTAGAAATGACCATTACTTTCACAATGTTTGCAATTATTCATTTTATACGATGGAAAAGCTTTTGTAGTTATATTGTATTTTATTCTGCTGGCGTTGACTTCTTAGGCCCTGACTATTCGATCTGCTGGAACAACGCCCTAGAGTGAAGCCTAGGTTGCCCGGAACATGGAAATGACCATTACTTTTACTCTGGTTGCTATCATTCGTTTTATACGATGGAAAAACTGTTATATTTATATTGTATTTTATGCTTCTGGCGTTGACTTCTTAGGCCCTAACTATTCGATCTGGTTCAACAACGCCCTAGAGTGAAGACTAGGTTGCCCGGAACATGGAAATGACCATTACTTTCACACTGTTTGCAGTTATTCCTGTTATACGGTGGAAAAACTTTTGCATCTTTATTGTATTTTATGCTTCTGGCGTTGACTTCTAGGGCCCTACCTATTCGGTTTGGTGGAGCAACGCCCGAGAGCGGAGCCTAAGTTGCCCGGTACGTAGAAATCACCATTACTTTCACACTGTTTGCAAATATACATTGTACACGATGGAAAATCTGTTGTATTTATGTTGTATTTTGTGCTTCTGGCGTTGACTTCTAAGGCCCTAACTATTTGATCTGGTGGAGCACCGCCCTAGAGTGAAGCCTAGGTTGCCCGGAACGTAGAAAAGACCATTACCTTCACACTGGTTGCAATTATTCCTGTTTTACGATGGAAAGACTGTTGCATCTTTATTGTATTTTATGCTTCTGGCGTTGATTTCTAAGGCCCTAACTACTCGATCTGGTGGTGCAACGCCCTAGGGTGAAGCCTAGGTTGCCCAGAAAGTATAAATGACCATAACTTTTACACTGGTAGCAATTATTCGTTTTATGCAATGGAAAAACTGTTCTAATTATTTTGCATTTTATGCTTCGGGCGTTGACTTCTAAGGCCCTCACTGATTGACCTGGTGGAGCAACGCCCTAGAGTGAAGCCTAGATTGCCCGGAACGTTGAAATGACCATAACTTTCACACAGGTTGTTATTATTCGTTTGATACAATGGAAAAACTGTTATATTTATATTGTATTTTATTCTTATGGCGTTGAATTCTAAGTCACTAGCTACTCGATCTGGTGGAGCAACGCCCTAAAGTGATACCTAGGTTACCCGCAACGTAGAAATGACCAGTACTTTCACACTGTTTGCAGTTATTCCTGTTATACGATGGAAAATCTTTTGCATCTTTATTGTATTTTGTGCTTCTGGCGTTGACTTCTAAGTCCCTAGCTATTCGATTTGGTGGTGCAACGCCCTAGAGTGGAGCCTAGGTTGCCCGGAACGTAGAAATGACCATTACTTTCAAACTGGTTGGAATTATTCCTGTTATACGATCGAAAAACTGTTGTCTTTTTATTGCATTTTATGCTTCGGGCGTTGACTTCTAAGGCCCTAACTATTCAGTGTGGTGGGGCAACGCCCTAGAGTGAAGCCTAGGATGCCCAGAAAGTAGAAATGACCATAACTTTCACAATGTTTGCAATTATTCATTTTATACGATGACAACACTGTTGTACATATATTGTATTTTATCCTTCTGGCGTTGAATTCTAAGTCCCTAGCCATTCGATCTATTGGTGCGACGCCCTAGAGTGAAACCTAGGTTGCCCGGAACGTAGAAATGACCATCATTTTCAAACTGGTTGGAATCATTCCTGTTATACGATGGAAAAACTGTTGTACTTTTATTGCATTTTATGCTTCTGGCGTTGACTTCTTAGGGTCTAACTATTCGATCTGGTGGAACAACGTCCTAGAGCGAAGCCTAGGCTGCCCGGAACGTAGAAATGACCATAACTTTTACACTGGTTGCTATCATTCGTTTTATACGATGGAAAAACTGTTATATTTATATTGCATTTTATGCTTCTGGCGTTGACTTCTTAGGCCCTAACTGTTCGATCAGGTTCAACAACGCCCTAGAGTGAAGACTAGGTTGCCCGGAACATGGAAATGACCATTACTTTCACACTGTTTGCAGTTATTCCTGTTATACGGTGGAAAAACTTTTGCATCTTTATTGTATTTTATGCTTCTGGCATTGACTTCTAGGGCCCTACCTATTCGGTTTGGTGGAGCAACGCCCGAGAGCGGAGCCTAAGTTGCCCGGTACGTAGAAATCACCATTACTTTCACACTGTTTGCAAATATACATTATATACGATGGAAAATCTGTTGCATTTATGTTGTATTTTATGCTTCTGGCGTTGACTTCTAAGGCCCTAACTATTTGATCTGGTGGAGCACCGCCCTAGAGTGAAGCCTAGGTTGCTCGGAACGTAGAAACGACCATTACCTTCACACTGGTTGCAATTATTCCTGTTTTACGATGGAAAGACTGTTGCATCTTTATTGTATTTTATGTTTCTGGCTTTGATTTCTAAGGCCCTAACTATTCGATCCGGTGGTGCAACGCCCTAGGGTGAAGCCTAGGTTGCCCAGAATGTAGAAATGACCATAACTTTCATACTGGTTGCGATTATTCGTTTTATACGATGCAAAAACTGTTCTATTTACTTTGTATTTTATGCTTCGGGCGTTGACTTCTAAGGCCCTAACTATTCGATATTGTGGAGCAACGCCCTAGAGTGCAGCCTAGGTTGCCCGGAACGTAGAAATGACCATAACTTTTACACTGGTAGCAATTATTCGTTTTATGCAATGGAAAAACAGTTCTAATTATTTTGCATTTTATGCTTCGGGCGTTGACTTCTAAGGCCCTAACTGATTGACCTGGTGGAGCAACGCCCTAGAGTGAAGCCTAGATTGCCCGGAACGTTGAAATGACAATAACTTTCACACAGGTTGTTATTATTCGTTTGATACAATGGAAAAACTGTTATATTTATATTGTATTTTATTCTTATGGCGTTGAATTCTAAGTCATTAGCTACTCGATCTGGTGGAGCAACGCCCTAAAGTAATACCTAGGTTACCCGGAACGTAGAAATGACCAGTACTTTCACACTGTTTGCAGTTATTCCTGTTATACGATGGAAAATCTTTTGCATCTTTATTGTATTTTATACTTCAGGCGTTGACTTCTAAGGCCCTAGCTATTCGATCTGGTCGAGCAGCGCCCTAGAGTGAAGCCTAGGTTGCCCGGAACGTAGAAATGACCATAACTTCCACACTGGTTGCAATTATTCGTTTTATACGATGGAAAAACTGTTTTATTTATTCTGTATTTTATGCTTCTGGCGTTGACTTCTAAGGCCCTAACTATTTGATCTGGTGGAGCACCGCCCTAGAGTGAAGCCCAGGTTGCCCGGAACGTAGAAAAGACCATTACCTTCACACTGGTTGCAATTATTCCTGTTTTACGATGGAAAGACTGTTGCATCTTTATTGTATTTTATGCTTCTGGCGTTGATTTCTAAGGCCCTAACTATTCGATCTGGTGGTGCAACGCCCTAGGGTGAAGCCTAGGTTGCCCAGAAAGTATAAATGACCATAACTTTCATAGTGGTTGCGATTATTCGTTTTATACGATGCAAAAACTGTTCTATTTACTTTGTATTTTATGCTTCGGGCGTTGATTTCTAAGGCCCTAACTATTCGATCTGGTGGTGCAACGCCCTAGAGTGGAGCCTAGGTTGCCCGGAACGTAGAAATGACCATCATTTTCAAACTGGTTGGAATCATTCCTGTTATACGATGGAAAAACTGTTGTACTTTTATTGCATTTTATGCTTCTGGCGTTGACTTCTTAGGGTCTAACTATTCGATCTGGTGGAGTAACGCCCTAGAGTGATGCCTAGGTTGCCCGGAACGGCGAAATGACCATAACTTTCACACCGGTAGCAATTATTCGTCTTATACGATGGAAAAACTGTTCTATCTATTTTGTATTTTATGCTTCGGGCGTTGACTTCTAAGGACCTAACTATCCAATCTGTTGGTGCAACGCCCAAGTGTGAAGCCTATGTTGCCCGGAAAGTAGAAATGACGTTAACTTTTATACTGGTTGTAATTATTCGTTTTATACGATGGAAAAACTGTTTTATTTATTTTGTATTTTATGCTTCGGGAGTTGACTTCTAAGGACCTAACTATTCGATCTGGTGGCATAACACCCTAGAGTGAAGCCTAGGTTGCCCGGAACGTAGAAATGACCATAACTTTTACACTGGTAGCAATTATTCGTTTTATGCAATGGAAAAACAGTTCTAATTATTTTGCATTTTATGCTTCGGGCGTTGAATTCTAAGTCATTAGCTACTCGATCTGGTGGAGCAACGCCCTAAAGTAATACCTAGGTTACCCGGAACGTAGAAATGACCAGTACTTTCACACTGTTTGCAGTTATTCCTGTTATACGATGGAAAATCTTTTGCATCTTTATTGTATTTTATACTTCAGGCGTTGACTTCTAAGGCCCTAGCTATTCGATCTGGTCGAGCAGCGCCCTAGAGTGAAGCCTAGGTTGCCCGGAACGTAGAAATGACCATAACTTCCACACTGGTTGCAATTATTCGTTTTATACGATGGAAAAACTGTTTTATTTATTCTGTATTTTATGCTTCTGGCGTTGACTTCTAAGGCCCTAACTATTCGACCTGGTGGAGTAACGCCCTAGAGTGATGCCTAGGTTGCCGGGAACGGCGAAATGACCATAACTTTCACACCGGTAGCAATTATTCGTTTTATACGATGGAAAAACTGTTCTATCTATTTTGTATTTTATGCTTCGGGCGTTGACTGCTAAGGCCCTAACTATTCAATCTGTTGGTGCAACGCCAAAGGGTGAAGCCTATGTTGCCCGGAAAGTAGAAATGACGTTAACTTTCATACTGGTTGCAATTATTCGTTTTATACGATGGAAAAGCTGTTTTATTTATTTTGTATTTTATGCTTCGGGCGTTGACTTCTAAGGCCCTAACTATTCGATCAGGTGGCGCGACGCCCTAGAGTGAAGCCTATGTTGCCCGGAACGTAGAAATGACCATAACTTTCACACTGGATTGCTATCATTCGTTTTATATGATGGAAAAACTGTTGTATTTATATAGTGTTTTATGCTTCTGGCGTTGACTTCTTAGGCCCTAACTATTCCATCTGGTGGAACAACGCCCTAGAGTGAAGCCTAGGTTGCCCGGAACGTAGAAATGACCATAACTTCCACACTGGTTGCAATTATTCGTTTTATACGATGGAAAACCTGTTGTATTTATATCGTATTTTATGCTTCTGGCCTTGACTTCTAAGGCCCTAACTATTCGATCTGGTGGCGCAACGCCCTAGAGTGAAGCCTATGTTGCCCGGAACGTAGAAATGACCATAACTTTCACACTGGTTGCAATTATTCGTTTTATACGATGGAAAAGCTGTGGCATCTTTACTGTATTTTATTCATCCGGGGTTGACTTCTAAGGCCGTAGCTATTAGATGTGGTGGACCAACGCCCTAGAGTGACGCCTAGGTTGCCGGGAACGTAGAAATGACCATTACTTTCACAATGTTTGCAATTATTCATTTTATACGATGGAAAAGCTTTTGTAGTTATATTGTATTTTATTCTGCTGGCGTTGACTTCTTAGGCCCTGACTATTCGATCTGGTGGAACAACGCCCTAGAGTGAAGACTAGGTTGCCCGGAACATGGAAATAACCATTACTTTTACACTGTTTGCAGTTATTCCTGTCATACGATGGAAAAACTATTGCATCTTTATTGTATTTTATGCTTCTGGCGTTGACTTCTAAGGCCCTAGCTATTCGATTTGGTGGAGCAACGCCCGAGAGTGGAGCCTAGGTTGCCGTGTACGTAGAAATGACCATTACTTTCACAATGGTTGCTATCATTCGTTTTATACGATGGAAAGATTGTTTTATTTATTTTGTATTTTATGCTTCGAGCGTTGACTTCTAAGGCCCTAACTATTCGATCTGGTGGCGCAACGCCCTAGAGTGAAGCCTAGGTTGCCCGGAACGTAGAAATGACCATAACTTTCACACTGGTTGCTATCATTCGTTTTATATGATGGAAAAACTGTTATATTTATATTGTATTTTATGCTTCTGGCGTTGACTTCTTAGGCCCTAACTATTCGATCTGGTTCAACAACGCCCTAGAGTGAAGACTAGGTTGCCCGGAACATGGAAATGACCATTACTTTCACACTGTTTGCAGTTATTCCTGTTATACGGTGGAAAAACTTTTGCATCTTTATTGTATTTTATGCTTCTGGCGTTGACTTCTAGGGCCCTACCTATTCGGTTTGGTGGAGCAACGCCCGAGAGCGGAGCCTAAGTTGCCCGGTACGTAGAAATCACCATTACTTTCACACTGTTTGCAAATATACATTATACACGATGGAAAATCTGTTGTATTTATGTTGTATTTTATGCTTCTGGCGTTGACTTCTAAGGCCCTAACTATTTGATCTGGTGGAGCACCGCCCTAGAGTGAAGCCTAGGTTGCCCGGAACGTAGAAAAGACCATTACCTTCACACTGGTTGCAATTATTCCTGTTTTACGATGGAAAGACTGTTGCATCTTTATTGTATTTTATGCTTCTGGCGTTGATTTCTAAGGCCCTAACTATTCGATCTGGTGGTGCAACGCCCTAGGGTGAAGCCTAGGTTGCCCAGAAAGTATAAATGACCATAACTTTTACACTGGTAGCAATTATTCGTTTTATGCAATGGAAAAACTGTTCTAATTATTTTGCATTTTATGCTTCGGGCGTTGACTTCTAAGGCCCTCACTGATTGACCTGGTGGAGCAACGCCCTAGAGTGAAGCCTAGATTGCCCGGAACGTTGAAATGACCATAACTTTCACACAGGTTGTTATTATTCGTTTGATACAATGGAAAAACTGTTATATTTATATTGTATTTTATTCTTATGGCGTTGAATTCTAAGTCACTAGCTACTCGATCTGGTGGAGCAACGCCCTAAAGTGATACCTAGGTTACCCGCAACGTAGAAATGACCAGTACTTTCACACTGTTTGCAGTTATTCCTGTTATACGATGGAAAATCTTTTGCATCTTTATTGTATTTTGTGCTTCTGGCGTTGACTTCTAAGTCCCTAGCTATTCGATTTGGTGGTGCAACGCCCTAGAGTGGAGCCTAGGTTGCCCGGAACGTAGAAATGACCATTACTTTCAAACTGGTTGGAATTATTCCTGTTATACGATCGAAAAACTGTTGTCTTTTTATTTCATTTTATGCTTCGGGCGTTGACTTCTAAGGCCCTAACTATTCAGTGTGGTGGGGCAACGCCCTAGAGTGAAGCCTAGGATGCCCGGAAAGTAGAAATGACCATAACTTTCACAATGTTTGCAATTATTCATTTTATACGATGACAACACTGTTGTACATATATTGTATTTTATCCTTCTGGCGTTGAATTCTAAGTCCCTAGCCATTCGATCTATTGGTGCGACGCCCTAGAGTGAAACCTAGGTTGCCCGGAACGTAGAAATGACCATCATTTTCAAACTGGTTGGAATCATTCCTGTTATACGATGGAAAAACTGTTGTACTTTTATTGCATTTTATGCTTCTGGCGTTGACTTCTTAGGGTCTAACTATTCGATCTGGTGGAACAACGTCCTAGAGTGAAGCCTAGGCTGCCCGGAACGTAGAAATGACCATAACTTTTACACTGGTTGCTATCATTCGTTTTATACGATGGAAAAACTGTTATATTTATATTGCATTTTATGCTTCTGGCGTTGACTTCTTAGGCCCTAACTGTTCGATCAGGTTCAACAACGCCCTAGAGTGAAGACTAGGTTGCCCGGAACATGGAAATGACCATTACTTTCACACTGTTTGCAGTTATTCCTGTTATACGGTGGAAAAACTTTTGCATCTTTATTGTATTTTATGCTTCTGGCGTTGACTTCTAGGGCCCTACCTATTCGGTTTGGTGGAGCAACGCCCGAGAGCGGAGCCTAAGTTGCCCGGTACGTAGAAATCACCATTACTTTCACACTGTTTGCAAATATACATTATATACGATGGAAAATCTGTTGCATTTATGTTGTATTTTATGCTTCTGGCGTTGACTTCTAAGGCCCTAACTATTTGATCTGGTGGAGCACCGCCCTAGAGTGAAGCCTAGGTTGCTCGGAACGTAGAAACGACCATTACCTTCACACTGGTTGCAATTATTCCTGTTTTACGATGGAAAGACTGTTGCATCTTTATTGTATTTTATGTTTCTGGCTTTGATTTCTAAGGCCCTAACTATTCGATCCGGTGGTGCAACGCCCTAGGGTGAAGCCTAGGTTGCCCAGAAAGTAGAAATGACCATAACTTTCATACTGGTTGCGATTATTCGTTTTATACGATGCAAAAACTGTTCTATTTACTTTGTATTTTATGCTTCGGCCGTTGACTTCTAAGGCCCTAACTATTCGATATTGTGGAGCAACGCCCTAGAGTGCAGCCTAGGTTGCCCGGAACGTAGAAATGACCATAACTTTTACACTGGTAGCAATTATTCGTTTTATACAATTTAAAAACTGTTCTATTTATTTTGTATTTAATGCTTCTGGCGTTGACTTCTAAGGACCTAACTATTCGATCTGATGGAAAAACGCCCTAGCGTGAAGCCTAGGTTGCCCGGAACGTAGAAATGACCATAACTTTTACACTGGTAGCAATTATTCGTTTTATGCAATGGAAAAACAGTTCTAATTATTTTGCATTTTATGCTTCGGGCGTTGACTTCTAAGGCCCTAACTGATTGACCTGGTGGAGCAACGCCCTAGAGTGAAGCCTAGATTGCCCGGAACGTTGAAATGACAATAACTTTCACACAGGTTGTTATTATTCGTTTGATACAATGGAAAAACTGTTATATTTATATTGTATTTTATTCTTATGGCGTTGAATTCTAAGTCATTAGCTACTCGATCTGGTGGAGCAACGCCCTAAAGTAATACCTAGGTTACCCGGAACGTAGAAATGACCAGTACTTTCACACTGTTTGCAGTTATTCCTGTTATACGATGGAAAATCTTTTGCATCTTTATTGTATTTTATACTTCAGGCGTTGACTTCTAAGGCCCTAGCTATTCGATCTGGTCGAGCAGCGCCCTAGAGTGAAGCCTAGGTTGCCCAGAAAGTAGAAATGACCATAACTTTCATACTGGTTGCGATTATTCGTTTTATACGATGCAAAAACTGTTCTATTTACTTTGTATTTTATGCTTCGGGCGTTGACTTCTAAGGCCCTAACTATTCGATCTGGTGGTGCAACGCCCTAGGGTGAAGCCTAGGTAGCCTGGAACGTAGAAATGACCATCACTTTCACACGGGTTGCAATTATTCCTGTTATAGGATGGAAAGACTGTTGCATTTTTATTGTATTTTATACTTCAGGCGTTGACTTCTAAGGCCCTAGCTATTCGATCTGGTCGAGCAGCGCCCTAGAGTGAAGCCTAGGTTGCCCGGAACGTATAAATGACCATAACTTCCACACTGGTTGCAATTATTCGTTTTATACGATGGAAAAGCTGTTGTATTTATATCCTATTTTATGCTTCTGGCGTTGACTTCTAAGGACCTAACCATTCGATCTGGTGTAGCAACGCCCTAGAGTGAAGCCTAGGTTGCGCGGAACGTAGAAATGACCATAACGTTCACACTGGTAGCAATTATTCGTTTTATACGATGGAAAAACTGTTTTATTTATTTTGTATTTTATGCTTCGGGAGTTGACTTCTAAGGCCCTAACTATTCGATCTGGTGGCACAACGCCCTAGAGTGAAGCCTAGGTTGCCCGGAACGTAGAAATGACCATAACTTTCACACTGGTTGCTGTCTTTCGTTTTATACGGTGGAAAAACTGTTATATTTATATTGTATTTTATGCTTCTGGCGTTGACTTCTTAGGCCCTAACTGTTCGATCTGGTGGAACAACTCCCTAGGGTGAAGCCTAGGATGCCCGGAAAGTAGAAATGACCATAACTTTCACACTGGTTGCAATTATTCGTTTTATACGACGGAAAAGCTGTGGCACCTTTATTGTATTTTATTCATCTGCGGTTGACTTCTAAGGCCGCAGCTATTAGATGTGGTGGAGCAACGCCCTAATGTGACGCCTAGGAAGGCCGGAACGTAGAAATGACCATTACTTTCACAATGTTTGCAATTATTCATTTTATACGATGGAAAAGCTTTTGTACTTATATTGTATTTTATTCTTCTGGCGTTGTCTTCTTAGGCCCTAACTATTCGATCTGGTGGAACAACGCCCTAGAGTGAAGACTTGGTTGCCCGGAACATGGAAATGACCACTACTTTAACACTGTTTGCAGTTATTCCTGTTACACGATGGAAACACCTTTGCATCTTTATTGTATTTTATGCTTCTGGCGTTGACTTCTTAGGCCCTAACTATTTGATCTGGTGGAGCACCGCCCTAGATTGAAGCCTAGGTTGCGCGGAACGTAGAAAAAACCATTACCTTCACACTGGTTGCAATTATTCGTTTTATACGATGGAAAAACTGTTCTATTTATTTTGTATTTTATGCTTCGGGCGTTTACTTCTAAGGGCCTAACTATTCAATCTGTTGGTGCAACGCCCAAGGGTGAAGCCTATGTTGCCCCGAAAGTGGGAATGACGTTAACTTTCATACTGGTTGCAATTATTCGTTTTATACGATGGAAAAACTGTTTTATTTATTTTGCATTTTATGCTTCGGGCGTTGACTTCTAAGGCCCTAACTATTCGATCTGGTGGAGCAACGCCCTAGAGTGAAGTCTAGGTTGCCCGGAACGTAGAAATGACCATAACTTCCACACTGGTTGCAATTATTCGTTTTATACGATGGAAAATCTGTTGTATTTATTTTGTATTTTATGTTTCGGGCGTTGATTTCTAAGGCCCTAACTATTCGATCCGGTGCCGCAGCGCCCTAGAGTGAAGCCGAGGTTGCCCGGAACGTAGAAATGACCATAACTTTCACACTGTTTGCAGTTATTCCTGTTATACGATGGAAAAACTTTTGCACCTTTATTGTACTTTATGCTTCTGGCGTTGACTTCTAAGGCCCTAACTATTCAATCTGTTGGTGCAACGCCCTAGGGTGAAGCCTAGGATGCCCGGAAAGCAGAAATGACCATAACTTTCACATTGGTTGCAATTATTCGTTTTATACGATGGAAAAGCTGTGGCACCTTTATTGTATTTTATTCATCTGCGGTTGACTTCTAAGGCCGTAGCTGTTAGATGTGGTGGAGCAACGCCCTAGAGTGACGCCTAGGTTGGCCGGAACGTAGAAATGACCATTACTTTCACAATGTTTGCAATTATTCATTTTATACGATGGAAAAGCTTTTGTACTTATATTGTATTTTATTCTTCTGGCGTTAACTTCTTAGGCCCTAACTATTCGATCTGGAGGAACAACGCCCTAGAGTGAAGACTTGGTTGCCCGGAACATGGAAATGACCATTACTTTAGCACTGTTTGCAGTTATTCCTGTTATACGATGGAAAAACTTTTGCATCTTTATTGTATTTTATGCTTCTGGCGTTGACTTCTAAGGCCCTAGCTATTCGATTTGGTGGAGCAACACCCGAGAGTGGAGCCTAGGTTGCCCGATACGTAGAAATGACCATTAATTTCACACTGTTTGCAAATATACATTATATACGATGGAAAAACTGTTGTATTTATGTTGTATTTTATGCTTCTGGCGTTGACTTCTTAGGCCCTAACTATTTGATCTGGTGGAGCACCGCCCTAGAGTGAAGCCTAGGTTGCCCGGAACGTAGAAAAAACCATTACCTTCACACTGGTTGCAATTATTCGTTTTATACGATGGAAAAACTGTTCTATTTATTTTGTATTTTATGCTTCGGGCGTTGATTTCTAAGGCCCTAGCCATTCCATCTGGTCGAGCAACGCCCTAGAGTGAAGCCTATGTTGCCCGGAACATAGAAATGACCATAACTTTCACACTGGTTGCTATCATTCGTTTTATATGATGGAAAAACTGTTGTATTTATATAGTGTTTTATGCTTCTGGCGTTGACTTCTTAGGCCCTAACTATACCATCTGGTGGAACAACGCCCTAGAGTAAAGCCTAGGTTGCCCGGAACGTAGAAATGACCATAACTTCCACACTGGTTGCAATTATTCGTTTTATACGATGGAAAAGCTGTTGCATTTATATCGTATTTTATGCTTCTGGCGTTGACTTCTAAGGCCCTAACTATTCGATCTGGTGGCGCAACGCCCTAGAGTGAAGCCTATGTTGCCCGGGACGTAGAAATGACCATAACTTTCACACTGGTTGCAATTATTCGTTTTATACGATGGAAAAGCTGTGGCATCTTTTATGTATTTTATTCATCTGGGGCTGACTTCTAAGGCCGTTGCTATTAGATGTGGTGGAGCAACGCCCTAGGGTGACGCCTAAGTTGCCCGGAACGTAGAAATGACCATTACCTTCACACTGGTTGCAATTATTCGTTTTATACGATGGAAAAACTGTTCTATTTATTTTGTATTTTATGCTTCGGGCGTTGTCTTCTAAGGCCCTAACTATTCAATCTGTTGGTGCAACGCCCAAGGGTGAAGCCTATGTTGCCCGGAAGGTAGAAATGACGTTAACTTTCATACTGGTTGCAATTATCCGTTTTATGCGATGGAAAAACTGTTTTATTTATTTTGTGTTTTATGCTTCGGGCGTTGACTTCTAAGGCCCTAACTATTCGACCTGGTGGGGCAACGCCCTAGAGTGAAGCCTAGCTTGCCCGGAAAGTAGAAATGACCATAACTTTCATCCTGGTTGCAATTATTCGTTTTATATGATGGAAAAGCTGTTGTATTTATATAGTGTTTTATGCTTCTGGCGTTGACTTCTTAGGCCCTAACTATTCCTTGTGGTGGAACAACGCCCTAGGGTGAAGCCTAGGTTGCCTGGAACGTAGAAATGACCATCACTTTCACACGGGTTGCAATTATTCCTGTTATAGGATGGAAAGGCTGTTGTATTTTTATTGTATTTTATACTTCAGGCGTTGACTTCTAAGGCCCTAACTATTCGATCTGGTGCCGCAACGCCCTAGAGTGAAGCCGAGGTTGCCCGGAACGTAGAAATGACCATAACTTTCACACTGGTAGCAATTATTCGTTTTATACAATGGAAAAACTGTTCTATTTATTTTATACTTAATGCTTCGGGCGTTGACTTCTAAGGCCCTATCTGTTTGATCTGGTGGAGCAACGCCCTAGAGTGAAGCCTAGCTTGCCCGGAACGTAGAAATGACCATGACTTTCGCACTGGTTACAATTATTTGTTTTATACGATGGAAAAGCTGTTGTATTTAAATCGTATTTTATGCTTCTGGCGTTGACTTCTTAGGGCCTAACTATTCCCTCTGGTGGAACAACGCCCTAGGATAAAGCCCAGGTTGCGCGGAACGTAGAAATGACCATAACTTTCACACTGGTATCAATTAT
Source organism: Calliopsis andreniformis (assembly GCF_051401765.1). NCBI lineage: Eukaryota > Metazoa > Arthropoda > Insecta > Hymenoptera > Andrenidae > Calliopsis > Calliopsis andreniformis. The sequence goes on along the minus strand of NW_027480429.1, from coordinate 14,102,332 downwards.
TCGTATTATACGATGGAAAAACTGTTTTATTTATTTTGTATTTTATGCTTCGGGCGTTGACTTCTAAGGCCCTAACTATTCGATATGGTGGAGCAACGCCCTAGAGTGCAGCCTAGGTTGCCCGGAACGTAGAAATGACCATAACTTTTACACTGGTAGCAATTATTTGTTTTACACAATGGAAAATCTGTTCTATTTATTTTGTATTTAATGCTTCTGGCGTTGACTTCTAAGGCCCTAACTGTTTGATCTGGTGGAGCAACGCCCTGGAGTGAAGCCTAGGTTGCCTGGAACGTAGAAATGACCATCGCTTTCACACGGGTTGCAATTATTCCTGTTATAGCATGGAAAGACTGTTGTATTTTTATTGTACTTTATACGTCAGGCGTTGACTTCTGAGGCCGTAGCTATTCGGTGTGGTGGAAGAACGCCATACAGTGAAGCCTAGGTTGCCCGGAACGTACAAATGACCATAACTTTTACACTGGTAGCAATTATTCGTTTTATACGATGGAAAAGCTGTTATAATTATATTGTATTTTATGCTTCTGGCGTTGACTTCTGAGGCCGCTGCTATTCGATGTGGTGGAAGAACGCCATATAGTGAAGCCTAGGTAGCCCGGAACGTAGAAATGAGCATAACTTTCACACTGGTTGCTATTATTCGTTTTAAAGGATGGAAAAGCTGTTATATTTATATTGCATTTTATGCTTCTGGCATTGAATTCTAAGTCCCTAGCTATTCGATCTGGTGGAGCAACGTCCTAGAGTGAAGCCAAGGTTGCCGGGAACGTAGAAATGACCATAACTTTCACACTGGTTACCATTATTCGTTTTATACGATGGAAAAGCTGTTGTATTTATATCGTATTTTATGCTTCTGGCTTTGACTCCTAAGGCCCTAACTATTCCATCTGGTGGAACAACGCCCTAGGGTGAAGCCTAGGTTGCCCGGAACGTAGAAATGACCATAACTTTCACACTGGTGGCAATTATACGTTTTATACGATGGAAAGATTTTTGTATTTATTTTGTAGTTTATGCTTATGGCGTTGACATCTAAGGCCCTAACTCTTCGATCTGGTGGAGGAACGCCTCAGAGTTAAGCCTAGGATGCCCGAAACGTCGAAATGATCATTACTTTCGCACTGTTTGCAATTAGTCATGCTATACGATGGAAAAACTGTTGCTCTTTTATTGTATTTTATGCTTCTGGCGTTGACTTCTAAGGCCGTTGCTATTAGCGGTGGTGGAGCAACGCCCTAGAGTGACGCCTAGGTTGACTGGAACGTAGAAATGACCATTACTTTCACAATGTCTGCAATTATTCATTTTATACGATGGAAAAACTGTTGTACTTATATTGTATTTTATCCTCTTGGCGTTGATTTCTAAGTCCCTAACTATTCAATCTGGTGGAGCAACGCCCTAGATTGAAGCCTAGGTTGCCCGGGAAGTAGAAATGACCATAACTTTCACACTGGTTGCAATTATTCCTGTTACACGATGGAAAAACTGTTGCACCTTTATTGTGTTTTATTCTTCTGGCGTTGACTTCATAGGCCCTAACTATTCGATCTGGTGGAGCAACGTCCTAGAGTGAAGCCTAGGTTGACCGGAACGTAGAAATGACCATAACTTTCACACTGGTTGCTATTATTCGTTTTATACGATGGAAAAGCTGTTATATTTATATTGCATTTTATGCTTCTGGCATTGAATTCTAAGTCCCTAGCAATTCCATCTTGTGGAACAACACCCTAGAGTGAAGCCTAGGTTGCCCGGAACGTAGAAGTGACCATTACTTCCACACTGTTTGCAAATAAACATTATATACGATGGAAAAGCTGTTGTACTTATATTGTAATTGATGCTACTGGCGTTGACTTCTTAGGCCCTAACTATTTGATCTGGCGGAGCACCGCCCTAGAGTGAAGCCTAGGTTGCCCGGAACGTAGTAATGACCATCACTTTCACACTCGTTGCAATTATTCCTGTTATACGGTGGAAAAACTCTTGTATATTTATTGTATTTTATGCTTCAGGCGTTGACTTCTGAGGCTGTAGCAATTCGATGTGGTGGAAGAACGCCATAGAGTGAAGCCTAGGTAGCCCGGAACGTAGAAATGTCCATATCTTTCACACTGTTTGCAGTTACTCCTGTTGTACGATGGAAAAACTGTTGCATCTTTATTGTATTTTATGCTTCTGGCGTTGACTTCTAAGGCCGTTGCTATTAGCGGTGGTGGAGCAACGCTCTAGAGTGACGTCTAGGTTGCACGGAACGTAGAAATGACCATTACTTTCACAATGTTTGCAATTATTCACTTTATACAATGGAAAAACTGTTGTACTTATATTGTATTTTATTATTCTGGCGTTGAATTCTAAGTCCCTAGCTATTCTATCTGGTGGAGCAACGCCCTAGATTGAAGCCTAGGTTGCCCGGGAAGTAGAAATGACCATAACTTTCACACTGGTTGCAATTATTCCTGTTGAACGATGGAAAGACTGTTGCATCTTTATTGTATTTTATGCTTCTCGCGCTGACTTCTAAGGCCGTAACTATTCGATCTGGTGGAGCAACGCCCTAGGGTGAAAGGTAGGTTGCGCGGAACGTAGCAATGACCATAACCTTCACGCTGGTAGCAATTATTCGTTTTATACGATGTAAAAGCTGTTGTATTTATATCGTATTTTATGCTTCTGGCGTTGACTTCTTAGGCACTAACTATTCGACATGGTGGAGCAACGCCCTAGAGTGAAGCTTAGGTTGCCCGGAACGTAAAAATGACCATAACTTCCACACTGGTTGCAATTATTCGTTTTATACGATGTAAAAGCTGTTGTAATTATATCGTATTTTATGCTTCTGGCGTTGACTTCTTAGGCCCTAACTGTTCGACCTGGTGGAGCAACGCCCTAGAGTGAAACCTAGGTTGCCCGGAACGTAGAAATGACCATTACATTCACACTGGTTTCAATTATTCCTGTTATACGATGGAAAAACTGTTGTATTTTTATTGTATTCTATGCTTCTGGCGTTTAATTCTAAGTCGCTAGCTATTTGATCTGGTGGAGCAACGACCTAGAGTGAAGTCTAGGTTGCCCGGAACGTAGAAATGACAATAACTTTCACACTGTTTGCTATTATTCATTTTGTACGATGGAAAAGCTGTTGTACTTATATTGTATTTTATTCCTCTGGCGTTGACTTCTAAGGCCGTAGCTATTAGATGTGGTGGAGCAACGCCCTAGAGTGACGCCTAGGTTGACTGGAACGTAGAAATGACCATTACTTTCACAATGTCTGCAATTATTCATTTTATACGATGGAAAAACTGTTGTACTTATATTGTATTTTATCCTCTTGGCGTTGATTTCTAAGTCCCTAACTATTCAATCTGGTGGAGCAACGCCCTAGAGTGACGCCTAGGTTGCCCGGAACGCAGAAATGACCATTACTTTTACAATGTTTGCAACTATTCATTTTATACGATGGAATAACTGTTGTACTTATATTGTATTTTATCCTTCTGGCGTTGAATTCTAAGTCCATAGCTATTCGATCTGGTAGAGCAACGCCCTAGAGTGAAACCTAGGTTATCCGGTACGTAGAAATGACCCGTACATTCACACTGGTTGCAGTTATTCCTGTTATACGATGGAAAAACTGCTGCACCTTTATTGTATTTTGTGCTTCTGGCGTTGAGTTCATAGGCCCTAACTATTCGATCTGGTGGAGCAACGTCCTAAAGTGAAGCCAAAGTTGACTGGAACGTAGAAATGACCATAACTTTCACACTGGTTACCATTATTCGTTTTATACGATGGAAAAGCTGTTGTATTTATATCGTATTTTATGCTTCTGGCGTTGACTCCTAAGGCCCTAACTATTCCATCTGGTGGAACAACGCCCTAGGGTGAAGCCTAGGTTGCCCGGAACGTAGAAATGACCATAACTTTCACACTGGTGGCAATTATACGTTTTATACGATGGAAAGATTTTTGTATTTATTTTGTAGTTTATGCTTATGGCGTTGACTTCTAAGGCCCTAACTCTTCGATCTGGTGGAGGAACTCCTCAGAGTTAAGCCTAGGATGCCCGAAACGTCGAAATGATCATTACTTTCGCACTGTTTGCAATTAGTCATGCTATACGATGGAAAAACTGTTGCTCTTTTATTGTATTTTATGCTTCTGGCGTTGACTTCTAAGGCCGTTGCTATTAGCGGTGGTGGAGCAACGCCCTAGAGTGACGTCTAGGTTGCACGGAACGTAGAAATGACCATTACTTTCACAATGTTTGCAATTATTCACTTTATACAATGGAAAAACTGTTGTACTTATATTGTATTTTATTCTTCTGGCGTTGAATTCTAAGTCCCTAGCTTTTCTATCTGGTGGAGCAACGCCCTAGATTGAAGCCTAGGTTGCCTAGAACGTAGAAATGACCATCACTTTCACACGGGTTGCAATTATTCCTGTTATAGGATGGAAAGACTGTTGTATTTTTATTGTATTTTATTCTTCTGGTGTTGACTTCTTAGGCCCTAACTATTCGATCTGGTGGAACAACGCTGTAGAGTGAAGACTAGAATGCCCGGAACGTAGAAATGACCATTACTTTCACACTGTTTGCAATTATTCCTTTTATACGATGGAACAGCTGTTGTATTTGCATCGTATTTTATGCTTCTGGCGTTGACTTCTAAGGACCTAACTATTCGATCTGGTGGAGCAACGCCCTAGAGTGAAGCCTAGGTTGCTCGGAATGTAGAAATGACCATAACTTTCACACTGATTGCAATCATTCGTTTTATACGATGGAAAAACTGTTGCGTCTTTATCGTATTTTATGCTTCTGGCGTTGACTTCTTAGGCCGTAACTATTCGATCTGGTGGAGCAACGCCCTGGAGTGAAACCTGGGTTGCCCGGAACGTAGAAATGACCACTACTATCACACTGGTTGCAAATTATTCCTGCTATACGATGGAAAAACTGTCGTATTTTTATTGCATTTTATGATTCTGGCGTTCACTTCTTAGGCCCTAACTGTTCGATCTGGTGGAACAGCGACCTAGGGTGAAGCCTAGGTTGCGCGGAACGTAGCAATGACCATTACATTCACACTGGTTGCAATTATTCCTGTTATACGATGGAAAAACTGTTGTATTTTTATTGTGTTCTATGCTTCTGGCGTTTAATTCTAAGTCGCTAGCTATTTGATCTGGTGGAGCAACGACCTAGAGTGAAGTCTAGGTTGCCCGGAACGTAGAAATGACAATAACTTTCACACTGTGTGCTATTATTCATTTTGTACGATGGAAAAGCTGTTGTACTTATATTGTATTTTATTCCTCTGGCGTTGACTTCTAAGTCCATAGCTATTCGATCTGGTAGAACAACGCCCTAGAGTGAAACCTAGGTTATCCGGAACGTAGAAATGACCAGTACATTCACACTGGTTGCAGTTATTCCTGTTAAACGATGGAAAAACTGTTGCATCTTTATTGTATTTTATGCTTCTCGCGCTGACTTCTAAGGCCGTAACTATTCGATCTGGTGGAGCAACGCCCTAGGGTGAAGGGTAGGTTGCGCGGAACGTAGCAATGACCATAACTTTCACACTGGTAGCAATTATTCGTTTTATACGATGTAAAAGCTGTTGTAATTATATCGTATTTTATGCTTCTGGCGTTGACTTCTTAGGCCCTAACTATTCGACCTGGTGGAGCAACGCCCTAGAGTGAAACCTAGGTTGCCCGGAACGTAGAAATGACCATTACATTCACACTGGTTGCAATTATTCCTGTTATACGATGGAAAAACTGTTGTATTTTTATTGTGTTCTATGCTTCTGGCGTTTAATTCTAAGTCGCTAGCTATTTGATCTGGTGGAGCAACGACCTAGAGTGAAGTCTAGGTTGCCCGGAACGTAGAAATGACAATAACTTTCACACTGTGTGCTATTATTCATTTTGTACGATGGAAAAGCTGTTGTACTTATATTGTATTTTATTCCTCTGGCGTTGACTTCTAAGGTCGTAGCTATTAGATGTGGTGGAGCAACGCCCTAGAGTGACGCCTAGGTTGACCGGAACGTAGAAATGTCCGTTACTTTCACAATGTCTGCAATTATTCATTTTATACGATGGAAAAACTGTTGTACTTATATTGTATTTTATCCTCTTGGCGTTGATTTCTAAGTCCCTAGCTATTCGATCTGGTGGAGCAACGCCTCAGAGTTAAGCCTAGGATGCCCGAAACGTCGAAATGATCATTACTTTCGCACTGGTTGCAATAAGTCATGCTTTACGATGGAAAAACTGTTGCATTCTTATTGTATTTTATGCTTCTGGCGTTGACTTCTAAGGCCGTAGCTATTAGCTGTGGGGGAGCAACGCCCTAGAGTGACGCCTAGGTTGCTCGGACCGTAGAAATGACCACTACTTTCACACTGGTTGCAATTATTCCTGTTACACGGTGGAAAAACTCTTGTATATTTATTGTGTTTTATGCTTCTGGCGTTGACTTCTTAGGCCCTAACTGTTCCATCTGGTGGAACAACGCCCTAGAGTGAAGCCTAGGTTGCCCGGAACGTAGAAGTGACCATTACTTCCACACTGCTTGCAAATATACATTATATACGATGGAAAAGCTGTTGTACTTATATTGTAATTGATGCTACTGGCGTTGACTTCTTAGGCCCTAACTATTTGATCTGGTGGAGCACCGCCCTAGAGTGAAGCCTAGGTTGCCCGGAACGTAGAACATACCATTACCTTCACACTGGTTGCAATTATTCCTGTTATACGATGGAAAAACTGTTGCACCTTTATTGTATTTTATGCTTCTGGCGTTGACTTCATAGGCCCTAACTATTCGATCTGGTGGAGCAACGTCCTAGAGTGAAGCCTAGGTTGACTGGAACGTAGAAATGACCATAACTTTCACACTGGTTACCATTATTCGTCTTATACGATGGAAAAGCTGTTGTATTTATATCGTATTTTATGCTTCTGGCGTTGACTACTAAGGCCATAACTCCTCGATCTGGTGTAGCAACGCCTCAGAGTTAAGCCTAGGATGCCCGATACTTCGAAATGATCATTACTTTCGCACTGGTTGCAATTAGTCATGCTATACGATGGAAAAACTGTTGCATTCTTCTTGTATTTTATACTTCTGGCGCTGACTTCTAAGGGCGTAGCTATTAGCTGTGTGGGAGCAACGCCCTAGAGTGACGCCTAGGTTGCTCGGAACGTAGAAGTGACCATTACCTTCACACTGGTTGCAATTATTCCTGTTATACGATGGAAAAACTGTTGCACCTTTATTGTATTTTATGCTTCTGGCGTAGACTTCATGGGCCCTAACTATTCGATCAGGTGGAGCAACGTCCTAGAGTGAAGCCTAGGTTGACTGGAACGTAGAAATGACCATAACTTTCACACTGGCTACCATTATTCGTTTTATACGATGGAAAAGCTGTTGTATTTATATCGTATTTTATGCTTCTGGCGTTGACTTTTAAGGCCGTAGCTATTAGATGTGGTGGAGCAACGCCCTTGAGTGTCGTATAGGTTGCCCGGAACGTAGAAATGACCATTACTTTCACAATTTTTGCAAATATACATTTTATACGATGGAAAAACTGTTGTACTTATATAGTGTTTTAGCCTTCTGGCGTTGAATTATAAGTCCCTAGCTATTCTATCTGGTGGAGCAACGCCCTAGAGTGAAACCTAGGTTACCCGGAACGTAGAAATGACCAGTACTTTCACACTCGTTGCAGTTATTCCTGTTATACGATGGAAAAACTGTTGCTCCTTTATTGTATTGTATGCATCTGGCGTTGACATCTAAGGCCCTAACTATTCGATCTGGTGGAGCAAAGCCCTAGAGTGAAGCCTAGGTGGCCCGGAACATAGAAATGACCAGTACTTTCACACTGGTTGCAGTTATTCGTTTTATACAATGAAAAACTGTTCTATTTATTTTGCATTTTATGCTTCGGGCGCTGACTTCTAAGGCCGTATCTATTCGATCTGGTGGAGCAACGCCCTAGAGTGAAGCCTAGGTTGCCCGGGAAGTAGAAATGACCATAACTTTCACACTGGTTGCAATTATTCCTGTTACACGATGGAAATACTGTTGCACCTTTATTGCGTTTTATGCTTATGGCGTTGACTTCATAGGCCCTAACTATTCGACCTGGTGGAGCAACGCCCTAGAGTGAAACCTAGGTTGCCCGGAACGTAGAAATGACCATTACATTCACACTGGTTGCAATTATTCCTGTTATACGATGGAAAAACTGTTGTATTTTTATTGTATTCTATGCTTCTGGCGTTTAATTCTAAGTCGCTAGCTATTTGATCTGGTGGAGCAACGACCTAGAGTGAAGTCTAGGTTGCCCGGAACGTAGAAATGACAATAACTTTCACACTGTCTGCTATTATTCATTTTGTACGATGGAAAAGCTGTTGTACTTATATTGTATTTTATTCCTCTGGCGTTGACTTCTAAGGCCGTAGCTATTAGATGTGGTGGAGCAACGCCCTAGAGTGATGCCTAGGTTGACCGGAACGTAGAAATGACCATTACTTTCACAATGTCTGCAATTATTCATTTTATACGATGGAAAAACTGTTGGACTTATATTGTATTTTATCCTCTTGGCGTTGATTTCTAAGTCCCTAACTATTCAATCTGGTGGAGCAACGCCCTAGAGTGACGCCTAGGTTGCCCGGAACGTAGAAATGACCATTACTTTTACAATGTTTGCAACTATTCATTTTATACGATGGAATAACTGTTGTACTTATATTGTATTTTATCCTTCTGGCGTTGAATTCTAAGTCCATAGCTATTCGATCTGGTAGAGCAACGCCCTAGAGTGAAACCTAGGTTATCCGGAACGTAGAAATGACCAGTACATTCACACTGGTTGCAGTTATTCCTGTTAAACGATGGAAAAACTGTTGCATCTTTATTGTATTTTATGCTTCTCGCGCTGACTTCTAAGGCCGTAACTATTCGATCTGGTGGAGCAACGCCCTAGGGTGAAGGGTAGGTTGCGCGGAACGTAGCAATGACCATAACTTTCACACTGGTAGCAATTACTCGTTTTATACGATGTAAAAGCTGTTGTATTTATATCGTATTTTATGCTTCTGGCGTTGACTTCTTAGGCCCTAACTATTCGACCCGGTGGAGCAACGCCCTAGAGTGAAGCTTAGGTTGCCCGGAACGTAAAAATGACCATAACTTCCACACTGGTTGCAATTATTCGTTTTATACGATGTAAAAGCTGTTATATTTATATTGCATTTTATGCTTCTGGCGTTGACTTCTAAGGCCCTAACTATTCGAACTGGTGGAGGAACGCCCTAGAGTGCAGCCTAGGTAGCCCGGAACGTAGAAATAACCATTACTTCCACACTGATTGCAAATATACATTACATACGATGGAAAAGCTGTTGTACTTATATTGTAATTTATGCTTCTGGCGTTGGCTTCTTAGGCACTAACCATTCGATCTGGTGGAACAACGCCCTAGAGTGAAGCCTAGGTTGCCCGGAACGTAGAAATGACCATTACCTTCACACTGGTTGCAATTATTCCTGTTATGCGATGGAAAAACTGTTGCATCTTTATTGTATTTTATGCTTCTGGCGTTGACTTCTTAGGCCCTAACTATTCGATCTGGTGGAGCAACGTCCTAGAGTGAAGCCTAGGTTGCGCGGAACGTGGAAATGACCATAGCTTTCACACTGGCTACCATTATTCGTTTTATACGATGGAAAAGCTGTTGTATTTATATCGTATTTTATGCTTCTGGCGTCGACTTCTAAGGCCCTAACTTTTCCATCTGGTGGAACAACGCACTACGGTGAAGCCTAGGTTGCCCGGAACGTAGAAATGTCCATAACTTTCACACTGGTAGCAATTATTCGTTTTATACATGGAAAAACTGTTCTATTTATTTTGTATTTCATGCTTCTGGCGTTGACTTCTAAGGCCCTAACTATTCGAACTGGTGGAGGAACGCCCTAGAGGGAAGCCTAGGTTGCCCGGAACGTAGAAATGACCATTACCTTCACACTGGTTGCAATTATTCCTGTTATGCGATGGAAAAACTGTTGCATCTTTATTGTATTTTATGCTTCTGGCGTTGACTTCTTAGGCCCTAACTATTCGATCTGGTGGAGCAACGTCCTAGAGTGAAGCCTAGGTTGCGCGGAACGTAGAAATGACCATAGCTTTCACACTGGCTACCATTATTCGTTTTATACGATGGAAAAGCTGTTGTATTTATATCGTATTTTATGCCTCTGGCGTCGCCTTCTAAGGCCCTAACTTTTCCATCTGGTGGAACAACGCACTACGGTGAAGCCTAGGTTGCCCGGAACGTAGAAATGTCCATAACTTTCACACTGGTGGCAATTATTCGTTTTATACATGGAAAAACTGTTCTATTTATTTTGTATTTCATGCTTCTGGCGTTGACTTCTAAGGCCCTAACTATTCGAACTGGTGGAGGAACGCCCTAGGGTGTAGCCTAGGTAGCCCGGAACGTAGAAATGATCATAACTTTCACACTGGTTGCTATTATTCGTTTCATACGATGGAAAAACTGTTATATTTATATTGTATTGTATGCTTCTGGCGTTGACTTCTTAGGCCATAACTTTTCGATCTGGTGGTACAACGCCCTAGAGTGAAGCCTAGGTTGCCCGGAACGTAGAAATGACAATCACTTTCACACTGGTTGCAATTATTCCTGTTACACGGTGGAAAAACTCTTGTATATTTATTGTGTTTTATGCTTCTGGCGTTGACTTTTAAGGCCGTAGCTATTAGATCTGGGGGAGCAACGACCTTGAGTGTCGCATAGGTTGCCCGGAACGTAGAAATGACCATTACTTTCACAATTTTTGCAAATATACATTTTATACGATGGAAAAACTGTTGTACTTATATAGTATTTTAGCCTTCTGGCGTTGAATTATAAGTCCCTATCTATTCTATCTGGTGGAGCAACGCCCTAGAGTGAAACCTAGGTTACCCGGAACGTAGAAATGACCAGTACTTTCACACTGGTTGCAGTTATTCGTTTTATACAATGGAACAACTGTTCTATTTATTTTGCATTTTATGCTTCGGGCGTTGACTTCTAATGCCCTAACTATTAGATCTGGTGGAGCAACGCCCTAGAGTGAAGCCTAGGTTGCCCGGGAAGTAGAAATGACCATAACTTTCACACTGGTAGCAATTATTCGTTTTATACATGGAAAAACTGTTCTATTTATCTTGTATTTCATGCTTCTGGCGTTGACTTCTAAGGCCCTAACTATTCGAACTGGTGGAGGAACGCCCTAGAGTGCAGCCTAGGTAGCCCGGAACGTAGACATGACCATAACTTTCACACTGGTTGCTATTATTCGTTTCATACGATGGAAAAACTGTTATATTTATATTGTATTTTATGCTTCTGGCGTTGACTTCTTAGGCCCTAACTTTTCGATCTGGTGGTACAACGCCCTAGAGTGAAGCCTAGTTTGCCCGGAACGTAGAAATGACCATCACATTCCACTGGATGCAATTATTCCTGTTACACGGTGGAAAAACTCTTGTATATTTACTGTGTTTTATGCTTCTGGCGTTGACTTCTTAGGCCCAAACTATTCCATCTGGTGGAACAACGCCCTAGGGTGAAGCCTAGGTTGCCCGGAACGTAGAAATGACCATAACTTTCACACTGGTAGCTATTATTCGTTTTATACGATGGAAAAGCTGTAGTATTTATATCGTATTTTATGCTTCTGGCGTTGACTTCTTAGGCCCTAACTATTCCATCTGGTGAAACCACGCCCTGGAGTGAAGCCTAGGTAGCCCGGAACGTAGAAATGACCATAACTTTCACACTGGTAGCAATTATTCGTTTTATACATGGAAAAACTGTTCTATTTATTTTGTATTTCATGCTTCTGGCGTTGACTTCTCAGGCCCTAACTATTCGATCTGGTGGAGTAACGCCCTAGAGTAGCGCCTAGGTTACCCGGAACGTAGAAATGACCATTACATTCACACTGTTTGCAATTACTCGTTTTATACGACGGGAAAACAGTTGCACCTTTATTGTATTTTATGCATCTGGCGTTCACATCTAAGGCCCTAACTATTCGATCTGGTGGAGCAAGGCCCTAGAGTGGAGCCTAGGTTGCCCGGAACATAGAAATGACCATAACTTTCACATCGGTAGCAATTATTCGTTTTATACGATGGAAAAACTGTTATATTTGTTTTGTATTTTATGCTTCGGCCGTTGACTTCTAAGGCCCTAACTATTCAAACTGTTGGAGCAACGCCCTGGGGTCAAGCCTAGGTTGCCCGGAAAGTAGAAATGTCCATTACTTTCACACTGGTTGCTATTATTCGTTTTATCCGATGGAAAAACTGTTATACTTATATTGTATTTTATGCTTCTGGCGTTGACTTCTTAGGCCCTAACTATTCGATCTGGTGGAAGGACGCCCTAGAGTGAAGCCTAGGTTGCCCGGAAAGTAGGACATACCATTACATTCACACTGGCTGCAATTACTCCTGTTATACGATGGAAAAACTGTTGTACTTTTATTGTATTTTATGCTTCTGGCGTTTAATTCTAAGTCCCTAGCTATTCGATCTGGTGGAGCAACACCCTACAGTGAAGCCTAGGTTGACCGGAACGTAGAAATGACCATAACTTTCACGCCGGTAGCAATTATTCGTTTTACACGATGGAAAAGCTCTTCTATTTATTTTGTATCTTATGCTTCTGGCGTTGACTTCTAAGGCACTAACTATTCGATCTGGTGGAGCAACGCCCTAGAGTGAAGCCTAACTTGCCCGGAACGTAGAAAGTACCATCACTTTCAAACTGGTTGCAAATATTCCTGTTATATGATGGAAAAACTGTTGTATTTATATTGTATTTTATGCTTCTGGCGTTCACTTCTTAGGCCCTAACTATTCGATCTGGTGGAACAACGCCCTGGGGTGAAGCCTAGGTAGCCGGGAACGTAGAAATGACCATAACTTTCACACTGGTCGCTATTATTCGTTTAATACGATGGAGAAACTGTTATATTTATATTGTATTTTATGCTTCTGGCGTTGCCTTCTTAGGCCCTAGCTGTTCGATCTGGTGGGACAACGCCCTAGAGTGAAGCCTAGGTTGCCCGGAACGTAGAAATGACCTTAACTTTCACACTGGTTGCTATTATTCGTTCTATACGATGGAAAAACTGTTGCATTTATATTGTATTTTATGCTTCGGGCGTTGACTTCTAAGGCCCTAGCTATTGAATCTGTTGGGTCAACGCCCTAGAGTGAAGCCTAGGTTGCTCGGAATGTAGAAATGACCATAACATTCACACTGGTTGAAATTATTTGTTTTATACGATGGAAAAGCTGTTGTATCTTTATTCTATTTTAAGCTTCTGGCGTTGACTTCTAAGGCCCTAACTATTCGATCTGGTGGAGCAGCGCCCTCGAGTGAAGCCTAGGTTGCCCGGAACGTAGAAATGACCACACTTTCGAACTGGTTGCAATTAATCCTTTTATACGATGGAAAAACTGTTGTATTTTTATTGCATTTTATGCTTCCGGCGTTGACTTCTAAGGCCCTAACTATTCAATCTGTTGGATCAACACCCTAGAGTGAAGCCTAGGTTGCTCGGAATGTAGAAATGACCATAACATTCACACTGGTTGAAATTATTCGTTTTATACGATGGAAAAGCTGTTGTATTTATGTTGTATTTTATGCTGCTGGCGTTCACTTCTTAGGCCCTAACTATTCGATCTGGTGGAACAACGCTCTGGGGTGAAGCCTAGGTTGCCGGGAACGTAGAAATGACCATAACTTTCACACTGGTCGCTATTATTCGTTTTATACGATGGAGAAACTGTTATATTTATATTGTATTTTATGCTTCTGGCGTTGCCTTCTTAGGCCTTAGCTGTTCGATCTGGTGGAACAACGCCCTAGAGTGAAGCCTATGTTGCCCGGAACGTAGAAATGACCATAACTTTCACACTGGTTGCTATTATTCGTTCTATACGATGGAAAAACTGTTATATTTATATTGTATTTTAAGCTTCTGGCTTTGCTTTCTTAGGCCCTAACTGTTCCATCTGGCGGAACAACGCCCTAGAGTGAAGCCTAGGTTACCCGGAACGTAGAAATGACCAGTACTTTCACACTGTTTGCAATTATTCATTTTATACGATGGAAAAGCTGTTGTATTGATATTGTATTTTATGCTTCTGGCGTTGACTTCTAAGGCCGTAGCTATTAGCTGTGGTGGAGCAACGCCCTACAGTGACGCCTAGGTTGCCCGGAACCTAGAAATGACCATTAATTTCACAATGTTTGCAATTATTCATTTTATACAATGGAAAAACGGTTGTACTTATATTGTGTTTTATTCTTCTGGCGTTGAATTCCACGTCCCTAGCTAGTCGATCTGGTGGAGCAACGCCCTAGAGAGAAACCTAGGTTCCTCCGAATGTAGAAATGACTTCGACTTTCACACAGATCCCAATTATTCGTTTTATACGATGGAAAAGCTGTTGTATTTATATCGTATTTTATGCTTCTGGCGTTGACTTCTTAGGCCGTAACTATTCGCTCTGGTGGAGCAAGGCCCTGGAGTGAAACCTAGGTTGCCCGGAACGTAGAATTGGCCATCACTTTCAAACTGGTTGCAATTATTCCTGATATATGATGGAAACACTGTTGTATTTTTTTTGCATTTTATGGTTCGGGCGTTGACTTCTAAGGCCCTAACTATTCAATCTGTTGGAGCAACGCCCTAGGGTGAAGCCTAGGTTGCTCGGAAAGTAGAAATGTCCATAAGTTTCATACTGGTTGCAATTATTCGTTTTATACGATGGAAAAACTGTTGTATTTATATTGTATTTTATGCTTCTGGCGTTGACTTCTAAGGCACTAACTATTCGATCTGGTGGAGCAACGCCCTAGAGTGGAGCCTAGGTTGCCCGGAAGGTAGAATTGGCCATCACTTTCAAACTGGTTGCAATTATTCGTTTTATACGATGGAAAAACTGTTGGATTTATATTGTATTTTATGCTTCTGGCGTTGACTTCTAAGGCACTAACTATTCGATCTGGTGGAGCAACGCCCTAGAGTGAAGCCTAGGTTGCCCGGAACGTAGAATTAGCCATCACTTTCAAACTGGTTGCAATTATTCCTGATATATGATGGAAACACTGTTGTATTTTTATTGCTTTTTATGCTTCGGGCGTTGACTTCTAAGGCCCTAACTATTCAATCTGTTGGAACAACGCCCTAGGGTGAAGCCTAGGTTGCTCGGAAAGTAGAAATGACCATAAGTTTCATACTGGTTGCAATTATTCGTTTTATACGATGGAAAAACTGTTGCATTTATATCGCATTTTATGCTTCTGTCGTTGACTTCTAAGGCACTATCTTTTCGATCTGGTGGAGCAACGCCCTAGAGCGAAGCCTAGGTTGCCCGGAACGTACAATTGGCCATCACTTTCAAACTGGCTGCAATTATTCCTGTTATATGATGGAAACACTGTTGTATTTTTTTTGCATTTTATGGTTCGGGCGTTGACTTCTAAGGTCCTAACTATGCAATCTGTTGGAGCAACACCCTAGTGTGAAGCCTAGGTTGCCCGGAACGTAGAAATAACCATTACTTCCACACTGATTGCATATATACATTACATATGATGGAAAAGCTGTTGTACTTATATTGTAATTTATGCTTCTGGCGTTGGCTTCTTAGGCACTAACTATTCGATCTGGTGGAACAACGCCGTAGAGTGAAGCCTAGGTTCCCCGGAACGTAGAAATGACCATTACTTTCACACTGTTTGCAATTACTCGTTTTATACGATGGAAAAA
The DNA here is from genome assembly GCF_051401765.1 of Calliopsis andreniformis. Taxonomy (NCBI): domain Eukaryota; kingdom Metazoa; phylum Arthropoda; class Insecta; order Hymenoptera; family Andrenidae; genus Calliopsis; species Calliopsis andreniformis. Next base: position 14,086,381 of record NW_027480429.1, on the reverse strand, counting down.
CTGTTGCATCTTTATCGTATTTTATGCTTCTGGCGTCGACTTCTTAGGCCGTAACTATCCGATCTGGTGGAGCAACGCCCTAGAGTGAAGCCTAGGTTGCTCGGAATGTAGAAATGACCATAAGTTGCATACTGGTTGCAATTATTCGTTTTATACGATGGAAAAGCTGTTGTATTTATATCGTATTTTATACTTCAGGCGTTGACTTCTGAGGCCGTAGCTATTCGATGTGGTGGAAGAACGCCATACAGTGAACCCTAGGTTGCCCGGAACGTAGAAATGTCCATATCTTTCACACTGTTTGCAATTATTCATTTTATACGATGGCAAAGCTGTTGTATTTATATTGTATTTTATGCTTCTGGCGTTGACTTCTTAGGCCCTAACTATTCGATCAGGTGGAGAAACGCCCTAGAGTGAAGCCTAGGTTGCCCGGAACGTAGAATTGGCCATCACTTTCAAACTGGTTGCAATTATTCCTGTTATAAGATGGATACACTGTTGTATTTTTATTGCATTTTATGCTTCGTGCGTTGACTTCTAAGGCCCTAACTATTCAATCTGTTGGACCAACGCCCTAGGGTGAAGTCTAGCTTGCTCGGAAAGTAGAGATGACCATAAGTTTCATACTGGTTGCAATTATTCGTTTTATACGATGGAAAAGCTGTTGTATTTATATCGTATTTTATGCTTCTGGCGTTGACTTCTTAGGCCGTAACTATTCGCTCTGGTGGAGCAACGCCCTGGAGTGAAACCTAGGTTGCCCGGAACGTAGAATTGGCCATCACTTTCAAACTGGTTGCAATTATTCCTGATATATGATGGAAACAATGTTGTATTTTTTTTGCATTTTATGGTTCGGGCGTTGACTTCTAAGGCCCTAACTATTCAATCTGTTGGAGCAACGCCCTAGGGTGAAGCCTAGGTTGCTCGGAAAGTAGAAATGTCCATAAGTTTCATACTGGTTGCAATTATTCGTTTTATACGATGGAAAAACTGTTGTATTTATATTGTATTTTATGCTTCTGGCGTTGACTTCTAAGGCACTAACTATTCGATCTGGTGGAGCAACGCCCTAGAGTGGAGCCTAGGTTGCCCGGAAGGTAGAATTGGCCATCACTTTCAAACTGGTTGCAATTATTCGTTTTATACGATGGAAAAACTGTTGGATTTATATTGTATTTTATGCTTCTGGCGTTGACTTCTAAGGCACTAACTATTCGACCTGGTGGAGCAACGCCCTAGAGTGAAGCCTAGGTTGCCCGGAACGTAGAATTAGCCATCACTTTCAAACTGGTTGCAATTATTCCTGATATATGATGGAAACACTGTTGTATTTTTATTGCATTTTATGCTTCGGGCGTTGACTTCTAAGGCCCTAACTATTCAATCTGTTGGAACAACGCCCTAGGGTGAAGCCTAGGTTGCTCGGAAAGTAGAAATGACCATAAGTTTCATACTGGTTGCAATTATTCGTTTTATACGATGGAAAAACTGTTGTATTTATATCGCATTTTATGCTTCTGTCGTTGACTTCTAAGGCACTATCTTTTCGATCTGGTGGAGCAACGCCCTAGAGCGAAGCCTAGGTTGCCCGGAACGTACAATTGGCCATCACTTTCAAACTGGTTGCAATTATTCCTGTTATATGATGGAAACACTGTTGTATTTTTATTGCATTTTATGCTTCGGGCGTTGACTTCTAAGGCCCTAACTATTCAATCTGTTGGAGCAACGCCCTAGGGTGAAGCCTAGCATGCTCGGAAAGTAGAAATGACCATAAGTTTCATACTGGTTGCAATTATTCGTTTTATACGATGGAAAAGCTGTTGTATTTATATCGTATTTTATGCTTCTGGCGTTGACTTCTTAGGCCGTAACTATTCGCTCTGGTGGAGCAACGCCCTGGAGTGAAACCTAGGTTGCCCGGAACGTAGAATTGGCCATCACTTTCAAACTGGTTGCAATTATTCCTGATATATGATGGAAACACTGTTGTATTTTTTTTGCATTTTATGGTTCGGGCGTTGACTTCTAAGGCCCTAACTATTCAATCTGTTGGAGCAACGCCCTAGGGTGAAGCCTAGGTTGCTCGGAAAGTAGAAATGTCCATAAGTTTCATACTGGTTGCAATTATTCGTTTTATACGATGGAAAAACTGTTGTATTTATATTGTATTTTATGCTTCTGGCGTTGACTTCTAAGGCACTAACTATTCGATCTGGTGGAGCAACGCCCTAGAGTGAATCCTAGGTTGCCCGGAAGGTAGAATTGGCCATCACTTTCAAACTGGTTGCAATTATTCGTTTTATACGATGGAAAAACTGTTGGATTTAGATTGTATTTTATGCTTCTGGCGTAGACTTCTAAGGCACTAACTATTCGATCTGGTGGAGCAACGCCCTAGAGTGAAGCCTAGGTTGCCCGGAACGTAGAATTGGCCATCACTTTCAAACTGGTTGCAATTATTCCTGATATATGATGGAAACACTGTTGTATTTTTATTGCATTTTATGCTTCGGTCGTTGACTTCTAAGGCCCTAACTATTCAATCTGTTAGAACAACGCCCTAGGGTGAAGCCTAGGTTGCTCGGAAAGTAGAAATGACCATAAGTTTCATACTGGTTGCAATTATTCGTTTTATACGATGGAAAAACTGTTGTATTTATATCGCATTTTATGCTTCTGGCGTTGACTTCTAAGGCACTATCTTTTCGATCTGGTGCAGCAACGCCCTAGAGCGAAGCCTAGGTTGCCCGGAACGTACAATTGGCCATCACTTTCAAACTGGTTGCAATTATTCCTGTTATATGATGGAAACACTGTTGTATTTTTTTCGCCTTTTATGGTTTGGGCGTTGACTTCTAAGGTCCTAACTATTCAATCTGTTGGAGCAACACCCTAGGGTGAAGCCTAGGTTGCTCGGAAACTAGAAATCACCATAAGTTTCATACTGGTTGCAATTAATTGTTTTATACGATGGAAAAGCTGTTGTATTTATATCGTATTTTATGCTTCTGGCGTTGACTTCTTAGGCTGTAACTATTCGGTCTGGTGGAGCAACGCCCTGGAGTGAAACCTAGGTTGCCAGGAACGTAGAATTGGCCATTACTTTCAAACTAGTTGCAATCATACCTGTTATATGATGGAAACACTGTTGTATTTTTTTTGCATTTTATGCTTCGGGCGTTGACTTCTAAGGCCCTAACGATTCAATCTGTTGGAGCAACGCCCTAGGGTGAAGCCTAGCTTGCTCGGAAAGTAGAAATGACCATAAGTTTCATACTGGTTGCAATTAGTCGTTTTATACGATGGAAAAGCTGTTGTATTTATATCGTATTTTATGCTTCTGGCGTTGACTTCATAGGCCGTAACTATTCGGTCTGGTGGAGAAACGCCCTGGAGTGAAACCTAGGTTGCCCGGAACGTAGAATTGGCCATCACTTTCAAACTGGTTGCAATTATTCCTGATATATGATGGAAACACTGTTGTATTTTTTTTTCATTTTTGGTTCGGGCGTTGACTTCTAAGGCCCTAACTATTCAATCTGTTGGACCAACGCCCTAGGGTGAAGCCTAGCTTGCTGGGAAAGTAGAAATGACCATAAGTTTCATACTGGTTGCAATTATTCGTTTTATACGATGGAAAAGCTGTTGTATTTATATCGTATTTTATGCTTCTGGCGTTGACTTCTAAGGCCCTAACTATTCAATCTGTTGGAACAACGCCCTAGGGTGAAGCCTAGGTTGCTCGGAAAGTAGAAATGACCATAAGTTTCATACTGGTTGCAATTATTCGTTTTATACGATGGAAAAACTGTTGTATTTATATCGCATTTTATGCTTCTGGCGTTGACTTCTAAGGCACTATCTTTTCGATCTGGTGCAGCAACGCCCTAGAGCGAAGCCTAGGTTGCCCGGAACGTACAATTGGCCATCACTTTCAAACTGGTTGCAATTATTCCTGTTATATGATGGAAACACTGTTGTATTTTTTTCGCCTTTTATGGTTCGGGCGTTGACTTCTAAGGTCAAAACTATTCAATCTGTTGGAGCAACACCCTAGGGTGAAGCCTAGGTTGCTCGGAAACTAGAAATCACCATAAGTTTCATACTGGTTGCAATTAATCGTTTTATACGATGGAAAAGCTGTTGTATTTATATCGTATTTTATGCTTCTGGCGTTTACTTCTAAGGACCTCAGTATTCGATCTGGTGGAGCAACGCCCTAGAGTGAATCCTAGGTTGCTCGGAATGTAGAAATGACCATAACTTTCACACTGGTTGCAATTATTCGTTTTATACGATGGAAAAGCTGTTGTATTTATATCGTATTTTATGCTTCTGGCGTTGACTTCTTAGGCTGTAACTATTCGGTCTGGTGGAGCAACGCCCTGGAGTGAAACCTAGGTTGCCAGGAACGTAGAATTGGCCATTACTTTCAAACTAGTTGCAATCATACCTGTTATATGATGGAAACACTGTTGTATTTTTTTTGCATTTTATGCTTCGGGCGTTGACTTCTAAGGCCCTAACGATTCAATCTGTTGGAGCAACGCCCTAGGGTGAAGCCTAGCTTGCTCGGAAAGTAGAAATGACCATAAGTTTCATACTGGTTGCAATTAGTCGTTTTATACGATGGAAAAGCTGTTGTATTTATATCGTATTTTATGCTTCTGGCGTTGACTTCATAGGCCGTAACTATTCGGTCTGGTGGAGAAACGCCCTGGAGTGAAACCTAGGTTGCCCGGAACGTAGAATTGGCCATCACTTTCAAACTGGTTGCAATTATTCCTGATATATGATGGAAACACTGTTGTATTTTTTTTTCATTTTTGGTTCGGGCGTTGACTTCTAAGGCCCTAACTATTCAATCTGTTGGACCAACGCCCTAGGGTGAAGCCTAGCTTGCTGGGAAAGTAGAAATGACCATAAGTTTCATACTGGTTGCAATTATTCGTTTTATACGATGGAAAAGCTGTTGTATTTATATCGTATTTTATGCTTCTGGCGTTGACTTCTAAGGCCCTAACTATTCAATCTGTTGGAACAACGCCCTAGGGTGAAGCCTAGGTTGCTCGGAAAGTAGAAATGACCATAAGTTTCATACTGGTTGCAATTATTCGTTTTATACGATGGAAAAACTGTTGTATTTATATCGCATTTTATGCTTCTGGCGTTGACTTCTAAGGCACTATCTTTTCGATCTGGTGCAGCAACGCCCTAGAGCGAAGCCTAGGTTGCCCGGAACGTACAATTGGCCATCACTTTCAAACTGGTTGCAATTATTCCTGTTATCTGATGGAAACACTGTTGTATTTTTTTCGCCTTTTATGGTTCGGGCGTTGACTTCTAAGGTCCTAACTATTCAATCTGTTGGAGCAACACCCTAGGGTGAAGCCTAGGTTGCTCGGAAACTAGAAATCACCATAAGTTTCATACTGGTTGCAATTAATCGTTTTATACGATGGAAAAGCTGTTGTATTTATATCGTATTTTATGCTTCTGGCGTTTACTTCTAAGGACCTCAGTATTCGATCTGGTGGAGCAACGCCCTAGAGTGAATCCTAGGTTGCTCGGAATGTAGAAATGACCATAACTTTCACACTGGTTGCAATTATTCGTTTTATACGATGGAAAAGCTGTTGTATTTATATCGTATTTTATGCTTCTGGCGTTGACTTCTTAGGCTGTAACTATTCGGTCTGGTGGAGCAACGCCCTGGAGTGAAACCTAGGTTGCCAGGAACGTAGAATTGGCCATTACTTTCAAACTAGTTGCAATCATACCTGTTATATGATGGAAACACTGTTGTATTTTTTTTGCATTTTATGCTTCGGGCGTTGACTTCTAAGGCCCTAACGATTCAATCTGTTGGAGCAACGCCCTAGGGTGAAGCCTAGCTTGCTCGGAAAGTAGAAATGACCATAAGTTTCATACTGGTTGCAATTAGTCGTTTTATACGATGGAAAAGCTGTTGTATTTATATCGTATTTTATGCTTCTGGCGTTGACTTCATAGGCCGTAACTATTCGGTCTGGTGGAGAAACGCCCTGGAGTGAAACCTAGGTTGCCCGGAACGTAGAATTGGCCATCACTTTCAAACTGGTTGCAATTATTCCTGATATATGATGGAAACACTGTTGTATTTTTTTTTCATTTTTGGTTCGGGCGTTGACTTCTAAGGCCCTAACTATTCAATCTGTTGGACCAACGCCCTAGGGTGAAGCCTAGCTTGCTGGGAAAGTAGAAATGACCATAAGTTTCATGCTGGTTGCAATTATTCGTTTTATACGATGGAAAAGCTGTTGTATTTATATCGTATTTTATGCTTCTGGCGTTGACTTCTAAGGCCCTAACTATTCAATCTGTTGGAACAACGCCCTAGGGTGAAGCCTAGGTTGCTCGGAAAGTAGAAATGACCATAAGTTTCATACTGGTTGCAATTATTCGTTTTATACGATGGAAAAACTGTTGTATTTATATCGCATTTTATGCTTCTGGCGTTGACTTCTAAGGCACTATATTTTCGATCTGGTGCAGCAACGCCCTAGAGCGAAGCCTAGGTTGCCCGGAACGTACAATTGGCCATCACTTTCAAACTGGTTGCAATTATTCCTGTTATATGATGGAAACACTGTTGTATTTTTTTCGCCTTTTATGGTTCGGGCGTTGACTTCTAAGGTCCTAACTATTCAATCTGTTGGAGCAACACCCTAGGGTGAAGCCTAGGTTGCTCGGAAACTAGAAATCACCATAAGTTTCATACTGGTTGCAATTAATCGTTTTATACGATGGAAAAGCTGTTGTATTTATATCGTATTTTATGCTTCTGGCGTTTACTTCTAAGGACCTCAGTATTCGATCTGGTGGAGCAACGCCCTAGAGTGAATCCTAGGTTGCTCGGAATGTAGAAATGACCATAACTTTCACACTGGTTGCAATTATTCGTTTTATACGATGGAAAAGCTGTTGTATTTATATCGTATTTTATGCTTCTGGCGTTGACTTCTTAGGCTGTAACTATTCGGTCTGGTGGAGCAACGCCCTGGAGTGAAACCTAGGTTGCCAGGAACGTAGAATTGGCCATTACTTTCAAACTAGTTGCAATCATACCTGTTATATGATGGAAACACTGTTGTATTTTTTTTGCATTTTATGCTTCGGGCGTTGACTTCTAAGGCCCTAACGATTCAATCTGTTGGAGCAACGCCCTAGGGTGAAGCCTAGCTTGCTCGGAAAGTAGAAATGACCATAAGTTTCATACTGGTTGCAATTAGTCGTTTTATACGATGGAAAAGCTGTTGTATTTATATCGTATTTTATGCTTCTGGCGTTGACTTCATAGGCCGTAACTATTCGGTCTGGTGGAGAAACGCCCTGGAGTGAAACCTAGGTTGCCCGAAACGTAGAATTGGCCATCACTTTCAAACTGGTTGCAATTATTCCTGATATATGATGGAAACACTGTTGTATTTTTTTTTCATTTTTGGTTCGGGCGTTGACATCTAAGGCCCTAACTATTCAATCTGCTGGAGCAAGGCCCTAGGGTGAAGCCTAGGTTGCTCGGAAAGTAGAAATGACCATAAGTTTCATACTGGTTGCAATTATTCGCTTTATACGATGGAAAAACTGTTGTATTTATATTGTATTTTATGCTTCTGGCGTTGACTTCTAAGGCACTATCTATTCGATCTGGAGGAGCAACGCCCTAGAGAGAAGCCTAGGTTGCCCGGAACGTAGAATTGGCCATCACTTTCAAACTGGTTGCAATTATTCCTGTTATATGATGGAAACAGTGTTGTATTTTTTTTGCATTTTATGGTTCGGGCGTTGACTTCTAAGGTCCTAACTACTCAATCTGTTGGAGAAACGCCCTAGGGTGAAGCCTAGGTTGCTCGGAAAGTAGAAATGACCATAAGTTTCATACTGGTCGCAATTATTCGTTTTATACGATGGAAAAACTGTTGTATTTATATTGTATTTTATGCTTCTGGCGTTGACTTCTAAGGCCCTAACTATTCAATCTGTTGGAGCAACGCCCTAGGGCGAAGCCTAGGTTGCTCGGAATGTGGAAATGACCATAACTTTCACACTGCTTGCAATTATTCGTTTTATACGATGGAAACGCTGTTGTATTTATATTGTATTTTATGCCCCTGGCGTTGACTTCTAAGGCCGTAGCTATTAGATGTGGTGGAGCAACGCCCTAGAGTGACGCCTAGGGTGCTCGGAACGTAGAAATGACCATTACCTTCACACTGGTTGCAATTATTCGTTTTATACGATGGAAAAGCTGTTGTATTTATATCGTTTTTTATGCTTATGGCGTTGACTGCTTAGGCCGTCACTATTCGGTCTGGTGGAGGAACGCCCTGGAGTGAAACCTAGGTTGCCCGGAACGTAGAATTGGCCATCACTTTCAAGCTGGTTGCAATTATTCCTGTTATATGATGGAAACACTGTTGTATTTTTTTTGCATTTTACGGTTCGGGCGTTGACTTCTAAGGTCCTAACTATTCAATCTGTTGGAGCAACGCCCTAGGGTGAAGCCTAGGTTGCTCTGAAAGTAGAAATGACCATAAGTTTCATACTGATTGCAATTATTCGTTCTATACGATGGAAAAACTCTTGTATTTATATTGTATTTTATGCTTCTGGCGTTGACTTCTAAGGCACTAACTATTCGATCTGGTGGAGCAACGCCCAAGAGTGAAGCCTAGGTTGCCCGGAACGTAGAATTGGCCATCACTTTCAAACTGGTTGCAATTATTCCTGTTATATGATGGATACACTGTTGTATTTTTATTGCATTTTATGCTTCGGGCGTTGACTTCTAAGGCCCTAACTATTCAATCTGTTGGACCAACGCCCTAGGGTGAAGCCTAGCTTGCTGGGAAAGTAGAAATGACCATAAGTTTCATACTGGTTGCAATTATTCGTTTTATACGATGGAAAAGCTGTTGTATTTATATCGTATTTTATGCTTCTGGCGTTGACTTCTAAGGCCCTGACTATTCAATCTGTTGGAGCAACGCCCTAGGGCGAAGCCTAGGTTGCTCGGAAAGTAGAAATGACCATAAGTTTCATACTGGTTGCAATTACACGTTTCATACGATGGAAAAAGCTGTTGTATTTATATTGTATTTTATGCTCCTGGCGTTGACTTCTAAGGCACTAACTATTCGATCTGGTGGAGCAACGCCCTAGAGTGAAGCCTAGGTTGCCCGGAACGTAGAATTGGCCATCACTTTCAAACTGGTTGCAATTATTCCTGTTATATGATGGAAGCACTGATGTATTTTTATTGCATTTTATGCTTCGGGCGTTGACTTCTAAGGCCCTGACTATTCAATCTGTTGGAGCAACGCCCTAGGGTGAAGCCTAGGTTGCTCGGAAAGTAGAAATGACCATAAGTTTCATACTGGTAGCAATTACTCGTTTTATACGATGGAAAAAGCTGTTGTATTTATATTGTATTTTATGCTTCTGGCGTTGACTTCTAAGGCCCTAACTGTTGGATCTAGTGGAGCAACGCCCTAGAGTGAAGCCGAGGTTGCCCGGAAAGGAGAAATGACCATCACTTTCAAACTGGTTGCAATTAATCCTTTTATACGATGGAAAAGCTGTTGTATTTATATCGTATTTTATGCTTCTGGCGTTTACTTCTAAGGACCTAGCTATTCGATCCGGTGGAGCAACGCCCCAGAGTGAATCCTAGGTTGCTCGGAATGTAGAAATGACCATAAATTTCACACTGGTTGCAATTATTCGTTTTATACGATGGAAACGCTGTTGTATTTATATTGTATTTTATGCCTCTGGCGTAGACTTCTAATTCCGTAGCTATTAGATGTGGTCGAGCAACGCCCTAGAGTGACGCCTAGGGTGCTCGGAACGTAGAAATGACCATTACTTTCAGACTGTTTGCAATTATTCGTTTTATACGATGGAAAAGCTGTTGTATTTATATCGTTTTTTATGCTTCTGGCGTTGACTTCTTAGGCCGTAACTATTCGGTCTGGTGGAGCAACGCCCTGGAGTGAAACCTAGGTTGCCCGGAACGTAGAATTGGCCATCACCTTCAAACTGGTTGCAATTATTCCTGTTATATGATGGAAACACTGTTGTATTTTTTTTGCATTTTATGGTGCGGGCGTTGACTTCTAAGGCAATAACTATTCAATCTGTTGGAGCAACGCCCTAGGGTGAAGCCTAGGTTGCTCGGAAAGTAGAAATGACCATAAGTTTCATACTGGTTGCAATTATTCGTTTTATACGATGGAAAAACTGTTGTATTTATATCGCATTTTATGCTTCTGGCGTTGACTTCTAAGGCACTATCTTTTCGATCTGGTGGAGCAACGCCCTAGGGCGAAGCCTAGGTTGCACGGAACGTAGAACTGGCCATCACTTTCAAACTGGTTGCAATTATTCCTGTTATATGATGGAAACACTGTTGTATTTTTATTGCATTTTATGCTTCTGGCGTTGACATCTAAGGCCCTAACTATTCAATCTGCAGGATCAAGGCCCTAGGGTGAAGCCTAGGTTGCTCGGAAAGTAGAAATGACCATAAGCTTCATACTGGTTGCAATTATTCGTTTTATACGATGGAAAAACTGTTGTATTTATATTGTATTTTATGCTTCTGGCGTTGCCTTCTAAGGCACTATCTATTCGATCTGGTGGAGCAACGCCCTAGAGTGAAGCCTAGGTTGCCCGGAAGGTAGAATTGGCCATCACCTTCAAACTGGTTGCAATTATTCGTTTTATACGATGGAAAAACTGTTGTACATATATTGTATTTTATACATCTGTCGTTGACTTCTAAGGCACTAACTATTCGATCTGGTGGAGCAACGCCCTAGAGTGAAGCCGAGGTTGCCCGGAAAGGAGAAATGACCATCACTTTCAAACTGGTTGCCATTAATCCTTTTATACGATGGAAAAGCTGTTGTATTTATATCGTATTTTATGCTTCTGGCGTTTACTTCTAAGGACCTAACAATTCGATCTGGTGGAGCATCGCCCTAGAGTGAAGCCTAGGTTGCTCGGAATGTAGAAATGACCATAACTTTCACACTGGTTGCAATTATTCGTTTTATACGATGGAAACGCAGTTGTATTTATATTGTATTTTATGCCTCTGGCGTTGACTTCTAAGGCCGTAGCTATTAGATGTGGTGGAGCAACGCCCTAGAGTGACGCCTAGGGTGCTCGGAACGTAGAAATGACAATTACTTTCACACTGGTTGCAATTATTCGTTTTATACGATGGAAAAGCTGTTGTATTTATATCGTTTTTTATGCTTCTGGCGTTGACTTCTTAGGCCGTAACTATTCGGTCTGGTGGAGCAACGCCCTAGGGTGAAGCCTAGGTTGCTCGGAAAGTAGCAATGACCATAAGTTTCATACTGGTTGCAATTATTCGTTTTATACGATGGAAAAGCTGTTGTATTTATATTGTATTTTATGCTTCTGGCGTTGACTTCTAAGGCACTTACTATTCGATCTGGTGGAGCAACGCCCTAGAGTGAAGCCTAGCTTGCCCGGAACGTAGAATTGGCCATCACTTTCAAACTGGTTGCAATTATTCCTGTTATATGATGGAAACACTGTTGTATTTTTATTGCATTTTATGCTTCGGGCGTTGACCTCTAAGACCCTAACTATTCAATCTGTTGGAGCAACGCCCTAGGGTGAAGCCTAGGTTGCTCGGAAAGTAGAAATGACCATAAGTTTCATACTGGTTGCAATTATTCGTTTTATACGATGGAAAAACTGTTGTATTTATATTGTATTTTATGCTTCTGGCGTTGACTTCTAAGGCACTAACTATTCGATCTGGTGGAGAAATGCCCTAGAGTGAAGCCTAGGTTGCCCGGAACGTAGAATTGGCCATCACTTTCAAACTGGTTGCAATTATTCGTTTTATACGATGGAAAAACTGTTGTATTTATATTGTATTATATGCTTCTGGCGTTGACTTCTTAGGCCGTAACTATTCGGTCTGGTGGAGCAACGCCCTGGAGTGAAACCTAGGTTGCCCGGAACGTAGAATTGGCTGTCACTTTCAAACTGGTTGCAATTATTCCTGTTATACGATGGAAACACTGTTGTATTTTTATTGCATTTTATGCTTCGGGCGTTGACTTCTAAGGCCCTAACTATTCAATCTGTTGGTGCAACGCCCTAGGGTGAAGCCTAGGTTGCTCGGAAAGTAGAAATGACCGTAAGTTTCATACTGGTTGCAATTATTCGTTTTATACGATGGAAAAGCTGTTGTATTTATATTGTATTTTATGCTTCTGGCGTTGACTTGTAAGGCACTAGCTATTCGATCTGGTGGAGCAACGCCCTAGAGTGAAGCCTAGGTTGCCCGGAACGTAGAATTGGCCATCACTTTCAAACTGGTTGCAATTATTCCTGTTATATGATGGAAACACTGTTGTATTTTTTTTGCATTTTACAGTTCGGGCGTTGACTTCTAATGTCCTAACTATTCAATCTGTTGGAGCAACGCCCTAGGGTGAAGCCTAGGTTGCTCTGAAAGTAGAAATGACCATAAGTTTCATACTGGTTGCAATTAGTCGTTTTATACGATGGAAAAGCTGTTGTATTTATATCGTATTTTATGCTTCTGGCGTTGACTTCTTAGGCCGTAACTATTCGGTCTGGTGGAGCAACGCCCTGGAGTGAAACCTAGGTTGCCCGGAACGTAGAATTGGCCATCACTTTCAAACTGGTTGCAATTATTCCTGATACATGATGGAAACACTGTTGTATTTTTTTTGCATTTTATGGTTCGGGCGTTGACATCTAAGGCCCTAACTATTCAATCTGCAGGATCAAGGCCCTAGGGTGAAGCCTAGGTTGCTCGGAAAGTAGAAATGACCATAAGCTTCATACTGGTTGCAATTATTCGTTTTATACGATGGAAAAACTGTTGTATTTATATTGTATTTTATGCTTCTGGCGCTGACTTCTAAGGCACTATCTATTCGATCTGGTGGAGCAACGCCCTAGAGTGAAGCCTAGGTTGCCCGGAAGGTAGAATTGGCCATCACCTTCAAACTGGTTGCAATTATTCGTTTTATACGATGGAAAAACTGTTGTACATATATTGTATTTTATACATCTGTCGTTGACTTCTAAGGCACTAACTATTCGATCTGGTGGAGCAACGCCCTAGAGTGAAGCCGAGGTTGCCCGGAAAGGAGAAATGACCATCACTTTCAAACTGGTTGCCATTAATCCTTTTATACGATGGAAAAGCTGTTGTATTTATATCGTATTTTATGCTTCTGGCGTTTACTTCTAAGGACCTAACTATTCGATCTGGTGGAGCAACGCCCTAGAGTGAAGCCTAGGTTGCTCGGAATGTAGAAATGACCATAACTATCACACTGCTTGCAATTATTCGTTTTATACGATGGAAACGCTGTTGTATTTATATTGTATTTTATGCCTCTGGCGTTGACTTCTAAGGCCGTAGCTATTAGATGTGGTGGAGCAACGCCCTAGAGTGATGCCTATGGTGCTCGGAACGTAGAAATAACCATTACTTTCACACTGGTTGCAATTATCCGTTTTATACGATGGAAAAGCTGTTGTATTTATATCGTTTTTTATGGTTCTGGCGTTGACTTCTTAGGCCGTAACTATTCGATCTGGTGGAGCAACGCCCTAGAGTGAAGCCTAGGTTGCCCGGAACGTAGTATTGGCCATCACTTTCAAACTAGTTGCAATTATTCCTGTTATATGAGGGAAGCACTGTTGTATTTTTTTTGCATTTTATGGTTTGGGCGTTGACTTCTAAGACCCTAACTATTCAATCTGTTGGAGCAACGCCCTAGGGTGAAAGCCTAGGTTGCTCGGAAAGTAGAAATGACCATAAGTTTCATACTGGTTGCAATTATTCGTTTTATACGATGGAAAAACTGTTGTATTTATATTGTATTTTATGCTTCTGGCGTTGACTTCTAAGGCCCTAGCTGTTCGATCTAGCGGAGCAACGCCCTAGAGTGAAGCCGAGGTTGCCCGGAAAGGAGAAATGACCATCACTTTCAAACTGGTTGCAATTAATCCTTTTATACGATGGAAAAGCTGTTGTATTCATATCGTATTTTATGCTTCTGGCGTTGACTTCTAAGGCACTAACTATTCGATCTGGTGGAGCAACGCCCTAGAGTGAAGCCTAGGTTACCCGGAACGTAGAATTGGCCATCACTTTCAAACTGGTTGCAATTATTCCTGTTATACGATGGAAACACTGTTGTATTTTAATTGCATTTTATGCTTCGGGCGTTGACTTCTAAGGCCCTAACTGTTCAATCTGTTGGAGCAACGCCCTAGGGTGAAGCCTACCTTGCTCGGAAAGTAGAAATGACCATAAGTTTCATACTGGTTGCAATTATTCGTTTTATACGATGGAAAAACTGTTGTATTTATATTGTATTTTATGCTTCTGGCGTTGACTTCTATGGCCCTAGCTATTCGATCTAGTGGAGCAACGCCCTAGAGTGAAGCCTAGATTGCCCGGAACGTAGAAATGACCATCACTTTCAAACTGGTTGCAATTATTCCTGTTATATGATGGAAAAACTGTTGTATTTTTATTGCATTTTATGCTTCGAGCATTGACTTCTAAGGCCCTAACTATTCAATCTGTTGGAGCAACGCCCTAGGGTGAAGCCTAGGTTGCCCGGAAAGTAAAAATGACCATAACTTTCATACTGGTTGCAATTATTCGTTATATATGATGGAAAAACTGTTGTATTTATATTGTATTTTATGCTTCTGGCGTTCACTTCTTAGGCCCTAACTATTCGATCAGGTGGAACAACGGCCTAGGGTGGAGCCTAGGTTGCCCGGAACGTAGAAATGACCATAACTATTACACTGGTAGCAATTATTCGTTTTATACAATGAAAAAGCTGTTCTATTTATTTTGTATTTAATGCTTCGGGCGTTGACTTCTACGGACCTAACTGTTTGATCAGGTGGAGCAACGCCCTAGAGTGAAGCCTAGGTTGCCCTGAACGTAGAAATGACCATAACTTTCACACTGGTTGCTATTATTCGTTTTCTACGATGGAAAAACTGTTATATTTGTATTGTATTTTATGCTTCTGGCGTTGACTTCTTAGGCCCTAACTATTCGATCTGGCGGAACAACGCCCTAGAGTGAAGCCTAGGTTGCCTGGAACGTAGAAATGACCATCACTTTCACACGGGTTGCAATTATTCCTGTTATAGGATGGAAAGACTGTTGTATTTTTATTGTATTTTATACTTCAGGCGTTGACTTCTGAGGCCGTAGCTATTCGATGTGATGGAAGAACGCCATAGAGTGAAGCCTAGGTTGCCCGGAACGTCGAAATGGCCATAACTTTCACACTGGTTGCAATTATTCGTTTTATACGGTGGAAAAGCTGTTGTATTTATATCGTATTTTATGCTTCTGGCGTTGACTTCTTAGGCCCTAACCATTCGATCTGGCGGAAGAACGCCCTAGAGTGAAGCCGAGGTTGCCCGGAACGTAGAAATGACCATAACTTTTACACTGGTAGCAATTATTCGTTTTATACAATGGAAAAACTGTTCTATTTATTTCGTATTTTATGCTTCGGGCGTTGACTTCTAAGGCCCTAACTATTCAATCCGTTGGAGCTACACCCTAGGGTGAAGCCGAGGTTGCTCGGAAAGTAGAAATAACCATAAGTTTCATACTGGTTGCAATTATTTGTTTCATACGATGGAAAAACTATTGTATTTATATTGTATTTTATGCTTCTGGCGTTGACTTCTAAGGCACTAACTATTCGATCTGGTGGAGCAACGCCCTAGAGTGAAGCCTAGGTTGCCCGGAACGTAGAATTGGCCATCACTTTCAAACTGGTCGCAATTATTCCTGTTATATGATGGAAACACTGTTGCATTTTTATTGCATTTTATGCTTCGTTCGTTGACTTCTAAGGCCCTAACTATTCAATCTGTTGGAGCAACGCCCTAGGGTGAAGCCTAGGTTGCTCGGAAAGTAGAAATGACCATAAGTTTCATACTGGTTGCAATTATTCGTTTTATACGATGGAAAAACTGTTGCATTTATATCGTATTTTATGCTTCTGGCGTTTACTTCCAAGGACCTAACAATTCGATCTGGTGGAGCATCGCCCTAGAGTGAAGCCTAGGTTGCTCGGAATGTAGAAATGACCATAACTTTCACACTGGTTGCAATTATTCGTTTTATACGATGGAAACGCAGTTGTATTTATATTGTATTTTATGCCTCTGGCGTTGACTTCTAAGGCCGTAGCTATTAGATGTGGTGGAGCAACGCCCTAGAGTGACGCCTAGGGTGCTTGGAACGTAGAAATGACAATTACTTTCACACTGGTTGCAATTATTCGTTTTATACGATGGAAAAGCTGTTGTATTTATATCGTTTTTTATGCTTCTGGCGTTGACTTCTTAGGCCGTAACTATTCGGTCTGGTGGAGCAACGCCCTAGGGTGAAGCCTAGGTTGCTCGGAAAGTAGCAATGACCATAAGTTTCATACTGGTTGCAATTATTCGTTTTATACGATGGAAAAGCTGTTGTATTTATATTGTATTTTATGCTTCTGGCGTTGACTTCTAAGGCACTTACTATTCGATCTGGTGGAGCAACGCCCTAGAGTGAAGCCTAGCTTGCCCGGAACGTAGAATTGGCCATCACTTTCAAACTGGTCGCAATTATTCCTGTTATATGATGGAAACACTGTTGTATTTTTATTGCATTTTATGCTTCGGGCGTTGACCTCTAAGACCCTAACTATTCAATCTGTTGGAGCAACGCCCTAGGGTGAAGCCTAGGTTGCTCGGAAAGTAGAAATGACCATAAGTTTCATACTGGTTGCAATTATTCGTTTTATACGATGGAAAAACTGTTGTATTTATATTGTATTTTATGCTTCTGGCGTCGACTTCTAAGGCACTAACTATTCGATCTGGTGGAGAAATGCCCTAGAGTCAAGCCTAGGTTGCCCGGAACGTAGAATTGGCCATCACTTTCAAACTGGTTGCAATTATTCGTTTATACGATGGAAAAACTGTTGTATTTATATTGTATTATATGCTTCTGGCGTTGACTTCTTAGGCCGTAACTATTCGGTCTGGTGGAGCAACGCCCTGGAGTGAAACCTAGGTTGCCCGGAACGTAGAATTGGCTGTCACTTTCAAACTGGTTGCAATTATTCCTGTTATACGATGGAAACACTGTTGTATTTTTATTGCATTTTATGCTTCGGGCGTTGACTTCTAAGGCCCTAACTATTCAATCTGTTGGTGCAACGCCCTAGGGTGAAGCCTAGGTTGCTCGGAAAGTAGAAATGACCGTAAGTTTCATACTGGTTGCAATTATTCGTTTTATACGATGGAAAAGCTGTTGTATTTATATTGTATTTTATGCTTCTGGCGTTGACTTCTAAGGCACTAACTATTCGATCTGGTGGAGCAACGCCCTAGAGTGAAGCCTAGGTTGCCCGGAACGTAGAATTGGCCATCACTTTCAAACTGGTTGCAATTATTCCTGTTATATGATGGAAACACTGTTGTATTTTTTTTGCATTTTACGGTTCGGGCGTTGACTTCTAAGGTCCTAACTATTCAATCTGTTGGAGCAACGCCCTAGGGTGAAGCCTAGGTTGCTCTGAAAGTAGAAATGACCATAAGTTTCATACTGGTTGCAATTATTCGTTTTATACGATGGAAAAACTGTTGTATTTATATTGTATTTTATGCTTCTGGCGTTGACTTCTAAGGCACTAACTATTCGATCTGGTGGAGCAACGCCCTAGAGTGAACCCTAGGTTGCCCGGAACGTAGAATTGGCCATCACTTTCAAACTGGTTGCAATTATTCCTCTTATATGATGGATACACTGTTGTATTTTTATTGCATTTTATGCTTCGGGCGTTGACTTCTAAGGCCCTAAGTATTCAATCTGTTGGACCAACGCCCTAGGGTGAAGCCTAGCTTGCTCGGAAAGTAGAAATGACCATAAGTTTCATACTGGTTGCAATTATTCGTTTTATACGATGGAAAAGCTGTTGTATTTATATCGTATTTTATGCTTCTGGCGTTGACTTCTAAGGCCCTGACTATTCAGTCTGTTGGAGCAACGCCCTAGGGCGAAGCCTATGTTGCCCGGAACGTAGAAATGACCATAACTTTCACACTGGTTGCAATAATTCGTTTCATACGATGGAAAAGCTGTGGCATCTTTTATGTATTTTATTCATCTGGGGCTGACTTCTAAGGCCGTTGCTATTAGATATGGTGGAGCAACGCCCTAGGGTGACGCCTAAGTTGCCTGGAACGTAGAAATGACCATTACCTTCACACTGGTTGCAATTATTCGTTTTATACGATGGAAAAGCTGTTCTATTTATATCGTATTTTATGCTTCTAGCGTTGACTTCTAAGGGCCTAACTATTCAATCTGCTGGTGCAACGCCCAAGGGTGAAGCCTATGTTGCCCGGAAAGTAGAAATGACCATAACTTTTACACTGGTTGCAATTATTCGTTTTATATGATGGAAAAACTGTTGTATTTATATAGTATTTTATGCTTCTGGCGTTGACTTCATAGGCCCTAACTATTCCATCTGGTGGAACAACGCCCTAGGGTGAATCCTAAGTTGCCTGGAACGTAGAAATGACCATCACTTTCACACGGGTTGCAATTATTCCTGTTATAGGATGGAAAGGCTGTTGTATTTTTATTGTATTTTATACTTCAGGCGTTGACTTCTAAGGCCCTAGCTATCCGATCTGGTCGAGCAACGCCCTAGAATGAAGCCTAGGTTGCCCGGAACGTAGACATGACCATAACTTCCACACTGGTTGCAATTATTCGTTTTATACGATGGAAAAGCTGTTCTATTTATATCGTATTTTATGCTTCGGGCGTTGACCTCTAAGACCCTAACTATTCAATCTGTTGGAGCAACGCCCTAGGGTGAAGCCTAGGTTGCTCGGAAAGTAGAAATGACCATAAGTTTCATACTGGTTGCAATTATTCGTTTTATACGATGGAAAAACTGTTGTATTTATATTGTATTTTATGCTTCTGGCGTCGACTTCTAAGGCACTAACTATTCGATCTGGTGGAGAAATGCCCTAGAGTGAAGCCTAGGTTGCCCGGAACGTAGAATTGGCCATCACTTTCAAACTGGTTGCAATTATTCGTTTATACGATGGAAAAACTGTTGTATTTATATTGTATTATATGCTTCTGGCGTTGACTTCTTAGGCCGTAACTATTCGGTCTGGTGGAGCAACGCCCTGGAGTGAAACCTAGGTTGCCCGGAACGTAGAATTGGCTGTCACTTTCAAACTGGTTGCAATTATTCCTGTTATACGATGGAAACACTGTTGTATTTTTATTGCATTTTATGCTTCGGGCGTTGACTTCTAAGGCCCTAACTATTCAATCTGTTGGTGCAACGCCCTAGGGTGAAGCCTAGGTTGCTCGGAAAGTAGAAATGACCGTAAGTTTCATACTGGTTGCAATTATTCGTTTTATACGATGGAAAAGCTGTTGTATTTATATTGTATTTTATGCTTCTGGCGTTGACTTCTAAGGCACTAACTATTCGATCTGGTGGAGCAACGCCCTAGAGTGAAGCCTAGGTTGCCCGGAACGTAGAATTGGCCATCACTTTCAAACTGGTTGCAATTATTCCTGTTATATGATGGAAACACTGTTGTATTTTTTTTGCATTTTACGGTTCGGGCGTTGACTTCTAAGGTCCTAACTATTCAATCTGTTGGAGCAACGCCCTAGGGTGAAGCCTAGGTTGCTCTGAAAGTAGAAATGACCATAAGTTTCATACTGGTTGCAATTATTCGTTTTATACGATGGAAAAACTGTTGTATTTATATTGTATTTTATGCTTCTGGCGTTGACTTCTAAGGCACTAACTATTCGATCTGGTGGAGCAACGCCCTAGAGTGAACCCTAGGTTGCCCGGAACGTAGAATTGGCCATCACTTTCAAACTGGTTGCAATTATTCCTCTTATATGATGGATACACTGTTGTATTTTTATTGCATTTTATGCTTCGGGCGTTGACTTCTAAGGCCCTAAGTATTCAATCTGTTGGACCAACGCCCTAGGGTGAAGCCTAGCTTGCTCGGAAAGTAGAAATGACCATAAGTTTCATACTGGTTGCAATTATCCGTTTTATATGTTGGAAAAGCTGTTGTATTTATATAGTGTTTTATGCTTCTGGCGTTGACTTCTTAGGCCCTAACTATTCCATCTGGTGGAACAACGCCCTAGGGTGAATCCTAGGTTGCCTGGAACGTAGAAATGACCATCACTTTCACACGGGTTGCAGTTATTCCTGTTATAGGATGGAAAGGCTGTTGTATTTTTATTGTATTTTATACTTCAGGCGTTGACTTCTAAGGCCCTAGCTATTCGATCTGGTCGAGCAACGCCCTAGAGTGAAGCCTATGTTGCCCGGAACGTAGACATGACCATAACTTCCACACTGGTTGCAATTATTCGTTTTATACGATGGAAAAGCTGTTCTATTTATATCGTATTTTATGCTTCTGGCGTTGACTTCTAAGGGCCTAACTATTCAATCTGCTGGTGCAACGCCCAAGGGTGAAGCCTATGTTGCCCCGAAAGTAGAAATGACGTTAACTTTCATACTGGTTGCAATTATTCTTTTTATACGATGGAAAAACTGTTTTATTTATTTTGTATTTTATGCTTCGGGCGTAGACTTCTAAGGCCCTAACTATTCGATCTGGTGGAGCAACGCCCTAGAGTGAAGCCTAGGTTGCCCGGAACGTAGAAATGACCATAACTTCCACACTGGTTGCAATTATTCGTTTTACACGATGGAAAAACTGTATTATTTATTTTGTATTTTATGCTTCGGGCGTTGATTTCTAAGGCCCTAACTATTCGATCTGGTGCCGCAACGCCCTAGAGTGAAGCCGAGGTTGCCCGGAACGTAGAAATGACCATAACTTTCACACTGTTTGCAGTTATTCCTGTTATACGATGGAAAAACTTTTGCATCTTTATTGTACTTTATGCTTCTGGCGTTGGCTTCTAAGGTCCTAACTATTCAATCTGTTGGTGCAACGCTCTAGGGTGAAACCTAGGTAGCCCGGAAAGTAGAAATGACGTTAACTTTCATACTGGTTTCAATTATTCGTTTTATACGATGGAAAAACTGTTGTATTTATATTGTATTTTATGCTTCGGGCATTGACTTCTAAGGCCCTAGCTACTCAATCTGTTGGAGCAACGCCCTAGGGTGAAGCCTAGGTTGCCCGGAAAGTAGAAATGACAATAACTTTCATCCTGGTTGCAATTATTCGTTTTATATGATGGAAAAACTGTTGTATTTATATAGTGTTTTATGCTTCTGGCGTTGACTTCTTAGGCCCTAACTATTGCATCTGGTGGAACAACGCCCTAGAGTGAAGCCTAGGTTGTCCGGAACGTAGAAATGACCATAACTTCCACACTGGTTGCAATTATTCGTTTTATACGATGGAAAAGCTGTTGTATTTATATCGTATTTTATGATTCTGGCGTTGAACTCTTAGGCCCTAACTATTCCATCTGGTGGATCAACGCCCTCGGGTGAAGCCTAGGTTGCGCGTAACGTAGAAATGACCATAACTTTCACACTGGTAGCAATTATTCGTTTTATACGATGGAAAAACTGTTGTATTTATATCGTATTTTATGCTTCTGGCGTTGACTTCTAAGGCCCTAACTATTCGATCTGGTGGCGCAACGCCCTAGAGTGAAGCCTAGGTTGCCCGGAACGTAGAAATGACCATAACTTTCACACTGGTTGCAATTATTAGTTTTATACGATGGAAAAGCTGTGGCATCCTTTATGTATTTTATTCATCTGGGGTTGACTTCTAAGGCCGTTGCTATTAGATGTGGTGGAGCAACGACCTAGGGTGGCGCCTAAGTTCCCCGGAACGTAGAAATGACCATTACCTTCACACTGGTTGCAATTATTCGTTTTATACGATGGAAAAACTGTTCTATTTATCTTGTATTTCATGCTTCGGGCGTTGACTTCTAAGGCCCTAATTATTAAATCTGTTGGTGCAACGCCCAAGGTGAAGCCTATGTTGCCCGGAAGGTAGAAATGACGTTAACTTTCATACTGGTTGCAATTATTCGTTTTATGCGATGGAAAAGCTGTTTTATTTATTTTGTGTTTTATGCTTCGGGCGTTGACTTCTAAGGCCCTAACTATTCGATCTGGTGAGGCAACGCCCTAGAGTGAAGACTAGGTTGCCCGGAAAGTAGAAATGACCATAAATTTCATCCTGGTTGCAATTATTCGTTTTATATGATGGAAAAACTGTTGTATTTATATAGTGTTTTATGCTTCTGGCGTTGACTTCTTAGGCCTTAACTATTCCATCTGGTGGAACAACGCCTTAGGGTGAAGCCTAGGTTGCCCGCAAAGTAGAAATGACGTTAACTTTCATACTGGTTGCAATTATTCGTTTTATACGATGGAAAAGCTGTTTTATGTATTTTGTATTTTATGCCTCGGGCGTTGACTTCTTAGGCCCTAACTATTCAATCTGTTGGTGCAACGCCCAAGGGTGAAGCCTATGTTGCCCGGGAAGTAGAAATGACGTTAACTGTCATACTGGTTGCAATTATTCGTTTTATACGATGGAAAAACTGTATTATTGATTTTGTATTTTATGCTTCGGGCGTCGATTTCTAAGGTCCTAACTATTCGATCTGGTGCCGCAACGCCCTAGAGTGAAGCCGAGGTTGCCCGGAACGTAGAAATGACCATAACTTTCACACTGTTTGCAGTTATTCCTGTTATACGATGGAAAAACTTTTGCATCTTTATTGTACTTTATGCTTCTGGCGTTGGCTTCTAAGGCCCTAACTATTCAATCTGTTGGTGCAACGCTCTAGGGTGAAGCCTAGGTAGCCCGGAAAGTAGAAATGACGTTAACTTTCATACTGGTTTCAATTATTCGTTTTATACGATGGAAAAACTGTTGTATTTATATTGTATTTTATGTTTCGGGCATTGACTTCTAAGGTCCTAGCTACTCAATCTGTTGGAGCAACGCCCTAGGGTAAAGCCTAGGTTGCCCGGGAAGTAGAAATGACAATAACTTTCATACTGGTTGCAATTATTCGTTTTATATGATGGAAAAACTGTTGTATTTATATAGTGTTTTATGCTTCTGGCGTTGACTTCTTAGGCCCTAACTATTGCATCTGGTGGAACAACGCCCTAGAGTGAAGCCTAGGTTGTCCGGAACGTAGAAATGACCATAACTTCCACACTGGTTGCAATTATTCGTTTTATACGATGGAAAAGCTGTTGTATTTATATCGTATTTTATGATTCTGGCGTTGAACTCTTAGGCCCTAACTATTCCATCTGGTGGATCAACGCCCTCGGGTGAAGCCTAGGTTGCGCGTAACGTAGAAATGACCATAACTTTCACACTGGTAGCAATTATTCGTTTTATACGATGGAAAAACTGTTGTATTTATATCGTATTTTATGCTTCAGTCGTAGACTTCTAGGGCCGTAGCTATTCGATATGTTGGAGCACCGGCCTAGAGTGAAGCCTAGGTTGCTCGGAACGTAGAAATGACCACTACTTTCACACTGTTTGCAATTATTCATTTAATACGGTGGAAATGCTGTTGTATTTATATCGTATTTTATGCTTCTGGCGTTGACTTCTAAGGCCCTAACTATTCGATCTGGTGGGGCAACGCCCTAGAGTGAAGCCTAGGTTGCCCGGAAAGTAGAAATGACCATAAATTTCATCCTGGTTGCAATTATTCGTTTTATATGATGGAAAAACTGTTGTATTTATATAGTGTTTTATGCTTCTGGCGTTGACTTCTTAGGCCTTAACTATTCCATCTGGTGGAACAACGCCTTAGGGTGAAGCCTAGGTTGCCCGCAAAGTAGAAATGACGTTAACTTTCATACTGGTTGCAATTATTCGTTTTATACGATGGAAAAGCTGTTTTATGTATTTTGTATTTTATGCTTCGGGCGTTGACTTCTAAGGCCCTAACTATTCGATCTGGTGGCGCGACGCCCTAGAGTGAAGCCTATGTTGCCCGGAACGTAGAAATGACCATAACTTTCACACTGGTTGCTATCATTCGTTTTATATGATGGAAAAACTGTTGTACTTATATAGTGTTTTATGCTTCTGGCGTTGACTTCTTAGGCCCTAACTATTCCATCTGGTGGAACAACGCCCTAGAGTGAAGCCTAGGTTGCCCGGAACGTAGAACTGACCATAACTTCCACACTGGTTGCAATTATTCGTTTTATACGATGGAAAAGCTGTTGTATTTATATCGTATTTTATGCTTCTGGCGTTGACTTCTAAGGCCCTAACTATTCGATCTGGTGGCGCCACGCCCTAGAGTGAAGCCTATGTTGCCCGGAACGTAGAAATGACCATAACTTTCACACTGGTTGCAATAATTCGTTTTATACGATGGAAAAGCTGTGGCATCTTTTATGTATTTTATTCATCTGGGGCTGACTTCTAAGGCCGTTGCTATTAGATGTGGTGGAGCAACGCCCTAGGGTGACGCCTAAGTTGCCTGGAACGTAGAAATGACCATTACCTTCACACTGGTTGCAATTATTCGTTTTATACGATGGAAAAGCTGTTCTATTTATATCGTATTTTATGCTTCTGGCATTGACTTCTAAGGGCCTAACTATTCAATCTGTTGGTGCAACGCCCAAGGGTGAAGCCTATGTTGCCCGGAAAGTAGAAATGACCATAACTTTTACACTGGTTGCAATTATTCGTTTTATATGATGGAAAAACTGTTGTATTTATATAGTGTTTTATGCTTCTGGCGTTGACTTCTTAGGCCCTAACTATTCCATCTGGTGGAACAACGCCCTAGGGTGAATCCTAAGTTGCCTGGAACGTAGAAATGACCATCACTTTCACACGGGTTGCAATTATTCCTGTTATAGGATGGAAAGGCTGTTGTATTTTTATTGTATTTCATACTTCAGGCGTTGACTTCTAAGGCCCTAGCTATCCGATCTGGTCGAGCAACGCCCTAGAGTGAAGCCTAGGTTGCCCGGAACGTAGACATGACCATAACTTCCACACTGGTTGCAATTATTCGTTTTATACGATGGAAAAGCTGTTCTATTTATATCGTATTTTATGCTTCTGGCGTTGACTTCTAAGGGCCTAACTATTCAATCTGTTGGTGCAACGCCCAAGGGTGAAGCCTATGTTGCCCCGAAAGTAGAAATGACGTTAACTTTCATACTGGTTGCAATTATTCTTTTTATACGATGGAAAACTGTTTTATTTATTTTGTATTTTATGCTTCGGGCGTAGACTTCTAAGGCCCTAACTATTCGATCTGGTGGAGGAACGCCCTAGAGTGAAGCCTAGGTTGCCCGGAACGTAGAAATGACCATAACTTCCACACTGGTTGCAATTATTCGTTTTATACGATGGAAAAACTGTATTATTTATTTTGTATTTTATGCTTCGGGCGTTGATTTCTAAGGCCCTAACTATTCGATCTGGTGCCGCTACGCCCTAGAGTGAAGCCGAGGTTGCCCGGAACGTAGAAATGACCATAACTTTCACACTGTTTGCAGTTATTCCTGTTATACGATGGAAAAACTTTTGCATCTTTATTGTACTTTATGCTTCTGGCGTTGGCTTCTAAGGCCCTAACTATTCAATCTGTTGGTGCAACGCTCTAGGGTGAAGCCTAGGTAGCCCGGAAAGTAGAAATGACGTTAGCTTTCATACTGGTTTCAATTATTCGTTTTATACGATGGAAAAACTGTTGTATTTATATTGTATTTTATGCTTCGGGCATTGACTTCTAAGGCCCTAGCTACTCAATCTGTTGGAGCAACGCCCTAGGGTGAAGCCTAGGTTGCCCGGAAAGTAGAAATGAAGAATAACTTTCATCCTGGTTGCAATTATTCGTTTTATATGATGGAAAAACTGTTGTATTTATATAGTGTTTTATGCTTCTGGCGTTGACTTCTTAGGCCCTAACTATTGCATCTGGTGGAACAACGCCCTAGAGTGAAGCCTAGGTTGCCCGGAACGTAGAAATGATCATAACTTCCACACTGGTTGCAATTATTCGTTTTATACGATGGAAAAGCTGTTGTATTTATATCGTATTTTATGATTCTGGCGTTGAACTCTTAGGCCCTAACTATTCCATCTGGTGGATCAACGCCCTCGGGTGAAGCCTAGGTTGCGCGTAACGTAGAAATGACCATAACTTTCACACTGGAAGCAATTATTCGTTTTATACGATGGAAAAACTGTTGTATTTATATCGTATTTTATGCTTCTGGCGTTGACTTCTAAGGCCCTAACTACTCGATCTGGTGGCGCAACGCCCTAGAGTGAAGCCTAGGTTGCCCGGAACGTAGAAATGACCATAACTTTCACACTGGTTGCAATTATTAGATTTATACGATGGAAAAGCTGTGGCATCTTTTATGTATTTTATTCATCTGGGGTTGACTTCTAAGGCCGTTACTATTAGATGTGGTGTTGCAACGCCCTAGGGTGACGCCTAAGTTCCCCGGAACGTAGAAATGACCATTACCTTCACACTGGTTGCAATTATTCGTTTTATACGATGGAAAAACTGTTCTATTTATTTTGTATTTCATGCTTCGGGCGTTGACTTCTAAGGCCCTAACTATTAAATCTGTTGGTGCAACGCCCAAGGTGAAGCCTATGTTGCCCGGAAGGTAGAAATGACGTTAACTTTCATACTGGTTGCAATTATTCGTTTTATGCGATGGAAAAGCTGTTTTATTTATTTTGTGTTTTATGCTTCGGGCATTGACTTCTAAGGCCCTAACTATTCGATCTGGTGGGGCAACGCCCTAGAGTGAAGCCTAGGTTGCCCGGAAAGTAGAAATGACCATAAATTTCATCCTGGTTGCTATTATTCGCTTTATATGGTGGAAAAACTGTTGTATTTATATAGTGTTTTATGCTTCTGGCGTTGACTTCTTAGGCCCTAACTATTCCATCTGGTGGAACAACGCCCTAGGGTGAAGCCTAGGTTGCCTGGAACGTAGAAATGACCATCCCTTTCACACGGGTTGCAATTATTCCTGTTATAGGATGGAAAGGCTGTTGTATTTTTAATGTATTTTATACTTCAGGCGTTGACTTCTAAGGCCCTAGCTATTCGATCTGGTCGAGCAACGCCCTAGAGTGAAGCCTAGGTTGCCCGGAACGTAGACATGACCATAACTTCCACACTGGTTGCAATTATTCGTTTTATAGGATGGAAAAGCTATTCTATTTATATCGTATTTTATGCTTCTGGCGTTGACTTCTAAGGGCCTAACTATTCAATCTGTTGGTGCAACGCCCAAGGGTGAAGCCTATGTTGCCCCGAAAGTAGAAATGACGTTAACTTTCATACTGGTTGCAATTATTCGTTTTATACGATGGAAAACCTGTTTTATTTATTTTGCATTTTATGCTTCGGGCGTTGACTTCTAAGGCCCTAACTATTCGATCTGGTGGAGCAACGCCCTCGGGTGAAGCCTAGGATGCGCGTAACGTAGAAATGACCATAACTTTCACACTGGTAGCAATTATTCGTTTTATACGATGGAAAAACTGTTTTATTTATTTTGTATTTTATGCTACTGGCGTTGACTTCTAAGGCCCTAACCATTCGATCCGGTGGAGCAACGCCCTAGAGTGAAGCCTAGGTTGCCCGGAACGGAGAAATGACCATAGCTTTCACACCGGTAGCAATTATTCGTTTTATACGATGGAAAAACTGTTCTATTTATTTTGTATTTTATGCTTCGGGCGTTGACTTCTAAGGCCCTAACTATTCAATCTGTTGGTGCAACGCCCAAGGGTGAAGCCTATGTTGCCCGGAAAGTAGAAATGACGTTAACTTTTATACTGGTTGTAATTATTCGTTTTTACGATGGAAAAACTGTTTTATTTATTTTGTATTTTATGATTCGGGCGTTGACTTCTAAGGCGCTAACTATTCGATCTGGTGGCATAACGCCCTAGAGTGAAGCCTAGGTTGCCCGGAACGTAGAAATGACCATAACTTTCATCCTGGTTGCAATTATCCGTTTTATATGTTGGAAAAGCTGTTGTATTTATATAGTGTTTTATGCTTCTGGCGTTGACTTCTTAGGCCCTAACTATTCCATCTGGTGGAACAACGCCCTAGGGTGAATCCTAGGTTGCCTGGAACGTAGAAATGACCATCACTTTCACACGGGTTGCAGTTATTCCTGTTATAGGATGGAAAGGCTGTTGTATTTTTATTGTATTTTATACTTCAGGCGTTGACTTCTAAGGCCCTAGCTATTCGATCTGGTCGAGCAACGCCCTAGAGTGAAGCCTATGTTGCCCGGAACGTAGACATGACCATAACTTCCACACTGGTTGCAATTATTCGTTTTATACGATGGAAAAGCTGTTCTATTTATATCGTATTTTATGCTTCTAGCGTTGACTTCTAAGGGCCTAACTATTCAATCTGCTGGTGCAACGCCCAAGGGTGAAGCCTATGTTGCCCCGAAAGTAGAAATGACGTTAACTTTCATACTGGTTGCAATTATTCTTTTTATACGATGGAAAAACTGTTTTATTTATTTTGTATTTTATGCTTCGGGCGTAGACTTCTAAGGCCCTAACTATTCGATCTGGTGGAGCAACGCCCTAGAGTGAAGCCTAGGTTGCCCGGAACGTAGAAATGACCATAACTTCCACACTGGTTGCAATTATTCGTTTTATACGATGGAAAAACTGTATTATTTATTTTGTATTTTATGCTTCGGGCGTTGATTTCTAAGGCCCTAACTATTCGATCTGGTGCCGCAACGCCCTAGAGTGAAGCCGAGGTTGCCCGGAACGTAGAAATGACCATAACTTTCACACTGTTTGCAGTTATTCCTGTTATACGATGGAAAAACTTTTGCATCTTTATTGTACTTTATGCTTCTGGCGTTGGCTTCTAAGGTCCTAACTATTCAATCTGTTGGTGCAACGCTCTAGGGTGAAACCTAGGTAGCCCGGAAAGTAGAAATGACGTTAGCTTTCATACTGGTTTCAATTATTCGTTTTATGCGATGGAAAAGCTGTTTTATTTATTTTGTGTTTTATGCTTCGGGCGTTGACTTCTAAGGCCCTAACTATTCGATCTGGTGAGGCAACGCCCTAGAGTGAAGACTAGGTTGCCCGGAAAGTAGAAATGACCATAAATTTCATCCTGGTTGCAATTATTCGTTTTATATGATGGAAAAACTGTTGTATTTATATAGTGTTTTATGCTTCTGGCGTTGACTTCTTAGGCCTTAACTATTCCATCTGGTGGAACAACGCCTTAGGGTGAAGCCTAGGTTGCCCGCAAAGTAGAAATGACGTTAACTTTCATACTGGTTGCAATTATTCGTTTTATACGATGGAAAAGCTGTTTTATGTATTTTGTATTTTATGCCTCGGGCGTTGACTTCTTAGGCCCTAACTATTCAATCTGTTGGTGCAACGCCCAAGGGTGAAGCCTATGTTGCCCGGGAAGTAGAAATGACGTTAACTGTCATACTGGTTGCAATTATTCGTTTTATACGATGGAAAAACTGTATTATTGATTTTGTATTTTATGCTTCGGGCGTCGATTTCTAAGGTCCTAACTATTCGATCTGGTGCCGCAACGCCCTAGAGTGAAGCCGAGGTTGCCCGGAACGTAGAAATGACCATAACTTTCACACTGTTTGCAGTTATTCCTGTTATACGATGGAAAAACTTTTGCATCTTTATTGTACTTTATGCTTCTGGCGTTGGCTTCTAAGGCCCTAACTATTCAATCTGTTGGTGCAACGCTCTAGGGTGAAGCCTAGGTAGCCCGGAAAGTAGAAATGACGTTAACTTTCATACTGGTTTCAATTATTCGTTTTATACGATGGAAAAACTGTTGTATTTATATTGTATTTTATGTTTCGGGCATTGACTTCTAAGGTCCTAGCTACTCAATCTGTTGGAGCAACGCCCTAGGGTAAAGCCTAGGTTGCCCGGGAAGTAGAAATGACAATAACTTTCATACTGGTTGCAATTATTCGTTTTATATGATGGAAAAACTGTTGTATTTATATAGTGTTTTATGCTTCTGGCGTTGACTTCTTAGGCCCTAACTATTGCATCTGGTGGAACAACGCCCTAGAGTGAAGCCTAGGTTGTCCGGAACGTAGAAATGACCATAACTTCCACACTGGTTGCAATTATTCGTTTTATACGATGGAAAAGCTGTTGTATTTATATCGTATTTTATGATTCTGGCGTTGAACTCTTAGGCCCTAACTATTCCATCTGGTGGATCAACGCCCTCGGGTGAAGCCTAGGTTGCGCGTAACGTAGAAATGACCATAACTTTCACACTGGTAGCAATTATTCGTTTTATACGATGGAAAAACTGTTGTATTTATATCGTATTTTATGCTTCAGTCGTAGACTTCTAGGGCCGTAGCTATTCGATATGTTGGAGCACCGGCCTAGAGTGAAGCCTAGGTTGCTCGGAACGTAGAAATGACCACTACTTTCACACTGTTTGCAATTATTCATTTAATACGGTGGAAATGCTGTTGTATTTATATCGTATTTTATGCTTCTGGCGTTGACTTCTAAGGCCCTAACTATTCGATCTGGTGGGGCAACGCCCTAGAGTGAAGCCTAGGTTGCCCGGAAAGTAGAAATGACCATAAATTTCATCCTGGTTGCAATTATTCGTTTTATATGATGGAAAAACTGTTGTATTTATATAGTGTTTTATGCTTCTGGCGTTGACTTCTTAGGCCTTAACTATTCCATCTGGTGGAACAACGCCTTAGGGTGAAGCCTAGGTTGCCCGCAAAGTAGAAATGACGTTAACTTTCATACTGGTTGCAATTATTCGTTTTATACGATGGAAAAGCTGTTTTATGTATTTTGTATTTTATGCTTCGGGCGTTGACTTCTAAGGCCCTAACTATTCGATCTGGTGGCGCGACGCCCTAGAGTGAAGCCTATGTTGCCCGGAACGTAGAAATGACCATAACTTTCACACTGGTTGCTATCATTCGTTTTATATGATGGAAAAACTGTTGTATTTATATAGTGTTTTATGCTTCTGGCGTTGACTTCTTAGGCCCTAACTATTCCATCTGGTGGAACAACGCCCTAGAGTGAAGCCTAGGTTGCCCGGAACGTAGAACTGACCATAACTTCCACACTGGTTGCAATTATTCGTTTTATACGATGGAAAAGCTGTTGTATTTATATCGTATTTTATGCTTCTGGCGTTGACTTCTAAGGCCCTAACTATTCGATCTGGTGGCGCCACGCCCTAGAGTGAAGCCTATGTTGCCCGGAACGTAGAAATGACCATAACTTTCACACTGGTTGCAATAATTCGTTTTATACGATGGAAAAGCTGTGGCATCTTTTATGTATTTTATTCATCTGGGGCTGACTTCTAAGGCCGTTGCTATTAGATGTGGTGGAGCAACGCCCTAGGGTGACGCCTAAGTTGCCTGGAACGTAGAAATGACCATTACCTTCACACTGGTTGCAATTATTCGTTTTATACGATGGAAAAGCTGTTCTATTTATATCGTATTTTATGCTTCTGGCATTGACTTCTAAGGGCCTAACTATTCAATCTGTTGGTGCAACGCCCAAGGGTGAAGCCTATGTTGCCCGGAAAGTAGAAATGACCATAACTTTTACACTGGTTGCAATTATTCGTTTTATATGATGGAAAAACTGTTGTATTTATATAGTGTTTTATGCTTCTGGCGTTGACTTCTTAGGCCCTAACTATTCCATCTGGTGGAACAACGCCCTAGGGTGAATCCTAAGTTGCCTGGAACGTAGAAATGACCATCACTTTCACACGGGTTGCAATTATTCCTGTTATAGGATGGAAAGGCTGTTGTATTTTTATTGTATTTCATACTTCAGGCGTTGACTTCTAAGGCCCTAGCTATCCGATCTGGTCGAGCAACGCCCTAGAGTGAAGCCTAGGTTGCCCGGAACGTAGACATGACCATAACTTCCACACTGGTTGCAATTATTCGTTTTATACGATGGAAAAGCTGTTCTATTTATATCGTATTTTATGCTTCTGGCGTTGACTTCTAAGGGCCTAACTATTCAATCTGTTGGTGCAACGCCCAAGGGTGAAGCCTATGTTGCCCCGAAAGTAGAAATGACGTTAACTTTCATACTGGTTGCAATTATTCTTTTTATACGATGGAAAACTGTTTTATTTATTTTGTATTTTATGCTTCGGGCGTAGACTTCTAAGGCCCTAACTATTCGATCTGGTGGAGGAACGCCCTAGAGTGAAGCCTAGGTTGCCCGGAACGTAGAAATGACCATAACTTCCACACTGGTTGCAATTATTCGTTTTATACGATGGAAAAACTGTATTATTTATTTTGTATTTTATGCTTCGGGCGTTGATTTCTAAGGCCCTAACTATTCGATCTGGTGCCGCTACGCCCTAGAGTGAAGCCGAGGTTGCCCGGAACGTAGAAATGACCATAACTTTCACACTGTTTGCAGTTATTCCTGTTATACGATGGAAAAACTTTTGCATCCTTATTGTACTTTATGCTTCTGGCGTTGGCTTCTAAGGCCCTAACTATTCAATCTGTTGGTGCAACGCTCTAGGGTGAAGCCTAGGTAGCCCGGAAAGTAGAAATGACGTTAGCTTTCATACTGGTTTCAATTATTCGTTTTATACGATGGAAAAACTGTTGTATTTATATTGTATTTTATGCTTCGGGCATTGACTTCTAAGGCCCTAGCTACTCAATCTGTTGGAGCAACGCCCTAGGGTGAAGCCTAGGTTGCCCGGAAAGTAGAAATGAAGAATAACTTTCATCCTGGTTGCAATTATTCGTTTTATATGATGGAAAAACTGTTGTATTTATATAGTGTTTTATGCTTCTGGCGTTGACTTCTTAGGCCCTAACTATTGCATCTGGTGGAACAACGCCCTAGAGTGAAGCCTAGGTTGCCCGGAACGTAGAAATGATCATAACTTCCACACTGGTTGCAATTATTCGTTTTATACGATGGAAAAGCTGTTGTATTTATATCGTATTTTATGATTCTGGCGTTGAACTCTTAGGCCCTAACTATTCCATCTGGTGGATCAACGCCCTCGGGTGAAGCCTAGGTTGCGCGTAACGTAGAAATGACCATAACTTTCACACTGGAAGCAATTATTCGTTTTATACGATGGAAAAACTGTTGTATTTATATCGTATTTTATGCTTCTGGCGTTGACTTCTAAGGCCCTAACTACTCGATCTGGTGGCGCAACGCCCTAGAGTGAAGCCTAGGTTGCCCGGAACGTAGAAATGACCATAACTTTCACACTGGTTGCAATTATTAGATTTATACGATGGAAAAGCTGTGGCATCTTTTATGTATTTTATTCATCTGGGGTTGACTTCTAAGGCCGTTACTATTAGATGTGGTGTTGCAACGCCCTAGGGTGACGCCTAAGTTCCCCGGAACGTAGAAATGACCATTACCTTCACACTGGTTGCAATTATTCGTTTTATACGATGGAAAAACTGTTCTATTTATTTTGTATTTCATGCTTCGGGCGTTGACTTCTAAGGCCCTAACTATTAAATCTGTTGGTGCAACGCCCAAGGTGAAGCCTATGTTGCCCGGAAGGTAGAAATGACGTTAACTTTCATACTGGTTGCAATTATTCGTTTTATGCGATGGAAAAGCTGTTTTATTTATTTTGTGTTTTATGCTTCGGGCATTGACTTCTAAGGCCCTAACTATTCGATCTGGTGGGGCAACGCCCTAGAGTGAAGCCTAGGTTGCCCGGAAAGTAGAAATGACCATAAATTTCATCCTGGTTGCTATTATTCGCTTTATATGGTGGAAAAACTGTTGTATTTATATAGTGTTTTATGCTTCTGGCGTTGACTTCTTAGGCCCTAACTATTCCATCTGGTGGAACAACGCCCTAGGGTGAAGCCTAGGTTGCCTGGAACGTAGAAATGACCATCCCTTTCACACGGGTTGCAATTATTCCTGTTATAGGATGGAAAGGCTGTTGTATTTTTAATGTATTTTATACTTCAGGCGTTGACTTCTAAGGCCCTAGCTATTCGATCTGGTCGAGCAACGCCCTAGAGTGAAGCCTAGGTTGCCCGGAACGTAGACATGACCATAACTTCCACACTGGTTGCAATTATTCGTTTTATAGGATGGAAAAGCTATTCTATTTATATCGTATTTTATGCTTCTGGCGTTGACTTCTAAGGGCCTAACTATTCAATCTGTTGGTGCAACGCCCAAGGGTGAAGCCTATGTTGCCCCGAAAGTAGAAATGACGTTAACTTTCATACTGGTTGCAATTATTCGTTTTATACGATGGAAAACCTGTTTTATTTATTTTGCATTTTATGCTTCGGGCGTTGACTTCTAAGGCCCTAACTATTCGATCTGGTGGAGCAACGCCCTCGGGTGAAGCCTAGGATGCGCGTAACGTAGAAATGACCATAACTTTCACACTGGTAGCAATTATTCGTTTTATACGATGGAAAAACTGTTTTATTTATTTTGTATTTTATGCTACTGGCGTTGACTTCTAAGGCCCTAACCATTCGATCCGGTGGAGCAACGCCCTAGAGTCAAGCCTAGGTTGCCCGGAACGGAGAAATGACCATAGCTTTCACACCGGTAGCAATTATTCGTTTTATACGATGGAAAAACTGTTCTATTTATTTTGTATTTTATGCTTCGGGCGTTGACTTCTAAGGCCCTAACTATTCAATCTGTTGGTGCAACGCCCAAGGGTGAAGCCTATGTTGCCCGGAAAGTAGAAATGACGTTAACTTTTATACTGGTTGTAATTATTCGTTTTTACGATGGAAAAACTGTTTTATTTATTTTGTATTTTATGATTCGGGCGTTGACTTCTAAGGCGCTAACTATTCGATCTGGTGGCATAACGCCCTAGAGTGAAGCCTAGGTTGCCCGGAACGTAGAAATGACCATAACTTTCATCCTGGTTGCAATTATCCGTTTTATATGTTGGAAAAGCTGTTGTATTTATATAGTGTTTTATGCTTCTGGCGTTGACTTCTTAGGCCCTAACTATTCCATCTGGTGGAACAACGCCCTAGGGTGAATCCTAGGTTGCCTGGAACGTAGAAATGACCATCACTTTCACACGGGTTGCAGTTATTCCTGTTATAGGATGGAAAGGCTGTTGTATTTTTATTGTATTTTATACTTCAGGCGTTGACTTCTAAGGCCCTAGCTATTCGATCTGGTCGAGCAACGCCCTAGAGTGAAGCCTATGTTGCCCGGAACGTAGACATGACCATAACTTCCACACTGGTTGCAATTATTCGTTTTATACGATGGAAAAGCTGTTCTATTTATATCGTATTTTATGCTTCTAGCGTTGACTTCTAAGGGCCTAACTATTCAATCTGCTGGTGCAACGCCCAAGGGTGAAGCCTATGTTGCCCCGAAAGTAGAAATGACGTTAACTTTCATACTGGTTGCAATTATTCTTTTTATACGATGGAAAAACTGTTTTATTTATTTTGTATTTTATGCTTCGGGCGTAGACTTCTAAGGCCCTAACTATTCGATCTGGTGGAGCAACGCCCTAGAGTGAAGCCTAGGTTGCCCGGAACGTAGAAATGACCATAACTTCCACACTGGTTGCAATTATTCGTTTTATACGATGGAAAAACTGTATTATTTATTTTGTATTTTATGCTTCGGGCGTTGATTTCTAAGGCCCTAACTATTCGATCTGGTGCCGCAACGCCCTAGAGTGAAGCCGAGGTTGCCCGGAACGTAGAAATGACCATAACTTTCACACTGTTTGCAGTTATTCCTGTTATACGATGGAAAAACTTTTGCATCTTTATTGTACTTTATGCTTCTGGCGTTGGCTTCTAAGGTCCTAACTATTCAATCTGTTGGTGCAACGCTCTAGGGTGAAACCTAGGTAGCCCGGAAAGTAGAAATGACGTTAACTTTCATACTGGTTTCAATTATTCGTTTTATACGATGGAAAAACTGTTGTATTTATATTGTATTTTATGCTTCGGGCATTGACTTCTAAGGCCCTAGCTACTGAATCTGTTGGAGCAACGCCCTAGGGTGAAGCCTAGGTTGCCCGGAAAGTAGAAATGACAATAACTTTCATCCTGGTTGCAATTATTCGTTTTATATGATGGAAAAACTGTGGTATTTATATAGTGTTTTATGCTTCTGGCGTTGACTTCTTAGGCCCTAACTATTGCATCTGGTGGAACAACGCCCTAGAGTGAAGCCTAGGTTGTCCGGAACGTAGAAATGACCATAACTTCCACACTGGTTGCAATTATTCGTTTTATGCGATGGAAAAGCTGTTGTATTTATATCGTATTTTATGATTCTGGCGTTGAACTCTTAGGCCCTAACTATTCCATCTGGTGGATCAACGCCCTCGGGTGAAGCCTAGGTTGCGCGTAACGTAGAAATGACCATAACTTTCACACTGGTAGCAATTATTCGTTTTATACGATGGAAAAACTGTTGTATTTATATCGTATTTTATGCTTCTGGCGTTGACTTCTAAGGCCCTAACTATTCGATCTGGTGGCGCAACGCCCTAGAGTGAAGCCTAGGTTGCCCGGAACGTAGAAATGACCATAACTTTCACACTGGTTGCAATTATTAGTTTTATACGATGGAAAAACTGTGGCATCCTTTATGTATTTTATTCATCTGGGGTTGACTTCTAAGGCCGTTGCTATTAGATGTGGTGGAGCAACGACCTAGGGTGACGCCTAAGTTCCCCGGAACGCAGAAATGACCATTACCTTCACACTGGTTGCAATTATTCGTTTTATACGATGGAAAAACTGTTCTATTTATTTTGTATTTCATGCTTCGGGCGTTGACTTCTAAGGCCCTAATTATTAAATCTGTTGGTGCAACGCCCAAGGTGAAGCCTATGTTGCCCGGAAGGTAGAAATGACGTTAACTATCATACTGGTTGCAATTATTCGTTTTATACGATGGAAAAACGGTTTTATTTATTTTGTATTTTATGCTTCGGGCGTTGACTTCTAAGGCCCTAACTATTCGATCTGGTGGCGCAACGCCCTAGGGTGATGCCTAGGTTGCCCGGAAAGTAGAAATGACAATAACTTTCATCCTGGTTGCAATTATTCGTCTTATACGATGGAAAAGCTGTTGTATTTATATCGTATTTCATGATTCTGGCGTTGAACTCTTAGGCCCTAACTATTCCATCTGGTGGAGCAAGGCCCTAGAGTGAAGCCTAGGTTGCCCGGAACGGAGAAATTACCATAAATTTCACACCGGTAGCAATTATTCGTTTTATACGATGGAAAAGCTGTTCTATTTATATCGTATTTTATGCTTCTGGCGTTGACTTCTAAGGCCCTAACTATTCAATCTGTTCGTGCAACGCCCTAGGGTGAAGCCTAGGTTGCCGGGAACGTAGAAATGACCATAACTTCCACACTGGATGCAATTATTCGTTTTATACGATGGAAAAACTGTATTATTGATTTTGTATTTTATGCTTCGGGCGTCGATTTCTAAGGTCTTAACTATTCGATCTGGTGCCGCAACGCCCTAGAGTGAAGCCGAGGTTGCCCGGAACGTAGAAATGACCATAACTTTCACACTGTTTGCAGTTATTCCTGTTATACGATGGAAAAACTTTTGCATCTTTATTGTACTTTATGCTTCTGGCGTTGGCTTCTAAGGCCCTAACTATTCAATCTGTTGGTGCAACGCTCTAGGGTGAAGCCTAGGTAGCCCGGAAAGTAGAAATGACGTTAACTTTCATACTGGTTTCAATTATTCGTTTTATACGATGGAAAAACTGTTCTATTTATTTTGTATTTCATGCTTCGGGCGTTGACTTCTAAGGCCCTAATTATTAAATCTGTTGGTGCAACGCCCAAGGTGAAGCCTATGTTGCCCGGAAGGTAGAAATGACGTTAACTATCATACTGGTTGCAATTATTCGTTTTATACGATGGAAAAACGGTTTTATTTATTTTGTATTTTATGCTTCGGGCGTTGACTTCTAAGGCCCTAACTATTCGATCTGGTGGCGCAACGCCCTAGGGTGATGCCTAGGTTGCCCGGAAAGTAGAAATGACAATAACTTTCATCCTGGTTGCAATTATTCGTCTTATACGATGGAAAAGCTGTTGTATTTATATCGTATTTCATGATTCTGGCGTTGAACTCTTAGGCCCTAACTATTCCATCTGGTGGAGCAAGGCCCTAGAGTGAAGCCTAGGTTGCCCGGAACGGAGAAATTACCATAAATTTCACACCGGTAGCAATTATTCGTTTTATACGATGGAAAAGCTGTTCTATTTATATCGTATTTTATGCTTCTGGCGTTGACTTCTAAGGCCCTAACTATTCAATCTGTTCGTGCAACGCCCTAGGGTGAAGCCTAGGTTGCGCGGAACGTAGAAATGACCATAACTTCCACACTGGATGCAATTATTCGTTTTATACGATGGAAAAACTGTATTATTGATTTTGTATTTTATGCTTCGGGCGTCGATTTCTAAGGTCTTAACTATTCGATCTGGTGCCGCAACGCCCTAGAGTGAAGCCGAGGTTGCCCGGAACGTAGAAATGACCATAACTTTCACACTGTTTGCAGTTATTCCTGTTATACGATGGAAAAACTTTTGCATCTTTATTGTACTTTATGCTTCTGGCGTTGGCTTCTAAGGCCCTAACTATTCAATCTGTTGGTGCAACGCTCTAGGGTGAAGCCTAGGTAGCCCGGAAAGTAGAAATGACGTTAACTTTCATACTGGTTTCAATTATTCGTTTTATACGATGGAAAAACTGTTGTATTTATATTGTATTTTATGTTTCGGGCATTGACTTCTAAGGCCCTAGCTACTCAATCTGTTGGAGCAACGCCCTAGGGTGAAGCCTAGGTTGCCCGGAAAGTAGAAATGACAATAACTTTCATACTGGTTGCAATTATTCGTTTTATATGATGGAAAAACTGTTGTATTTATATAGTGTTTTATGCTTCTGGCGTTGACTTCTTAGGCCCTAACTATAGCATCTGGTGGAACAACGCCCTAGAGTGAAGCCTAGGTTGTCCGGAACGTAGAAATGACCATAACTTCCACACTGGTTGCAATTATTCGTTTTATACGATGGAAAAGCTGTTGTATTTATATCGTATTTTATGATTCTGGCGTTGAACTCTTAGGCCCTAACTATTCCATCTGGTGGATCAACGCCCTCGGGTGAAGCCTAGGTTGCGCGTAACGTAGAAATGACCATAACTTTCACACTGGTAGCAATTATTCGTTTTATACGATGGAAAACTGTTGTATTTATATCGTATTTTATGCTTCAGTCGTAGACTTCTAAGGCCGTAGCTATTCGATATGTTGGAGCACCGGCCTAGAGTGAAGCCTAGGTTGCTCGGAACGTAGAAATGACCACTACTTTCACACTGTTTGCAATTATTCATTTAATACGGTGGAAATGCTGTTGTATTTATATCGTATTTTATGCTTCTGGCGTTGACTTCTAAGGCCCTAACTATTCGATCTGGTGGGGCAACGCCCTAGAGTGAAGCCTAGGTTGCCCGGAAAGTAGAAATGACCATAAATTTCATCCTGGTTGCAATTATTCGTTTTATATGATGGAAAAACTGTTGTATTTATATAGTGTTTTATGCTTCTGGCGTTGACTTCTTAGGCCTTAACTATTCCATCTGGTGGAACAACGCCTTAGGGTGAAGCCTAGGTTGCCCGCAAAGTAGAAATGACGTTAACTTTCATACTGGTTGCAATTATTCGTTTTATACGATGGAAAAGCTGTTTTATGTATTTTGTATTTTATGCTTCGGGCGTTGACTTCTAAGGCCCTAACTATTCGATCTGGTGGCGCGACGCCCTAGAGTGAAGCCTATGTTGCCCGGAACGTAGAAATGACCATAACTTTCACACTGGTTGCTATCATTCGTTTTATATGATGGAAAAACTGTTGTATTTATATAGTGTTTTATGCTTCTGGCGTTGACTTCTTAGGCCCTAACTATTCCATCTGGTGGAACAACGCCCTAGAGTGAAGCCTAGGTTGCCCGGAACGTAGAAATGACCATAACTTCCACACTGGTTGCAATTATTCGTTTTATACGATGGAAAAGCTGTTGTATTTATATCGTATTTTATGCTTCTGGCGTTGACTTCTAAGGCCCTAACTATTCGATCTGGTGGCGCCACGCCCTAGAGTGAAGCCTATGTTGCCCGGAACGTAGAAATGACCATAACTTTCACACTGGTTGCAATAATTCGTTTTATACGATGGAAAAGCTGTGGCATCTTTTATGTATTTTATTCATCTGGGGCTGACTTCTAAGGCCGTTGCTATTAGATGTGGTGGAGCAACGCCCTAGGGTGACGCCTAAGTTGCCTGGAACGTAGAAATGACCATTACCTTCACACTGGTTGCAATTATTCGTTTTATACGATGGAAAAGCTGTTCTATTTATATCGTATTTTATGCTTCTGGCGTTGACTTCTAAGGGCCTAACTATTCAATCTGTTGGTGCAACGCCCAAGGGTGAAGCCTATGTTGCCCGGAAAGTAGAAATGACCATAACTTTTACACTGGTTGCAATTATTCGTTTTATATGATGGAAAAACTGTTGTATTTATATAGTGTTTTATGCTTCTGGCGTTGACTTCTTAGGCCCTAACTATTCCATCTGGTGGAACAACGCCCTAGGGTGAATCCTAAGTTGCCTGGAACGTAGAAATGACCATCACTTTCACACGGGTTGCAATTATTCCTGTTATAGGATGGAAAGGCTGTTGTATTTTTATTGTATTTTATACTTCAGGCGTTGACTTCTAAGGCCCTAGCTATCCGATATGGTCGAGCAACGCCCTAGAGTGAAGCCTAGGTTGCCCGGAACGTAGACATGACCATAACTTCCACACTGGTTGCAATTATTCGTTTTATACGATGGAAAAGCTGTTCTATTTATATCGTATTTTATGCTTCTGGCGTTGACTTCTAAGGGCCTAACTACTCAATCTGTTGGTGCAACGCCCAAGGGTGAAGCCTATGTTGCCCCGAAAGTAGAAATGACCATAACTTCCACACTGGTTGCAATTATTCGTTTTATACGATGGAAAAACTGTATTATTTATTTTGTATTTTATGGTTCGGGCGTTGATTTCTAAGGCCCTAACTATTCGATCTGGTGCCGCAACGCCCTAGAGTGAAGCCGAGGTTGCCCGGAACGTAGAAATGACCATAACTTTCACACTGTTTGCAGTTATTCCTGTTATACGATGGAAAAACTTTTGCATCTTTATTGTACTTTATGCTTCTGGCGTTGGCTTCTAAGGTCCTAACTATTCAATCTGTTGGTGCAACGCTCTAGGGTGAAACCTAGGTAGCCCGGAAAGTAGAAATGACGTTAACTTTCATACTGGTTTCAATTATTCGTTTTATACGATGGAAAAACTGTTGTATTTATATTGTATTTTATGCTTCGGGCATTGACTTCTAAGGCCCTAGCTACTCAATCTGTTGGAGCAACGCCCTAGGGTGAAGCCTAGGTTGCCCGGAAAGTAGAAATGACAATAACTTTCATCCTGGTTGCAATTATTCGTTTTATATGATGGAAAAACTGTGGTATTTATATAGTGTTTTATGCTTCTGGCGTTGACTTCTTAGGCCCTAACTATTGCATCTGGTGGAACAACGCCCTAGAGTGAAGCCTAGGTTGTCCGGAACGTAGAAATGACCATAACTTCCACACTGGTTGCAATTATTCGTTTTATGCGATGGAAAAGCTGTTGTATTTATATCGTATTTTATGATTCTGGCGTTGAACTCTTAGGCCCTAACTATTCCATCTGGTGGATCAACGCCCTCGGGTGAAGCCTAGGTTGCGCGTAACGTAGAAATGACCATAACTTTCACACTGGTAGCAATTATTCGTTTTATACGATGGAAAAACTGTTGTATTTATATCGTATTTTATGCTTCTGGCGTTGACTTCTAAGGCCCTAGCTATTCGATCTGGTGGCGCAACGCCCTAGAGTGAAGCCTAGGTTGCCCGGAACGTAGAAATGACCATAACTTTCACACTGGTTGCAATTATTAGTTTTATACGATGGAAAAGCTGTGGCATCCTTTATGTATTTTATTCATCTGGGGTTGACTTCTAAGGCCGTTGCTATTAGATGTGGTGGAGCAACGACCTAGGGTGACGCCTAAGTTCCCCGGAACGCAGAAATGACCATTACCTTCACACTGGTTGCAATTATTCGTTTTATACGATGGAAAAACTGTTCTATTTATTTTGTATTTCATGCTTCGGGCGTTGACTTCTAAGGCCCTAATTATTAAATCTGTTGGTGCAACGCCCAAGGTGAAGCCTATGTTGCCCGGAAGGTAGAAATGACGTTAACTATCATACTGGTTGCAATTATTCGTTTTATACGATGGAAAAACGGTTTTATTTATTTTGTATTTTATGCTTCGGGCGTTGACTTCTAAGGCCCTAACTATTCGATCTGGTGGCGCAACGCCCTAGGGTGATGCCTAGGTTGCCCGGAAAGTAGAAATGACAATAACTTTCATCCTGGTTGCAATTATTCGTCTTATACGATGGAAAAGCTGTTGTATTTATATCGTATTTCATGATTCTGGCGTTGAACTCTTAGGCCCTAACTATTCCATCTGGTGGAGCAAGGCCCTAGAGTGAAGCCTAGGTTGCCCGGAACGGAGAAATTACCATAAATTTCACACCGGTAGCAATTATTCGTTTTATACGATGGAAAAGCTGTTCTATTTATATCGTATTTTATGCTTCTGGCGTTGACTTCTAAGGCCCTAACTATTCAATCTGTTCGTGCAACGCCCTAGGGTGAAGCCTAGGTTGCCCGGAACGTAGAAATGACCATAACTTTCACACTGGTTGCTATCATTCGTTTTATACGATGGAAAAACTGTTGTATTTATATAGTGTTTTATGCTTCTGGCGTTGACTTCTTAGGCCCTAACTATTCCATCTGGTGGAACAACGCCCTAGAGTGAAGCCTAGGTTGCCCGGAACGTAGAAATGACCATAACTTCCACACTGGTTGCAATTATTCGTTTTATACGATGGAAAAGCTGTTGTATTTATATCGTATTTTATGCTTCTGGCGTTGACTTCTAAGGCCCTAACTATTCGATCTGGTGGCGCCACGCCCTAGAGTGAAGCCTATGTTGCCCGGAACGTAGAAATGACCATAACTTTCACACTGGTTGCAATAATTCGTTTTATACGATGGAAAAGCTGTGGCATCTTTTATGTATTTTATTCATCTGGGGCTGACTTCTAAGGCCGTTGCTATTAGATGTGGTGGAGCAACGCCCTAGGGTGACGCCTAAGTTGCCTGGAACGTAGAAATGACCATTACCTTCACACTGGTTGCAATTATTCGTTTTATACGATGGAAAAGCTGTTCTATTTATATCGTATTTTATGCTTCTGGCGTTGACTTCTAAGGGCCTAACTATTCAATCTGTTGGTGCAACGCCCAAGGGTGAAGCCTATGTTGCCCGGAAAGTAGAAATGACCATAACTTTTACACTGGTTGCAATTATTCGTTTTATATGATGGAAAAACTGTTGTATTTATATAGTGTTTTATGCTTCTGGCGTTGAATTCTTAGGCCCTAACTATTCCATCTGGTGGAACAACGCCCTAGGGTGAAGCCTAGGTTGCCTGGAACGTAGAAATGACCATCCCTTTCACACGGGTTGCAATTATTCCTGTTATAGGATGGAAAGGCTGTTGTATTTTTATTGTATTTTATACTTCAGGCGTTGACTTCTAAGGCCCTAGCTATTCGATCTCGTCGAGCAACGCCCTAGAGTGAAGCCTAGGTTGCCCGGAACGTAGACATGACCATAACTTCCACACTGGTTGCAATTATTCGTTTTATAGGATGGAAAAGCTATTCTATTTATATCGTATTTTATGCTTCTGGCGTTGACTTCT
Organism: Calliopsis andreniformis; assembly: GCF_051401765.1. Lineage (NCBI taxonomy): Eukaryota > Metazoa > Arthropoda > Insecta > Hymenoptera > Andrenidae > Calliopsis > Calliopsis andreniformis. The sequence continues at coordinate 14,042,193 of NW_027480429.1, read as the reverse complement.
AAGGGCCTAACTATTCAATCTGTTGGTGCAACGCCCAAGGGTGAAGCCTATGTTGCCCCGAAAGTAGAAATGACGTTAACTTTCATACTGGTTGCAATTATTCGTTTTATACGATGGAAAACCTGTTTTATTTATTTTGCATTTTATGCTTCGGGCGTTGACTTCTAAGGCCCTAACTATTCGATCTGGTGGAGCAACGCCCTCGGGTGAAGCCTAGGATGCGCGTAACGTAGAAATGACCATAACTTTCACACTGGTAGCAATTATTCGTTTTATACGATGGAAAAACTGTTTTATTTATTTTGTATTTTATGCTACTGGCGTTGACTTCTAAGGCCCTAACCATTCGATCCGGTGGAGCAACGCCCTAGAGTGAAGCCTAGGTTGCCCGGAACGGAGAAATGACCATAACTTTCACACCGGTAGCAATTATTCTTTTTATACGAAGGAAAAACTGTTCTATTTATTTTGTATTTTATGCTTCGGGCGTTGATTGCTAAGGCCCTAACTATTCAATCTGTTGGTGCAACGCCCAAGGGTGAAGCCTATGTTGCCCGGAAAGTAGAAATGACGTTAACTTTCATACTGGTTGCAATTATCCGATTTATACGATGGAAAAGCTGTTCTATTTATTTTGTATTTCATGCTTCGGGCGTTGACTTCTAAGGCCCTAACTATTAAATCTGTTGGTGCAACGCCCAAGGTGAAGCCTATGTTGCCCGGAACGTAGAAATGACCATAACTTTCACACTGGTTACTATCATTCCTTTTATACGATGGAAAAACTGTTGTATTTATATCGTATTTTATGCTTCTGGCGTTGACTTCTAAGGCCCGAACTATTCGATCTGGTGGAGCAATGCCCTAGAGTGAAGCCTAGGCTGCCCGGAACGGAGAAATCACCATAACTTTCACACCGGTAGCAATTATTCGTTTTATACGATGGAAAAACTGTTCTGTTTATCTTGTATTTTATGCTTCGGGCGTTGACTTCTAAGGCCCTAATTATTAAATCTGTTGGTGCAACGCCCAAGGTGAAGCCTATGTTGCCCGGAAGGTAGAAATGACGTTAACTATCATACTGGTTGCAATTATTCGTTTTATACGATGGAAAAACGGTTTTATTTATTTTGTATTTTATGCTTCGGGCGTTGACTTCTAAGGCCCTAACTATTCAATCTGTTGGTGCAACGCCCTAGGGTGAAGCCTAGGTTGCCCGGAAAGTAGAAATGACGTTAACCTTCATACTGGTTGCAATTATTCGTTTTATACGATGGAAAAACTGTTGTATTTATTTTGTGTTTTATGCTTTGGGCATTGACTTCTAAGGCCCTAACTATTCGATCTGGTGGGGCAACGCCCTAGAGTGAAGCCTAGGTTGCCCGGAAAGTAGAAATGACCATAAATTTCATCCTGGTTGCAATTATTCGCTTTATGTGATGGAAAAACTGTTGTATTTATATAGTGTTTTATGCTTCTGGCGTTGAATTCTTAGGCCCTAACTATTCCATCTGGTGGAACAACGCCCTAGGGTGAAGCCTAGGTTGCCTGGAACGTAGAAATGACCATCCCTTTCACACGGGTTGCAATTATTCCTGTTATAGGATGGAAAGGCTGTTGTATTTTTATTGTATTTTATACTTCAGGCGTTGACTTCTAAGGCCCTAGCTATTCGATCTCGTCGAGCAACGCCCTAGAGTGAAGCCTAGGTTGCCCGGAACGTAGACGTGACCATAACTTCCACACTGGTTGCAATTATTCGTTTTATAGGATGGAAAAGCTATTCTATTTATATCGTATTTTATGCTTCTGGCGTTGACTTCTAAGGGCCTAACTATTCAATCTGTTGGTGCAACGCCCAAGGGTGAAGCCTATGTTGCCCCGAAAGTAGAAATGACGTTAACTTTCATACTGGTTGCAATTATTCGTTTTATACGATGGAAAACCTGTTTTATTTATTTTGCATTTTATGCTTCGGGCGTTGACTTCTAAGGCCCTAACTATTCGATCTGGTGGAGCAACGCCCTCGGGTGAAGCCTAGGATGCGCGTAACGTAGAAATGACCATAACTTTCACACTGGTAGCAATTATTCGTTTTATACGATGGAAAAACTGTTTTATTTATTTTGTATTTTATGCTACTGGCGTTGACTTCTAAGGCCCTAACCATTCGATCCGGTGGAGCAACGCCCTAGAGTGAAGCCTAGGTTGCCCGGAACGGAGAAATGACCATAACTTTCACACCGGTAGCAATTATTCTTTTTATACGAAGGAAAAACTGTTCTATTTATTTTGTATTTTATGCTTCGGGCGTTGATTGCTAAGGCCCTAACTATTCAATCTGTTGGTGCAACGCCCAAGGGTGAAGCCTATGTTGCCCGGAAAGTAGAAATGACGTTAACTTTCATACTGGTTGCAATTATCCGATTTATACGATGGAAAAGCTGTTCTATTTATTTTGTATTTCATGCTTCGGGCGTTGACTTCTAAGGCCCTAACTATTAAATCTGTTGGTGCAACGCCCAAGGTGAAGCCTATGTTGCCCGGAACGTAGAAATGACCATAACTTTCACACTGGTTACTATCATTCCTTTTATACGATGGAAAAACTGTTGTATTTATATCGTATTTTATGCTTCTGGCGTTGACTTCTAAGGCCCGAACTATTCGATCTGGTGGAGCAATGCCCTAGAGTGAAGCCTAGGCTGCCCGGAACGGAGAAATCACCATAACTTTCACACCGGTAGCAATTATTCGTTTTATACGATGGAAAAACTGTTCTGTTTATCTTGTATTTTATGCTTCGGGCGTTGACTTCTAAGGCCCTAACTATTCAATCTGTTGGTGCAACGCCCTAGGGTGAAGCCTAGGTTGCCCGGAAAGTAGAAATGACGTTAACCTTCATACTGGTTGCAATTATTCGTTTTATACGATGGAAAAACTGTTGTATTTATATTGTATTTTATGCTTCGGGCATTGGCTTCTAAGGCCCTAACTATTCAATCTGTTGGAGCAACGCCCCAGTGTGAAACCTAGGTTGCCCGGAAAGTAGAAATGACCATAACTTTCATCCTGGTTGCAATTATCCGTTTTATATGTTGGAAAAGCTGTTGTATTTATATAGTGTTTTATGCTTCTGGCGTTGACATCTTAGGCCCTAACTATTCCATCTGGTGGAACAACGCCCTAGGGTGAATCCCAGGTTGCCTGGAACGTAGAAATGACCATCACTTTCACACGGGTTGCAGTTATTCCTGTTATAGGATGGAAAGGCAGTTGCATTTTTATTGTATTTTATACTTCAGGCGTTGACTTCTAGGGTCCTAGCTATTCGATCTGGTCGAGCAACGCCTTAGAGTGCAGCCTAGGTTGCCCGGAACGTAGAAATGACCATAACTTCCACACTGGTTGCGATTATTCGTTTTATACGATGGAAAAACTGTTTTATTTATTCTGTATTTTATGCTTCTGGCGTTGACTTCTAAGGCCCTAACTATTCGATCTGGTGAAGCAACGCCCTAGAGTGAAGCCTAGGTTGCCCGGAACGGAGAAATGACCATAGCTTTCACACCGGTAGCAATTATTCGTTTTATACGATGGAAAAACTGTTCTATTTATTTTGTATTTTATGCTTCGGGCGTTGACTTCTAAGGCCCTAACTATTCAATCTGTTGGTGCAACGCCCAAGGGTGAAGCCTATGTTGCCCGGAAAGTAGAAATGACGTTAACTTTTATACTGGTTGTAATTATTCGTTTTATACGATGGAAAAACTGTTTTATTTATTTTGTATTTTATGATTCGGGCGTTGACTTCTAAGGCCCTATCTATTCGATCTGGTGGCATAACGCCCTAGAGTGAAGCCTAGGTTGCCCGGAACGTAGAAATGACCATAACTTTCATCCTGGTTGCAATTATCCGTTTTATATATTGGAAAAGCTGTTGTATTTATATAGTGCTTTATGCTTCTGGCGTTGACTTCTTAGGCCCTAACTATTCCATCTGGTGGAACAACGCCCTAGGGTGAATCCTAGGTTGCCTGGAACGTAGAAATGACCATCACTTTCACACGGGTTGCAGTTATTCCTGTTATAGGATGGAAAGACAGTTGCATCTTTATTGTATTTTAAGCTTCGGGCATTGACTTCTAAGGCCCTAGCTATTCAATCTGTTGGAGCAACGCCCTAGGGTGAAGCCTAGGTTGCCCGGAAAGTAGAAATGACAATAGCTTTCATCCTGGTTGCTATCATTCGTTTTATATGATGGAATAACTGTTGTATTCATATAGTGTTTTATGCTTCTGGCGTTGACTTCTTAGGCCCTAACTATTCCATCTGGTGGAACAACGCCCTAGAGTGAAGCCTAGGTTGCCCGGAACGTAGAAATGACCATAACTTCCACACTGGTTGCAATTATTCGTTTTATACGATGGAAAAGCTGTTGTATTTATATCGTATTTTATGCTTCTGGCGTTGACTTCTAAGGCCCTAACTATTCGATCTGGGGGCGCAACGCCCTAGAGTGAAGCCTATGTTGCCCGGAACGTAGAAATGACCATAACTTTCACACTGGTTGCAATTATTCGTTTTAGACGATGGAAAAGCTGTGGCATCTTTTATGTATTTTATTCATCTGGGGCTGACTTGTAAGGCCGTTGCTATTAGATGTGGTGGAGCAACGCCCTAGGGTGACGCCTAAGTTGCCCGGAACGTAGAAATGACCATTAGCTTCACACTGGTTGCAATTATTCGTTTTATACGATGGAAAAACTGTTCTATTTATTTTGTATTTTATGCTTCGGGCGTTGACTTCTAAGGCCCTAACAATTCAATCTGTTGGTGCAACGCCCAAGGGTGAAGCCTATGTTGCGCGGAAGGTAGAAATGACGTTAACTTTCATACTGGTTGCAATTATCCGTTTTATACGATGGAAAAGCTGTTGTATTTATATTGTATTTTATGCTTCGGGCGTTGACTGCTATGGCCCTAACTATTCGATCTGTTGGAGCAACGCCCTCGGGTGAAGCCTAGGATGCGCGTAACGTAGAAATGACCATAACTTTCACACTGGTAGCAATTATTCGTTTTATACGATGGAAAAACTGTTTTATTTATTTTGTATTTTATGCTACTGGCGTTGACTTCTAAGGCCCTAACCATTCGATCCGGTGGAGCAACGCCCTAGAGTGAAGCCTAGGTTGCCCGGAACGGAGAAATGACCATAACCTTCACACCGGTAGCAATTATTCTTTTTATACGAAGGAAAAACTGTTCTATTTATTTTGTATTTTATGCTTCGGGCGTTGATTGCTAAGGCCCTAACTATTCAATCTGTTGGTGCAACGCCCAAGGGTGAAGCCTATGTTGCCCGGAAAGTAGAAATGACGTTAACTTTCATACTGGTTGCAATTATCCGATTTATACGATGGAAAAGCTGTTCTATTTATTTTGTATTTCATGCTTCGGGCGTTGACTTCTAAGGCCCTAACTATTAAATCTGTTGGTGCAACGCCCAAGGTGAAGCCTATGTTGCCCGGAACGTAGAAATGACCATAACTTTCACACTGGTTACTATCATTCCTTTTATACGATGGAAAAACTGTTGTATTTATATCGTATTTTATGCTTCTGGCGTTGACTTCTAAGGCCCGAACTATTCGATCTGGTGGAGCAATGCCCTAGAGTGAAGCCTAGGCTGCCCGGAACGGAGAAATCACCATAACTTTCACACCGGTAGCAATTATTCGTTTTATACGATGGAAAAACTGTTCTGTTTATCTTGTATTTTATGCTTCGGGCGTTGACTTCTAAGGCCCTAACTATTCAATCTGTTGGTGCAACGCCCTAGGGTGAAGCCTAGGTTGCCCGGAAAGTAGAAATGACGTTAACCTTCATACTGGTTGCAATTATTCGTTTTATACGATGGAAAAACTGTTGTATTTATTTTGTGTTTTATGCTTTGGGCATTGACTTCTAAGGCCCTAACTATTCGATCTGGTGGGGCAACGCCCTAGAGTGAAGCCTAGGTTGCCCGGAAAGTAGAAATGACCATAAATTTCATCCTGGTTGCAATTATTCGCTTTATATGATGGAAAAACTCTTGTATTTATATAGTGTTTTATGCTTCTGGCGTTGAATTCTTAGGCCCTAACTATTCCATCTGGTGGAACAACGCCCTAGGGTGAAGCCTAGGTTGCCTGGAACGTAGAAATGACCATCCCTTTCACACGGGTTGCAATTATTCCTGTTATAGGATGGAAAGGCTGTTGTATTTTTATTGTATTTTATACTTCAGGCGTTGACTTCTAAGGCCCTAGCTATTCGATCTCGTCGAGCAACGCCCTAGAGTGAAGCCTAGGTTGCCCGGAACGTAGACATGACCATAACTTCCACACTGGTTGCAATTATTCGTTTTATAGGATGGAAAAGCTATTCTATTTATATCGTATTTTATGCTTCTGGCGTTGACTTCTAAGGGCCTAACTATTCAATCTGTTGGTGCAACGCCCAAGGGTGAAGCCTATGTTGCCCCGAAAGTAGAAATGACGTTAACTTTCATACTGGTTGCAATTATTCGTTTTATACGATGGAAAACCTGTTTTATTTATTTTGCATTTTATGCTTCGGGCGTTGACTTCTAAGGCCCTAACTATTCGATCTGGTGGAGCAACGCCCTCGGGTGAAGCCTAGGATGCGCGTAACGTAGAAATGACCATAGCTTTCACACTGGTAGCAATTATTCGTTTTATACGATGGAAAAACTGTTTTATTTATTTTGTATTTTATGCTACTGGCGTTGACTTCTAAGGCCCTAACCATTCGATCCGGTGGAGCAACGCCCTAGAGTGAAGCCTAGGTTGCCCGGAACGGAGAAATGACCATAACTTTCACACCGGTAGCAATTATTCTTTTTATACGAAGGAAAAACTGTTCTATTTATTTTGTATTTTATGCTTCGGGCGTTGATTGCTAAGGCCCTAACTATTCAATCTGTTGGTGCAACGCCCAAGGGTGAAGCCTATGTTGCCCGGAAAGTAGAAATGACGTTAACTTTCATACTGGTTGCAATTATCCGATTTATACGATGGAAAAGCTGTTCTATTTATTTTGTATTTCATGCTTCGGGCGTTGACTTCTAAGGCCCTAACTATTAAATCTGTTGGTGCAACGCCCAAGGTGAAGCCTATGTTGCCCGGAACGTAGAAATGACCATAACTTTCACACTGGTTACTATCATTCCTTTTATACGATGGAAAAACTGTTGTATTTATATCGTATTTTATGCTTCTGGCGTTGACTTCTAAGGCCCGAACTATTCGATCTGGTGGAGCAATGCCCTAGAGTGAAGCCTAGGCTGCCCGGAACGGAGAAATCACCATAACTTTCACACCGGTAGCAATTATTCGTTTTATACGATGGAAAAACTGTTCTGTTTATCTTGTATTTTATGCTTCGGGCGTTGACTTCTAAGGCCCTAACTATTCAATCTGATGGTGCAACGCCCTAGGGTGAAGCCTAGGTTGCCCGGAAAGTAGAAATGACGTTAACCTTCATACTGGTTGCAATTATTCGTTTTATACGATGGAAAAACTGTTGTATTTATATTGTATTTTATGCTTCGGGCATTGGCTTCTAAGGCCCTAACTATTCAATCTGTTGGAGCAACGCCCCAGTGTGAAACCTAGGTTGCCCGGAAAGTAGAAATGACCATAACTTTCATCCTGGTTGCAATTATCCGTTTTATATGTTGGAAAAGCTGTTGTATTTATATAGTGTTTTATGCTTCTGGCGTTGACTTCTTAGGCCCTAACTATTCCATCTGGTGGAACAACGCCCTAGGGTGAATCCCAGGTTGCCTGGAACGTAGAAATGACCATCACTTTCACACGGGTTGCAGTTATTCCTGTTATAGGATGGAAAGGCAGTTGCATTTTTATTGTATTTTATACTTCAGGCGTTGACTTCTAGGGTCCTAGCTATTCGATCTGGTCGAGCAACGCCTTAGAGTGCAGCCTAGGTTGCCCGGAACGTAGAAATGACCATAACTTCCACACTGGTTGCAATTATTCGTTTTATACGATGGAAAAACTGTTTTATTTATTCTGTATTTTATGCTTCTGGCGTTGACTTCTAAGGCCCTAACTATTCGATCTGGTGAAGCAACGCCCTAGAGTGAAGCCTAGGTTGCCCGGAACGGAGAAATGACCATAGCTTTCACACCGGTAGCAATTATTCGTTTTATACGATGGAAAAACTGTTCTATTTATTTTGTATTTTATGCTTCGGGCGTTGACTTCTAAGGCCCTAACTATTCAATCTGTTGGTGCAACGCCCAAGGGTGAAGCCTATGTTGCCCGGAAAGTAGAAATGACGTTAACTTTTATACTGGTTGTAATTATTCGTTTTATACGATGGAAAAACTGTTTTATTTATTTTGTATTTTATGCTACTGGCGTTGAGTTCTAAGGCCCTAACCATTCGATCCGGTGGAGCAACGCCCTAGAGTGAAGCCTAGGTTGCCCGGAACGTAGAAATGACCATAACTTCCACACTGGTTGCAATTATTCGTTTTATACGATGGAAAAGCTGTTGTATTTATATCGTATTTTATGCTTCTGGCGTTGACTTCTAAGGCCCTAACTATTCGATCTGGTGGCGCAACGCCCTAGAGTGAAGCCTATGTTGCCCGGAACGTAGAAATGACCATAACTTTCACACTGGTTGCAATTATTCGTTTTAGACGATGGAAAAGCTGTGGCATCTTTTATGTATTTTATTCATCTGGGGCTGACTTGTAAGGCCGTTGCTATTAGATGTGGTGGAGCAACGCCCTAGGGTGACGCCTAAGTTGCCCGGAACGTAGAAATGACCATTAGCTTCACACTGGTTGCAATTATTCGTTTTATACGATGGAAAAACTGTTCTATTTATTTTGTATTTTATGCTTCGGGCGTTGACTTCTAAGGCCCTAACTATTCAATCTGTTGGTGCAACGCCCAAGGGTGAAGCCTATGTTGCGCGGAAGGTAGAAATGACGTTAACTTTCATACTGGTTGCAATTATCCGTTTTATACGATGGAAAAGCTGTTGTATTTATATTGTATTTTATGCTTCGGGCGTTGACTGCTATGGCCCTAACTATTCGATCTGTTGGTGCAACGCCCTAGAGTGAAGCCTAGGTAGCCCGGAACGTAGAAATGACCATGACTTTCACACTGTTTGCAGTTATTCCTGTTATACGATGGAAAAACTTTTGCATCTTTATTGTACTTTGTGCTTCTGGCGTTGACTTCTAAGGCCCTAACTATTCAATCTGTTGGTGCAATGCCCTATGGTCAAGCCTAGGTAGCCCGGAAAGTAGAAATGACGTTAACTTTCATACTGGTTTCAATTATTCGTTTTATACGATGGAAAAACTTCTGTATTTATATTGTATTTTATGCTTCGGGCATTGACTTCTAAGGCCCTAGCTATTCAATCTGTTGTAGCAACGCCCTAGGGTGAAGCCTAGGTTGCCAGGAAAGTAGAAATGACATTAACATTCATCCTGGTTGCGATTATTCGTTTTATATGGCGGAAAAGCTGTTGTATTTATATAGTGTTTTATGCTTCTGGCGTTGACTTCTTAGGCCCTAACTATTCCATCTGGTGGAAAAACGCCCTTGGGTGAAGCCTCGGTTGCGCGGAACGTAGCAATGACCATAACTTTCACACTGGTAGCAATTATTCGTTTCATACGATGGAAAAACTGTTCTATTTATTTTGTATTTTATGCTTCGGGCGTTGACTTCTAAGGCCCTAGCTATTCGATCTGTTGGTGCAACGCCCTAGGGTGAAGCCTAGGTTGCCCGGAAAGTAGGAATGACGATAACTTTCATACTGGTTGCAATTATTCGTTTTATACGATGGAAAAACTGTTGTATTTATATTGTATTTTATGCTTCGGGCATTGACTTCTATGGCCCTAACTATTCAATCTGTTGGAGCAACGCCCCAGGGTGAAACCTAGGTTGCCCGGAAAGTAGAAATGACCATTACTTTCATCCTGGTTGCAATTATCCGTTTTATATGTTGGAAAAGCTGTTGTATTTATATAGCGTTTTAAGCTTCTGGCGTTGACTTCTTAGGGCCTAACTATTCTATCTGGAGGAACTACGCCCTAGGGTGAATCCTAGGTTGCCTGGAACGTAGAAATGACCATCACTTTCACACGGGTTGCAGTTATTCCTGTTATAGGATGGAAAGACTGTTGCATTTTTATTGTATTTTATACTTCAGGCGTTGACTTCTAAGGCCCTAGCTATTCGATCGGGGTCGAGCAACGCCCTAGAGTGAAGCCTAGGTTGCCGGGAACGTAGAAATGACCATAACTTCCACTCTGGTTGCAATTATTCGTTTTATACGATGGAAAAGCTGTTGTATTTATATCGTATTTTATGCTTCTGGCGTTGACTTCTAAGCACCTAGCCATTCGATCTGGTGGAGCAACGCCCTAGAGTGAAGCCTAGGTGGCGCGGAACGTAGAAATGACCATAACGTTCACACTGGTAGCAATTATTCGTTTTGTACGATGGAAAAACTGTTTTATTTATTCTGTATTTTATGCTTCTGGCGTTGACTTCTAAGGCCCTAACTATTCGATCTGGTGGAGCAACGCCCTAGAGTAAAGCCTGGGTTGCCCGCAACGGAGAAATGACCATAACTTTCACACCGGTAGCAATTATTCGTTTTATACGATGGAAAACCTGTTCTATTTATTTTGTATTTTATGCTTCGGGCGTTGACTTCTAAGGCCCTAACTATTCAATCTGTTGGTGCAACGCCCTAGAGTGAAGCCTAGGTTGTCCGGAACGTAGAAATGACCATAACTTCCACACTGGTTGCAATTATTCGTTTTATACGATGGAAAAGCTGTTGTATTTATATCGTATTTTATGATTCTGGCGTTGAACTCTTAGGCCCTAACTATTCCATCTGGTGGATCAACGCCCTCGGGTGAAGCCTAGGTTGCGCGTAACGTAGAAATGACCATAACTTTCACACTGGTTGCAATTATTCGTTTTATACGATGGAAAAGCTGTTGTATTTATATCGTATTTTATGCTTCTGGCGTTGACTTCTAAGGCCCTAACTATTCGATCTGGTGGCGCCACGCCCTAGAGTGAAGCCTATGTTGCCCGGAACGTAGAAATGACCATAACTTTCACACTGGTTGCAATAATTCGTTTTATACGATGGAAAAGCTGTGGCATCTTTTATGTATTTTATTCATCTGGGGCTGACTTCTAAGGCCGTTGCTATTAGATGTGGTGGAGCAACGCCCTAGGGTGACGCCTAAGTTGCCTGGAACGTAGAAATGACCATTACCTTCACACTGGTTGCAATTATTCGTTTTATACGATGGAAAAGCTGTTCTATTTATATCGTATTTTATGCTTCTGGCGGTGACTTCTAAGGGCCTAACTATTCAATCTGTTGGTGCAACGCCCAAGGGTGAAGCCTATGTTGCCCGGAAAGTAGAAATGACCATAACTTTTACACTGGTTGCAATTATTCGTTTTATACGATGGAAAAACTGTATTATTTATTTTGGATTTTATGCTTCGGGCGTTGATTTCTAAGGCCCTAACTATTCGATCTGGTGCCGCTACGCCCTAGAGTGAAGCCGAGGATGCCCGGAACGTAGAAATGACCATAACTTTCACACTGTTTGCAGTTATTCCTGTTATACGATGGAAAAACTTTTGCATCTTTATTGTACTTTATGCTTCTGGCGTTGGCTTCTAAGGCCCTAACTATTCAATCTGTTGGTGCAACGCTCTAGGGTGAAGCCTAGGTAGCCCGGAAAGTAGAAATGACGTTAGCTTTCATACTGGTTTCAATTATTCGTTTTATACGATGGAAAAACTGTTGTATTTATATTGTATTTTATGCTTCGGGCATTGACTTCTAAGGCCCTAGCTACTCAATCTGTTGGAGCAACGCCCTAGGGTGAAGCCTAGGTTGCCCGGAAAGTAGAAATGAAGAATAACTTTCATCCTGGTTGCAATTATTCGTTTTATATGATGGAAAAACTGTTGTATTTATATAGTGTTTTATGCTTCTGGCGTTGACTTCTTAGGCCCTAACTATTCCATCTGGTGGAACAACGCCCTAGGGTGAATCCTAGGTTGCCTGGAACGTAGAAATGACCATCACTTTCACACGGGTTGCAGTTATTCCTGTTATAGGATGGAAAGGCAGATGCATTTTTATTGTATTTTATACTTCAGGCGTTGACTTCTAGGGTCCTAGCTATTCGATCTGGTCGAGCAACGCCTTAGAGTGCAGCCTAGGTTGCCCGGAACGTAGAAATGACCATAACTTCCACACTGGTTGCAATTATTCGTTTTATACGATGGAAAAACTGTTTTATTTATTCTGTATTTTATGCTTCTGGCGTTGACTTCTAAGGCCCTAACTATTCGATCTGGTGAAGCAACGCCCTAGAGTGAAGCCTAGGTTGCCCGGAACGGAGAAATGACCATAGCTTTCACACCGGTAGCAATTATTCGTTTTATACGATGGAAAAGCTGTTCTATTTATTTTGTATTTTATGCTTCGGGCGTTGACTTCTAAGGCCCTAACTATTCAATCTGTTGGTGCAACGCCCAAGGGTGAAGCCTATGTTGCCCGGAAAGTAGAAATGACGTTAACTTTTATACTGGTTGTAATTATTCGTTTTATACGATGGAAAAACTGTTTTATTTATTTTGTATTTTATGATTCGGGCGTTGACTTCTAAGGCCCTAACTATTCGATCTGGTGGCATAACGCCCTAGAGTGAAGCCTAGGTTGCCCGGAACGTAGAAATGACCATAACTTTCATCCTGGTTGCAATTATCCGTTTTATATGTTGGAAAAGCTGTTGTATTTATATAGTGTTTTATGCTTCTGGCGTTGACTTCTTAGGCCCTAACTATTCCATCTGGTGGAACAACGCCCTAGGGTGAATCCTAGGTTGCCTGGAACGTACAAATGACCATCACTTTCACACGGGTTGCAGTTATTCCTGTTATAGGATGGAAAGACAGTTGCATCTTTATTGTATTTTAAGCTTCGGGCATTGACTTCTAAGGCCCTAGCTATTCAATCTGTAGGAGCAACGCCCTAGGGTGAAGCCTAGGTTGCCCGGAAAGTAGAAATGACAATAACTTTCATGCTGGTTGCTATCATTCGTTTTATATGATGGAATAACTGTTGTATTCATATAGTGTTTTATGCTTCTGGCGTTGACTTCTTAGGCCCTAACTATTCCATCTGGTGGAACAACGCCCTAGAGTGAAGCCTAGGTTGCCCGGAACGTAGAAATGACCATAACTTCCACACTGGTTGCAATTATTCGTTTTATACGATGGAAAAGCTGTTGTATTTATATCGTATTTTATGCTTCTGGCGTTGACTTCTAAGGCCCTAACTATTCGATCTGGTGGCGCAACGCCCTAGAGTGAAGCCTATGTTGCCCGGAACGTAGAAATGACCATAACTTTCACACTGGTTGCAATTATTCGTTTTAGACGATGGAAAAGCTGTGGCATCTTTTATGTATTTTATTCATCTGGGGCTGACTTGTAAGGCCGTTGCTATTAGATGTGGTGGAGCAACGCCCTAGGGTGACGCCTAAGTTGCCCGGAACGTAGAAATGACCATTAGCTTCACACTGGTTGCAATTATTCGTTTTATACGATGGAAAAACTGTTCTATTTATTTTGTATTTTATGCTTCGGGCGTTGACTTCTAAGGCCCTAACTATTCAATCTGTTGGTGCAACGCCCAAGGGTGAAGCCTATGTTGCGCGGAAGGTAGAAATGACGTTAACTTTCATACTGGTTGCAATTATCCGTTTTATACGATGGAAAAGCTGTTGTATTTATATTGTATTTTATGCTTCGGGCATTGACTTCTAAGGCCCTAGCTACTGAATCTGTTGGAGCAACGCCCTAGGGTGAAGCCTAGGTTGCCCGGAAAGCAGAAATGACCATAACTTCCACACTGGTTGCAATTATTCGTTTTATACGATGGAAAAACTGTTTTATTTATTTTGTATTTTATGCTTCTGGCGTTGACTTCTAAGGCCCTAACTATTCGATCCGGTGGAGCAACGCCCTAGAGTGAAGCCTAGGTTGCCCGGAACGGCGAAATGACCATAACTTTCACACCGGTAGCAATTATTCTTTTTATACGTTGGAAAAACTGTTCTATTTATTTTGTATTTTATGCTTCGGGCGTTGACTGCTATGGCCCTAACTATTCAATCTGTTGGTGCAACGCCCTAGGGTGACGCCTAAGTTGCCCGGAACGTAGAAATGACCATTACCTTCACACTGGTTGCAATTATTGGTTTTATGCGATGGAAAAGCTGTTTTATTTATTTTGTGTTTTATGCTTCGGGCGTTGACTTCTAAGGCCCTATCTATTCGATCTGTTGGTGCAACGCCCTAGAGTGAAGCCTAGGTAGCCCGGAACGTAGAAATGACCATGACTTTCACACTGTTTGCAGTTATTCCTGTTATACGATGGAAAAACTTTTGCATCTTTATTGTACTTTGTGCTTCTGGCGTTGACTTCTAAGGCCCTAACTATTCAATCTGTTGGTGCAACGCCCTATGGTCAAGCCTAGGTAGCCCGGAAAGTAGAAATGACGTTAACTTTCATGCTGGTTTCAATTATTCGTTTTATACGATGGAAAAACTGTTGTATTTATATTGTATTTTATGCTTCGGCCATTGACTTCTAAGGCCCTAACTATTCAATCTGTTGGAGCAACGCCCCAGGGTGAAACCTAGGTTGCCCGGAAAGTAGAAATGACAATTACTTTCATCCTGGTTGCAATTATCCGTTTTATATGTTGGAAAAGCTGTTGTATTTATATAGCGTTTTAAGCTTCTGGCGTTGACTTCTTAGGGCCTAACTATTCTATCTGGTGGAACTACGCCCTAGGGTGAATCCTAGGTTGCCTGGAACGTAGAAATGACCATCACTTTCACACGGGTTGCAGTTATTCCTGTTATAGGATGGAAAGACTGTTGCATTTTTATTGTATTTTATACTTCAGGCGTTGACTTCTAAGGCCCTAGCTATTCGATCGGGGTCGAGCAACGCCCTAGAGTGAAGCCTAGGTTGCCGGGAACGTAGAAATGACCATAACTTCCACTCTGGTTGCAATTATTCGTTTTATACGATGGAAAAGCTGTTGTATTTATATCGTATTTTATGCTTCTGGCGTTGACTTCTAAGCACCTAGCCATTCGATCTGGTGGAGCAACGCCCTAGAGTGAAGCCTAGGTTGCGCGGAACGTAAAAATGACCATAACGTTCACACTGGTAGCAATTATTCGTTTTGTACGATGGAAAAACTGTTTTATTTATTCTGTATTTTATGCTTCTGGCGTTGACTTCTAAGGCTCTAACTATTCGATCTGGTGGAGCAACGCCCTAGAGTGAAGCCTGGGTTGCCCGCAACGGAGAAATGACCATAACTTTCACACCGGTAGCAATTATTCGTTTTATACGATGGAAAAACTGTTCTATTTATTTTGTATTTTATGCTTCGGGCGTTGACTTCTAAGGCCCTAACTAATCAATCTGTTGGTGCAACGCCCTAGAGTGAAGCCTAGGTTGCCCGGAACGTAGAAATGACCATAACTTTCACACTGGTTACTATCATTCGTTTTATACGATGGAAAAACTGTTGTATTTATATCGTATTTTATGCTTCTGGCGTTGACTTCTTAGGCCCTAACTATTCCATCTGGTGGAACAACGCCCTTGGGTGAAGCCTAGGTTGCGCGGAACGTAGAAATGACCATTACTTTCACAATGTTTGCAATTATTCATTTTATACGATGGAAAAGCTTTTGTTCTTATATTGTATTTTATTCTTCTGCCGTTGGCTTCTTAGGCCCTAACTATTCGATCTGGTGGAACAACGCCCTAGAGTGAAGACTTGGTTGCCCGGAACATGGAAATGACCATTACTTTAACACTGTTTGCAGTTATTCCTGTTATACGATGGAAAAACCTTTGCATCTTTATTGTATTTTATGCTTCTGGCGTTGACTTCTAAGGCCCGAACTATTCGATCTGGTGGAGCAATGCCCTAGAGTGAAGCCTAGGCTGCCCGGAACGGAGAAATCACCATAACTTTCACACCGGTAGCAATTATTCGTTTTATACGATGGAAAAACTGTTCTGCTTATTTTGTATTTTATGCTTCGGGCGTTGACTCTCTAAGGCCCTAACTATTCAATCTGTTGGTGCAACGCCCTAGGGTGAAGCCTAGGTTGCCCGAAAAGTAGGAACGACGTTAACTTTCTTACTGGTTGCAATTATTCGTTTTATACGATGGAAAAACTGTTGTATTTATATTGTATTTATATGCTTCGGGCATTGACTTCTAAGGCCCTAACTATTCAATCTGTTGGAGCAACGCCCCAGTGTGAAACCTAGGTTGCCCGGAAAGTAGAAATGACCATAACTTTCATCCTGGTTGCAATTATCCGTTTTATATGTTGGAAAAGCTGTTGTATTTATATAGTGTTTTATGCTTCTGGCGTTGACTTCTTAGGCCCTAGCTATTCGATCTGGTGGAGCACCGCCCTAGATTGAAGCCTAGGTTGCCCGGAACGTAGAAAAAACCATTACCTTCACACTGGTTGCAATTATTCGTTTTATACGATGGAAAAACTGTTCTATTTATTTTGTATTTTATGCTTCGGGCGTTGACTTCTAAGGGCCTAACTATTCAATCTGTTGGTGCAACGCCCAAGGGTGAAGCCTATGTTGCTCCGAAAGTAGAAATGACGTTAACTTTCATACTGGTTGCAATTATTCGTTTTATAGGATGGAAAAACTGTTTTATTTATTTTGTATTTTATGCTTCGGGCGTTGACTTCTAAGGCCCTAACTATTCGATCTGGTGGAGCAACGCCCTAGAGTGAAGCCTAGGTTGCCCGGAACGTAGAAATGACCATAACTTCCACACTGGTTGCAATTATTCGTTTTATACAATGGAAAAACTGTTCTATTTATTTTGTATTTTATGCTTCGGGCGTTGACTTCTGAGGCCGTTGCTATTCGATGTGGTGGAAGAACGCCATAGAGTGAAGTCTAGGTAGCCCGGAACTTGGAAATGACCATAACTTTCACACTGTTTGCAGTTATTCCTGTTATACGATGGAAAAACTTTTGCATCTTTATTGTATTTTATGCTTCGGGCATTGACTTCTGAGGCCCTAGCTATTCAATCTGTTGGAGCAACGCCCTAGGGTGAAGCCTAGGTTGCCCGGAAAGTAGAAATGACAATAACTTTCATACTGGTTTCAATTATTCGTTTTATACGATGGAAAAACTTCTGTATTTATATTGTATTTTATGCTTCGGGCATTGACTTCTAAGGCCCTAGCTATTCAATCTGTTGTAGCAGCGCCCTAGTGTGAAGCCTAGGTTGCCCGGAAAGTAGAAATGACATTAACATTCATCCTGGTTGCAATTATTCGTTTTATATGGCGGAAAAGCTGTTGTATTTATATAGCGTTTTATGCTTCTGGCGTTGACTTCTTAGGCCCTAACTATTCCATCTGGTGGAACAACGTCCTTGGGTGAAGCCTCGGTTGCGCGGAACGTAGCAATGACCATAACTTTCACACTGGTAGCAATTATTCGTTTCATACGATGGAAAAACTGTTCTATTTATTTTGTATTTTATGCTTCGGGCGTTGACTTCTAAGGCCCTAGCTATTCGATCTGGTCAAGCAACGCCCTAGAGTGAAGCCTAGGTTGCACGGAACGTAGAAATGACCATAACTTCCGCACTGCTTGCAATTATTCGTTTTATACGATGGAAAAGCTGTTGTATATATATCGTATTTTATGCTTCTGGCGTTGACTTCTTAGGCCCTAACTATTCCATCTGGTGGAACAGCGTCCTAGGGTGAAGCCTAGGTTGCGCGGAACGTAGAAGTGACCATAAATTTCACTCTGGTAGCAATTATTCGTTTTATACGATGGAAAAACTGTTTTATTTATTTTGTATTTTATGCTTCTGGCGGTGACTTCTACGGCCCTAACTATTCGATCTGGTGGAGCAATGCCCTAGAGTGAAGCCTAGGTTGCCCGGAACGGAGAAATCACCATAAATTTCACACCGGTAGCAATTATTCGTTTTATACGATGGAAAAACTGTTCTGTTTATTTTGTATTTTATGCTTCGGGCGTTGACTTCTAAGGCCCTAACTATTCAATCTGTTGGTGCAACGCCCTAGGGTGAAGCCTAGGTTGCCCGGAAAGTAGGAATGACAATAACTTTCATACTGGTTTCAATTATTCGTTTTATACGATGGAAAAACTTCTGTATTTATATTGTATTTTATGCTTCGGGCATTGACTTCTAAGGCCCTAGCTATTCAATCTGTTGTAGCAACGCCCTAGTGTGAAGCCTAGGTTGCCCGGAAAGTAGAAATGACATTAACATTCATCCTGGTTGCAATTATTCGTTTTATATGGCGGAAAAGCTGTTGTATTTATATAGTGTTTTATGCTTCTGGCGTTGACTTCTTAGGCCCTAACTATTCCATCTGGTGGAACAACGTCCTTGGGTGAAGCCTCGGTTGCGCGGAACGTAGCAATGACCATAACTTTCACACTGGTAGCAATTATTCGTTTCATACGATGGAAAAACTGTTCTATTTATTTTGTATTTTATGCTTCGGGCGTTGACTTCTAAGGCCCTAGCTATTCGATCTGGTCGAGCAACGCCCTAGAGTGAAGCCTAGGTTGCACGGAACGTAGAAATGACCATAACTTCCACACTGCTTGCAATTATTCGTTTTATACGATGGAAAAGCTGTTGTATATATATCGTATTTTATGCTTCTGGCGTTGACTTCTTAGGCCCTAACTACTCCATCTGGTGGAACAGCGTCCTAGGGGAAGCCTAGGTTGCCCGGAAAGTAGGAATGACGATAACTTTCATCCTGGTTGCAATTATTCGTTTTATACGATGGAAAAACTGTTGTATTTATATTGTATTTTATGCTTCGGGCATTGACTTCTAAGGCCCTAACTATTCAATCTGTTGGAGCAACGTCCCAGGGTGAAACCTAGGTTGCCCGGAAAGTAGAAATGACCATTACTTTCATCCTGGTTGCAATTATCCGTTTTATATGTTGGAAAAGCTGTTGTATTTATATAGCGTTTTAAGCTTCTGGCGTTGACTTCTTAGGGCCTAACTATTCTATCTGGTGGAACTACGCCCTAGGGTGAATCCTAGGTTGCCTGGAACGTAGAAATGACCATCACTTTCACACGGGTTGCAGTTATTCCTGTTATAGGATGGAAAGACTGTTGCATTTTTATTGTATTTTATACTTCAGGCGTTGACTTCTAAGGCCCTAGCTATTCGATCTGGTGGAGCAACGCCCTAGAGTGAAGCCTAGGTTGCCGGGAACGTAGAAATGACCATAACTTCCACTCTGGTTGCAATTATTCGTTTTATACGATGGAAAAGCTGTTGTATTTATATCGTATTTTATGCTTCTGGCGTTGACTTCTAAGCACCTAGCCATTCGATCTGGTGGAGCAACGCCCTAGAGTGAAGCCTAGGTTGCGCGGAACGTAGAAATGACCATAACGTTCACACTGGTAGCAATTATTCGTTTTGTACGATGGAAAAACTGTTTTATTTATTCTGTATTTTATGCTTCTGGCGTTGACTTCTAAGGCCCTAACTATTCGATCTGGTGGAGCAACGCCCTAGAGTGAAGCCTGGGTTGCCCGCAACGGAGAAATGACCATAACTTTCACACCGGTAGCAATTATTCGTTTTATACGATGGAAAAACCGTTCTATTTATTTTGTATTTTATGCTTCGGGCGTTGACTTCTAAGGCCCTAACTATTCAATCTGTTGGTGCAACGCCCTAGAGTGAAGTCTAGGTTGCCCGGAACGTAGAAATGACCATAACTTTCACGCTGGTTACTATCATTCGTTTTATACGATGGAAAAACTGTTGTATTTATATCGTATTTTATGCTTCTGGCGTTGACTTCTTAGGCCCTAACTATTCCATCTGGTGGAACAACGCCCTTGGGTGAAGCCTAGGTTGCGCGGAACGTAGAAATGACCATTACTTTCACAATGTTTGCAATTATTCATTTTATACGATGGAAAAGCTTTTGTTCTTATATTGTATTTTATTCTTCTGCCGTTGGCTTCTTAGGCCCTATCTATTCGATCTGGTGGAACAACGCCCTAGAGTGAAGACTTGGTTGCCCGGAACATGGAAATGACCATTACTTTAACACTGTTTGCAGTTATTCCTGTTATACGATGGAAAAACCTTTGCATCTTTATTGTATTTTATGCTTCTGGCGTTGACTTCTAAGGCCCGAACTATTCGATCTGGTGGAGCAATGCCCTAGAGTGAAGCCTAGGCTGCCCGGAACGGAGAAATCACCATAACTTTCACACCGGTAGCAATTATTCGTTTTATACGATGGAAAAACTGTTCTGCTTATTTTGTATTTTATGCTTCGGGCGTTGACTTCTAAGGCCCTAACTATTCAATCTGTTGGTGCAACGCCCTAGGGTGAAGCCTAGGTTGCCCGGAAAGTAGGAACGACGTTAACTTTCTTACTGGTTGCAATTATTCGTTTTATACGATGGAAAAACTGTTGTATTTATATTGTATTTATATGCTTCGGGCATTGACTTCTAAGGCCCTAACTATTCAATCTGTTGGAGCAACGCCCCAGTGTGAAACCTAGGTTGCCCGGAAAGTAGAAATGACCATAACTTTCATCCTGGTTGCAATTATCCGTTTTATATGTTGGAAAAGCTGTTGTATTTATATAGTGTTTTATGCTTCTGGCGTTGACTTCTTAGGCCCTAACTATTCCATCTGGTGGAACAACGCCCTAGGGTGAATCCTAGGTTGCCTGGAACGTAGAAATGACCATCACTTTCACACGGGTTGCAGTTATTCCTGTTATAGGATGGAAACACAGTTGCATTTTTATTGTATTTTATACTTCAGGCGTTGACTTTTAAGGCCCTAGCTATTCGATCTGGTGGGGCACCGCCCTAGATTGAAGCCTAGGTTGCCCGGAACGTAGAAAAAACCATTACCTTCACACTGGTTGCAATTATTCGTTTTATACGATGGAAAAACTGTTCTATTTATTTTGTATTTTATGCTTCGGGCGTTGACTTCTAAGGGCCTAACTATTCAATCTGTTGGTGCAACGCCCAAGGGTGAAGCCTATGTTGCCCCGAAAGTAGAAATGACGTTAACTTTCATACTGGTTGCAATTATTCGTTTTATACGATGGAAAAGCTGTTGTATTTATATCGTATTTTATGCTTCTGGCGTTGACTTCTAAGCACCTAGCCATTCGATCTGGTGGAGCAACGCCCTAGAGTGAAGCCTAGGTTGCGCGGAACGTAGAAATGACCATAACGTTCACACTGGTAGCAATTATTCGTTTTGTACGATGGAAAAACTGTTTTATTTATTCTGTATTTTATGCTTCTGGCGTTGACTTCTAAGGCCCTAACTATTCGATCTGGTGGAGCAACGCCCTAGAGTGAAGCCTGGGTTGCCCGCAACGGAGAAATGACCATAACTTTCACACCGGTAGCAATTATTCGTTTTATACGATGGAAAAACCGTTCTATTTATTTTGTATTTTATGCTTCGGGCGTTGACTTCTAAGGTCCTAACTATTCAATCTGTTGGTGCAACGCCCTAGAGTGAAGTCTAGGTTGCCCGGAACGTAGAAATGACCATAACTTTCACGCTGGTTACTATCATTCGTTTTATACGATGGAAAAACTGTTGTATTTATATCGTATTTTATGCTTCTGGCGTTGACTTCTTAGGCCCTAACTATTCCATCTGGTGGAACAACGCCCTTGGGTGAAGCCTAGGTTGCGCGGAACGTAGAAATGACCATTACTTTCACAATGTTTGCAATTATTCATTTTATACGATGGAAAAGCTTTTGTTCTTATATTGTATTTTATTCTTCTGCCGTTGGCTTCTTAGGCCCTATCTATTCGATCTGGTGGAACAACGCCCTAGAGTGAAGACTTGGTTGCCCGGAACATGGAAATGACCATTACTTTAACACTGTTTGCAGTTATTCCTGTTATACGATGGAAAAACCTTTGCATCTTTATTGTATTTTATGCTTCTGGCGTTGACTTCTAAGGCCCGAACTATTCGATCTGGTGGAGCAATGCCCTAGAGTGAAGCCTAGGCTGCCCGGAACGGAGAAATCACCATAACTTTCACACCGGTAGCAATTATTCGTTTTATACGATGGAAAAACTGTTCTGCTTATTTTGTATTTTATGCTTCGGGCGTTGACTTCTAAGGCCCTAACTATTCAATCTGTTGGTGCAACGCCCTAGGGTGAAGCCTAGGTTGCCCGGAAAGTAGGAACGACGTTAACTTTCTTACTGGTTGCAATTATTCGTTTTATACGATGGAAAAACTGTTGTATTTATATTGTATTTATATGCTTCGGGCATTGACTTCTAAGGCCCTAACTATTCAATCTGTTGGAGCAACGCCCCAGTGTGAAACCTAGGTTGCCCGGAAAGTAGAAATGACCATAACTTTCATCCTGGTTGCAATTATCCGTTTTATATGTTGGAAAAGCTGTTGTATTTATATAGTGTTTTATGCTTCTGGCGTTGACTTCTTAGGCCCTAACTATTCCATCTGGTGGAACAACGCCCTAGGGTGAATCCTAGGTTGCCTGGAACGTAGAAATGACCATCACTTTCACACGGGTTGCAGTTATTCCTGTTATAGGATGGAAACACAGTTGCATTTTTATTGTATTTTATACTTCAGGCGTTGACTTTTAAGGCCCTAGCTATTCGATCTGGTGGGGCACCGCCCTAGATTGAAGCCTAGGTTGCCCGGAACGTAGAAAAAACCATTACCTTCACACTGGTTGCAATTATTCGTTTTATACGATGGAAAAACTGTTCTATTTATTTTGTATTTTATGCTTCGGGCGTTGACTTCTAAGGGCCTAACTATTCAATCTGTTGGTGCAACGCCCAAGGGTGAAGCCTATGTTGCCCCGAAAGTAGAAATGACGTTAACTTTCATACTGGTTGCAATTATTCGTTTTATACGATGGAAAAACTGTTTTATTTATTTTGTATTTTATGCTTCGGGCGTTGACTTCTAAGGCCCTAACTATTCGATCTGGTGGAGCAACGCCCTAGAGTGAAGCCTAGGTTGCCCGGAACGTAGAAATGACCATAACTTCCACACTGGTTGCAATTATTCGTTTTATACGATGGAAAAACTGTTCTATTTATTTTGTATTTTATGCTTCGGGCGTTGACTTCTGAGGCCGTTGCTATTCGATGTGGTGGAAGAACGCCATAGAGTGAAGCCTAGGTAGCCCGGAACTTAGAAATGACCATAACTTTCACACTGTTTGCAGTTATTCCTGTTATACGATGGAAAAACTTTTGCATCTTTATTGTATTTTATGCTTCGGGCATTGACTTCTAAGGCCCTAGCTATTCAATCTGTTGGAGCAACGCCCTAGGGTGAAGCCTAGGTTGCCCGGAAAGTAGAAAGGACAATAACTTTCATCCTGGTTGCAATTATTCGTTTTATATGATGGAAAAACTGTTGTATTTATATAGTGTTTTATGCTTCTGGCGTTGATTTCTTAGGCCCTAACTATTGCATCTGGTGGAACAACGCCCTAGGGTGACGCCTAAGTTGCCCGGAACGTAGAAATGACCATTACCTTCACACTGGTTGCAATTATTCGTTTCATACGATGGAAAAACTGTTCTATTTATTTTGTATTTTATGCTTCGGGCGTTGACTTCTAAGGCCCCAGCTATTCGATCTGGTCGAGCAACGCCCTAGAGTGAAGCCTAGGTTGCACGGAACGTAGAAATGACCATAACTTCCACACTGCTTGCAATTATTCGTTTTATACGATGGAAAAGCTGTTGTATATTTATCGTATTTTATGCTTCTGGCGTTGACTTCTTAGGCCCTAACTATTCCATCTGGTGGAACAGCGTCCTAGGGTGAAGCCTAGGTTGCGCGGAACGTAGAAGTGACCATAGATTTCACTCTGGTAGCAATTATTCGTTTTATATGTTGGAAAAGCTGTTGTATTTATATAGCGTTTTAAGCTTCTGGCGTTGACTTCTTAGGGCCTAACTATTCTATCTGGTGGAACTACGCCCTAGGGTGAATCCTAGGTTGCCTGGAACGTAGAAATGACCATCACTTTCACACGGGTTGCAGTTATTCCTGTTATAGGATGGAAAGACTGTTGCATTTTTATTGTATTTTATACTTCAGGCGTTGACTTCTAAGGCCCTAGCTATTCGATCTGGTCGAGCAACGCCCTAGAGTGAAGCCTAGGTTGCCCGGAAAGTAGAAATGACCATAAATTTCATCCTGGTTGCAATTATTCGCTTTATATGATGGAAAAACTGTTGTATTTATATAGTGTTTTATGCTTCTGGCGTTGACTTCTTAGGCCCTAACTATTCCATCTGGTGGAACAACGCCCTAGGGTGAAGCCTAGGTTGCCTGGAACGTAGAAATGACCATCCCTTTCACACGGGTTGCAATTATTCCTGTTATAGGATGGAAAGGCTGTTGTATTTTTAATGTATTTTATACTTCAGGCGTTGACTTCTAAGGCCCTAGCTATTCGATCTGGTCGAGCAACGCCCTAGAGTAAAGCCTAGGTTGCCCGGAACGTAGACATGACCATAACTTCCACACTGGTTGCAATTATTCGTTTTATAGGATGGAAAAGCTATTCTATTTATATCGTATTTTATGCTTCTGGCGTTGACTTCTAAGGGCCTAACTATTCAATCTGTTGGTGCAACGTCCAAGGGTGAAGCCTATGTTGCCCCGAAAGTAGAAATGACGTTAACTTTCATACTGGTTGCAATTATTCGTTTTATACGATGGAAAACCTGTTTTATTTATTTTGCATTTTATGCTTCGGGCGTTGACTTCTAAGGCCCTAACTATTCGATCTGGTGGAGCAACGCCCTCGGGTGAAGCCTAGGATGCGCGTAACGTAGAAATGACCATAACTTTCACACTGGTAGCAATTATTCGTTTTATACGATGGAAAAACTGTTTTATTTATTTTGTATTTTATGCTACTGGCGTTGACTTCTAAGGCCCTAACCATTCGATCCGGTGGATCAACGCCCTAGAGTGAAGCCTAGGTTGCCCGGAACGGAGAAATGACCATAGCTTTCACACCGGTAGCAATTATTCGTTTTATACGATGGAAAAACTGTTCTATTTATTTTGTATTTTATGCTTCGGGCGTTGACTTCTAAGGCCCTAACTATTCAATCTGTTGGTGCAACGCCCAAGGGTGAAGCCTATGTTGCCCGGAAAGTAGAAATGACGTTAACTTTTATACTGGTTGTAATTATTCGTTTTATACGATGGAAAAACTGTTTTATTTATTTTGTATTTTATGATTCGGGCGTTGACTTCTAAGGCCCTAACTATTCGATCTGGTGGCATAACGCCCTAGAGTGAAGCCTAGGTTGCCCGGAACGTAGAAATGACCATAACTTTCATCCTGGTTGCAATTATCCGTTTTATATGTTGGAAAAGCTGTTGTATTTATATAGTGTTTTATGCTTCTGGCGTTGACTTCTTAGGCCCTAACTATTCCATCTGGTGGAACAACGCCCTAGGGTGAATCCTAGGTTGCCTGGAACGTAGAAATGACCATCACTTTCACACGGGTTGCAGTTATTCCTGTTATAGGATGGAAAGGCTGTTGTATTTTTATTGTATTTTATACTTCAGGCGTTGACTTCTAAGGCCCTAGCTATTCGATCTGGTCGAGCAACGCCCTAGAGTGAAGCCTATGTTGCCCGGTACGTAGACATGACCATAACTTCCACACTGGTTGCAATTATTCGTTTTATACGATGGAAAAGCTGTTCTATTTATATCGTATTTTATGCTTCTGGCGTTGACTTCTAAGGGCCTAACTATTCAATCTGCTGGTGCAACGCCCAAGGGTGAAGCCTATGTTGCCCCGAAAGTAGAAATGACGTTAACTTTCATACTGGTTGCAATTATTCTTTTTATACGATGGAAAAACTGTTTTATTTATCTTGTATTTTATGCTTCGGGCGTAGACTTCTAAGGCCCTAACTATTCGATCTGGTGGAGCAACGCCCTAGAGTGAAGCCTAGGTTGCCCCGAACGTAGAAATGACCATAACTTCCACACTGGTTGCAATTATTCGTTTTATACGATGGAAAAACTGTATTATTTATTTTGTATTTTATGCTTCGGGCGTTGATTTCTAAGGCCCTAACTATTCGATCTGGTGCCGCAACGCCCTAGAGTGAAGCCGAGGTTGCCCGGAACGTAGAAATGACCATAACTTTCACACTGTTTGCAGTTATTCCTGTTATACGATGGAAAAACTTTTGCATCTTTATTGTACTTTATGCTTCTGGCGTTGGCTTCTAAGGTCCTAACTATTCAATCTGTTGGTGCAACGCTCTAGGGTGAAACCTAGGTAGCGCGGAAAGTAGAAATGACGTTAACTTTCATACTGGTTTCAATTATTCGTTTTATACGATGGAAAAACTGTTGTATTTATATTGTATTTTATGCTTCGGGCATTGACTTCTAAGGCCCTAGCTACTCAATCTGTTGTAGCAGCGCCCTAGTGTGAAGCCTAGGTTGCCCGGAAAGTAGAAATGACATTAACATTCATCCTGGTTGCAATTATTCGTTTTATATGGCGGAAAAGCTGTTGTATTTATATAGCGTTTCATGCTTCTGGCGTTGACTTCTTAGGCCCTAACTATTCCATCTGGTGGAACAACGTCCTTGGGTGAAGCCTCGGTTGCGCGGAACGTAGCAATGACCATAACTTTCACACTGGTAGCAATTATTCGTTTCATACGATGGAAAAACTGTTCTATTTATTTTGTATTTTATGCTTCGGGCGTTGACTTCTAAGGCCCTAGCTATTCGATCTGGTCGAGCAACGCCCTAGAGTGAAGCCTAGGTTGCACGGAACGTAGAAATGACCATAACTTCCGCACTGCTTGCAATTATTCGTTTTATACGATGGAAAAGCTGTTGTATATATATCGTATTTTATGCTTCTGGCGTTGACTTCTTAGGCCCTAACTATTCCATCTGGTGGAACAGCGTCCTAGGGTGAAGCCTAGGTTGCGCGGAACGTAGAAGTGACCATAAATTTCACTCTGGTAGCAATTATTCGTTTTATACGATGGAAAAACTGTTTTATTTATTTTGTATTTTATGCTTCTGGCGGTGACTTCTACGGCCCTAACTATTCGATCTGGTGGAGCAATGCCCTAGAGTGAAGCCTAGGTTGCCCGGAACGGAGAAATCACCATAAATTTCACACCGGTAGCAATTATTCGTTTTATACGATGGAAAAACTGTTCTGTTTATTTTGTATTTTATGCTTCGGGCGTTGACTTCTAAGGCCCTAACTATTCAATCTGTTGGTGCAACGCCCTAGGGTGAAGCCTAGGTTGCCCGGAAAGTAGGAATGACAATAACTTTCATACTGGTTTCAATTATTCGTTTTATACGATGGAAAAACTTCTGTATTTATATTGTATTTTATGCTTCGGGCATTGACTTCTAAGGCCCTAGCTATTCAATCTGTTGTAGCAACGCCCTAGTGTGAAGCCTAGGTTGCCCGGAAAGTAGAAATGACATTAACATTCATCCTGGTTGCAATTATTCGTTTTATATGGCGGAAAAGCTGTTGTATTTATATAGTGTTTTATGCTTCTGGCGTTGACTTCTTAGGCCCTAACTATTCCATCTGGTGGAACAACGTCCTTGGGTGAAGCCTCGGTTGCGCGGAACGTAGCAATGACCATAACTTTCACACTGGTAGCAATTATTCGTTTCATACGATGGAAAAACTGTTCTATTTATTTTGTATTTTATGCTTCGGGCGTTGACTTCTAAGGCCCTAGCTATTCGATCTGGTCGAGCAACGCCCTAGAGTGAAGCCTAGGTTGCACGGAACGTAGAAATGACCATAACTTCCACACTGCTTGCAATTATTCGTTTTATACGATGGAAAAGCTGTTGTATATATATCGTATTTTATGCTTCTGGCGTTGACTTCTTAGGCCCTAACTACTCCATCTGGTGGAACAGCGTCCTAGGGGAAGCCTAGGTTGCCCGGAAAGTAGGAATGACGATAACTTTCATCCTGGTTGCAATTATTCGTTTTATACGATGGAAAAACTGTTGTATTTATATTGTATTTTATGCTTCGGGCATTGACTTCTAAGGCCCTAACTGTTCAATCTGTTGGAGCAACGTCCCAGGGTGAAACCTAGGTTGCCCGGAAAGTAGAAATGACCATTACTTTCATCCTGGTTGCAATTATCCGTTTTATATGTTGGAAAAGCTGTTGTATTTATATAGCGTTTTAAGCTTCTGGCGTTGACTTCTTAGGGCCTAACTATTCTATCTGGTGGAACTACGCCCTAGGGTGAATCCTAGGTTGCCTGGAACGTAGAAATGACCATCACTTTCACACGGGTTGCAGTTATTCCTGTTATAGGATGGAAAGACTGTTGCATTTTTATTGTATTTTATACTTCAGGCGTTGACTTCTAAGGCCCTAGCTATTCGATCTGGTGGAGCAACGCCCTAGAGTGAAGCCTAGGTTGCCGGGAACGTAGAAATGACCATAACTTCCACTCTGGTTGCAATTATTCGTTTTATACGATGGAAAAGCTGTTGTATTTATATCGTATTTTATGCTTCTGGCGTTGACTTCTAAGCACCTAGCCATTCGATCTGGTGGAGCAACGCCCTAGAGTGAAGCCTAGGTTGCGCGGAACGTAGAAATGACCATAACGTTCACACTGGTAGCAATTATTCGTTTTGTACGATGGAAAAACTGTTTTATTTATTCTGTATTTTATGCTTCTGGCGTTGACTTCTAAGGCCCTAACTATTCGATCTGGTGGAGCAACGCCCTAGAGTGAAGCCTGGGTTGCCCGCAACGGAGAAATGACCATAACTTTCACACCGGTAGCAATTATTCGTTTTATACGATGGAAAAACCATTCTATTTATTTTGTATTTTATGCTTCGGGCGTTGACTTCTAAGGCCCTAACTATTCAATCTGTTGGTGCAACGCCCTAGAGTGAAGTCTAGGTTGCCCGGAACGTAGAAATGACCATAACTTTCACGCTGGTTACTATCATTCGTTTTATACGATGGAAAAACTGTTGTATTTATATCGTATTTTATGCTTCTGGCGTTGACTTCTTAGGCCCTAACTATTCCATCTGGTGGAACAACGCCCTTTGGTGAAGCCTAGGTTGCGCGGAACGTAGAAATGACCATTACTTTCACAATGTTTGCAATTATTCATTTTATACGATGGAAAAGCTTTTGTTCTTATATTGTATTTTATTCTTCTGCCGTTGGCTTCTTAGGCCCTATCTATTCGATCTGGTGGAACAACGCCCTAGAGTGAAGACTTGGTTGCCCGGAACATGGAAATGACCATTACTTTAACACTGTTTGCAGTTATTCCTGTTATACGATGGAAAAACCTTTGCATCTTTATTGTATTTTATGCTTCTGGCGTTGACTTCTAAGGCCCGAACTATTCGATCTGGTGGAGCAATGCCCTAGAGTGAAGCCTAGGCTGCCCGGAACGGAGAAATCACCATAACTTTCACACCGGTAGCAATTATTCGTTTTATACGATGGAAAAACTGTTCTGCTTATTTTGTATTTTATGCTTCGGGCGTTGACTTCTAAGGCCCTAACTATTCAATCTGTTGGTGCAACGCCCTAGGGTGAAGCCTAGGTTGCCCGGAAAGTAGGAACGACGTTAACTTTCTTACTGGTTGCAATTATTCGTTTTATACGATGGAAAAACTGTTGTATTTATATTGTATTTATATGCTTCGGGCATTGACTTCTAAGGCCCTAACTATTCAATCTGTTGGAGCAACGCCCCAGTGTGAAACCTAGGTTGCCCGGAAAGTAGAAATGACCATAACTTTCATCCTGGTTGCAATTATCCGTTTTATATGTTGGAAAAGCTGTTGTATTTATATAGTGTTTTATGCTTCTGGCGTTGACTTCTTAGGCCCTAACTATTCCATCTGGTGGAACAACGCCCTAGGGTGAATCCTAGGTTGCCTGGAACGTAGAAATGACCATCACTTTCACACGGGTTGCAGTTATTCCTGTTATAGGATGGAAACACAGTTGCATTTTTATTGTATTTTATACTTCAGGCGTTGACTTTTAAGGCCCTAGCTATTCGATCTGGTGGGGCACCGCCCTAGATTGAAGCCTAGGTTGCCCGGAACGTAGAAAAAACCATTACCTTCACACTGGTTGCAATTATTCGTTTTATACGATGGAAAAACTGTTCTATTTATTTTGTATTTTATGCTTCGGGCGTTGACTTCTAAGGGCCTAACTATTCAATCTGTTGGTGCAACGCCCAAGGGTGAAGCCTATGTTGCCCCGAAAGTAGAAATGACGTTAACTTTCATACTGGTTGCAATTATTCGTTTTATACGATGGAAAAACTGTTTTATTTATTTTGTATTTTATGCTTCGGGCGTTGACTTCTAAGGCCCTAACTATTCGATCTGGTGGAGCAACGCCCTAGAGTGAAGCCTAGGTTGCCCGGAACGTAGAAATGACCATAACTTCCACACTGGTTGCAATTATTCGTTTTATACGATGGAAAAACTGTTCTATTTATTTTGTATTTTATGCTTCGGGCGTTGACTTCTGAGGCCGTTGCTATTCGATGTGGTGGAAGAACGCCATAGAGTGAAGCCTAGGTAGCCCGGAACTTAGAAATGACCATAACTTTCACACTGTTTGCAGTTATTCCTGTTATACGATGGAAAAACTTTTGCATCTTTATTGTATTTTATGCTTCGGGCATTGACTTCTAAGGCCCTAGCTATTCAATCTGTTGGAGCAACGCCCTAGGGTGAAGCCTAGGTTGCCCGGAAAGTAGAAAGGACAATAACTTTCATCCTGGTTGCAATTATTCGTTTTATATGATGGAAAAACTGTTGTATTTATATAGTGTTTTATGCTTCTGGCGTTGATTTCTTAGGCCCTAACTATTGCATCTGGTGGAACAACGCCCTAGGGTGACGCCTAAGTTGCCCGGAACGTAGAAATGACCATTACCTTCACACTGGTTGCAATTATTCGTTTCATACGATGGAAAAACTGTTCTATTTATTTTGTATTTTATGCTTCGGGCGTTGACTTCTAAGGCCCCAGCTATTCGATCTGGTCGAGCAACGCCCTAGAGTGAAGCCTAGGTTGCACGGAACGTAGAAATGACCATAACTTCCACACTGCTTGCAATTATTCGTTTTATACGATGGAAAAGCTGTTGTATATTTATCGTATTTTATGCTTCTGGCGTTGACTTCTTAGGCCCTAACTATTCCATCTGGTGGAACAGCGTCCTAGGGTGAAGCCTAGGTTGCGCGGAACGTAGAAGTGACCATAGATTTCACTCTGGTAGCAATTATTCGTTTTATATGTTGGAAAAGCTGTTGTATTTATATAGCGTTTTAAGCTTCTGGCGTTGACTTCTTAGGGCCTAACTATTCTATCTGGTGGAACTACGCCCTAGGGTGAATCCTAGGTTGCCTGGAACGTAGAAATGACCATCACTTTCACACGGGTTGCAGTTATTCCTGTTATAGGATGGAAAGACTGTTGCATTTTTATTGTATTTTATACTTCAGGCGTTGACTTCTAAGGCCCTAGCTATTCGATCTGGTCGAGCAACGCCCTAGAGTGAAGCCTAGGTTGCCCGGAAAGTAGAAATGACCATAAATTTCATCCTGGTTGCAATTATTCGCTTTATATGATGGAAAAACTGTTGTATTTATATAGTGTTTTATGCTTCTGGCGTTGACTTCTTAGGCCCTAACTATTCCATCTGGTGGAACAACGCCCTAGGGTGAAGCCTAGGTTGCCTGGAACGTAGAAATGACCATCCCTTTCACACGGGTTGCAATTATTCCTGTTATAGGATGGAAAGGCTGTTGTATTTTTAATGTATTTTATACTTCAGGCGTTGACTTCTAAGGCCCTAGCTATTCGATCTGGTCGAGCAACGCCCTAGAGTAAAGCCTAGGTTGCCCGGAACGTAGACATGACCATAACTTCCACACTGGTTGCAATTATTCGTTTTATAGGATGGAAAAGCTATTCTATTTATATCGTATTTTATGCTTCTGGCGTTGACTTCTAAGGGCCTAACTATTCAATCTGTTGGTGCAACGTCCAAGGGTGAAGCCTATGTTGCCCCGAAAGTAGAAATGACGTTAACTTTCATACTGGTTGCAATTATTCGTTTTATACGATGGAAAACCTGTTTTATTTATTTTGCATTTTATGCTTCGGGCGTTGACTTCTAAGGCCCTAACTATTCGATCTGGTGGAGCAACGCCCTCGGGTGAAGCCTAGGATGCGCGTAACGTAGAAATGACCATAACTTTCACACTGGTAGCAATTATTCGTTTTATACGATGGAAAAACTGTTTTATTTATTTTGTATTTTATGCTACTGGCGTTGACTTCTAAGGCCCTAACCATTCGATCCGGTGGATCAACGCCCTAGAGTGAAGCCTAGGTTGCCCGGAACGGAGAAATGACCATAGCTTTCACACCGGTAGCAATTATTCGTTTTATACGATGGAAAAACTGTTCTATTTATTTTGTATTTTATGCTTCGGGCGTTGACTTCTAAGGCCCTAACTATTCAATCTGTTGGTGCAACGCCCAAGGGTGAAGCCTATGTTGCCCGGAAAGTAGAAATGACGTTAACTTTTATACTGGTTGTAATTATTCGTTTTATACGATGGAAAAACTGTTTTATTTATTTTGTATTTTATGATTCGGGCGTTGACTTCTAAGGCCCTAACTATTCGATCTGGTGGCATAACGCCCTAGAGTGAAGCCTAGGTTGCCCGGAACGTAGAAATGACCATAACTTTCATCCTGGTTGCAATTATCCGTTTTATATGTTGGAAAAGCTGTTGTATTTATATAGTGTTTTATGCTTCTGGCGTTGACTTCTTAGGCCCTAACTATTCCATCTGGTGGAACAACGCCCTAGGGTGAATCCTAGGTTGCCTGGAACGTAGAAATGACCATCACTTTCACACGGGTTGCAGTTATTCCTGTTATAGGATGGAAAGGCTGTTGTATTTTTATTGTATTTTATACTTCAGGCGTTGACTTCTAAGGCCCTAGCTATTCGATCTGGTCGAGCAACGCCCTAGAGTGAAGCCTATGTTGCCCGGTACGTAGACATGACCATAACTTCCACACTGGTTGCAATTATTCGTTTTATACGATGGAAAAGCTGTTCTATTTATATCGTATTTTATGCTTCTGGCGTTGACTTCTAAGGGCCTAACTATTCAATCTGCTGGTGCAACGCCCAAGGGTGAAGCCTATGTTGCCCCGAAAGTAGAAATGACGTTAACTTTCATACTGGTTGCAATTATTCTTTTTATACGATGGAAAAACTGTTTTATTTATCTTGTATTTTATGCTTCGGGCGTAGACTTCTAAGGCCCTAACTATTCGATCTGGTGGAGCAACGCCCTAGAGTGAAGCCTAGGTTGCCCCGAACGTAGAAATGACCATAACTTCCACACTGGTTGCAATTATTCGTTTTATACGATGGAAAAACTGTATTATTTATTTTGTATTTTATGCTTCGGGCGTTGATTTCTAAGGCCCTAACTATTCGATCTGGTGCCGCAACGCCCTAGAGTGAAGCCGAGGTTGCCCGGAACGTAGAAATGACCATAACTTTCACACTGTTTGCAGTTATTCCTGTTATACGATGGAAAAACTTTTGCATCTTTATTGTACTTTATGCTTCTGGCGTTGGCTTCTAAGGTCCTAACTATTCAATCTGTTGGTGCAACGCTCTAGGGTGAAACCTAGGTAGCGCGGAAAGTAGAAATGACGTTAACTTTCATACTGGTTTCAATTATTCGTTTTATACGATGGAAAAACTGTTGTATTTATATTGTATTTTATGCTTCGGGCATTGACTTCTAAGGCCCTAGCTACTCAATCTGTTGTAGCAGCGCCCTAGTGTGAAGCCTAGGTTGCCCGGAAAGTAGAAATGACATTAACATTCATCCTGGTTGCAATTATTCGTTTTATATGGCGGAAAAGCTGTTGTATTTATATAGCGTTTCATGCTTCTGGCGTTGACTTCTTAGGCCCTAACTATTCCATCTGGTGGAACAACGTCCTTGGGTGAAGCCTCGGTTGCGCGGAACGTAGCAATGACCATAACTTTCACACTGGTAGCAATTATTCGTTTCATACGATGGAAAAACTGTTCTATTTATTTTGTATTTTATGCTTCGGGCGTTGACTTCTAAGGCCCTAGCTATTCGATCTGGTCGAGCAACGCCCTAGAGTGAAGCCTAGGTTGCACGGAACGTAGAAATGACCATAACTTCCGCACTGCTTGCAATTATTCGTTTTATACGATGGAAAAGCTGTTGTATATATATCGTATTTTATGCTTCTGGCGTTGACTTCTTAGGCCCTAACTATTCCATCTGGTGGAACAGCGTCCTAGGGTGAAGCCTAGGTTGCGCGGAACGTAGAAGTGACCATAAATTTCACTCTGGTAGCAATTATTCGTTTTATACGATGGAAAAACTGTTTTATTTATTTTGTATTTTATGCTTCTGGCGGTGACTTCTACGGCCCTAACTATTCGATCTGGTGGAGCAATGCCCTAGAGTGAAGCCTAGGTTGCCCGGAACGGAGAAATCACCATAAATTTCACACCGGTAGCAATTATTCGTTTTATACGATGGAAAAACTGTTCTGTTTATTTTGTATTTTATGCTTCGGGCGTTGACTTCTAAGGCCCTAACTATTCAATCTGTTGGTGCAACGCCCTAGGGTGAAGCCTAGGTTGCCCGGAAAGTAGGAATGACAATAACTTTCATACTGGTTTCAATTATTCGTTTTATACGATGGAAAAACTTCTGTATTTATATTGTATTTTATGCTTCGGGCATTGACTTCTAAGGCCCTAGCTATTCAATCTGTTGTAGCAACGCCCTAGTGTGAAGCCTAGGTTGCCCGGAAAGTAGAAATGACATTAACATTCATCCTGGTTGCAATTATTCGTTTTATATGGCGGAAAAGCTGTTGTATTTATATAGTGTTTTATGCTTCTGGCGTTGACTTCTTAGGCCCTAACTATTCCATCTGGTGGAACAACGTCCTTGGGTGAAGCCTCGGTTGCGCGGAACGTAGCAATGACCATAACTTTCACACTGGTAGCAATTATTCGTTTCATACGATGGAAAAACTGTTCTATTTATTTTGTATTTTATGCTTCGGGCGTTGACTTCTAAGGCCCTAGCTATTCGATCTGGTCGAGCAACGCCCTAGAGTGAAGCCTAGGTTGCACGGAACGTAGAAATGACCATAACTTCCACACTGCTTGCAATTATTCGTTTTATACGATGGAAAAGCTGTTGTATATATATCGTATTTTATGCTTCTGGCGTTGACTTCTTAGGCCCTAACTACTCCATCTGGTGGAACAGCGTCCTAGGGGAAGCCTAGGTTGCCCGGAAAGTAGGAATGACGATAACTTTCATCCTGGTTGCAATTATTCGTTTTATACGATGGAAAAACTGTTGTATTTATATTGTATTTTATGCTTCGGGCATTGACTTCTAAGGCCCTAACTGTTCAATCTGTTGGAGCAACGTCCCAGGGTGAAACCTAGGTTGCCCGGAAAGTAGAAATGACCATTACTTTCATCCTGGTTGCAATTATTCGTTTTATACGATGGAAAAACTGTATTATTTATTTTGTATTTTATGCTTCGGGCGTTGATTTCTAAGGCCCTAACTATTCGATCTGGTGCCGCAACGCCCTAGAGTGAAGCCGAGGTTGCCCGGAACGTAGAAATGACCATAACTTTCACACTGTTTGCAGTTATTCCTGTTATACGATGGAAAAACTTTTGCATCTTTATTGTACTTTATGCTTCTGGCGTTGGCTTCTAAGGTCCTAACTATTCAATCTGTTGGTGCAACGCTCTAGGGTGAAACCTAGGTAGCGCGGAAAGTAGAAATGACGTTAACTTTCATACTGGTTTCAATTATTCGTTTTATACGATGGAAAAACTGTTGTATTTATATTGTATTTTATGCTTCGGGCATTGACTTCTAAGGCCCTAGCTACTCAATCTGTTGTAGCAGCGCCCTAGTGTGAAGCCTAGGTTGCCCGGAAAGTAGAAATGACATTAACATTCATCCTGGTTGCAATTATTCGTTTTATATGGCGGAAAAGCTGTTGTATTTATATAGCGTTTCATGCTTCTGGCGTTGACTTCTTAGGCCCTAACTATTCCATCTGGTGGAACAACGTCCTTGGGTGAAGCCTCGGTTGCGCGGAACGTAGCAATGACCATAACTTTCACACTGGTAGCAATTATTCGTTTCATACGATGGAAAAACTGTTCTATTTATTTTGTATTTTATGCTTCGGGCGTTGACTTCTAAGGCCCTAGCTATTCGATCTGGTCGAGCAACGCCCTAGAGTGAAGCCTAGGTTGCACGGAACGTAGAAATGACCATAACTTCCGCACTGCTTGCAATTATTCGTTTTATACGATGGAAAAGCTGTTGTATATATATCGTATTTTATGCTTCTGGCGTTGACTTCTTAGGCCCTAACTATTCCATCTGGTGGAACAGCGTCCTAGGGTGAAGCCTAGGTTGCGCGGAACGTAGAAGTGACCATAAATTTCACTCTGGTAGCAATTATTCGTTTTATACGATGGAAAAACTGTTTTATTTATTTTGTATTTTATGCTTCTGGCGGTGACTTCTACGGCCCTAACTATTCGATCTGGTGGAGCAATGCCCTAGAGTGAAGCCTAGGTTGCCCGGAACGGAGAAATCACCATAAATTTCACACCGGTAGCAATTATTCGTTTTATACGATGGAAAAACTGTTCTGTTTATTTTGTATTTTATGCTTCGGGCGTTGACTTCTAAGGCCCTAACTATTCAATCTGTTGGTGCAACGCCCTAGGGTGAAGCCTAGGTTGCCCGGAAAGTAGGAATGACAATAACTTTCATACTGGTTTCAATTATTCGTTTTATACGATGGAAAAACTTCTGTATTTATATTGTATTTTATGCTTCGGGCATTGACTTCTAAGGCCCTAGCTATTCAATCTGTTGTAGCAACGCCCTAGTGTGAAGCCTAGGTTGCCCGGAAAGTAGAAATGACATTAACATTCATCCTGGTTGCAATTATTCGTTTTATATGGCGGAAAAGCTGTTGTATTTATATAGTGTTTTATGCTTCTGGCGTTGACTTCTTAGGCCCTAACTATTCCATCTGGTGGAACAACGTCCTTGGGTGAAGCCTCGGTTGCGCGGAACGTAGCAATGACCATAACTTTCACACTGGTAGCAATTATTCGTTTCATACGATGGAAAAACTGTTCTATTTATTTTGTATTTTATGCTTCGGGCGTTGACTTCTAAGGCCCTAGCTATTCGATCTGGTCGAGCAACGCCCTAGAGTGAAGCCTAGGTTGCACGGAACGTAGAAATGACCATAACTTCCACACTGCTTGCAATTATTCGTTTTATACGATGGAAAAGCTGTTGTATATATATCGTATTTTATGCTTCTGGCGTTGACTTCTTAGGCCCTAACTACTCCATCTGGTGGAACAGCGTCCTAGGGGAAGCCTAGGTTGCCCGGAAAGTAGGAATGACGATAACTTTCATCCTGGTTGCAATTATTCGTTTTATACGATGGAAAAACTGTTGTATTTATATTGTATTTTATGCTTCGGGCATTGACTTCTAAGGCCCTAACTGTTCAATCTGTTGGAGCAACGTCCCAGGGTGAAACCTAGGTTGCCCGGAAAGTAGAAATGACCATTACTTTCATCCTGGTTGCAATTATCCGTTTTATATGTTGGAAAAGCTGTTGTATTTATATAGCGTTTTAAGCTTCTGGCGTTGACTTCTTAGGGCCTAACTATTCTATCTGGTGGAACTACGCCCTAGGGTGAATCCTAGGTTGCCTGGAACGTAGAAATGACCATCACTTTCACACGGGTTGCAGTTATTCCTGTTATAGGATGGAAAGACTGTTGCATTTTTATTGTATTTTATACTTCAGGCGTTGACTTCTAAGGCCCTAGCTATTCGATCTGGTGGAGCAACGCCCTAGAGTGAAGCCTAGGTTGCCGGGAACGTAGAAATGACCATAACTTCCACTCTGGTTGCAATTATTCGTTTTATACGATGGAAAAGCTGTTGTATTTATATCGTATTTTATGCTTCTGGCGTTGACTTCTAAGCACCTAGCCATTCGATCTGGTGGAGCAACGCCCTAGAGTGAAGCCTAGGTTGCGCGGAACGTAGAAATGACCATAACGTTCACACTGGTAGCAATTATTCGTTTTGTACGATGGAAAAACTGTTTTATTTATTCTGTATTTTATGCTTCTGGCGTTGACTTCTAAGGCCCTAACTATTCGATCTGGTGGAGCAACGCCCTAGAGTGAAGCCTGGGTTGCCCGCAACGGAGAAATGACCATAACTTTCACACCGGTAGCAATTATTCGTTTTATACGATGGAAAAACCATTCTATTTATTTTGTATTTTATGCTTCGGGCGTTGACTTCTAAGGCCCTAACTATTCAATCTGTTGGTGCAACGCCCTAGAGTGAAGTCTAGGTTGCCCGGAACGTAGAAATGACCATAACTTTCACGCTGGTTACTATCATTCGTTTTATACGATGGAAAAACTGTTGTATTTATATCGTATTTTATGCTTCTGGCGTTGACTTCTTAGGCCCTAACTATTCCATCTGGTGGAACAACGCCCTTTGGTGAAGCCTAGGTTGCGCGGAACGTAGAAATGACCATTACTTTCACAATGTTTGCAATTATTCATTTTATACGATGGAAAAGCTTTTGTTCTTATATTGTATTTTATTCTTCTGCCGTTGGCTTCTTAGGCCCTATCTATTCGATCTGGTGGAACAACGCCCTAGAGTGAAGACTTGGTTGCCCGGAACATGGAAATGACCATTACTTTAACACTGTTTGCAGTTATTCCTGTTATACGATGGAAAAACCTTTGCATCTTTATTGTATTTTATGCTTCTGGCGTTGACTTCTAAGGCCCGAACTATTCGATCTGGTGGAGCAATGCCCTAGAGTGAAGCCTAGGCTGCCCGGAACGGAGAAATCACCATAACTTTCACACCGGTAGCAATTATTCGTTTTATACGATGGAAAAACTGTTCTGCTTATTTTGTATTTTATGCTTCGGGCGTTGACTTCTAAGGCCCTAACTATTCAATCTGTTGGTGCAACGCCCTAGGGTGAAGCCTAGGTTGCCCGGAAAGTAGGAACGACTTTAACTTTCTTACTGGTTGCAATTATTCGTTTTATACGATGGAAAAACTGTTGTATTTATATTGTATTTATATGCTTCGGGCATTGACTTCTAAGGCCCTAACTATTCAATCTGTTGGAGCAACGCCCCAGTGTGAAACCTAGGTTGCCCGGAAAGTAGAAATGACCATATCTTTCATCCTGGTTGCAATTATCCGTTTTATATGTTGGAAAAGCTGTTGTATTTATATAGTGTTTTATGCTTCTGGCGTTGACTTCTTAGGCCCTAACTATTCCATCTGGTGGAACAACGCCCTAGGGTGAATCCTAGGTTGCCTGGAACGTAGAAATGACCATCACTTTCACACGGGTTGCAGTTATTCCTGTTATAGGATGGAAACACAGTTGCATTTTTATTGTATTTTATACTTCAGGCGTTGACTTTTAAGGCCCTAGCTATTCGATCTGGTGGGGCACCGCCCTAGATTGAAGCCTAGGTTGCCCGGAACGTAGAAAAAACCATTACCTTCACACTGGTTGCAATTATTCGTTTTATACGATGGAAAAACTGTTCTATTTATTTTGTATTTTATGCTTCGGGCGTTGACTTCTAAGGGCCTAACTATTCAATCTGTTGGTGCAACGCCCAAGGGTGAAGCCTATGTTGCCCCGAAAGTAGAAATGACGTTAACTTTCATACTGGTTGCAATTATTCGTTTTATACGATGGAAAAACTGTTTTATTTATTTTGTATTTTATGCTTCGGGCGTTGACTTCTAAGGCCCTAACTATTCGATCTGGTGGAGCAACGCCCTAGAGTGAAGCCTAGGTTGCCCGGAACGTAGAAATGACCATAACTTCCACACTGGTTGCAATTATTCGTTTTATACGATGGAAAAACTGTTCTATTTATTTTGTATTTTATGCTTCGGGCGTTGACTTCTGAGGCCGTTGCTATTCGATGTGGTGGAAGAACGCCATAGAGTGAAGCCTAGGTAGCCCGGAACTTAGAAATGACCATAACTTTCACACTGTTTGCAGTTATTCCTGTTATACGATGGAAAAACTTTTGCATCTTTATTGTATTTTATGCTTCGGGCATTGACTTCTAAGGCCCTAGCTATTCAATCTGTTGGAGCAACGCCCTAGGGTGAAGCCTAGGTTGCCCGGAAAGTAGAAAGGACAATAACTTTCATCCTGGTTGCAATTATTCGTTTTATATGATGGAAAAACTGTTGTATTTATATAGTGTTTTATGCTTCTGGCGTTGACTTCTTAGGCCCTAACTATTGCATCTGGTGGAACAACGCCCTAGGGTGACGCCTAAGTTGCCCGGAACGTAGAAATGACCATTACCTTCACACTGGTTGCAATTATTCGTTTTATACGATGGAAAAACTGTTCTATTTATTTTGTATTTTATGCTTCGGGCGTTGACTTCTAAGGCCCCAGCTATTCGATCTGGTCGAGCAACGCCCTAGAGTGAAGCCTAGGTTGCACGGAACGTAGAAATGACCATAACTTCCACACTGCTTGCAATTATTCGTTTTATACGATGGAAAAGCTGTTGTATATTTATCGTATTTTATGCTTCTGGCGTTGACTTCTTAGGCCCTAACTATTCCATCTGGTGGAACAGCGTCCTAGGGTGAAGCCTAGGTTGCGCGGAACGTAGAAGTGACCATAGATTTCACTCTGGTAGCAATTATTCGTTTTATATGTTGGAAAAGCTGTTGTATTTATATAGCGTTTTAAGCTTCTGGCGTTGACTTCTTAGGGCCTAACTATTCTATCTGGTGGAACTACGCCCTAGGGTGAATCCTAGGTTGCCTGGAACGTAGAAATGACCATCACTTTCACACGGGTTGCAGTTATTCCTGTTATAGGATGGAAAGACTGTTGCATTTTTATTGTATTTTATACTTCAGGCGTTGACTTCTAAGGCCCTAGCTATTCGATCTGGTCGAGCAACGCCCTAGAGTGAAGCCTAGGTTGCCCGGAAAGTAGAAATGACCATAAATTTCATCCTGGTTGCAATTATTCGCTTTATATGATGGAAAAACTGTTGTATTTATATAGTGTTTTATGCTTCTGGCGTTGACTTCTTAGGCCCTAACTATTCCATCTGGTGGAACAACGCCCTAGGGTGAAGCCTAGGTTGCCTGGAACGTAGAAATGACCATCCCTTTCACACGGGTTGCAATTATTCCTGTTATAGGATGGAAAGGCTGTTGTATTTTTAATGTATTTTATACTTCAGGCGTTGACTTCTAAGGCCCTAGCTATTCGATCTGGTCGAGCAACGCCCTAGAGTGAAG
The DNA here is from genome assembly GCF_051401765.1 of Calliopsis andreniformis. NCBI lineage: Eukaryota > Metazoa > Arthropoda > Insecta > Hymenoptera > Andrenidae > Calliopsis > Calliopsis andreniformis. The sequence goes on along the minus strand of NW_027480429.1, from coordinate 14,000,315 downwards.
CCTAGGTTGCCCGGAACGTAGACATGACCATAACTTCCACACTGGTTGCAATTATTCGTTTTATAGGATGGAAAAGCTATTCTATTTATATCGTATTTTATGCTTCTGGCGTTGACTTCTAAGGGCCTAACTATTCAATCTGTTGGTGCAACGCCCAAGGGTGAAGCCTATGTTGCCCCGAAAGTAGAAATGACGTTAACTTTCATACTGGTTGCAATTATTCGTTTTATACGATGGAAAACCTGTTTTATTTATTTTGCATTTTATGCTTCGGGCGTTGACTTCTAAGGCCCTAACTATTCGATCTGGTGGAGCAACGCCCTCGGGTGAAGCCTAGGATGCGCGTAACGTAGAAATGACCATAACTTTCACACTGGTAGCAATTATTCGTTTTATACGATGGAAAAACTGTTATATTTATTTTGTATTTTATGCTACTGGCGTTGACTTCTAAGGCCCTAACCATTCGATCCGGTGGATCAACGCCCTAGAGTGAAGCCTAGGTTGCCCGGAACGGAGAAATGACCATAGCTTTCACACCGGTAGCAATTATTCGTTTTATACGATGGAAAAACTGTTCTATTTATTTTGTATTTTATGCTTCGGGCGTTGACTTCTAAGGCCCTAACTATTCAATCTGTTGGTGCAACGCCCAAGGGTGAAGCCTATGTTGCCCGGAAAGTAGAAATGACGTTAACTTTTATACTGGTTGTAATTATTCGTTTTATACGATGGAAAAACTGTTTTATTTATTTTGTATTTTATGATTCGGGCGTTGACTTCTAAGGCCCTAACTATTCGATCTGGTGGCATAACGCCCTAGAGTGAAGCCTAGGTTGCCCGGAACGTAGAAATGACCATAACTTTCATCCTGGTTGCAATTATCCGTTTTATATGTTGGAAAAGCTGTTGTATTTATATAGTGTTTTATGCTTCTGGCGTTGACTTCTTAGGCCCTAACTATTCCATCTGGTGGAACAACGCCCTAGGGTGAATCCTAGGTTGCCTGGAACGTAGAAATGACCATCACTTTCACACGGGTTGCAGTTATTCCTGTTATAGGATGGAAAGGCTGTTGTATTTTTATTGTATTTTATACTTCAGGCGTTGACTTCTAAGGCCCTAGCTATTCGATCTGGTCGAGCAACGCCCTAGAGTGAAGCCTATGTTGCCCGGTACGTAGACATGACCATAACTTCCACACTGGTTGCAATTATTCGTTTTATACGATGGAAAAGCTGTTCTATTTATATCGTATTTTATGCTTCTGGCGTTGACTTCTAAGGGCCTAACTATTCAATCTGCTGGTGCAACGCCCAAGGGTGAAGCCTATGTTGCCCCGAAAGTAGAAATGACGTTAACTTTCATACTGGTTGCAATTATTCTTTTTATACGATGGAAAAACTGTTTTATTTATTTTGTATTTTATGCTTCGGGCGTAGACTTCTAAGGCCCTAACTATTCGATCTGGTGGAGCAACGCCCTAGAGTGAAGCCTAGGTTGCCCGGAACGTAGAAATGACCATAACTTCCACACTGGTTGCAATTATTCGTTTTATACGATGGAAAAACTGTATTATTTATTTTGTATTTTATGCTTCGGGCGTTGATTTCTAAGGCCCTAACTATTCGATCTGGTGCCGCAACGCCCTAGAGTGAAGCCGAGGTTGCCCGGAACGTAGAAATGACCATAACTTTCACACTGTTTGCAGTTATTCCTGTTATACGATGGAAAAACTTTTGCATCTTTATTGTACTTTATGCTTCTGGCGTTGGCTTCTAAGGTCCTAACTATTCAATCTGTTGGTGCAACGCTCTAGGGTGAAACCTAGGTAGCCCGGAAAGTAGAAATGACGTTAACTTTCATACTGGTTTCAATTATTCGTTTTATACGATGGAAAAACTGTTGTATTTATATTGTATTTTATGCTTCGGGCATTGACTTCTAAGGCCCTAGCTACTCAATCTGTTGGAGCAACGCCCTAGGGTGAAGCCTAGGTTGCCCGGAAAGTAGAAATGACAATAACTTTCATCCTGGTTGCAATTATTCGTTTTATATGATGGAAAAACTGTGGTATTTATATAGTGTTTTATGCTTCTGGCGTTGACTTCTTAGGCCCTAACTATTGCATCTGGTGGAACAACGCCCTAGAGTGAAGCCTAGGTTGTCCGGAACGTAGAAATGACCATAACTTCCACACTGGTTGCAATTATTCGTTTTATACGATGGAAAAGCTGTTGTATTTATATCGTATTTTATGATTCTGGCGTTGAACTCTTAGGCCCTAACTATTCCATCTGGTGGATCAACGCCCTCGGGTGAAGCCTAGGTTGCGCGTAACGTAGAAATGACCATAACTTTCACACTGGTAGCAATTATTCGTTTTATACGATGGAAAAACTGTTGTATTTATATCGTATTTTATGCTTCTGGCGTTGACTTCTAAGGCCCTAACTATTCGATCTGGTGGCGCAACGCCCTAGAGTGAAGCCTAGGTTGCCCGGAACGTAGAAATGACCATAACTTTCACACTGGTTGCAATTATTAGTTTTATACGATGGAAAAGCTGTGGCATCCTTTATGTATTTTATTCATCTGGGGTTGACTTCTAAGGCCGTTGCTATTAGATGTGGTGGAGCAACGACCTAGGGTGACGCCTAAGTTCCCCGGAACGTAGAAATGACCATTACCTTCACACTGGTTGCAATTATTCGTTTTATACGATGGAAAAACTGTTCTATTTATTTTGTATTTCATGCTTCGGGCGTTGACTTCTAAGGCCCTAATTATTAAATCTGTTGGTGCAACGCCCAAGGTGAAGCCTATGTTGCCCGGAAGGTAGAAATGACGTTAACTTTCATACTGGTTGCAATTATTCGTTTTATGCGATGGAAAAGCTGTTTTATTTATTTTGTGTTTTATGCTTCGGGCGTTGACTTCTAAGGCCCTAACTATTCGATCTGGTGGGGCAACGCCCTAGAGTGAAGACTAGGTTGCCCGGAAAGTAGAAATGACCATAAATTTCATCCTGGTTGCAATTATTCGTTTTATATGATGGAAAAACTGTTGTATTTATATAGTGTTTTATGCTTCTGGCGTTGACTTCTTAGGCCTTAACTATTCCATCTGGTGGAACAACGCCTTAGGGTGAAGCCTAGGTTGCCCGCAAAGTAGAAATGACGTTAACTTTCATACTGGTTGCAATTATTCGTTTTATACGATGGAAAAGCTGTTTTATGTATTTTGTATTTTATGCTTCGGGCGTTGACTTCTTAGGCCCTAACTATTCAATCTGTTGGTGCAACGCCCAAGGGTGAAGCCTATGTTGCCCGGAAAGTAGAAATGACGTTAACTGTCATACTGGTTGCAATTATTCGTTTTATACGATGGAAAAACAGTTTTATTTATATCGTATTTCATGATTCTGGCGTTGAACTCTTAGGCCCTAACTATTCCATCTGGTGGAGCAAGGCCCTAGAGTGAAGCCTGGGTTGCCCGGAACGGAGAAATTACCATAAATTTCACACCGGTAGCAATTATTCGTTTTATACGATGGAAAAGCTGTTCTATTTATATCGTATTTTATGCTTCTGGCGTTGACTTCTAAGGCCCTAACTATTCAATCTGTTCGTGCAACGCCCTAGGGTGAAGCCTAGGTTGCCCGGAACGTAGAAATGACCATAACTTCCACACTGGATGCAATTATTCGTTTTATACGATGGAAAAACTGTATTATTGATTTTGTATTTTATGCTTCGGGCGTCGATTTCTAAGGTCTTAACTATTCGATCTGGTGCCGCAACGCCCTAGAGTGAAGCCGAGGTTGCCCGGAACGTAGAAATGACCATAACTTTCACACTGTTTGCAGTTATTCCTGTTATACGATGGAAAAACTTTTGCATCTTTATTGTACTTTATGCTTCTGGCGTTGGCTTCTAAGGCCCTAACTATTCAATCTGTTGGTGCAACGCTCTAGGGTGAAGCCTAGGTAGCCCGGAAAGTAGAAATGACGTTAACTTTCATACTGGTTTCAATTATTCGTTTTATACGATGGAAAAACTGTTGTATTTATATTGTATTTTATGTTTCGGGCATTGACTTCTAAGGCCCTAGCTACTCAATCTGTTGGAGCAACGCCCTAGAGTGAAGCGTAGGTTGCCCGGAAAGTAGAAATGACAATAACTTTCATACTGGTTGCAATTATTCGTTTTATATGATGGAAAAACTGTTGTATTTATATAGTGTTTTATGCTTCTGGCGTTGACTTCTTAGGCCCTAACTATTGCATCTGGTGGAACAACGCCCTAGAGTGAAGCCTAGGTTGTCCGGAACGTAGAAATGACCATAACTTCCACACTGGTTGCAATTATTCGTTTTATACGATGGAAAAGCTGTTGTATTTATATCGTATTTTATGATTCTGGCGTTGAACTCTTAGGCCCTAACTATTCCATCTGGTGGATCAACGCCCTCGGGTGAAGCCTAGGTTGCGCGTAACGTAGAAATGACCATAACTTTCACACTGGTAGCACTTATTCGTTTTATACGATGGAAAACTGTTGTATTTATATCGTATTTTATGCTTCAGTCGTAGATTTCTAAGGCCGTAGCTATTCGATATGTTGGAGCACCGGCCTAGAGTGAAGCCTAGGTTGCTCGGAACGTAGAAATGACCACTACTTTCACACTGTTTGCAATTATTCATTTAATACGGTGGAAATGCTGTTGTATTTATATCGTATTTTATGCTCCTGGCGTTGACTTCTAAGGCCCTAACTATTCGATCTGGTGGGGCAACGCCCTAGAGTGAAGCCTAGGTTGCCCGGAAAGTAGAAATGACCATAAATTTCATCCTGGTTGCAATTATTCGTTTTATATGATGGAAAAACTGTTGTATTTATATAGTGTTTTATGCTTCTGGCGTTGACTTCTTAGGCCTTAACTATTCCATCTGGTGGAACAACGCCTTAGGGTGAAGCCTAGGTTGCCCGCAAAGTAGAAATGACGTTAACTTTCATACTGGTTGCAATTATCCGTTTTATACGATGGAAAAGCTGTTTTATGTATTTTGTATTTTATGCTTCGGGCGTTGACTTCTAAGGCCCTAACTATTCGATCTGGTGGCGCGACGCCCTAGAGTGAAGCCTATGTTGCCCGGAACGTAGAAATGACCATAACTTTCACACTGGTTGCTATCATTCGTTTTATATGACGGAAAAACTGTTGTATTTATATAGTGTTTTATGCTTCTGGCGTTGACTTCTTAGGCCCTAACTATTCCATCTGGTGGAACAACGCCCTAGAGAGAAGCCTAGGTTGCCCGGAACGTAGAAATGACCATAACTTCCACACTGGTTGCAATTATTCGTTTTATACGATGGAAAAGCTGTTGTATTTATATCGTATTTTATGCTTCTGGCGTTGACTTCTAAGGCCCTAACTATTCGATCTGGTGGCGCCACGCCCTAGAGTGAAGCCTATGTTGCCCGGAACGTAGAAATGACCATAACTTTCACACTGGTTGCAATAATTCGTTTTATACGATGGAAAAGCTGTGGCATCTTTTATGTATTTTATTCATCTGGGGCTGACTTCTAAGGCCGTTGCTATTAGATGTGGTGGAGCAACGCCCTAGGGTGACGCCTAAGTTGCCTGGAACGTAGAAATGACCATTACCTTCACACTGGTTGCAATTATTCGTTTTATACGATGGAAAAGCTGTTCTATTTATATCGTATTTTATGCTTCTGGCGTTGACTTCTAAGGGCCTAACTATTCAATCTGTTGGTGCAACGCCCAAGGGTGAAGCCTATGTTGCCCGGAAAGTAGAAATGACCATAACTTTTACACTGGTTGCAATTATTCGTTTTATATGATGGAAAAACTGTTGTATTTATATAGTGTTTTATGCTTCTGGCGTTGACTTCTTAGGCCCTAACTATTCCATCTGGTGGAACAACGCCCTAGGGTGAATCCTAAGTTGCCTGGAACGTAGAAATGACCATCACTTTCACACGGGTTGCAATGATTCCTGTTATAGGATGGAAAGGCTGTTGTATTTTTATTGTATTTTATACTTCAGGCGTTGACTTCTAAGGCCCTAGCTATCCGATCTGGTCGAGCAACGCCCTAGAGTGAAGCCTAGGTTGCCCGGAACGTAGACATGACCATAACTTCCACACTGGTTGCAATTATTCGTTTTATACGATGGAAAAGCTGTTCTATTTATATCGTATTTTATGCTTCTGGCGTTGACTTCTAAGGGCCTAACTATTCAATCTGTTGGTGCAACGCCCAAGGGTGAAGCCTATGTTGCCCCGAAAGTAGAAATGACGTTAACTTTCATACTGGTTGCAATTATTCTTTTTATACGATGGAAAACTGTTTTATTTATTTTGTATTTTATGCTTCGGGCGTAGACTTCTAAGGCCCTAACTATTCGATCTGGTGGAGGAACGCCCTAGAGTGAAGCCTAGGTTGCCCGGAACGTAGAAATGACCATAACTTCCACACGGGTTGCAATTATTCGTTTTATACGATGGAAAAACTGTATTATTTATTTTGTATTTTATGCTTCGGGCGTTGATTTCTAAGGCCCTAACTATTCGATCTGGTGCCGCTACGCCCTAGAGTGAAGCCGAGGTTGCCCGGAACGTAGAAATGACCATAACTTTCACACTGTTTGCAGTTATTCCTGTTATACGATGGAAAAACTTTTGCATCTTTATTGTACTTTATGCTTCTGGCGTTGGCTTCTAAGGCCCTAATTATTCAATCTGTTGGTGCAACGCTCTAGGGTGAAGCCTAGGTAGCCCGGAAAGTAGAAATGACGTTAGCTTTCATACTGGTTTCAATTATTCGTTTTATACGATGGAAAAACTGTTGTATTTATATTGTATTTTATGCTTCGGGCATTGACTTCTTAGGCGCTAACTATTGCATCTGGTGGAACAACGCCCTAGAGTGAAGCCTAGGTTGCCCGGAACGTAGAAATGATCATAACTTCCACACTGGTTGCAATTATTCATTTTATACGATGGAAAAGCTGTTGTATTTATATCGTATTTTATGATTCTTGCGTTGAACTCTTAGGCCCTAACTATTCCATCTGGTGGATCAACGCCCTCGGGTGAAGCCTAGGTTGCGCGTAACGTAGAAATGACCATAACTTTCACACTGGAAGCAATTATTCGTTTTATACGATGGAAAAACTGTTGTATTTATACCGTATTTTATGCTTCTGGCGTTGACTTCTAAGGCCCTAACTATTCGATCTGGTGGCGCAACGCCCTAGAGTGAAGCCTAGGTTGCCCGGAACGTAGAAATGACCATAACTTTCACACTGGTTGCAATTATTAGATTTATACGATGGAAAAGCTGTGGCATCTTTTATGTATTTTATTCATCTGGGGTTGACTTCTAAGGCCGTTACTATTAGATGTGGTGGAGCAACGCCCTAGGGTGACGCCTAAGTTCCCCGGAACGTAGAAATGACCATTACCTTCACACTGGTTGCAATTATTCGTTTTATACGATGGAAAAACTGTTCTATTTATTTTGTATTTCATGCTTCGGGCGTTGACTTCTAAGGCCCTAACTATTAAATCTGTTGGTGCAACGCCCAAGGTGAAGCCTATGTTGCCCGGAAGGTAGAAATGACGTTAACTTTCATACTGGTTGCAATTATTCGTTTTATGCGATGGAAAAGCTGTTTTATTTATTTTGTGTTTTATGCTTTGGGCATTGACTTCTAAGGCCCTAACTATTCGATCTGGTGGGGCAACGCCCTAGAGTGAAGCCTAGGTTGCCCGGAAAGTAGAAATGACCATAAATTTCATCCTGGTTGCAATTATTCGCTTTATATGATGGAAAAACTGTTGTATTTATATAGTGTTTTATGCTTCTGGCGTTGAATTCTTAGGCCCTAACTATTCCATCTGGTGGAACAACGCCCTAGGGTGAAGCCTAGGTTGCCTGGAACGTAGAAATGACCATCCCTTTCACACGGGTTGCAATTATTCCTGTTATAGGATGGAAAGGCTGTTGTATTTTTATTGTATTTTATACTTCAGGCGTTGACTTCTAAGGCCCTAGCTATTCGATCTCGTCGAGCAACGCCCTAGAGTGAAGCCTAGGTTGCCCGGAACGTAGAGATGACCATAACTTCCACACTGGTTGCAATTATTCGTTTTATAGGATGGAAAAGCTATTCTATTTATATCGTATTTTATGCTTCTGGCGTTGACTTCTAAGGGCCTAACTATTCAATCTGTTGGTGCAACGCCCAAGGGTGAAGCCTATGTTGCCCCGAAAGTAGAAATGACGTTAACTTTCATACTGGTTGCAATTATTCGTTTTATACGATGGAAAACCTGTTTTACTTATTTTGCATTTTATGCTTCGGGCGTTGACTTCTAAGGCCCTAACTATTCGATCTGGTGGAGCAACGCCCTCGGGTGAAGCCTAGGATGCGCGTAACGTAGAAATGACCATAACTTTAACACTGGTAGCAATTATTCGTTTTATACGATGGAAAAACTGTTTTATTTATTTTGTATTTTATGCTACTGGCGTTGACTTCTAAGGCCCTAACCATTCGATCCGGTGGAGCAACGCCCTAGAGTGAAGCCTAGGTTGCCCGGAACGGAGAAATGACCATAACTTTCACACCGGTAGCAATTATTCTTTTTATACGAAGGAAAAACTGTTCTATTTATTTTGTATTTTATGCTTCGGGCGTTGATTGCTAAGGCCCTAACTATTCAATCTGTTGGTGCAACGCCCAAGGGTGAAGCCTATGTTGCCCGGAAAGTAGAAATGACGTTAACTTTCATACTGGTTGCAATTATCCGATTTATACGATGGAAAAGCTGTTCTATTTATTTTGTATTTCATGCTTCGGGCGTTGACTTCTAAGGCCCTAACTATTAAATCTGTTGGTGCAACGCCCAAGGTGAAGCCTATGTTGCCCGGAACGTAGAAATGACCATAACTTTCACACTGGTTACTATCATTCCTTTTATACGATGGAAAAACTGTTGTATTTATATCGTATTTTATGCTTCTGGCGTTGACTTCTAAGGCCCGAACTATTCGATCTGGTGGAGCAATGCCCTAGAGTGAAGCCTAGGCTGCCCGGAACGGAGAAATCACCATAACTTTCACACCGGTAGCAATTATTCGTTTTATACGATGGAAAAACTGTTCTGTTTATCTTGTATTTTATGCTTCGGGCGTTGACTTCTAAGGCCCTAACTATTCAATCTGTTGGTGCAACGCCCTAGGGTGAAGCCTAGGTTGCCCGGAAAGTAGGAATGACGATAACTTTCATACTGGTTGCAATTATTCGTTTTATACGATGGAAAAACTGTTGTATTTATATTGTATTTTATGCTTCGGGCATTGACTTCTATGGCCCTAACTATTCAATCTGTTGGAGCAACGCCCCAGGGTGAAACCTAGGTTGCCCGGAAAGTAGAAATGACCATTACTTTCATCCTGGTTGCAATTATCCGTTTTATATGTTGGAAAAGCTGTTGTATTTATATAGCGTTTTAAGCTTCTGGCGTTGACTTCTTAGGGCCTAACTATTCTATCTGGAGGAACTACGCCCTAGGGTGAATCCTAGGTTGCCTGGAACGTAGAAATGACCATCACTTTCACACGGGTTGCAGTTATTCCTGTTATAGGATGGAAAGACTGTTGCATTTTTATTGTAATTTATACTTCAGGCGTTGACTTCTAAGGCCCGAACTATTCGATCTGGTGGAGCAATGCCCTAGAGTGAAGCCTAGGTTGCCCGGAAAGTAGAAATGACGTTAACTTTCATACTGGTTGCAATTATCCGATTTATACGATGGAAAAGCTGTTCTATTTATTTTGTATTTCATGCTTCGGGCGTTGACTTCTAAGGCCCTAACTATTAAATCTGTTGGTGCAACGCCCAAGGTGAAGCCTATGTTGCCCCGAAAGTAGAAATGACGTTAACTTTCATACTGGTTGCAATTATTCGTTTTATACGATGGAAAACCTGTTTTACTTATTTTGCATTTTATGCTTCGGGCGTTGACTTCTAAGGCCCTAACTATTCGATCTGGTGGAGCAACGCCCTCGGGTGAAGCCTAGGATGCGCGTAACGTAGAAATGACCATAACTTTAACACTGGTAGCAATTATTCGTTTTATACGATGGAAAAACTGTTTTATTTATTTTGTATTTTATGCTACTGGCGTTGACTTCTAAGGCCCTAACCATTCGATCCGGTGGAGCAACGCCCTAGAGTGAAGCCTAGGTTGCCCGGAACGGAGAAATGACCATAACTTTCACACCGGTAGCAATTATTCTTTTTATACGAAGGAAAAACTGTTCTATTTATTTTGTATTTTATGCTTCGGGCGTTGATTGCTAAGGCCCTAACTATTCGATCTGGTGGCATAACGCCCTAGAGTGAAGCCTAGGTTGCCCGGAACGTAGAAATGACCATAACTTTCATCCTGGTTGCAATTATCCGTTTTATATGTTGGAAAAGCTGTTGTATTTATATAGTGTTTTATGCTTCTGGCGTTGAACTCTTAGGCCCTAACTATTCCATCTGGTGGATCAACGCCCTCGGGTGAAGCCTAGGTTGCGCGTAACGTAGAAATGACCATAACTTTCACACTGGAAGCAATTATTCGTTTTATACGATGGAAAAACTGTTGTATTTATACCGTATTTTATGCTTCTGGCGTTGACTTCTAAGGCCCTAACTATTCGATCTGGTGGCGCAACGCCCTAGAGTGAAGCCTAGGTTGCCCGGAACGTAGAAATGACCATAACTTTCACACTGGTTGCAATTATTAGATTTATACGATGGAAAAGCTGTGGCATCTTTTATGTATTTTATTCATCTGGGGTTGACTTCTAAGGCCGTTACTATTAGATGTGGTGGAGCAACGCCCTAGGGTGACGCCTAAGTTCCCCGGAACGTAGAAATGACCATTACCTTCACACTGGTTGCAATTATTCGTTTTATACGATGGAAAAACTGTTCTATTTATTTTGTATTTCATGCTTCGGGCGTTGACTTCTAAGGCCCTAACTATTAAATCTGTTGGTGCAACGCCCAAGGTGAAGCCTATGTTGCCCGGAAGGTAGAAATGACGTTAACTTTCATACTGGTTGCAATTATTCGTTTTATGCGATGGAAAAGCTGTTTTATTTATTTTGTGTTTTATGCTTTGGGCATTGACTTCTAAGGCCCTAACTATTCGATCTGGTGGGGCAACGCCCTAGAGTGAAGCCTAGGTTGCCCGGAAAGTAGAAATGACCATAAATTTCATCCTGGTTGCAATTATTCGCTTTATATGATGGAAAAACTGTTGTATTTATATAGTGTTTTATGCTTCTGGCGTTGAATTCTTAGGCCCTAACTATTCCATCTGGTGGAACAACGCCCTAGGGTGAAGCCTAGGTTGCCTGGAACGTAGAAATGACCATCCCTTTCACACGGGTTGCAATTATTCCTGTTATAGGATGGAAAGGCTGTTGTATTTTTATTGTATTTTATACTTCAGGCGTTGACTTCTAAGGCCCTAGCTATTCGATCTCGTCGAGCAACGCCCTAGAGTGAAGCCTAGGTTGCCCGGAACGTAGAGATGACCATAACTTCCACACTGGTTGCAATTATTCGTTTTATAGGATGGAAAAGCTATTCTATTTATATCGTATTTTATGCTTCTGGCGTTGACTTCTAAGGGCCTAACTATTCAATCTGTTGGTGCAACGCCCAAGGGTGAAGCCTATGTTGCCCCGAAAGTAGAAATGACGTTAACTTTCATACTGGTTGCAATTATTCGTTTTATACGATGGAAAACCTGTTTTACTTATTTTGCATTTTATGCTTCGGGCGTTGACTTCTAAGGCCCTAACTATTCGATCTGGTGGAGCAACGCCCTCGGGTGAAGCCTAGGATGCGCGTAACGTAGAAATGACCATAACTTTAACACTGGTAGCAATTATTCGTTTTATACGATGGAAAAACTGTTTTATTTATTTTGTATTTTATGCTACTGGCGTTGACTTCTAAGGCCCTAACCATTCGATCCGGTGGAGCAACGCCCTAGAGTGAAGCCTAGGTTGCCCGGAACGGAGAAATGACCATAACTTTCACACCGGTAGCAATTATTCTTTTTATACGAAGGAAAAACTGTTCTATTTATTTTGTATTTTATGCTTCGGGCGTTGATTGCTAAGGCCCTAACTATTCAATCTGTTGGTGCAACGCCCAAGGGTGAAGCCTATGTTGCCCGGAAAGTAGAAATGACGTTAACTTTCATACTGGTTGCAATTATCCGATTTATACGATGGAAAAGCTGTTCTATTTATTTTGTATTTCATGCTTCGGGCGTTGACTTCTAAGGCCCTAACTATTAAATCTGTTGGTGCAACGCCCAAGGTGAAGCCTATGTTGCCCGGAACGTAGAAATGACCATAACTTTCACACTGGTTACTATCATTCCTTTTATACGATGGAAAAACTGTTGTATTTATATCGTATTTTATGCTTCTGGCGTTGACTTCTAAGGCCCGAACTATTCGATCTGGTGGAGCAATGCCCTAGAGTGAAGCCTAGGCTGCCCGGAACGGAGAAATCACCATAACTTTCACACCGGTAGCAATTATTCGTTTTATACGATGGAAAAACTGTTCTGTTTATCTTGTATTTTATGCTTCGGGCGTTGACTTCTAAGGCCCTAACTATTCAATCTGTTGGTGCAACGCCCTAGGGTGAAGCCTAGGTTGCCCGGAAAGTAGGAATGACGATAACTTTCATACTGGTTGCAATTATTCGTTTTATACGATGGAAAAACTGTTGTATTTATATTGTATTTTATGCTTCGGGCATTGACTTCTATGGCCCTAACTATTCAATCTGTTGGAGCAACGCCCCAGGGTGAAACCTAGGTTGCCCGGAAAGTAGAAATGACCATTACTTTCATCCTGGTTGCAATTATCCGTTTTATATGTTGGAAAAGCTGTTGTATTTATATAGCGTTTTAAGCTTCTGGCGTTGACTTCTTAGGGCCTAACTATTCTATCTGGAGGAACTACGCCCTAGGGTGAATCCTAGGTTGCCTGGAACGTAGAAATGACCATCACTTTCACACGGGTTGCAGTTATTCCTGTTATAGGATGGAAAGACTGTTGCATTTTTATTGTAATTTATACTTCAGGCGTTGACTTCTAAGGCCCGAACTATTCGATCTGGTGGAGCAATGCCCTAGAGTGAAGCCTAGGTTGCCCGGAACGGAGAAATGACCATAGCTTTCACACCGGTAGCAATTATTCGTTTTATACGATGGAAAAACTGTTCTATTTATTTTGTATTTTATGCTTCGGGCGTTGACTTCTAAGGCCCTAACTATTCAATCTGTTGGTGCAACGCCCAAGGGTGAAGCCTATGTTGCCCGGAAAGTAGAAATGACGTTAACTTTTATACTGGTTGTAATTATTCGTTTTATACGATGGAAAAACTGTTTTATTTATTTTGTATTTTATGATTCGGGCGTTGACTTCTAAGGCCCTAACTATTCGATCTGGTGGCATAACGCCCTAGAGTGAAGCCTAGGTTGCCCGGAACGTAGAAATGACCATAACTTTCATCCTGGTTGCAATTATCCGTTTTATATGTTGGAAAAGCTGTTGTATTTATATAGTGTTTTATGCTTCTGGCGTTGAACTCTTAGGCCCTAACTATTCCATCTGGTGGATCAACGCCCTCGGGTGAAGCCTAGGTTGCGCGTAACGTAGAAATGACCATAACTTTCACACTGGAAGCAATTATTCGTTTTATACGATGGAAAAACTGTTGTATTTATACCGTATTTTATGCTTCTGGCGTTGACTTCTAAGGCCCTAACTATTCGATCTGGTGGCGCAACGCCCTAGAGTGAAGCCTAGGTTGCCCGGAACGTAGAAATGACCATAACTTTCACACTGGTTGCAATTATTAGATTTATACGATGGAAAAGCTGTGGCATCTTTTATGTATTTTATTCATCTGGGGTTGACTTCTAAGGCCGTTACTATTAGATGTGGTGGAGCAACGCCCTAGGGTGACGCCTAAGTTCCCCGGAACGTAGAAATGACCATTACCTTCACACTGGTTGCAATTATTCGTTTTATACGATGGAAAAACTGTTCTATTTATTTTGTATTTCATGCTTCGGGCGTTGACTTCTAAGGCCCTAACTATTAAATCTGTTGGTGCAACGCCCAAGGTGAAGCCTATGTTGCCCGGAAGGTAGAAATGACGTTAACTTTCATACTGGTTGCAATTATTCGTTTTATGCGATGGAAAAGCTGTTTTATTTATTTTGTGTTTTATGCTTTGGGCATTGACTTCTAAGGCCCTAACTATTCGATCTGGTGGGGCAACGCCCTAGAGTGAAGCCTAGGTTGCCCGGAAAGTAGAAATGACCATAAATTTCATCCTGGTTGCAATTATTCGCTTTATATGATGGAAAAACTGTTGTATTTATATAGTGTTTTATGCTTCTGGCGTTGAATTCTTAGGCCCTAACTATTCCATCTGGTGGAACAACGCCCTAGGGTGAAGCCTAGGTTGCCTGGAACGTAGAAATGACCATCCCTTTCACACGGGTTGCAATTATTCCTGTTATAGGATGGAAAGGCTGTTGTATTTTTATTGTATTTTATACTTCAGGCGTTGACTTCTAAGGCCCTAGCTATTCGATCTCGTCGAGCAACGCCCTAGAGTGAAGCCTAGGTTGCCCGGAACGTAGAGATGACCATAACTTCCACACTGGTTGCAATTATTCGTTTTATAGGATGGAAAAGCTATTCTATTTATATCGTATTTTATGCTTCTGGCGTTGACTTCTAAGGGCCTAACTATTCAATCTGTTGGTGCAACGCCCAAGGGTGAAGCCTATGTTGCCCCGAAAGTAGAAATGACGTTAACTTTCATACTGGTTGCAATTATTCGTTTTATACGATGGAAAACCTGTTTTACTTATTTTGCATTTTATGCTTCGGGCGTTGACTTCTAAGGCCCTAACTATTCGATCTGGTGGAGCAACGCCCTCGGGTGAAGCCTAGGATGCGCGTAACGTAGAAATGACCATAACTTTAACACTGGTAGCAATTATTCGTTTTATACGATGGAAAAACTGTTTTATTTATTTTGTATTTTATGCTACTGGCGTTGACTTCTAAGGCCCTAACCATTCGATCCGGTGGAGCAACGCCCTAGAGTGAAGCCTAGGTTGCCCGGAACGGAGAAATGACCATAACTTTCACACCGGTAGCAATTATTCTTTTTATACGAAGGAAAAACTGTTCTATTTATTTTGTATTTTATGCTTCGGGCGTTGATTGCTAAGGCCCTAACTATTCAATCTGTTGGTGCAACGCCCAAGGGTGAAGCCTATGTTGCCCGGAAAGTAGAAATGACGTTAACTTTCATACTGGTTGCAATTATCCGATTTATACGATGGAAAAGCTGTTCTATTTATTTTGTATTTCATGCTTCGGGCGTTGACTTCTAAGGCCCTAACTATTAAATCTGTTGGTGCAACGCCCAAGGTGAAGCCTATGTTGCCCGGAACGTAGAAATGACCATAACTTTCACACTGGTTACTATCATTCCTTTTATACGATGGAAAAACTGTTGTATTTATATCGTATTTTATGCTTCTGGCGTTGACTTCTAAGGCCCGAACTATTCGATCTGGTGGAGCAATGCCCTAGAGTGAAGCCTAGGCTGCCCGGAACGGAGAAATCACCATAACTTTCACACCGGTAGCAATTATTCGTTTTATACGATGGAAAAACTGTTCTGTTTATCTTGTATTTTATGCTTCGGGCGTTGACTTCTAAGGCCCTAACTATTCAATCTGTTGGTGCAACGCCCTAGGGTGAAGCCTAGGT
Source organism: Calliopsis andreniformis (assembly GCF_051401765.1). Taxonomy (NCBI): domain Eukaryota; kingdom Metazoa; phylum Arthropoda; class Insecta; order Hymenoptera; family Andrenidae; genus Calliopsis; species Calliopsis andreniformis. The sequence continues at coordinate 13,984,382 of NW_027480429.1, read as the reverse complement.
TGCCCGGAAAGTAGGAATGACGATAACTTTCATACTGGTTGCAATTATTCGTTTTATACGATGGAAAAACTGTTGTATTTATATTGTATTTTATGCTTCGGGCATTGACTTCTATGGCCCTAACTATTCAATCTGTTGGAGCAACGCCCCAGGGTGAAACCTAGGTTGCCCGGAAAGTAGAAATGACCATTACTTTCATCCTGGTTGCAATTATCCGTTTTATATGTTGGAAAAGCTGTTGTATTTATATAGCGTTTTAAGCTTCTGGCGTTGACTTCTTAGGGCCTAACTATTCTATCTGGAGGAACTACGCCCTAGGGTGAATCCTAGGTTGCCTGGAACGTAGAAATGACCATCACTTTCACACGGGTTGCAGTTATTCCTGTTATAGGATGGAAAGACTGTTGCATTTTTATTGTAATTTATACTTCAGGCGTTGACTTCTAAGGCCCGAACTATTCGATCTGGTGGAGCAATGCCCTAGAGTGAAGCCTAGGTTGCCCGGAACGGAGAAATGACCATAGCTTTCACACCGGTAGCAATTATTCGTTTTATACGATGGAAAAACTGTTCTATTTATTTTGTATTTTATGCTTCGGGCGTTGACTTCTAAGGCCCTAACTATTCAATCTGTTGGTGCAACGCCCAAGGGTGAAGCCTATGTTGCCCGGAAAGTAGAAATGACGTTAACTTTTATACTGGTTGTAATTATTCGTTTTATACGATGGAAAAACTGTTTTATTTATTTTGTATTTTATGATTCGGGCGTTGACTTCTAAGGCCCTAACTATTCGATCTGGTGGCATAACGCCCTAGAGTGAAGCCTAGGTTGCCCGGAACGTAGAAATGACCATAACTTTCATCCTGGTTGCAATTATCCGTTTTATATGTTGGAAAAGCTGTTGTATTTATATAGTGTTTTATGCTTCTGGCGTTGACTTCTTAGGCCCTAACTATTCCATCTGGTGGAACAACGCCCTAAGGTGAATCCTAGGTTGCCTGGAACGTAGAAATGACCATCACTTTCACACGGGTTGCAGTTATTCCTGTTATAGGATGGAAAGACAGTTGCATCTTTATTGTATTTTAAGCTTCGGGCATTGACTTCTAAGGCCCTAGCTATTCAATCTGTAGGAGCAACGCCCTAGGGTGAAGCCTAGGTTGCCCGGAAAGTAGAAATGACAATAACTTTCATGCTGGTTGCTATCATTCGTTTTATATGATGGAATAACTGTTGTATTCATATAGTGTTTTATGCTTCCGGCGTTGACTTCTTAGGCCCTAACTATTCCATCTGGTGGAACAACGCCCTAGAGTGAAGGCTAGGTTGCCCGGAACGTAGAAATGACCATAACTTCCACACTGGTTGCAATTATTCGTTTTATACGATGGAAAAGCTGTTGTATTTATATCGTATTTTATGCTTCTGGCGTTGACTTCTAAGGCCCTAACTATTCGATCTGGTGGCGCAACGCCCTAGAGTGAAGCCTATGTTGCCCGGAACGTAGAAATGACCATAACTTTCACACTGGTTGCAATTATTCGTTTTAGACGATGGAAAAGCTGTGGCATCTTTTATGTATTTTATTCATCTGGGGCTGACTTGTAAGGCCGTTGCTATTAGATGTGGTGGAGCAACGCCCTAGGGTGACGCCTAAGTTGCCCGGAACGTAGAAATGACCATTAGCTTCACACTGGTTGCAATTATTCGTTTTATACGATGGAAAAACTGTTCTATTTATTTTGTATTTTATGCTTCGGGCGTTGACTTCTAAGGCCCTAACTATTCAATCTGTTGGTGCAACGCCCAAGGGTGAAGCCTATGTTGCGCGGAAGGTAGAAATGACGTTAACTTTCATACTGGTTGCAATTATCCGTTTTATACGATGGAAAAGCTGTTGTATTTATATTGTATTTTATGCTTCGGGCATTGACTTCTAAGGCCCTAGCTACTGAATCTGTTGGAGCAACGCCCTAGGGTGAAGCCTAGGTTGCCCGGAAAGCTGAAATGACCATAACTTCCACACTGGTTGCAATTATTCGTTTTATACGATGGAAAAACTGTTTTATTTATTTTGTATTTTATGCTTCTGGCGTTGACTTCTAAGGCCCTAACTATTCGATCCGGTGGAGCAACGCCCTAGAGTGAAGCCTAGGTTGCCCGGAACGGCGAAATGACCATAACTTTCACACCGGTAGCAATTATTCTTTTTATACGTTGGAAAAACTGTTCTATTTATTTTGTATTTTATGCTTCGGGCGTTGACTTCTAAGGCCCTAACTAATCAATCTGTTGGTGCAACGCCCTAGAGTGAAGCCTAGGTTGCCCGGAACGTAGAAATGACCATAACTTTCACACTGGTTACTATCATTCGTTTTATACGATGGAAAAACTGTTGTATTTATATCGTATTTTATGCTTCTGGCGTTGACTTCTTAGGCCCTAACTATTCCATCTGGTGGAACAACGCCCTTGGGTGAAGCCTAGGTTGCGCGGAACGTAGAAATGACCATTACTTTCACAATGTTTGCAATTATTCATTTTATACGATGGAAAAGCTTTTGTTCTTATATTGTATTTTATTCTTCTGCCGTTGGCTTCTTAGGCCCTAACTATTCGATCTGGTGGAACAACGCCCTAGAGTGAAGACTTGGTTGCCCGGAACATGGAAATGACCATTACTTTAACACTGTTTGCAGTTATTCCTGTTATACGATGGAAAAACCTTTGCATCTTTATTGTATTTTATGCTTCTGGCGTTGACTTCTAAGGCCCGAACTATTCGATCTGGTGGAGCAATGCCCTAGAGTGAAGCCTAGGCTGCCCGGAACGGAGAAATCACCATAACTTTCACACCGGTAGCAATTATTCGTTTTATACGATGGAAAAACTGTTCTGTTTATTTTGTATTTTATGCTTCGGGCGTTGACTCTCTAAGGCCCTAACTATTCAATCTGTTGGTGCAACGCCCTAGGGTGAAGCCTAGGTTGCCCGGAAAGTAGGAACGACGTTAACTTTCTTACTGGTTGCAATTATTCGTTTTATACGATGGAAAAACTGTTGTATTTATATTGTATTTATATGCTTCGGGCATTGACTTCTAAGGCCCTAACTATTCAATCTGTTGGAGCAACGCCCCAGTGTGAAACCTAGGTTGCCCGGAAAGTAGAAATGACCATAACTTTCATCCTGGTTGCAATTATCCGTTTTATATGTTGGAAAAGCTGTTGTATTTATATAGTGTTTTATGCTTCTGGCGTTGACTTCTTAGGCCCTAGCTATTCGATCTGGTGGAGCACCGCCCTAGATTGAAGCCTAGGTTGCCCGGAACGTAGAAAAAACCATTACCTTCACACTGGTTGAAATTATTCGTTTTATACGATGGAAAAACTGTTCTATTTATTTTGTATTTTATGCTTCGGGCGTTGACTTCTAAGGGCCTAACTATTCAATCTGTTGGTGCAACGCCCAAGGGTGAAGCCTATGTTGCTCCGAAAGTAGAAATGACGTTAACTTTCATACTGGTTGCAATTATTCGTTTTATAGGATGGAAAAACTGTTTTATTTATTTTGTATTTTATGCTTCGGGCGTTGACTTCTAAGGCCCTAACTATTCGATCTGGTGGAGCAACGCCCTAGAGTGAAGCCTAGGTTGCCCGGAACGTAGAAATGACCATAACTTCCACACTGGTTGCAATTATTCGTTTTATACAATGGAAAAACTGTTCTATTTATTTTGTATTTTATGCTTCGGGCGTTGACTTCTGAGGCCGTTGCTATTCGATGTGGTGGAAGAACGCCATAGAGTGAAGCCTAGGTAGCCCGGAACTTGGAAATGACCATAACTTTCACACTGTTTGCAGTTATTCCTGTTATACGATGGAAAAACTTTTGCATCTTTATTGTATTTTATGCTTCGGGCATTGACTTCTGAGGCCCTAGCTATTCAATCTGTTGGAGCAACGCCCTAGGGTGAAGCCTAGGTTGCCCGGAAAGTAGAAATGACAATAACTTTCATACTGGTTTCAATTATTCGTTTTATACGATGGAAAAACTTCTGTATTTATATTGTATTTTATGCTTCGGGCATTGACTTCTAAGGCCGTTGCTATTCAATCTGTTGTAGCAACGCCCTAGTGTGAAGCCTAGGTTGCCCGGAAAGTAGAATTGACATTAACATTCATCCTGGTTGCAATTATTCGTTTTATATGGCGGAAAAGCTGTTGTATTTATATAGTGTTTTATGCTTCTGGCGTTGACTTCTTAGGCCCTAACTATTCCATCTGGTGGAACAACGCCCTTGGGTGAAGCCTCGGTTGCGCGGAACGTAGCAATGACCATAACTTTCACACTGGTAGCAATTATTCGTTTCATACGATGGAAAAACTGTTCTATTTATTTTGTATTTTATGCTTCGGGCGTTGACTTCTAAGGCCCTAGCTATTCGATCTGGTCGAGCAACGCCCTAGAGTGAAGCCTAGGTTGCACGGAACGTAGAAATGACCATAACTTCCGCACTGCTTGCAATTATTCGTTTTATACGATGGAAAAGCTGTTGTATATATATCGTATTTTATGCTTCTGGCGTTGACTTCTTAGGCCCTAACTATTCCATCTGGTGGAACAGCGTCCTAGGGTGAAGCCTAGGTTGCGCGGAACGTAGAAGTGACCATAAATTTCACTCTGGTAGCAATTATTCGTTTTATACGATGGAAAAACTGTTTTATTTATTTTGTATTTTATGCTTCTGGCGTTGACTTCTACGGCCCTAACTATTCGATCTGGTGGAGCAATGCCCTAGAGTGAAGCCTAGGTTGCCCGGAACGGAGAAATCACCATAAATTTCACACCGGTAGCAATTATTCGTTTTATACGATGGAAAAACTGTTCTGTTTATTTTGTATTTTATGCTTCGGGCGTTGACTTCTAAGGCCCTAACTATTCAATCTGTTGGTGCAACGCCCTAGGGTGAAGCCTAGGTTGCCCGGAAAGTAGGAATGACAATAACTTTCATACTGGTTTCAATTATTCGTTTTATACGATGGAAAAACTTCTGTATTTATATTGTATTTTATGCTTCGGGCATTGACTTCTAAGGCCCTAGCTATTCAATCTGTTGTAGCAACGCCCTAGTGTGAAGCCTAGGTTGCCCGGAAAGTAGAAATGACATTAACATTCATCCTGGTTGCAATTATTCGTTTTATATGGCGGAAAAGCTGTTGTATTTATATAGTGTTTTATGCTCCTGGCGTTGACTTCTTAGGCCCTAACTATTCCATCTGGTGGAACAACGTCCTTGGGTGAAGCCTCGGTTGCGCGGAACGTAGCAATGACCATAACTTTCACACTGGTAGCAATTATTCGTTTTATACGATGGAAAAACTGTTTTATTTATTTTGTATTTTATGCTTCTGGCGTTGACTTCTACGGCCCTAACTATTCGATCTGGTGGAGCAATGCCCTAGAGTGAAGCCTAGGTTGCCCGGAACGGAGAAATCACCATAAATTTCACACCGGTAGCAATTATTCGTTTTATACGATGGAAAAACTGTACTGTTTATTTTGTATTTTATGCTTCGGGCGTTGACTTCTAATGCCCTAACTATTCAATCTGTTGGTGCAACGCCCTAGGGTGAAGCCTAGGTTGCCCGGAAAGTAGGAATGACGATAACTTTCATCCTGGTTGCAATTATTCGTTTTATACGATGGAAAAACTGTTGTATTTATATTGTATTTTATGCTTCGGGCATTGACTTCTAAGGCCCTAACTATTCAATCTGTTGGAGCAACGTCCCAGGGTGAAACCTAGGTTGCCCGGAAAGTAGAAATGACCATTACTTTCATCCTGGTTGCAATTATCCGTTTTATATGTTGGAAAAGCTGTTGTATTTATATAGCGTTTTAAGCTTCTGGCGTTGACTTCTTAGGGCCTAACTATTCTATCTGGTGGAACTCCGCCCTAGGGTGAATCCTAGGTTGCCTGGAACGTAGAAATGACCATCACTTTCACACGGGTTGCAGTTATTCCTGTTATAGGATGGAAAGACTGTTGCATTTTTATTGTATTTTATACTTCAGGCGTTGACTTCTAAGGCCCTAGCTATTCGATCTGGTCGAGCAACGCCCTAGAGTGAAGCCTAGGTTGCCGGGAGCGTAGAAATGACCATAACTTCCACTCTGGTTGCAATTATTCGTTTTATACGATGGAAAAGCTGTTGTATTTATATCGTATTTTATGCTTCTGGCGTTGACTTCTAAGCACCTAGCCATTCGATCTGGTGGAGCAACGCCCTAGAGTGAAGCCTAGGTTGCGCGGAACGTAGAAATGACCATAACGTTCACACTGGTAGCAATTATTCGTTTTGTACGATGGAAAAACTGTTTTATTTATTCTGTATTTTATGCTTCTGGCGTTGACTTCTAAGGCCCTAACTATTCGATCTGGTGGAGCAACGCCCTAGAGTGAAGCCTGGGTTGCCCGCAACGGAGAAATGACCATAACTTTCACACCGGTAGCAATTATTCGTTTTATACGATGGAAAAACTGTTCTATTTATTTTGTATTTTATGCTTCGGGCGTTGACTTCTAAGGCCCTAACTATTCAATCTGTTGGTGCAACGCCCTAGAGTGAAGTCTAGGTTGCCCGGAACGTAGAAATGACCATAACTTTCACGCTGGTTACTATCATTCGTTTTATACGATGGAAAAACTGTTGTATTTATATCGTATTTTATGCTTCTGGCGTTGACTTCTTAGGCCCTAACTATTCCATCTGGTGGAACAACGCCCTTGGGTGAAGCCTAGGTTGCGCGGAACGTAGAAATGACCATTACTTTCACAATGTTTGCAATTATTCATTTTATACGATGGAAAAGCTTTTGTTCTTATATTGTATTTTATTCTTCTGCCGTTGGCTTCTTAGGCCCTAACTATTCGATCTGGTGGAACAACGCCCTAGAGTGAAGACTTGGTTGCCCGGAACATGGAAATGACCATTACTTTAACACTGTTTGCAGTTATTCCTGTTATACGATGGAAAAACCTTTGCATCTTTATTGTATTTTATGCTTCTGGCGTTGACTTCTAAGGCCCGAACTATTCGATCTGGTGGAGCAATGCCCTAGAGTGAAGCCTAGGCTGCCCGGAACGGAGAAATCACCATAACTTTCACACCGGTAGCAATTATTCGTTTTATACGATGGAAAAACTGTTCTGCTTATTTTGTATTTTATGCTTCGGGCGTTGACTTCTAAGGCCCTAACTATTCAATCTGTTGGTGCAACGCCCTAGGGTGAAGCCTAGGTTGCCCGGAAAGTAGGAACGACGTTAACTTTCTTACTGGTTGCAATTATTCGTTTTATACGATGGAAAAACTGTTGCATTTATATTGTATTTATATGCTTCGTGCATTGACTTCTAAGGCCCTAACTATTCAATCTGTTGGAGCAACGCCCCAGTGTGAAACCTAGGTTGCCCGGAAAGTAGAAATGACCATAACTTTCATCCTGGTTGCAATTATCCGTTTTATATGTTGGAAAAGCTGTTGTATTTATATAGTGTTTTATGCTTCTGGCGTTGACTTCTTAGGCACTAACTATTCCATCTGGTGGAACAACGCCCTAGGGTGAATCCTAGGTTGCCTGGAACGTAGAAATGACCATCACTTTCACACGGGTTGCAGTTATTCCTGTTATAGGATGGAAACACAGTTGCTTTTTATTGTATTTTATACTTCAGGCTTTGACTTTTAAGGCCCTAGCTATTCGATCTGGTGGGGCACCGCCCTAGATTGAAGCCTAGGTTGCCCGGAACGTAGAAAAAACCATTACCTTCACACTGGTTGCAATTATTCGTTTTATACGATGGAAAAACTGTTCTATTTATTTTGTATTTTATGCTTCGGGCGTTGACTTCTAAGGGCCTAACTATTCAATCTGTTGGTGCAACGCCCAAGGGTGAAGCCTATGTTGCCCCGAAAGTAGAAATGACGTTAACTTTCATACTGGCTGCAATTATTCGTTTTATACGATGGAAAAACTGTTTTATTTATTTTGTATTTTATGCTTCGGGCGTTGACTTCTAAGGCCCTAACTATTCGATCTGGTGGAGCAACGCCCTAGAGTGAAGCCTAGGTTGCCCGGAACGTAGAAATGACCATAACTTCCACTCTGGTTGCAATTATTCGTTTTATACGATGGAAAAACTGTTCTATTTATTTTGTATTTTATGCTTCGGGCGTTGACTTCTGAGGCCGTTGCTATTCGATGTGGTGGAAGAACGCCATAGAGTGAAGCCTAGGTAGCCCGGAACTTAGAAATGACCATAACTTTCACACTGTTTGCAGTTATTCCTGTTATACGATGGAAAAACTTTTGCATCTTTATTGTATTTTATGCTTCGGGCATTGACTTCTAAGGCCCTAGCTATTCAATCTGTTGGAGCAACGCCCTAGGGTGAAGCCTAGGTTGCCCGGAAAGTAGAAAGGACAATAACTTTCATCCTGGTTGCAATTATTCGTTTTATATGATGGAAAAACTGTTGTATTTATATAGTGGTTTATGCTTCTGGCGTTGACTTCTTAGGCCCTAACTATTGCATCTGGTGGAACAACGCCCTAGGGTGACGCCTAAGTTGCCCGGAACGTAGAAATGACCATTACCTTCACACTGGTTGCAATTATTCGTTTTATACGATGGAAAAACTGTTCTATTTATTTTGTATTTTATGCTTCGGGCGTTGACTTCTAAGGCCCCAGCTATTCGATCTGGTCGAGCAACGCCCTAGAGTGAAGCCTAGGTTGCACGGGACGTAGAAATGACCATAACTTCCACACTGCTTGCAATTATTCGTTTTATACGATGGAAAAGCTGTTGTATATTTATCGTATTTTATGCTTCTGGCGTTGACTTCTTAGGCCCTAACTATTCCATCTGGTGGAACAGCGTCCTAGGGTGAAGCCTAGATTGCGCGGAACGTAGAAGTGACCATAGATTTCACTCTGGTAGCAATTATTCGTTTTATATGTTGGAAAAGCTGTTGTATTTATATAGCGTTTTAAGCTTCTGGCGTTGACTTCTTAGGGCCTAACTATTCTATCTGGTGGAACTACGCCCTAGGGTGAATCCTAGGTTGCCTGGAACGTAGAAATGACCATCACTTTCACACGGGCTGCAGTTATTCCTGTTATAGGATGGAAAGACTGTTGCATTTTTATTGTATTTTATACTTCAGGCGTTGACTTCTAAGGCCCTAGCTATTCGATCTGGTCGAGCAACGCCCTAGAGTGAAGCCTAGGTTGCCGGGAGCGTAGAAATGACCATAACTTCCACACTGGTTGTAATTATTCGTTTTATACGATGGAAAAGCTGTTGTATTTATATCGTATTTTATGCTTCTGGCGTTGACTTCTAAGCACCTAGCCATTGGATCTGGTGGAGCAACGCCCTAGAGTGAAGCCTAGGTTGCGCGGAACGTAGAAATGACCATAACGTTCACACTGGTAGCAATTATTCGTTTTGTACGATGGAAAGACTGTTTTATTTATTCTGTATTTTATGCTTCTGGCGTTGATTTCTAAGGCCCTAACTATTCGATCTGGTGCCGCAACGCCCCAGAGTGAAGCCGAGGTTGCCCGGAACGTAGAAATGACCATAACTTTCACACTGTTTGCAGTTATTCCTGTTATACGATGGAAAAACTTTTGCATCTTTATTGTACTTTATGCTTCTGGCGTTGGCTTCTAAGGCCCTAACTATTCAATCTGTTGGTGCAACGCTCTAGGGTGAAGCCTAGGTAGCCCGGAGAGTAGAAATGACGTTAGCTTTCATACTGGTTTCAATTATTCGTTTTATACGATGGAAAAACTGTTGTATTTATATTGTATTTTATGCTTCGGGCATTGACTTCTAAGGCCCTAGCTACTCAATCTGTTGGAGCAACGCCCTAGGGTGAAGCCTAGGTTGCCCGGAAAGTAGAAATGAAGAATAACTTTCATCCTGGTTGCAATTATTCGTTTTATATGATGGAAAAACTGTTGTATTTATATAGCGTTTTATGCATCTGGCGTTGACTTCTTAGGCCCTAACTATTGCATCTGGTGGAACAACGCCCTAGAGTGAAGCCTAGGTTGCCCGGAACGTAGAAATGACCATAACTTCCACACTGGTTGCAATTATTCGTTTTATACGATGGAAAAGCTGTTGTATTTATATCGTATTTTATGATCCTGGCGTTGAACTCTTAGGCCCTAACTATTCCATCTGGTGGATCAACGCCCTCGGGTGAAGCCTAGGTTGCGCGTAACGTAGAAATGACCATAACTTTCACACTGGTAGCAATTATTCGTTTTATACGATGGAAAAACTGTTGTATTTATATCGTATTTTATGCTTCTGGCGTTGACTTCTAAGGCCCTAACTATTCGATCTGGTGGCGCAACGCCCTAGAGTGAAGCCTAGGTTGCCCGGAACGTAGAAATGACCATAACTTTCACACTGGTTGCAATTATTAGTTTTATACGATGGAAAAGCTGTGGCATCTTTTATGTATTTTATTCATCTGGGGTTGACTTCTAAGGCCGTTACTATTAGATGTGGTGGAGCAACGCCCTAGGGTGACGCCTAAGTTCCCCGGAACGTAGAAATGACCATTACCTTCACACTGGTTGCAATTATTCGTTTTATACGATGGAAAAACTGTTCTATTTATTTTGTATTTCATGCTTCGGGCGTTGACTTCTAAGGCCCTAACTATTAAATCTGTTGGTGCAACGCCCAAGGTGAAGCCTATGTTGCCCGGAAGGTAGAAATGACGTTAACTTTCATACTGGTTGCAATTATTCGTTTTATGCGATGGAAAAGCTGTTTTATTTATTTTGTGTTTTATGCTTCGGGCATTGACTTCTAAGGCCCTACCTATTCGATCTGGTGGGGCAACGCCCTAGAGTGAAGCCTAGGTTGCCCGGAACGGAGAAATGACCATAACTTTCACACCGGTAGCAATTATTCGTTTTATACGATGGAAAAACTCTTTTATTTATTTTGTATTTTATGCTACTGGCGTTGACTTCTAAGGCCCTAACCATTCGATCCGGTGGAGCAACGCCCTAGAGTGAAGCCTAGGTTGCCCGGAACGGAGAAATGACCATAACTTTCACACCGGTAGCAATTATTCTTTTTATACGATGGAAAAACTGTTCTATTTACTTTGTATTTTATGCTTCGGGCGTTGATTGCTAAGGCCCTAACTATTCAATCTGTTGGTGCAACGCCCAAGGGTGAAGCCTATGTTGCCCGGAAAGTAGAAATGACGTTGACTTTCATACTGGTTGCAATTATTCGTTTTAAACGATGGAAAAGCTGTTTTATGTATTTTGTATTTTATGCTTCGGGCGTTGACTTCTAAGGCCCTAACTATTCGATCTGGTGGCGCGACGCCCTAGAGTGAAGCCTATGTTGCCCGGAACGTAGAAATGACCATAACTTTCACACTGGTTGCTATCATTCGTTTTATATGATGGAAAAACTGTTGTATTTATATAGTGTTTTATGCTTCTGCCGTTGACCTCTTAGGCCCTAGCTATTCCATCTGGTGGAACAACGCCCTAGAGTGAAGCCTAGGTTGCCCGGAACGTAGAAATGACCATAACTTCCACACTGGTTGCAATTATTCGTTTTATACGATGGAAAAGCTGTTGTATTTATATCGTATTTTATGCTTCTGGCGTTGACTTCTAAGGCCCTAACTATTCGATCTGGTGGCGCCACGCCCTAGAGTGAAGCCTATGTTGCCCGGAACGTAGAAATGACCATAACTTTCACACTGGTTGCAATTATTCGTTTTATACTATGGAAAAGCTGTGGCATCTTTTATGTATTTTATTCATCTGGGGCTGACTTCTAAGGCCGTTGCTATTAGATGTGCTGGAGCAACGCCCTAGGGTGACGCCTAAGTTGCCCGGAACGTAGAAATGACCATTAGCTTCACACTGGTTGCAATTATTCGTTTTATACGATGGAAAAACTGTTCTATTTATTTTGTATTTTATGCTTCGGGCGTTGACTTCTAAGGCCCTAACTATTCAATCTGTTGGTGCAACGCCCAAGGGTGAAGCCTATGTTGCGCGGAAGGTAGAAATGACGTTAACTTTCATACTGGTTGCAATTATCCGTTTTATACGATGGAAAAGCTGTTGTATTTATATTGTATTTTATGCTTCGGGCATTGACTTCTAAGGCCCTAGCTACTGAATCTGTTGGAGCAACGCCCTAGGGTGAAGCCTAGGTTGCCCGGAAAGTAGAAATGACCATAACTTCCACACTGGTTGCAATTATTCGTTTTATACGATGGAAAAACTGTTTTATTTATTTTGTATTTTATGCTTCTGGCGTTGACTTCTAAGGCCCTAACTATTCGATCCGGTGGAGCAACGCCCTAGAGTGAAGCCTAGGATGCCCGGAACGGCGAAATGACCATAACTTTCACACCGGTAGCAATTATTCTTTTTATACGTTGGAAAAACTGTTCTATTTATTTTGTATTTTATGCTTCGGGCGTTGACTGCTATGGCCCTAACTATTCAATCTGTTGGTGCAACGCCCTAGGGTGACGCCTAAGTTGCCCGGAACGTAGAAATGACCATTACCTTCACACTGGTTGCAATTATTCGTTTTATACGATGGAAAAGCTGTTGTATTTATATCGTATTTTATGCTTCTGGCGTTGACTTCTAAGGCCCTAACTATTCGATCTGGTGGCGCCACGCCCTAGAGTGAAGCCTATGTTGCCCGGAACGTAGAAATGACCATAACTTTCACACTGGTTGCAATAATTCGTTTTATACGATGGAAAAGCTGTGGCATCTTTTATGTATTTTATTCATCTGGGGCTGACTTCTAAGGCCGTTGCTATTAGATGTGGTGGAGCAACGCCCTAGGGTGACGCCTAAGTTGCCTGGAACGTAGGAATGACCATTACCTTCACACTGGTTGCAATTATTCGTTTTATACGATGGAAAAGCTGTTCTATTTATATCGTATTTTATGCTTCTGGCGTTGACTTCTAAGGGCCTAACTATTCAATCTGTTGGTGCAACGCCCAAGGGTGAAGCCTATGTTGCCCCGAAAGTAAAAATGACGTTAACTTTCATACTGGTTGCAATTATTCTTTTTATACGATGGAAAACTGTTTTATTTATTTTGTATTTTATGCTTCGGGCGTAGACTTCTAAGGCCCTAACTATTCGATATGGTGGAGGAACGCCCTAGAGTGAAGCCTAGGTTGCCCGGAACGTAGAAATGACCATAACTTCCACACTGGTTGCAATTATTCGTTTTATACGATGGAAAAACTGTATTATTTATTTTGTATTTTATGCTTCGGGCGTTGATTTCTAAGGCCCTAACTATTCGATCTGGTGCCGCAACGCCCTAGAGTGAAGCCGAGGTTGCCCGGAACGTAGAAATGACCATAACTTTCTCACTGTCTGCAGTTATTCCTGTTATACGATGGAAAAACTTTTGCATCTTTATTGTACTTTATGCTTCTGGCGTTGGCTTCTAAGGCCCTAACTATTCAATCTGTTGGTGCAACGCTCTAGGGTGAAGCCTAGGTAGCCCGGAAAGTAGAAATGACGTTAGCTTTCATACTGGTTTCAATTATTCGTTTTATACGATGGAAAAACTGTTGTATTTATATTGTATTTTATGCTTCGGGCATTGACTTCTAAGGCCCTAGCTACTCAATCTGTTGGAGCAACGCCCTAGGGTGAAGCCTAGGTTGCCCGGAAAGTAGAAATGAAGAATAACTTTCATCCTGGTTGCAATTATTCGTTTTATATGATGGAAAAACTGTTGTATTTATATAGTGTTTTATGCTTCTGGCGTTGACTTCTTAGGCCCTAACTATTGCATCTGGTGGAACAACGCCCTAGAGTGAAGCCTAGGTTGCCCGGAACGTAGAAATGACCATAACTTCCACACTGGTTGCAATTATTCGTTTTATACGATGGAAAAGCTGTTGTATTTATATCGTATTTTATGATTCTGGCGTTGAACTCTTAGGCCCTAACTATTCCATCTGGTGGATCAACGCCCTCGGGTGAAGCCTAGGTTGCGCGTAACGTAGAAATGACCATAACTTTCACACTGGTAGCAATTATTCGTTTTATACGATGGAAAAACTGTTGTATTTATATCGTATTTTATGCTTCTGGCGTTGACTTCTAAGGCCCTAACTATTCGATCTGGTGGCGCAACGCCCTAGAGTGAAGCCTAGGTTGCCCGGAACGTAGAAATGACCATAACTTTCACACTGGTTGCAATTATTAGTTTTATACGATGGAAAAGCTGTGGCATCTTTTATGTATTTTATTCATCTGGGGTTGACTTCTAAGGCCGTTACTATTAGATGTGGTGGAGCAACGCCCTAGGGTGACGCCTAAGTTCCCCGGAACGTAGAAATGACCATTACCTTCACACTGGTTGCAATTATCCGTTTTATACGATGGAAAAACTGTTCTATTTATTTTGTATTTTATGCTTCGGGCGTTGACTTCTAAGGCCCTAACTATTCAATCTGTTGAAGCAACGCCCTAGGGTGAAGCCTAGGTTGCCCGGAAAATAGAAATGACCATAACTTTCATACTGGTTGCAATTATTCGTTTTATACGATGGAAAAACTGTTGTATTTATATTGTATTTGATGTTTCTGGCGTTGACTTCTATGGCCCTAACTATTCAATCTGTTGCGGCAACGCCCTAGCGCCAAGCCTAGGTTGCCCGGAAAGTAGAAATGACGTTAACTTTCATACTGGTTGCAATTATTCGTTTTATACGATGGAAAGACTGTTGTATTTATTTTGTATTTCATGCTTCGGGCGTTGACTTCTAAGGCCCTAACTATTAAATCTGTTGGTGCAACGCCCAAGGTGAAGCCTATGTTGCCCGGAAGGTAGAAATGACGTTAACTTTCATACTGGTTGCAATTATTCGTTTTATGCGATGGAAAAGCTGTTTTATTTATTTTGTGTTTTATGCTTCGGGCATTGACTTCTAAGGCCCTAACTATTCGATCTGGTGGGGCAACGCCCTAGAGTGAATCCTAGGTTGCCCGGAAAGTAGAAATGACCATAAATTTCATCCTGGTTGCAATTATTCGCTTTATATGATGGAAAAACTGTTGTATTTATATAGTGTTTTATGCTTCTGGCGTTGACTTCTTAGGCCCTAACTATTCCATCTGGTGGAACAACGCCCTAGGGTGAAGCCTAGGTTGCCTGGAACGTAGAAATGACCATCCCTTTCACACGGGTTGCAATTATTCCTGTTATAGGATGGAAAGGCTGTTGTATTTTTATTGTATTTTATACTTCAGGCGTTGACTTCTAAGGCCCTAGCTATTCGATCTGGTCGAGCAACGCCCTAGAGTGAAGCCTAGGTTGCCCGGAACGTAGACATGACCATAACTTACACACTGGTTGCAATTATTCGTTTTATAGGATGGAAAAGCTATTCTATTTATATCGTATTTTATGCTTCTCGCGTTGACTTCTAAGGGCCTAACTATTCAATCAGTTGGTGCAACGCCCAAGGGTGAAGCCTATGTTGCCCCGAAAGTAGAAATGACGTTAACTTTCATACTGGTTGCAAGTATTCGTTTTATACGATGGAAAACCTGTTTTATTTATTTTGCATTTTATGCTTCGGGCATTGACTTCTAAGGCCCTAACTATTCGATCTGGTGGAGCAACGCCCTCGGGTGAAGCCTAGGATGCGCGTAACGTAGAAATGACCATAACTTCCACACCTTGCAATTATTGGTTTTATGCGATGGAAAAGCTGTTTTATTTATTTTGTGTTTTATGCTTCGGGCGTTGACTTCTAAGGCCCTAACTATTCGACCTGGTGGGGCAACGCCCTAGAGTGAAGCCTAGGTTGCCCGGAAAGTAGAAATGACCATAACTTCCACACTGGTTGCAATTATTCGTTTTATAAGATGGAAAAACTGTTTTATTTATTTTGTATTTTATGCTTCTGGCGTTGACTTCTAAGGCCCTAACCATTCGTTCCGGTGGAGCAACGCCCTAGAGTGAAGCCTAGGTTGCCCGGAACGTAGAAATGACCATAACTTTCACACTGGTTACTATCATTCGTTTTATACGATGGAAAAACTGTTGTATTTATATCGTATTTTATGCCTCTGGCGTTGACTTCTTAGGCCCTAACTATTCCATCCGGTGGAACAACGCCCTTGGGTGAAGCCTAGGTTGCGCGGAACGTAGCAATGACCATAACTTTCACACTGGTAGCAATTATTCGTTTTATACGATGGAAAAACTGTTTTATTTATTTTGTATTTTATGCTTCTGGCGTTGACTTCTACGGCCCTAACTATTCGATCTGGTGGAGCAATGCCCTAGAGTGAAGCCTGGGTTGTCCGGGAAGGAGAAATCACCATAAATTTCACACCGGTAGCAATTATTCGTTTTATACGATGGAAAAACTGTTCTGTTTATTTTGTATTTTATGCTTCGGGCGTTGACTTCTAAGGCCCTAACTATTCAATCTGTTGGTGCAACGCCCTAGGGTGAAGCCTAGGTTGCCCGGAAAGTAGAAATGACGATAACTTTCATACTGGTTGCAATTATTCGTTTTATACGATGGAAAAACTGTTGTATTTATATTGTATTTTATGCTTCGGGCATTGACTTCTAAGGCCCTAACTATTCAATCTGTTGGAGCAACGCCCCAGTGTGAAACCTAGGTTGCCCGGAAAGTAGAAATGACCATTACTTTCATCCTGGTTGCAATTATCCGTTTTATATGTTGGAAAAGCTGTTGTATTTATATAGCGTTTTAAGCATCTGGCGTTGACTTCTTAGGCCCTAACTATTCTATCTGGTGGAACTACGCCCTAGGGTGAATCCTAGGTTGCCTGGAACGTAGAAATGACCATCACTTTCACACGGGTTGCAGTTATTCCTGTTATAGGATGGAAAGACTGTTGCATTTTTATTGTATTTTATACTTCAGGCGTTGACTTCTAAGGCCCTAGCTATTCGATCTGGTCGAGCAACGCCCTAGAGTGAAGCCTAGGTTGCCGGGAACGTAGAAATGACCATAACTTCCACACTGGTTGCAATTCTTCGTTTTATACGATGGAAAAGCTGTTTTATTTATTCTATATTTTATGCTTCTGGCGTTGACTTCTAAGGCCCTAACTATTCGATCTGGTGGAGCAACGCCCTAGAGTGAAGCCTGGGTTGCCCGGAACGGAGAAATGACCATAACTTTCGCACCGGTAGCAATTATTCGTTTTATACGATGGAAAAACTGTTCTGTTTATTTTGTATTTTATGCTTCGGGCGTTGACTTCTAAGGCCCTACCTATTCAATCTGTTGGTGAAACGCCCTAGGGTGAAGCCTAGGTTGCCCGGAAAGTAGAAATGACGATAACTTTCATACTGGTTGCAATTATTCGTTTTATACGATGGAAAAGCTGTTGTATATATATCGTATTTTATGCTTCTCGCGTTGACTTCTTAGGCCCTAACTATTCCATCTGGTGGAACAGCGTCCTAGGGTGAAGCCTAGGTTGCGCGGAACGTAGAAGTGACCATAAATTTCACTCTGGTAGCAATTATTCGTTTTGTACGATGGAAAAACTGTTTTATTTATTTTGTATTTTATGCTTCTGGCGTTGACTTCTACGGCCCTAACTATTCGATCTGGTGGAGCAATGCCCTAGAGTGAAGCCTAGGTTGCCCGGAACGGAGAAATCACCATAAATTTCACACCGGTAGCAATTATTCGTTTTATACGATGGAAAAACTGTTCTGTTTATTTTGTATTTTATGCTTCGGGCGTTGACTTCTAAGGCCCTAACTATTCAATCTGTTGGTGCAACGCCCTGGGGTGAAGCCTAGGTTGCCCGGAAAGTATAAATGACGATAACTTTCATACTGGTTGCAATTATTCGTTTTATACGATGGAAAAACTGTTGTATTTATATTGTATTTTATGCTTCGGGCATTGACTTCTGAGGCCCTAACTATTCAATCTGTTGGAGCAACGCCCCAGGGTGAAACCTAGGTTGCCCGGAAAGTAGAAATGACCATTACTTTCATCCTGGTTGCAATTATCCGTTTTATATGTTGGAAAAGCTGTTGTATTTATATAGCGTCTTAAGCTTCTGGCGTTGACTTCTTAGGCCCTAACTATTCTATCTGATGGAACTACGCCCTAGGGTGAATCCTAGGTTGCTTGGAACGTAGAAATGACCATCACTTTCACACGGGTTGCAGTTATTCCTGTTATAGGATGGAAAGACTGTTGCATTTTTATTGTATTTTATACTTCAGGCGTTGGCTTCTAAGGCCCTAGCTATTCGATCTGGTCGAGCAACGCCCTAGAGTGAAGCCTAGGTTGCCGGGAACGTAGAAATGACCATAACTTCCACACTGGTTGCAATTATTCGTTTTATACGATGGAAAAGCTGTTGTATTTATATCGTATTTTATGCTTCTGGCGTTGACTTCTAAGGACCTAGCCATTCGATCTGGTGGAGCAACGCCCTAGAGTGAAGCCTAGGTTGCGCGGAACGTAGAAATGACCATAACGTTCACACTGGTAGCAATTATTCGTTTTGTACGATGGAAAAACAGTTTTATTTATTCTGTATTTTATGCTTCTGGCGTTGACTTCTAAGGCCCTAACTATTCGATCTGGTGGAGCAACGCCCTAGGGTGAAGCCTGGGTTGCCCGGAACGGAGAAATGACCATAACTTTCACACCGGTAGCAATTATTCGTTTTATACGATGGAAAAGCTGTTCTATTTATTTTGTATTTTATGCTTCGGGCGTTGACTTCTAAGGCCCTAACTATTCAATCTGTTGGTGCAACGCCCTAGAGTGAAGCCTAGGTTGCCCGGAACGTAGAAATGACCATAACTTTCACACTGGATTGCTATCATTCGTTTTATATGATGGAAAAACTGTTGTATTTATATAGTGTTTTATGCTTCTGGCGTTGACTTCTTAGGACCTAACTATTCCATCTGGTGGAACAACGCCCTAGAGTGAAGCCTAGGTTGCCCGGAACGTAGAAATGACCATAACTTCCACACTGGTTGCAATTATTCGTTTTATACGATGGAAAACCTGTTGTATTTATATCGTATTTTATGCTTCTGGCCTTGACTTCTAAGGCCCTAACTATTCGATCTGGTGGCGCAACGCCCTAGAGTGAAGCCTATGTTGCCCGGAACGTAGAAATGACCATAACTTTCACACTGGTTGCAATTATTCGTTTTATACGATGGAAAAGCTGTGGCATCTTTTATGTATTTTATTCATCTGGGACTGACTTCTAAGGCCGTTGCTATTAGATGTGGTGGAGCAACGTCCTAGGTTGACGCCTAAGTTGCCCGGAACGTATAAATGACCATTACCTTCACACTGGTTGCAATTATTCGTTTTATACGATGGAAAAACTGTTCTATTTATTTTGTATTTTATGCTTCGGGCGTTGACTTCTAAGGCCCTAACTATTCAATCTGTTGGTGCAACGCCCAAGGGTGAAGCCCATGTTGCCCGGAAGGTAGAAATGACGTTAACTTTCATACTGGTTGCAATTATCCGTTTAATGCGATGGAAAAACTGTTTTATCTATTTTGTGTTTTATGCTTCGGGCGTTGACTTCTAAGGCCCTAACTATTCGATCTGGTGGGGCTACGCCCTAGAGTGAAGCCTAGGTTGCCCGGAAAGTAGAAATGACCATAACTTTCATCCTGGTTGCAATTATTCGTTTTATATGATGGAAAAACTGTTGTATTTATATAGTGTTTTATGCTTCTGGCGTTGACTTCTTAGGCCCTAACTATTCCATCTGGTGGAACAACGCCCTAGGGTGAAGCGTGGGTTGCCTGGAACGTAGAAATGACCATCACTTTCACTCGGGTTGCAATTATTCCTGTTATAGGATGGAAAGGCTGTTGTATTTTTATTGTATTTTATACTTCAGGCGTTGACTTCTAAGGCCCTAGCTATTCGATCTGGTCGAGCAACGCCCTAGAGTGAAGCCTAGGTTGCCCGGAATGTAGACATGACCATAACTTCCACACTGGTTGCAATTATTCGTTTTATACGATGGAAAAGCTGTTGTATTTATATCGTATTTTATGATTCTGGCGTTGAACTCTTAGGCCCTAACTATTCCATCTGGTGGAACAACGCCTTCGGGTGAAGCCTAGGTTGCGCGTAACGTAGAAATGACCATAACTTTCACACTGGTAGCAATTATTCGTTTTATACGATGGAAAAACTGTATCATTTATTTTGTATTTTATGCTTCTGGCGTTGACTTCTAAGGCCCTAACCATTCGATCCGGTGGAGCAACGCCCTAGAGTGAAGCCTAGGTTGCCCGGAACGGAGAAATGACCATAACTTTCACACCGGTAGCAATTATTCTTTTCATACGATGGAAAAACTGTTCTATTTATTTTGTATTTTATGCTTCGGGCGTTGACTGCTATGGCCCTAACTATTCAATCTGTTGGTGCAACGCCCTAGGGTGACGCCTAAGTTGCCCGGAACGTAGAAATGACCATTACCTTCACACTGGTTGCAATTATTCGTTTTATGCGATGGAAAAGCTGTTTTATTTGTTTTGTGTTTTATGCTTCGGGCGTTGACTTCTAAGGCCCTAACTATTCGATCTGGTGGGGCAACGCCCTAGGGTGAAGCCTAGGTTGCCTGGAACGTAGAAATGACCATCACTTTCACACGGGTTGCAATTATTCCTGTTATAGGATGGAAAGGCTGTTGTATTTTTATTGTATTTTATACTTCAGGCGTTGACTTCTAAGGCCCTAGCTATTCGATCTGGTCGAGCAACGCCCTAGAGTGAAGCCTAGGTTGCCCGGAACGTAGAAATGACCATAACTTCCACACTGGTTGGAATTATTCGTTTTATACGATGGAAAAGCTGTTCTATTTATATCGTATTTTATGCTTCTGGCGTTGTCTTCTTAGGCCCTAACTATTCCATCTGGTGAAACAACGCCCTAGGGTGAAGCCTAGGTTGCCTGGAACGTAGAAATGACCATCACTTTCACACGGGTTGCAATTACTCCTGTTATAGGATGGAAAGACTCTTGTATTTTTATTGTATTTTATACTTCAGGCGTTGACTTCTAAGGCCCTAGCTATTCGATCTGGTCGAGCAACTCCCTAGAGTGAAGCCTAGGTTGCCCGGAACGTAGAAATGACCATAACTTCCACACTGGTTGCAATTATTCGTTTTATACGATGGAAAAGCTGTTCTATTTATATCGTATTTTATGCTTCTGGCGTTGACTTCTTTGGCCCTAACTGTTCGATCTGGTGGAACAACGGCTTAGGGTGAAGCCTAGGATGCCCGGAATGTAGAAATGACCATAATTTTCACACTGGTTGCAATTATTCGTTTTATACGATGGAAAAGCTGTGGCATCTTTACTGTATTTTATTCATCCGGGGTTGACTTCTAAGGCCGTAGCTATTAGATGTGGTGGACCAACGCCCTAGAGTGACGCCTAGGTTGCCGGGAACGTAGAAATGACCATTACTTTCACAATGTTTGCAATTATTCATTTTATACGATGGAAAAGCTTTTGTAGTTATATTGTATTTTATTCTGCTGGCGTTGACTTCTTAGGCCCTGACTATTCGATCTGGTGGAACAACGCCCTAGAGTGAAGACTAGGTTGCCCGGAACATGGAAATGACCATTACTTTTACACTGTTTGCAGTTATTCCTGTCATACGATGGAAAAACTATTGCATCTTTATTGTATTTTATGCTTCTGGCGTTGACTTCTAAGGCCCTAGCTATTCGATTTGGTGGAGCAACGCCCGAGAGTGGAGCCTAGGTTGCCGTGTACGTAGAAATGACCATTACTTTCACACTGGTTGCTATCATTCGTTTTATACGATGGAAAAATTGTTTTATTTATTTTGTATTTTATGCTTCGAGCGTTGACTTCTAAGGCCCTAACTATTCGATCTGGTGGCGCAACGCCCTAGAGTGAAGCCTAGCTTGCCCGGAACGTAGAAATGACCATAACTTTCACACTGGTTGCTATCATTCGTTTTATACGATGGAAAAACTGTTATATTTATATTGTATTTTATGCTTCTGGCGTTGACTTCTTAGGCCCAAACTATTCGATCTGGTTCAACAACGCCCTAGAGTGAAGACTAGGTTGCCCGGAACATGGAAATGACCATTACTTTCACACTGTTTGCAGTTATTCCTGTTATACGGTGGAAAAACTTTTGCATCTTTATTGTATTTTATGCTTCTGGCGTTGACTTCTAGGGCCCTACCTATTCGGTTTGGTGGAGCAACGCCCGAGAGCGGAGCCTAAGTTGCCCGGTACGTAGAAATCACCATTACTTTCACACTGTTTGCAAATATACATTATATACGATGGAAAATCTGTTGTATTTATGTTGTATTTTATGCTTCTGGCGTTGACTTCTAAGGCCCTAACTATTTGATCTGGTGGAGCACCGCCCTAGAGTGAAGCCTAGGTTGCCCGGAACGTAGAAAAGACCATTACCTTCACACTGGTTGCAATTATTCCTGTTTTACGGTGGAAAGACTGTTGCATCTTTATTGTATTTTATGCTTCTGGCGTTGATTTCTAAGGCCCTAACTATTCGATCTGGTGGTGCAACGCCCTAGGGTGAAGCCTAGGTTGCCCAGAAAGTATAAATGACCATAACTTTCATAGTGGTTGCGATTATTCGTTTTATACGATGCAAAAACTGTTCTATTTACTTTGTATTTTATGCTTCGGGCGTTGACTTCTAAGGCCCTAACTATTCGATATGGTGGAGCAACGCCCTAGAGTGCAGCCTAGGTTGCCCGGAACGTAGAAATGACCATAACTTTTACACTGGTAGCAATTATTCGTTTTATACAATGGAAAAACTGTTCTATTTATTTTGTATTTAATGCTTCTGGCGTTGACTTCTAAGGACCTAACTATTCGATCTGATGGAAAAACGCCCTAGGGTGAAGCCTAGGTTGCCCGGAACGTAGAAATGACCATAACTTTTACACTGGTAGCAATTATTCGTTTTATGCAATGGAAAAACTGTTCTAATTATTTTGCATTTTATGCTTCGGGCGTTGACTTCTAAGGCCCTCACTGATTGACCTGGTGGAGCAACGCCCTAGAGTGAAGCCTAGATTGCCCGGAACGTTGAAATGACCATAACTTTCACACAGGTTGTTATTATTCGTTTGATACAATGGAAAAACTGTTATATTTATATTGTATTTTATTCTTATGGCGTTGAATTCTAAGTCACTAGCTACTCGATCTGGTGGAGCAACGCCCTAAAGTGATACCTAGGTTACCCGCAACGTAGAAATGACCAGTACTTTCACACTGTTTGCAGTTATTCCTGTTATACGATGGAAAATCTTTTGCATCTTTATTGTATTTTGTGCTTCTGGCGTTGACTTCTAAGTCCCTAGCTATTCGATTTGGTGGTGCAACGCCCTAGAGTGGAGCCTAGGTTGCCCGGAACGTAGAAATGACCATTACTTTCAAACTGGTTGGAATTATTCCTGTTATACGATCGAAAAACTGTTGTCTTTTTATTGCATTTTATGCTTCGGGCGTTGACTTCTAAGGCCCTAACTATTCAGTGTGGTGGGGCAACGCCCTAGAGTGAAGCCTAGGATGCCCGGAAAGTAGAAATGACCATAACTTTCACAATGTTTGCAATTATTCATTTTATACGATGAAAACACTGTTGTACATATATTGTATTTTATCCTTCTGGCGTTGAATTCTAAGTCCCTAGCCATTCGATCTATTGGAGCGACGCCCTAGAGTGAAACCTAGGTTGCCCGGAACGTATAAATGACCATTACCTTCACACTGGTTGCAATTATTCGTTTTATACGATGGAAAAACTGTTCTATTTATTTTGTATTTTATGCTTCGGGCGTTGACTTCTAAGGCCCTAACTATTCAATCTGTTGGTGCAACGCCCAAGGGTGAAGCCCATGTTGCCCGGAAGGTAGAAATGACGTTAACTTTCATACTGGTTGCAATTATCCGTTTAATGCGATGGAAAAACTGTTTTATCTATTTTGTGTTTTATGCTTCGGGCGTTGACTTCTAAGGCCCTAACTATTCGATCTGGTGGGGCTACGCCCTAGAGTGAAGCCTAGGTTGCCCGGAAAGTAGAAATGACCATAACTTTCATCCTGGTTGCAATTATTCGTTTTATATGATGGAAAAACTGTTGTATTTATATAGTGTTTTATGCTTCTGGCGTTGACTTCTTAGGCCCTAACTATTCCATCTGGTGGAACAACGCCCTAGGGTGAAGCGTGGGTTGCCTGGAACGTAGAAATGACCATCACTTTCACTCGGGTTGCAATTATTCCTGTTATAGGATGGAAAGGCTGTTGTATTTTTATTGTATTTTATACTTCAGGCGTTGACTTCTAAGGCCCTAGCTATTCGATCTGGTCGAGCAACGCCCTAGAGTGAAGCCTAGGTTGCCCGGAATGTAGACATGACCATAACTTCCACACTGGTTGCAATTATTCGTTTTATACGATGGAAAAGCTGTTGTATTTATATCGTATTTTATGATTCTGGCGTTGAACTCTTAGGCCCTAACTATTCCATCTGGTGGAACAACGCCTTCGGGTGAAGCCTAGGTTGCGCGTAACGTAGAAATGACCATAACTTTCACACTGGTAGCAATTATTCGTTTTATACGATGGAAAAACTGTATCATTTATTTTGTATTTTATGCTTCTGGCGTTGACTTCTAAGGCCCTAACCATTCGATCCGGTGGAGCAACGCCCTAGAGTGAAGCCTAGGTTGCCCGGAACGGAGAAATGACCATAACTTTCACACCGGTAGCAATTATTCTTTTCATACGATGGAAAAACTGTTCTATTTATTTTGTATTTTATGCTTCGGGCGTTGACTGCTATGGCCCTAAGTATTCAATCTGTTGGTGCAACGCCCTAGGGTGACGCCTAAGTTGCCCGGAACGTAGAAATGACCATTACCTTCACACTGGTTGCAATTATTCGTTTTATGCGATGGAAAAGCTGTTTTATTTGTTTTGTGTTTTATGCTTCGGGCGTTGACTTCTAAGGCCCTAACTATTCGATCTGGTGGGGCAACGCCCTAGGGTGAAGCCTAGGTTGCCTGGAACGTAGAAATGACCATCACTTTCACACGGGTTGCAATTATTCCTGTTATAGGATGGAAAGGCTGTTGTATTTTTATTGTATTTTATACTTCAGGCGTTGACTTCTAAGGCCCTAGCTATTCGATCTGGTCGAGCAACGCCCTAGAGTGAAGCCTAGGTTGCCCGGAACGTAGAAATGACCATAACTTCCACACTGGTTGGAATTATTCGTTTTATACGATGGAAAAGCTGTTCTATTTATATCGTATTTTATGCTTCTGGCGTTGTCTTCTTAGGCCCTAACTATTCCATCTGGTGAAACAACGCCCTAGGGTGAAGCCTAGGTTGCCTGGAACGTAGAAATGACCATCACTTTCATACGGGTTGCAATTACTCCTGTTATAGGATGGAAAGACTCTTGTATTTTTATTGTATTTTATACTTCAGGCGTTGACTTCTAAGGCCCTAGCTATTCGATCTGGTCGAGCAACTCCCTAGAGTGAAGCCTAGGTTGCCCGGAACGTAGAAATGACCATAACTTCCACACTGGTTGCAATTATTCGTTTTATACGATGGAAAAGCTGTTCTATTTATATCGTATTTTATGCTTCTGGCGTTGACTTCTTTGGCCCTAACTGTTCTATCTGGTGGAACAGCGGCTTAGGGTGAAGCCTAGGATGCCCGGAATGTAGAAATGACCATAATTTTCACACTGGTTGCAATTATTCGTTTTATACGATGGAAAAGCTGTGGCATCTTTACTGTATTTTATTCATCCGGGGTTGACTTCTAAGGCCGTAGCTATTAGATGTGGTGGACCAACGCCCTAGAGTGACGCCTAGGTTGCCGGGAACGTAGAAATGACCATTACTTTCACAATGTTTGCAATTATTCATTTTATACGATGGAAAAGCTTTTGTAGTTATATTGTATTTTATTCTGCTGGCGTTGACTTCTTAGGCCCTGACTATTCGATCTGGTGGAACAACGCCCTAGAGTGAAGACTAGGTTGCCCGGAACATGGAAATGACCATTACTTTTACACTGTTTGCAGTTATTCCTGTCATACGATGGAAAAACTATTGCATCTTTATTGTATTTTATGCTTCTGGCGTTGACTTCTAAGGCCCTAGCTATTCGATTTGGTGGAGCAACGCCCGAGAGTGGAGCCTAGGTTGCCGTGTACGTAGAAATGACCATTACTTTCACACTGGTTGCTATCATTCGTTTTATACGATGGAAAAATTGTTTTATTTATTTTGTATTTTATGCTTCGAGCGTTGACTTCTAAGGCCCTAACTATTCGATCTGGTGGCGCAACGCCCTAGAGTGAAGCCTAGCTTGCCCGGAACGTAGAAATGACCATAACTTTCACACTGGTTGCTATCATTCGTTTTATACGATGGAAAAACTGTTATATTTATATTGTATTTTATGCTTCTGGCGTTGACTTCTTAGGCCCAAACTATTCGATCTGGTTCAACAACGCCCTAGAGTGAAGACTAGGTTGCCCGGAACATGGAAATGACCATTACTTTCACACTGTTTGCAGTTATTCCTGTTATACGGTGGAAAAACTTTTGCATCTTTATTGTATTTTATGCTTCTGGCGTTGACTTCTAGGGCCCTACCTAATCGGTTTGGTGGAGCAACGCCCGAGAGCGGAGCCTAAGTTGCCCGGTACTTAGAAATCACCATTACTTTCACACTGTTTGCAAATATACATTATATACGATGGAAAATCTGTTGTATTTATGTTGTATTTTATGCTTCTGGCGTTGACTTCTAAGGCCCTAACTATTTGATCTGGTGGAGCACCGCCCTAGAGTGAAGCCTAGGTTGAGCGGAACGTAGAAAAGACCATTACCTTCACACTGGTTGCAATTATTCCTGTTTTACGATGGAAAGACTGTTGCTTCTTTATTGTATTTTATGCTTCTGGCGTTGATTTCTAAGGCCCTAACTATTCGATCTGGTGGTGCAACGCCCTAGGGTGAAGCCTAGGTTGCCCAGAAAGTATAAATGACCATAACTTTTACACTGGTAGCAATTATTCGTTTTATGCAATGGAAAAACTGTTCTAATTATTTTGCATTTTATGCTTCGGGCGTTGACTTCTAAGGCCCTAGCTATTCAGTGTGGTGGGGCAACGCCCTAGAGTGAAGCCTAGGATGCCCGGAAAGTAGAAATGACCATAACTTTCACAATGTTTGCAATTATTCATTTTATACGATGAAAACACTGTTGTACATATATTGTATTTTATCCTTCTGGCGTTGAATTCTAAGTCCCTAGCCATTCGATCTATTGGAGCGACGCCCTAGAGTGAAACCTAGGTTGCCCGGAACGTAGAAATGACCATCATTTTCAAACTGGTTGGAATCATTCCTGTTATACGATGGAAAAACTGTTGTACTTTTATTGCATTTTATGCTTCTGGCGTTGACTTCTTAGGGTCTAACTATTCGATCTGGTGGAACAACGCCCTAGAGTGAAGCCTAGGCTGCCCGGAACGTAGAAATGACCATAACTTTCACACTGGTTGCTATCATTCGTTTTATACGATGGAAAAACTGTTATATTTATATTGCATTTTATGCTTCTGGCGTTGACTTCTTAGGCCCTAACTGTTCGATCAGGTTCAACAACGCCCTAGAGTGAAGACTAGGTTGCCCGGAACATGGAAATGACCATTACTTTCACATTGTTTGCAGTTATTCCTGTTATACGGTGGAAAAACTTTTGCATCTTTATTGTATTTTATGCTTCTGGCGTTGACTTCTAGGGCCCTACCTATTCGGTTTGGTGGAGCAACGCCCGAGAGCGGAGCCTAAGTTGCCCGGTACGTAGAAATCACCATTACTTTCACACTGTTTGCAAATATACATTATATACGATGGAAAATCTGTTGCATTTATGTTGTATTTTATGCTTCTGGCGTTGACTTCTAAGGCCCTAACTATTTGATCTGGTGGAGCACCGCCCTAGAGTGAAGCCTAGGTTGCTCGGAACGTAGAAAAGACCATTACCTTCACACTGGTTGCAATTATTCCTGTTTTACGATGGAAAGACTGTTGCATCTTTATTGTATTTTATGTTTCTGGCTTTGATTTCTAAGGCCCTAACTATTCGATCCGGTGGTGCAACGCCCTAGGGTGAAGCCTAGGTTGCCCAGAAAGTAGAAATGACCATAACTTTCATACTGGTTGCGATTATTCGTTTTATACGATGCAAAAACTGTTCTATTTACTTTGTATTTTATGCTTCGGGCGTTGACTTCTAAGGCCCTAACTATTCGATATTGTGGAGCAACGCCCTAGAGTGCAGCCTAGGTTGCCCGGAACGTAGAAATGACCATAACTTTTACACTGGTAGCAATTATTCGTTTTATACAATGGAAAAACTGTTCTATTTATTTTGTATTTAATGCTTCTGGCGTTGACTTCTAAGGACCTAACTATTCGATCTGATGGAAAAACGCCCTAGCGTGAAGCCTAGGTTGCCCGGAACGTAGAAATGACCATAACTTTTACACTGGTAGCAATTATTCGTTTTATGCAATGGAAAAACAGTTCTAATTATTTTGCATTTTATGCTTCGGGCGTTGACTTCTAAGGCCCTAACTGATTGACCTGGTGGAGCAACGCCCTAGAGTGAAGCCTAGATTGCCCGGAACGTTGAAATGACAATAACTTTCACACAGGTTGTTATTATTCGTTTGATACAATGGAAAAACTGTTACATTTATATTGTATTTTATTCTTATGGCGTTGAATTCTAAGTCATTAGCTACTCGATCTGGTGGAGCAACGCCCTAAAGTAATACCTAGGTTACCCGGAACGTAGAAATGACCAGTACTTTCACACTGTTTGCAGTTATTCCTGTTATACGATGGAAAATCTTTTGCATCTTTATTGTATTTTATACTTCAGGCGTTGACTTCTAAGGCCCTAGCTATTCGATCTGGCCGAGCAGCGCCCTAGAGTGAAGCCTAGGTTGCCCGGAACGTAGAAATGACCATAACTTCCACACTGGTTGCAATTATTCGTTTTATACGATGGAAAAACTGTTTTATTTATTCTGTATTTTATGCTTCTGGCGTTGACTTCTAAGGCCCTAACTATTTGATCTGGTGGAGCACCGCCCTAGAGTGAAGCCTAGGTTGCCCGGAACGTAGAAAAGACCATTACCTTCACACTGGTTGCAATTATTCCTGTTTTACGGTGGAAAGACTGTTGCATCTTTATTGTATTTTATGCTTCTGGCGTTGATTTCTAAGGCCCTAACTATTCGATCTGGTGGTGCAACGCCCTAGGGTGAAGCCTAGGTTGCCCAGAAAGTATAAATGACCATAACTTTCATAGTGGTTGCGATTATTCGTTTTATACGATGCAAAAACTGTTCTATTTACTTTGTATTTTATGCTTCGGGCGTTGACTTCTAAGGCCCTAACTATTCGATATGGTGGAGCAACGCCCTAGAGTGCAGCCTAGGTTGCCCGGAACGTAGAAATGACCATAACTTTTACACTGGTAGCAATTATTCGTTTTATACAATGGAAAAACTGTTCTATTTATTTTGTATTTAATGCTTCTGGCGTTGACTTCTAAGGACCTAACTATTCGATCTGATGGAAAAACGCCCTAGGGTGAAGCCTAGGTTGCCCGGAACGTAGAAATGACCATAACTTTTACACTGGTAGCAATTATTCGTTTTATGCAATGGAAAAACTGTTCTAATTATTTTGCATTTTATGCTTCGGGCGTTGACTTCTAAGGCCCTCACTGATTGACCTGGTGGAGCAACGCCCTAGAGTGAAGCCTAGATTGCCCGGAACGTTGAAATGACCATAACTTTCACACAGGTTGTTATTATTCGTTTGATACAATGGAAAAACTGTTATATTTATATTGTATTTTATTCTTATGGCGTTGAATTCTAAGTCACTAGCTACTCGATCTGGTGGAGCAACGCCCTAAAGTGATACCTAGGTTACCCGCAACGTAGAAATGACCAGTACTTTCACACTGTTTGCAGTTATTCCTGTTATACGATGGAAAATCTTTTGCATCTTTATTGTATTTTGTGCTTCTGGCGTTGACTTCTAAGTCCCTAGCTATTCGATTTGGTGGTGCAACGCCCTAGAGTGGAGCCTAGGTTGCCCGGAACGTAGAAATGACCATTACTTTCAAACTGGTTGGAATTATTCCTGTTATACGATCGAAAAACTGTTGTCTTTTTATTGCATTTTATGCTTCTGGCGTTGACTTCTTAGGGTCTAACTATTCGATCTGGTGGAACAACGCCCTAGAGTGAAGCCTAGGCTGCCCGGAACGTAGAAATGACCATAACTTTCACACTGGTTGCTATCATTCGTTTTATACGATGGAAAAACTGTTATATTTATATTGCATTTTATGCTTCTGGCGTTGACTTCTTAGGCCCTAACTGTTCGATCAGGTTCAACAACGCCCTAGAGTGAAGACTAGGTTGCCCGGAACATGGAAATGACCATTACTTTCACATTGTTTGCAGTTATTCCTGTTATACGGTGGAAAAACTTTTGCATCTTTATTGTATTTTATGCTTCTGGCGTTGACTTCTAGGGCCCTACCTATTCGGTTTGGTGGAGCAACGCCCGAGAGCGGAGCCTAAGTTGCCCGGTACGTAGAAATCACCATTACTTTCACACTGTTTGCAAATATACATTATATACGATGGAAAATCTGTTGCATTTATGTTGTATTTTATGCTTCTGGCGGTGACTTCTAAGGCCCTAACTATTTGATCTGGTGGAGCACCGCCCTAGAGTGAAGCCTAGGTTGCTCGGAACGTAGAAAAGACCATTACCTTCACACTGGTTGCAATTATTCCTGTTTTACGATGGAAAGACTGTTGCATCTTTATTGTATTTTATGTTTCTGGCTTTGATTTCTAAGGCCCTAACTATTCGATCCGGTGGTGCAACGCCCTAGGGTGAAGCCTAGGTTGCCCGGGACGTAGAAATGACCATAACTTTTACACTGGTAGCAATTATTCGTTTTATGCAATGGAAAAACAGTTCTAATTATTTTGCATTTTATGCTTCGGGCGTTGACTTCTAAGGCCCTAACTGATTGATCTGGTGGAGCAACGCCCTAGAGTGAAGCCTAGATTGCCCGGAACGTTGAAATGACAATAACTTTCACACAGGTTGTTATTATTCGTTTGATACAATGGAAAAACTGTTATATTTATATTGTATTTTATTCTTATGGCGTTGAATTCTAAGTCATTAGCTACTCGATCTGGTGGAGCAACGCCCTAAAGTAATACCTAGGTTACCCGGAACGTAGAAATGACCAGTACTTTCACACTGTTTGCAGTTATTCCTGTTATACGATGGAAAATCTTTTGCATCTTTATTGTATTTTATACTTCAGGCGTTGACTTCTAAGGCCCTAGCTATTCGATCTGGTCGAGCTGCGCCCTAGAGTGAAGCCTAGGTTGCCCGGAACGTAGAAATGACCATAACTTCCACACTGGTTGCAATTATTCGTTTTATACGATGGAAAAACTGTTTTATTTATTCTGTATTTTATGCTTCTGGCGTTGACTTCTAAGGCCCTAACTATTCGACCTGGTAGAGTAACGCCCTAGAGTGATGCCTAGGTTGCCCGGAACGGCGAAATGACCATAACTTTCACACTGGTTGCTATCATTCGTTTTATACGATGGAAAAACTGTTATATTTATATTGTATTTTATGCTTCTGGCGTTGACTTCTTAGGCCCTAACTGTTCGATCTGGTTCAACAACGCCCTAGAGTGAAGACTAAGGTAGCCCGGAACATGGAAATGACCATTACCTTCACACTGTTTGCAGTTATTCCTGTTATACGGTGGAAAAACTTTTGCATCTTTATTGTATTTTATGCTTCTGGCGTTGACTTCTAAGGCCCTACCTATTCGGTTTGGTGGAGCAACGCCCGAGAGCGGAGCCTAAGTTGCCCTGTACGTAGAAATCACCATTACTTTCACACTGTTTGCAAATATACATTATATACGATGGAAAATCTGTTGTATTTATGTTGTATTTTATGCTTGTGGCGTTGACTTCTTAGGCCCTAACTATTTGATCTGGTGGAGCACCGCCCTAGAGTGAAGCCTAGGTTGCCCGGAACGTAGAAAAGACCATTACCTTCACACTGGTTGCAATTATTCCTGCTTTACGATGGGAAGACTGTTGCATCTTTATTGTATTTTATGCTTCTGGCGTTGATTTCTAAGGCCCTAACTATTCGATCTGGTGGTGCAACGTCCTATGGTGAAGCGTAGGTTGCCCAGAAAGTAGAAATGACCATAACTTTCATACTGGTTGCGATTATTCGTTTTATACGATGCAAAAACTGTTCTATTTACTTTGTATTTTATGCTTCGGGCGTTGACTTCTAAGGCCCTAACTATTCGATATGGTGGAGCAACGCCCTAGAGTGCAGCCTAGGTTGCCCGGAACGTAGAAATGACCATAACTTTTACACTGGCAGCAATTATTCGTTTTATACAGTGGAAAAACTGTTCTATTTATTTTGTATTTAATGCTTCTGGCGTTGACTTCTAAGGACCTAACTATTCGATCTGTTGGTGCAACGCCCAAGGGTGAAGCCTATGTTGCCCGGAAAGTAGAAATGACGTTAACTTTTATACTGGTTGTAATTATTCGTTTTATACGATGGAAAAACTGTTTTATTTATTTTGTATTTTATGCTTCGGGAGTTGACTTCTAAGGACCTAACTATTCGATCTGGTGGCATAACACCCTAGAGTGAAGCCTAGGTTGCCCGGAACGTAGAAATGACCATAACTTTCACACTGGTTGCTATCATTCGTTTTATACGATGGAAAAACTGTTATATTTATATTGTATTTTATGCTTCTGGCGTTGACTTCTTAGGCCCTAACTGTTCGATCTGGTTCAACAACGCCCTAGAGTGAAGACTAAGGTAGCCCGGAACATGGAAATGACCATTACCTTCACACTGTTTGCAGTTATTCCTGTTATACGGTGGAAAAACTTTTGCATCTTTATTGTATTTTATGCTTCTGGCGTTGACTTCTAAGGCCCTACCTATTCGGTTTGGTGGAGCAACGCCCGAGAGCGGAGCCTAAGTTGCCCTGTACGTAGAAATCACCATTACTTTCACACTGTTTGCAAATATACATTATATACGATGGAAAATCTGTTGTATTTATGTTGTATTTTATGCTTGTGGCGTTGACTTCTTAGGCCCTAACTATTTGATCTGGTGGAGCACCGCCCTAGAGTGAAGCCTAGGTTGCCCGGAACGTAGAAAAGACCATTACCTTCACACTGGTTGCAATTATTCCTGCTTTACGATGGGAAGACTGTTGCATCTTTATTGTATTTTATGCTTCTGGCGTTGATTTCTAAGGCCCTAACTATTCGATCTGGTGGTGCAACGTCCTATGGTGAAGCGTAGGTTGCCCAGAAAGTAGAAATGACCATAACTTTCATACTGGTTGCGATTATTCGTTTTATACGATGCAAAAACTGTTCTATTTACTTTGTATTTTATGCTTCGGGCGTTGACTTCTAAGGCCCTAACTATTCGATATGGTGGAGCAACGCCCTAGAGTGCAGCCTAGGTTGCCCGGAACGTAGAAATGACCATAACCTTTACACTGGCAGCAATTATTCGTTTTATACAGTGGAAAAACTGTTCTATTTATTTTGTATTTAATGCTTCTGGCGTTGACTTCTAAGGACCTAACTATTCGATCTGATGGAAAAACGCCCTAGGGTGAAGCCTAGGTTGCCCGGAACGTAGAAATGACCATAACTTTTACACTGGTAGCAATTATTCGTTTTATGCAATGGAAAAACTGTTCTAATTATTTTGCATTTTATGCTTCGGGTGTTGACTTCTAAGGCCCTAACTGATTGAACTGGTGGAGCAACGCTCTAGTGTGAAGCCTCGATTGCCCGGAACGTTGAAATGACCATAACTTTCACACAGGTTGTTATTATTCGTTTGATACAATGGAAAAACTGTTATATTTATATTGTATTTTATTCTTATGGCGTTGAATTCTAAGTCACTAGCTACTCGGTCTGGTGGAGCAACGCCCTAAAGTGATACCTAGGTTACCCGGAACGTAGAAATGACCAGTACTTTCACACTGTTTGCAGTTATTCCTGTTATACGATGGAAAATCTTTTGCATCTTTATTGTATTTTATACTTCAGGCGTTGACTTCTAAGGCCCTAGCTATTCGATCTGGTCGAGCAGCGCCCTAGAGTGAAGCCTAGGTTGCCCGGAACGTAGAAATGACCATAACTTCCACACTGGTTGCAATTATTCGTTTTATACGATGGAAAAACTGTTTTATTTATTCTGTATTTTATGCTTCTGGCGTTGACTTCTAAGGCCCTAACTATTCGACCTGGTGGAGAAACGCCCTAGAGTGATGCCTAGGTTGCCCGGAACGGCGAAATGACCATAACTTTCACACCGGTAGCAATTATTCGTTTTATACGATGGAAAAACTGTTCTATCTATTTAGTATTTTATGCTTCGGGAGTTGACTTCTAAGGACCTAACTATTCCATCTGGTGGCATAACACCCTAGAGTGAAGCCTAGGTTGCCCGGAACGTAGAAATGACCATAACTTTCACACTGGTTGCTATCATTCGTTTTATACGATGGAAAAACTGTTATATTTATATTGTATTTTATGCTTCTGGCGTTGACTTCTTAGGCCCTAACTGTTCGATCTGGTTCAACAACGCCCTAGAGTGAAGACTAAGGTAGCCCGGAACATGGAAATGACCATTACCTTCACACTGTTTGCAGTTATTCCTGTTATACGGTGGAAAAACTTTTGCATCTTTATTGTATTTTATGCTTCTGGCGTTGACTTCTAAGGCCCTACCTATTCGGTTTGGTGGAGCAACGCCCGAGAGCGGAGCCTAAGTTGCCCTGTACGTAGAAATCACCATTACTTTCACACTGTTTGCAAATATACATTATATACGATGGAAAATCTGTTGTATTTATGTTGTATTTTATGCTTGTGGCGTTGACTTCTTAGGCCCTAACTATTTGATCTGGTGGAGCACCGCCCTAGAGTGAAGCCTAGGTTGCCCGGAACGTAGAAAAGACCATTACCTTCACACTGGTTGCAATTATTCCTGCTTTACGATGGGAAGACTGTTGCATCTTTATTGTATTTTATGCTTCTGGCGTTGATTTCTAAGGCCCTAACTATTCGATCTGGTGGTGCAACGTCCTATGGTGAAGCGTAGGTTGCCCAGAAAGTAGAAATGACCATAACTTTCATACTGGTTGCGATTATTCGTTTTATGCGATGCAAAAACTGTTCTATTTACTTTGTATTTTATGCTTCGGGCGTTGACTTCTAAGGCCCTAACTATTCGATATGGTGGAGCAACGCCCTAGAGTGCAGCCTAGGTTGCCCGGAACGTAGAAATGACCATAACTTTTACACTGGCAGCAATTATTCGTTTTATACAGTGGAAAAACTGTTCTATTTATTTTGTATTTAATGCTTCTGGCGTTGACTTCTAAGGACCTAACTATTCGATCTGTTGGTGCAACGCCCAAGGGTGAAGCCTATGTTGCCCGGAAAGTAGAAATGACGTTAACTTTTATACTGGTTGTAATTATTCGTTTTATACGATGGAAAAACTGTTTTATTTATTTTGTATTTTATGCTTCGGGAGTTGACTTCTAAGGACCTAACTATTCGATCTGGTGGCATAACACCCTAGAGTGAAGCCTAGGTTGCCCGGAACGTAGAAATGACCATAACTTTCACACTGGTTGCTATCATTTGTTTTATACGATGGAAAAACTGTTATATTTATATTGTATTTTATGCTTCTGGCGTTGACTTCTTAGGCCCTAACTGTTCGATCTGGTTCAACAACGCCCTAGAGTGAAGACTAAGGTAGCCCGGAACATGGAAATGACCATTACCTTCACACTGTTTGCAGTTATTCCTGTTATACGGTGGAAAAACTTTTGCATCTTTATTGTATTTTATGCTTCTGGCGTTGACTTCTAAGGCCCTACCTATTCGGTTTGGTGGAGCAACGCCCGAGAGCGGAGCCTAAGTTGCCCTGTACGTAGAAATCACCATTACTTTCACACTGTTTGCAAATATACATTATATACGATGGAAAATCTGTTGTATTTATGTTGTATTTTATGCTTGTGGCGTTGACTTCTTAGGCCCTAACTATTTGATCTGGTGGAGCACCGCCCTAGAGTGAAGCCTAGGTTGCCCGGAACGTAGAAAAGACCATTACCTTCACACTGGTTGCAATTATTCCTGCTTTACGATGGGAAGACTGTTGCATCTTTATTGTATTTTATGCTTCTGGCGTTGATTTCTAAGGCCCTAACTATTCGATCTGGTGGTGCAACGTCCTATGGTGAAGCGTAGGTTGCCCAGAACGTAGAAATGACCATAACTTTCATACTGGTTGCGATTATTCGTTTTATACGATGCAAAAACTGTTCTATTTACTTTGTATTTTATGCTTCGGGCGTTGACTTCTAAGGCCCTAACTATTCGATATGGTGGAGCAACGCCCTAGAGTGCAGCCTAGGTTGCCCGGAACGTAGAAATGACCATAACCTTTACACTGGCAGCAATTATTCGTTTTATACAGTGGAAAAACTGTTCTATTTATTTTGTATTTAATGCTTCTGGCGTTGACTTCTAAGGACCTAACTATTCGATCTGATGGAAAAACGCCCTAGGGTGAAGCCTAGGTTGCCCGGGACGTAGAAATGACCATAACTTTTACACGGGTAGCAATTATTCGTTTTATGCAATGGAAAAACAGTTCTAATTATTTTGCATTTTATGCTTCGGGCGTTGACTTCTAAGGCCCTAACTGATTGACCTGGTGGAGCAACGCCCTAGAGTGAAGCCTAGATTGCCCGGAACGTCGAAATGACAATAACTTTCACACAGGTTGTTATTATTCGTTTGATACAATGGAAAAACTGTTACATTTATATTGTATTTTATTCTTATGGCGTTGAATTCTAAGTCACTAGCTACTCGATCTGGTGGAGCAACGCCCTAAAGTAATACCTAGGTTACCCGGAACGTAGAAATGACCAGTACTTTCACACTGTTTGCAGTTAGTCCTGTTATACGATGGAAAATCTTTTGCATCTTTATTGTATTTTATACTTCAGGCGTTGACTTCTAAGGCCCTAGCTATTCGATCTGGTCGAGCAGCGCCCTAGAGTGAAGCCTAGGTTGCCCGGAACGTAGAAATGACCATAACTTCCACACTGGTTGCAATTATTCGTTTTATACGATGGAAAAACTGTTCTATTTATTCTGTATTTTATGCTTCTGGCGTTGACTTCTAAGGCCCTAACTATTCGACCTGGTGGAGCAACGCCCTAGAGTGACGCCTAGGTTGCCCGGAACGTAGAAATGACCATAACTTCCACACTGGTTGCAATTATTCGTTTTATACGATGGAAAAACTGTTTTATTTATTCTGTATTTTATGCTTCGGGAGTTGACTTCTAAGGCCCTAACTATTCGATCTGGTGGCATAACACCCTAGAGTGAAGCCTAGGTTGCCCGGAACGTAGAAATGACCATAACTTTCACACTGGTTGCTATCATTCGTTTTATACGATGGAAAAACTGTTATATTTATATTGTATTTTATGCTTCTGGCGTTGACTTCTTAGGCCCTAACTGTTCGATCTGGTTCAACAACGCCCTAGAGTGAAGACTAGGTAGCCCGGAACATGGAAATGACCATTACCTTCACACTGTTTGCAGTTATTCCTGTTATACGGTGGAAAAACTTTTGCATCTTTATTGTATTTTATGCTTCTGGCGTTGACTTCTAAGGCCCTACCTATTCGGTTTGGTGGAGCAACGCCCGAGAGCGGAGCCTAAGTTGCCCTGTACGTAGAAATCACCATTACTTT
This sequence comes from Calliopsis andreniformis, assembly GCF_051401765.1. Taxonomy (NCBI): domain Eukaryota; kingdom Metazoa; phylum Arthropoda; class Insecta; order Hymenoptera; family Andrenidae; genus Calliopsis; species Calliopsis andreniformis. Next base: position 13,946,168 of record NW_027480429.1, on the reverse strand, counting down.
CACACTGTTTGCAAATATACATTATATACGATGGAAAATCTGTTGTATTTATGTTGTATTTTATGCTTGTGGCGTTGACTTCTTAGGCCCTAACTATTTGATCTGGTGGAGCACCGCCCTAGAGTGAAGCCTAGGTTGCCCGGAACGTAGAAAAGACCATTACCTTCACACTGGTTGCAATTATTCCTGCTTTACGATGGGAAGACTGTTGCATCTTTATTGTATTTTATGCTTCTGGCGTTGATTTCTAAGGCCCTAACTATTCGATCTGGTGGTGCAACGCCCTATGGTGAAGCCTAGGTTGCCCAGAAAGTAGAAATGACCATAACTTTCATACTGGTTGCGATTATTCGTTTTATACGATGCAAAAACTGTTCTATTTACTTTGTATTTTATGCTTCGGGCGTTGACTTCTAAGGCCCTAACTATTCGATATGGTGGAGCAACGCCCTAGAGTGCAGCCTAGGTTGCCCGGAACGTAGAAATGACCATAACTTTTACACTGGCAGCAATTATTCGTTTTATACAATGGAAAAACTGTTCTATTTACTTTGTATTTAATGCTTCTGGCGTTGACTTCTAAGGACCTAACTATTCGATCTGATGGAAAAACGCCCTAGGGTGAAGCCTAGGTTGCCCGGAACGTAGAAATGACCATAACTTTTACACTGGTAGCAATTATTCGTTTTATGCAATGGAAAAACTGTTCTAATTATTTTGCATTTTATGCTTCGGGTGTTGACTTCTAAGGCCCTAACTGATTGAACTGGTGGAGCAACGCTCTAGAGTGAAGCCTAGATTGCCCGGAACGTTGAAATGACCATAACTTTCACACAGGTTGTTATTATTCGTTTGATACAATGGAAAAACTGTTATATTTATATTGTATTTTATTCTTATGGCGTTGAATTCTAAGTCACTAGCTACTCGGTCTGGTGGAGCAACGCCCTAAAGTGATACCTAGGTTACCCGGAACGTAGAAATGACCAGTACTTTCACACTGTTTGCAGTTATTCCTGTTATACGATGGAAAATCTTTTGCATCTTTATTGTATTTTATGCTTCTGGCGTTGACTTCTAAGTCCCTAGCTATTCGATTTGGTGGAGCTACGCCCTAGAGTGGAGCCTAGGTTGCCCGGAACGTAGAAATGACCATTACTTTCAAACTGGTTGGAATTATTCCTGTTATACTATCGAAAAACTGTTGTCTTTTTATTGCATTTTATGCTTCGGGCGTTGACTTCTAACGCCCTAACTATTCAGTGTGGTGGGGCAACGCCCTAGAGTGAAGCCTAGGATGCCCGGAAAGTAGAAATGACCATAACTTTCGCAATGTTTGCAATTATTCGTTTTATACGATGAAAACACTGTTGTACATATATTGTATTTTATCCTTCTGGCGTTGAATTCTAAGTCCCTAGCCATTCGATCTATTGGAGCGACGCCCTAGAGTGAAACCTAGGTTGCCCGGAACGTAGAAATGACCATCATTTTCAAACTGGTTGGAATCATTCCTGTTATACGATGGAAAAACTGTTGTACTTTTATTGCATTTTATGCTTCTGGCGTTGACTTCTTAGGGCCTAACTATTCGATCTGGTGGAGCACCGCCCTAGAGTGAAGCCTAGGTTGCCCGGAACGTAGAAAAGACCATTACCTTCACACTGGTTGCAATTATTCCTGCTTTACGATGGGAAGACTGTTGCATCTTTATTGTATTTTATGCTTCTGGCGTTGATTTCTAAGGCCCTAACTATTCGATCTGGTGGTGCAACGTCCTATGGTGAAGCCTAGGTTGCCCAGAAAGTAGAAATGACCATAACTTTCATACTGGTTGCGATTATTCGTTTTATACGATGCAAAAACTGTTCTATTTACTTTGTATTTTATGCTTCGGGCGTTGACTTCTAAGGCCCTAACTATTCGATATGGTGGAGCAACGCCCTAGAGTGCAGCCTAGGTTGCCCGGAACGTAGAAATGACCATAACTTTTACACTGGCAGCAATTATTCGTTTTATACAGTGGAAAAACTGTTCTATTTATTTTGTATTTAATGCTTCTGGCGTTGACTTCTAAGGACCTAACTATTCGATCTGATGGAAAAACGCCCTAGGGTGAAGCCTAGGTTGCCCGGAACGTAGAAATGACCATAACTTTTACACTGGTAGCAATTATTCGTTTTATGCAATGGAAAAACAGTTCTAATTATTTTGCATTTTATGCTTCGGGCGTTGACTTCTAAGGCCCTAACTGATTGACCTGGTGGAGCAACGCCCTAGAGTGAAGCCTAGATTGCCCGGAACGTTGAAATGACAATAACTTTCACACAGGTTGTTATTATTCGTTTGATACAATGGAAAAACTGTTATATTTATATTGTATTTTATTCTTATGGCGTTGAATTCTAAGTCATTAGCTACTCGATCTGGTGGAGCAACGCCCTAAAGTAATACCTAGGTTACCCGGAACGTAGAAATGACCAGTACTTTCACACTGTTTGCAGTTATTCCTGTTATACGATGGAAAATCTTTTGCATCTTTATTGTATTTTATACTTCAGGCGTTGACTTCTAAGGCCCTAGCTATTCGATCTGGTCGAGCAGCGCCCTAGAGTGAAGCCTAGGTTGCCCGGAACGTAGAAATGACCATAACTTCCACACTGGTTGCAATTATTCGTTTTATACGATGGAAAAACTGTTTTATTTATTCTGTATTTTATGCTTCTGGCGTTGACTTCTAAGGCCCTAACTATTCGACCTGGTGGAGGAACGCCCTAGAGTGATGCCTAGGTTGCCCGGAACGGCGAAATGACCATAACTTTCACACCGGTAGCAATTATTCGTTTTATACGATGGAAAAACTGTTCTATCTATTTAGTATTTTATGCTTCGGGAGTTGACTTCTAAGGACCTAACTATTCGATCTGGTGGCATAACACCCTAGAGTGAAGCCTAGGTTGCCCGGAACGTAGAAATGACCATAACTTTCACACTGGTTGCTATCATTCGTTTTATACGATGGAAAAACTGTTATATTTATATTGTATTTTATGCTTCTGGCGTTGACTTCTTAGGCCCTAACTGTTCGATCTGGTTCAACAACGCCCTAGAGTGAAGACTAAGGTAGCCCGGAACATGGAAATGACCATTACCTTCACACTGTTTGCAGTTATTCCTGTTATACGGTGGAAAAACTTTTGCATCTTTATTGTATTTTATGCTTCTGGCGTTGACTTCTAAGGCCCTACCTATTCGGTTTGGTGGAGCAACGCCCGAGAGCGGAGCCTAAGTTGCCCTGTACGTAGAAATCACCATTACTTTCACACTGTTTGCAAATATACATTATATACGATGGAAAATCTGTTGTATTTATGTTGTATTTTATGCTTGTGGCGTTGACTTCTTAGGCCCTAACTATTTGATCTGGTGGAGCACCGCCCTAGAGTGAAGCCTAGGTTGCCCGGAACGTAGAAAAGACCATTACCTTCACACTGGTTGCAATTATTCCTGCTTTACGATGGGAAGACTGTTGCATCTTTATTGTATTTTATGCTTCTGGCGTTGATTTCTAAGGCCCTAACTATTCGATCTGGTGGTGCAACGCCCTATGGTGAAGCGTAGGTTGCCCAGAAAGTAGAAATGACCATAACTTTCATACTGGTTGCGATTATTCGTTTTATACGATGCAAAAACTGTTCTATTTACTTTGTATTTTATGCTTCGGGCGTTGACTTCTAAGGCCCTAACTATTCGATATGGTGGAGCAACGCCCTAGAGTGCAGCCTAGGTTGCCCGGAACGTAGAAATGACCATAACTTTTACACTGGCAGCAATTATTCGTTTTATACAATGGAAAAACTGTTCTATTTACTTTGTATTTAATGCTTCTGGCGTTGACTTCTAAGGACCTAACTATTCGATCTGATGGAAAAACGCCCTAGGGTGAAGCCTAGGTTGCCCGGAACGTAGAAATGACCATAACTTTTACACTGGTAGCAATTATTCGTTTTATGCAATGGAAAAACTGTTCTAATTATTTTGCATTTTATGCTTCGGGTGTTGACTTCTAAGGCCATAACTGATTGAACTGGTGGAGCAACGCTCTAGAGTGAAGCCTAGATTGCCCGGAACGTTGAAATGACCATAACTTTCACACAGGTTGTTATTATTCGTTTGATACAATGGAAAAACTGTTATATTTATATTGTATTTTATTCTTATGGCGTTGAATTCTAAGTCACTAGCTACTCGGTCTGGTGGAGCAACGCCCTAAAGTGATACCTAGGTTACCCGGAACGTAGAAATGACCAGTACTTTCACACTGTTTGCAGTTATTCCTGTTATACGATGGAAAATCTTTTGCATCTTTATTGTATTTTATGCTTCTGGCGTTGACTTCTAAGTCCCTAGCTATTCGATTTGGTGGAGCAACGCCCTAGAGTGGAGCCTAGGTTGCCCGGAACGTAGAAATGACCATTACTTTCAAACTGGTTGGAATTATTCCTGTTATACTATCGAAAAACTGTTGTCTTTTTATTGCATTTTATGCTTCGGGCGTTGACTTCTAACGCCCTAACTATTCAGTGTGGTGGGGCAACGCCCTAGAGTGAAGCCTAGGATGCCCGGAAAGTAGAAATGACCATAACTTTCGCAATGTTTGCAATTATTCGTTTTATACGATGAAAACACTGTTGTACATATATTGTATTTTATCCTTCTGGCGTTGAATTCTAAGTCCCTAGCCATTCGATCTATTGGAGCGACGCCCTAGAGTGAAACCTAGGTTGCCCGGAACGTAGAAATGACCATCATTTTCAAACTGGTTGGAATCATTCCTGTTATACGATGGAAAAACTGTTGTACTTTTATTGCATTTTATGCTTCTGGCGTTGACTTCTTAGGGCCTAACTATTCGATCTGGTGGAACAACGCCCTAGAGTGAAGCCTAGGCTGCCCGGAACGTAGAAATGACCATAACTTTCACACTGGTTGCTATCATACGTTTTATACGATGGAAAAACTGTTATATTTATATTGCATTTTATGCTTCTGGCGTTGACTTCTTAGGCCCTAACTGTTCGATCAGGTTCAACAACGCCCTAGAGTGAAGACTAGGTTGCCCGGAGCATGGAAATGACCATTACTTTCACACTGTTTGCAGTTATTCCTGTTATACGGTGGAAAAACTTTTGCATCTTTATTGTATTTTATCCTTCTGGCGTTGACTTCTAAGGCCCTACCTATTCGGTTTGGTGGGGCAACGCCCGAGAGCGGAGCCTAAGTTGCCCGGTACGTAGAAATCACCATTACTTTCACACTGTTCGCAAATATACATTATATACGATGGAAAATCTGTTGTATTTATGTTATATTTTATGCTTGTGGCGTTGACTTCTTAGGCCCTAACTATTTGATCTGGTGGAGCACCGCCCTAGAGTGAAGCCTAGGTTGCCCGGAACGTAGAAAAGACCATTACCTTCACACTGGTTGCAATTATTCCTGCTTTACGATGGGAAGACTGTTGCATCTTTATTGTATTTTATGCTTCTGGCGTTGATTTCTAAGGCCCTAACTATTCGATCTGGTGGTGCAACGTCCTATGGTGAAGCCTAGGTTGCCCAGAAAGTAGAAATGACCATAACTTTCATACTGGTTGCGATTATTCGTTTTATACGATGCAAAAACTGTTCTATTTACTTTGTATTTTATGCTTCGGGCGTTGACTTCTAAGGCCCTAACTATTCGATATGGTGGAGCAACGCCCTAGAGTGCAGCCTAGGTTGCCCGGAACGTAGAAATGACCATAACTTTTACACTGGCAGCAATTATTCGTTTTATACAGTGGAAAAACTGTTCTATTTATTTTGTATTTAATGCTTCTGGCGTTGACTTCTAAGGACCTAACTATTCGATCTGATGGAAAAACGCCCTAGGGTGAAGCCTAGGTTGCCCGGAACGTAGAAATGACCATAACTTTTACACTGGTAGCAATTATTCGTTTTATGCAATGGAAAAACAGTTCTAATTATTTTGCATTTTATGCTTCGGGCGTTGACTTCTAAGGCCCTAACTGATTGACCTGGTGGAGCAACGCCCTAGAGTGAAGCCTAGATTGCCCGGAACGTTGAAATGACAATAACTTTCACACAGGTTGTTATTATTCGTTTGATACAATGGAAAAACTGTTATATTTATATTGTATTTTATTCTTATGGCGTTGAATTCTAAGTCATTAGCTACTCGATCTGGTGGAGCAACGCCCTAAAGTAATACCTAGGTTACCCGGAACGTAGAAATGACCAGTACTTTCACACTGTTTGCAGTTATTCCTGTTATACGATGGAAAATCTTTTGCATCTTTATTGTATTTTATACTTCAGGCGTTGACTTCTAAGGCCCTAGCTATTCGATCTGGTCGAGCAGCGCCCTAGAGTGAAGCCTAGGTTGCCCGGAACGTAGAAATGACCATAACTTCCACACTGGTTGCAATTATTCGTTTTATACGATGGAAAAACTGTTTTATTTATTCTGTATTTTATGCTTCTGGCGTTGACTTCTAAGGCCCTAACTATTCGACCTGGTGGAGGAACGCCCTAGAGTGATGCCTAGGTTGCCCGGAACGGCGAAATGACCATAACTTTCACACCGGTAGCAATTATTCGTTTTATACGATGGAAAAACTGTTCTATCTATTTAGTATTTTATGCTTCGGGAGTTGACTTCTAAGGACCTAACTATTCGATCTGGTGGCATAACACCCTAGAGTGAAGCCTAGGTTGCCCGGAACGTAGAAATGACCATAACTTTCACACTGGTTGCTATCATTCGTTTTATACGATGGAAAAACTGTTATATTTATATTGTATTTTATGCTTCTGGCGTTGACTTCTTAGGCCCTAACTGTTCGATCTGGTTCAACAACGCCCTAGAGTGAAGACTAAGGTAGCCCGGAACATGGAAATGACCATTACCTTCACACTGTTTGCAGTTATTCCTGTTATACGGTGGAAAAACTTTTGCATCTTTATTGTATTTTATGCTTCTGGCGTTGACTTCTAAGGCCCTACCTATTCGGTTTGGTGGAGCAACGCCCGAGAGCGGAGCCTAAGTTGCCCTGTACGTAGAAATCACCATTACTTTCACACTGTTTGCAAATATACATTATATACGATGGAAAATCTGTTGTATTTATGTTGTATTTTATGCTTGTGGCGTTGACTTCTTAGGCCCTAACTATTTGATCTGGTGGAGCACCGCCCTAGAGTGAAGCCTAGGTTGCCCGGAACGTAGAAAAGACCATTACCTTCACACTGGTTGCAATTATTCCTGCTTTACGATGGGAAGACTGTTGCATCTTTATTGTATTTTATGCTTCTGGCGTTGATTTCTAAGGCCCTAACTATTCGATCTGGTGGTGCAACGTCCTATGGTGAAGCGTAGGTTGCCCAGAAAGTAGAAATGACCATAACTTTCATACTGGTTGCGATTATTCGTTTTATACGATGCAAAAACTGTTCTATTTACTTTGTATTTTATGCTTCGGGCGTTGACTTCTAAGGCCCTAACTATTCGATATGGTGGAGCAACGCCCTAGAGTGCAGCCTAGGTTGCCCGGAACGTAGAAATGACCATAACTTTTACACTGGCAGCAATTATTCGTTTTATACAGTGGAAAAACTGTTCTATTTATTTTGTATTTAATGCTTCTGGCGTTGACTTCTAAGGACCTAACTATTCGATCTGTTGGTGCAACGCCCAAGGGTGAAGCCTATGTTGCCCGGAAAGTAGAAATGACGTTAACTTTTATACTGGTTGTAATTATTCGTTTTATACGATGGAAAAACTGTTTTATTTATTTTGTATTTTATGCTTCGGGAGTTGACTTCTAAGGACCTAACTATTCGATCTGGTGGCATAACACCCTAGAGTGAAGCCTAGGTTGCCCGGAACGTAGAAATGACCATAACTTTCACACTGGTTGCTATCATTCGTTTTATACGATGGAAAAACTGTTATATTTATATTGTATTTTATGCTTCTGGCGTTGACTTCTTAGGCCCTAACTGTTCGATCTGGTTCAACAACGCCCTAGAGTGAAGACTAAGGTAGCCCGGAACATGGAAATGACCATTACCTTCACACTGTTTGCAGTTATTCCTGTTATACGGTGGAAAAACTTTTGCATCTTTATTGTATTTTATGCTTCTGGCGTTGACTTCTAAGGCCCTACCTATTCGGTTTGGTGGAGCAACGCCCGAGAGCGGAGCCTAAGTTGCCCTGTACGTAGAAATCACCATTACTTTCACACTGTTTGCAAATATACATTATATACGATGGAAAATCTGTTGTATTTATGTTGTATTTTATGCTTGTGGCGTTGACTTCTTAGGCCCTAACTATTTGATCTGGTGGAGCACCGCCCTAGAGTGAAGCCTAGGTTGCCCGGAACGTAGAAAAGACCATTACCTTCACACTGGTTGCAATTATTCCTGCTTTACGATGGGAAGACTGTTGCATCTTTATTGTATTTTATGCTTCTGGCGTTGATTTCTAAGGCCCTAACTATTCGATCTGGTGGTGCAACGTCCTATGGTGAAGCGTAGGTTGCCCAGAAAGTAGAAATGACCATAACTTTCATACTGGTTGCGATTATTCGTTTTATACGATGCAAAAACTGTTCTATTTACTTTGTATTTTATGCTTCGGGCGTTGACTTCTAAGGCCCTAACTATTCGATATGGTGGAGCAACGCCCTAGAGTGCAGCCTAGGTTGCCCGGAACGTAGAAATGACCATAACCTTTACACTGGCAGCAATTATTCGTTTTATACAGTGGAAAAACTGTTCTATTTATTTTGTATTTAATGCTTCTGGCGTTGACTTCTAAGGACCTAACTACTCGATCTGATTGAAAAACGCCCTAGGGTGAAGCCTAGGTTGCCCGGGACGTAGAAATGACCATAACTTTTACACGGGTAGCAATTATTCGTTTTATGCAATGGAAAAACAGTTCTAATTATTTTGCATTTTATGCTTCGGGCGTTGACTTCTAAGGCCCTAACTGATTGACCTGGTGGAGCAACGCCCTAGAGTGAAGCCTAGATTGCCCGGAACGTTGAAATGACAATAACTTTCACACAGGTTGTTATTATTCGTTTGATACAATGGAAAAACTGTTATATTTATATTGTATTTTATTCTTATGGCGTTGAATTCTAAGTCACTAGCTACTCGATCTGGTGGAGCAACGCCCTAAAGTAATACCTAGGTTACCCGGAACGTAGAAATGACCAGTACTTTCACACTGTTTGCAGTTAGTCCTGTTATACGATGGAAAATCTTTTGCATCTTTATTGTATTTTATACTTCAGGCGTTGACTTCTAAGGCCCTAGCTATTCGATCTGGTCGAGCAGCGCCCTAGAGTGAAGCCTAGGTTGCCCGGAACGTAGAAATGACCATAACTTCCACACTGGTTGCAATTATTCGTTTTATACGATGGAAAAACTGTTCTATTTATTCTGTATTTTATGCTTCTGGCGTTGACTTCTAAGGCCCTAACTATTCGACCTGGTAGAGCAACGCCCTAGAGTGAAGCCTAGGTTGCCCGGAACGTAGAAATGACCATAACTTCCACACTGGTTGCAATTATTCGTTTTATACGATGGAAAAACTGTTTTATTTATTCTGTATTTTATGCTTCGGGAGTTGACTTCTAAGGCCCTAACTATTCGATCTGGTGGCATAACACCCTAGAGTGAAGCCTAGGTTGCCCGGAACGTAGAAATGACCATAACTTTCACACTGGTTGCTATCATTCGTTTTATACGATGGAAAAACTGTTATATTTATATTGTATTTTATGCTTCTGGCGTTGACTTCTTAGGCCCTAACTGTTCGATCTGGTTCAACAACGCCCTAGAGTGAAGACTAGGTAGCCCGGAACATGGAAATGACCATTACCTTCACACTGTTTGCAGTTATTCCTGTTATACGGTAGAAAAACTTTTGCATCTTTATTGTATTTTATGCTTCTGGCGTTGACTTCTAAGGCCCTACCTATTCGGTTTGGTGGAGCAACGCCCGAGAGCGGAGCCTAAGTTGCCCTGTACGTAGAAATCACCATTACTTTCACACTGTTTGCAAATATACATTATATACGATGGAAAATCTGTTGTATTTATGTTGTATTTTATGCTTGTGGCGTTGACTTCTTAGGCCCTAACTATTTGATCTGGTGGAGCACCGCCCTAGAGTGAAGCCTAGGTTGCCCGGAACGTAGAAAAGACCATTACCTTCACACTGGTTGCAATTATTCCTGCTTTACGATGGGAAGACTGTTGCATCTTTATTGTATTTTATGCTTCTGGCGTTGATTTCTAAGGCCCTAACTATTCGATCTGGTGGTGCAACGCCCTATGGTGAAGCCTAGGTTGCCCAGAAAGTAGAAATGACCATAACTTTCATACTGGTTGCGATTATTCGTTTTATACGATGCAAAAACTGTTCTATTTACTTTGTATTTTATGCTTCGGGCGTTGACTTCTAAGGCCCTAACTATTCGATATGGTGGAGCAACGCCCTAGAGTGCAGCCTAGGCTGCCCGGAACGTAGAAATGACCATAACTTTTACACTGGCAGCAATTATTCGTTTTATACAATGGAAAAACTGTTCTATTTACTTTGTATTTAATGCTTCTGGCGTTGACTTCTAAGGACCTAACTATTCGATCTGATGGAAAAACGCCCTAGGGTGAAGCCTAGGTTGCCCGGAACGTAGAAATGACCATAACTTTTACACTGGTAGCAATTATTCGTTTTATGCAATGGAAAAACTGTTGTCTTTTTATGGCATTTTATGCTTCGGGCGTTGACTTCTAACGCCCTAACTATTCAGTGTGGTGGGGCAACGCCCTAGAGTGAAGCATAGGATGCCCGGAAAGTAGAAATGACCATAACTTTCGCAATGTTTGCAATTATTCGTTTTATACGATGAAAACACTGTTGTACATATATTGTATTTTATCCTTCTGGCGTTGAATTCTAAGTCCCTAGCCATTCGATCTATTGGAGCGACGCCCTAGAGTGAAACCTAGGTTGCCCGGAACGTAGAAATGACCATCATTTTCAAACTGGTTGGAATCATTCCTGTTATACGATGGAAAAACTGTTGTACTTTTATTGCATTTTATGCTTCTGGCGTTGACTTCTTAGGGCCTAACTATTCGATCTGGTGGAACAACGCCCTAGAGTGAAGCCTAGGCTGCCCGGAACGTAGAAATGACCATAACTTTCACACTGGTTGCTATCATACGTTTTATACGATGGAAAAACTGTTATATTTATATTGCATTTTATGCTTCTGGCGTTGACTTCTTAGGCCCTAACTGTTCGATCAGGTTCAACAACGCCCTAGAGTGAAGACTAGGTTGCCCGGAGCATGGAAATGACCATTACTTTCACACTGTTTGCAGTTATTCCTGTTATACGGTGGAAAAACTTTTGCATCTTTATTGTATTTTATCCTTCTGGCGTTCACTTCTAAGGCATTACCTATTCGGTTTGGTGGAGCAACGCCCGAGAGCGGAGCCTAAGTTGCCCGGTACGTAGAAATCACCATTACTTTCACACTGTTTGCAAATATACATTATATACGATGGAAAATCTGTTGTATTTATGTTGTATTTTATGCTTCTGGCGTTGACTTCTTAGGCCCTAACTATTTGATCTGGTGGAGCACCGCCCTAGAGTGAAGCCTAGGTTGCCCGGAACGTAGAAAAGACCATTACCTTCACACTGGTTGCAATTATTCCTGTTTTACGATGGAAAGACTGTTGCATCTTTATTGTATTTTATGCTTCTGGCGTTGATTTCTAAGGCCCTAACTATTCGATCTGGTGGTGCAACGCCCTAGGGTGAATCCTAGGTTGCCCAGAAAGTAGAAATGACCATAACTTTCATACTGGTTGCGATTATTCGTTTTATACGATGGAAAAACTGTTCTATTTATTTTGTATTTTATGCTTCGGGCGTTTACTTCTAAGGGCCTAACTATTCAATCTGTTCGTGCAACGCCCAAGGGTGAAGCCTATGTTGCCCCGAAAGTAGAAATGACGTTAACTTTCATACTGGTTGCAATTATTCGTTTTATACGATGGAAAAACTGTTTTATTTATTTTGTATTTTATGCTTCGGGCGTTGACTTCTAAGGCCCTAACTATTCGATCTGGTGGAGCAACGCCCTAGAGTGAAGCCTAGGTTGCCCAGAAAGTAGAAATGACCATAACTTCCACACTGGTTGCAATTATTCGTTTTATACGATGGAAAAACTGTATTATTTATTTTGTATTTTATGCTTCGGGCGTTGATTTCTAAGGCCCTAACTATTCGATCTGGTGCCGCAACGCCCTAGAGTGAAGCCGAGGTTCCCCGGAACGTAGAAATGACCATAACTTTCACACTGTTTGCAGTTATTCCTGTTATACGATGGAAAAACTTTTGCATCTTTATTGTACTTTATGCTTCTGGCGTTGACTTCTAAGGCCCTAACTATTCAATCTGTTGGTGCAACGCCCTAGGGTGAAGCCTAGGTAGCCCGGAAAGTAGAAATGACGTTAACTTTCATACTGGTTTCAATTATTCGTTTTATACGATGGAAAAACTGTTGTATTTATATTGTATTTTATGCTTCGGGCATTGACTTCTAAGGCCCTAGCTACTCAATCTGTTGGAGCAACGCCCTAGGGTGAAGACTAGGTTGCCCGGAAAGTAGAAATGACAATAACTTTCATCCTGGTTGCAATTATTCGTTTTATATGATGGAAAAACTGTTGTATTTATATAGTGTTTTATGCTTCTGGCGTTGACTTCTTAGGCCCTAACTATTGCATCTGGTGGAACAACGCCCTAGAGTGAAGCCTAGGTTGCCCGGAACGTAGAAATGACCATAACTTCCACACTGGTTGCAATTATTCGTTTTATACGATGGAAAAGCTGTTGTATTTATATCGTATTTTATGATTCTGGCGTTGAACTCTTAGGCCCAGCTATTCCATCTGGTGGAACAACGCCCTCGGGTGAAGCCTAGGTTGCGCGTAACGTAGAAATGACCATTACTTTCACACTGGTAGCAATTATTCGTTTTATACGATGGAAAAACTGTTTTATTTATTTTGTATTTTATGCTTCTGGCGTTGACTTCTAAGGCCCTAACTATTCGATCCGGTGGAGCAACGCCCTAGAGTGAAGCCTAGGTTGCCCGGAACGGAGAAATGACCATAACTTTCACACCGGTAGCAATTATTCTTTTTATAGGATGGAAAAACTGTTGTATTTATTTTGTATTTTATGCTTCGGGCGTTGACTGCTAAGGCCCTAACTATTCAATCTGTTGGTGCAACGCCCAAGGGTGAAGTCTATGTTGCCCGGAAAGTAGAAATGACGTTAACTTTCATACTGGTTGCAATTATTCGTTTTATACGATGGAAAAACTTTTTTATTTATTTTGTATTTTATGCTTCGGGCGTTGACTTCTAAGGCCCTAACTGTTCGATCTGGTGGCGCAACGCCCTAGAGTGAAGCCTAGGTTGCCCGGAACGTAGAAATGACCATAACTTTCACACTGGTTGCTATCATTCGTTTTATATGACGGAAAAACTGTTGTATTTATATAGTGTTTTATGCTTCTGGCGTTGACTTCATGGGCCCTAACTATTCCATCTGGTGGAAGAACGCCCTAGAGTGAAGCCTAGGTTGCCCGGAACGTAGAAATGACCATAACTTCCACACTGGTTGCAATTATTCGTTTTATACGATGGAAAAGCTGTTGTATTTATATCGTGTTTTATGCTTCTGGCGTTGACTTCTAAGGCCCTAACTATTCGATCTGGTGGAGCAACGCCCTAGGGTGAAGCCTAGGTTGCTCGGAATGTAGAAATGACCATAACTTTCACACTGATTGCAATTATTCGTTTTATACGATGGAAAAACTGTTGCATTTTTATCGTATTTTATGCTTCTGGCGTTGACTTCTTAGGCCGTAACTCTTCGATCTGGTGGAGCAACGCCCTGGAGTGAAACCTGGGTTGACCGGAACGTAGAAATGACCACTACTATCACACTGGTTGCAAATTATTCCTGCTATACGATGGAAAAACTGTTGTATTTTTATTGCATTTTATGCTTCTGGCGTTCACTTCTTAGGCCCTAACTATTCGATCTGGTGGAACAACGGCCTAGGGTGAAGCCTAGGTTGCCCGGAACGTAGAAATGACCATAACTTTTACACTGGTAGCAATTATTCGTTTTATACAATGGAAAAACTGTTCTATTTATTTTGTATTTTATGCTGCGGGCATTGTCTTCTAAGGCCCTAGCTATTCGATTTGGTGGAGCACCGCCCTAGAGTGAAGCCTAGGTTGCCCGGAACGTAGAAATGACCATAACTTTCACACTGGTTACAATTATTCGTTTTATACGATGGAAAAGCTGTTGTATTCATATCGTATTTTATGCTTCTGGCGTTGACTTCTTAGGCCCTAACTATTCCAACTGGTGGAACAACGCCCTAGAGTGAAGCCTAGGTTGCCCGGAGCGTAGAAATCATCATAACTTTCACACTGGTTGCTATTACTCGTTTTATACGATGGAGAAACTGTTATATTTATATGGCATTTTATGCTTCTGGCGTTGACTTCTTAGGCCCTAACTATTCGATCTTGTGGAACAACGCCCTGGAGTGATGCCTAGGTTGCCTGGAACGCAGAAATGACCATCACTTTCACACGGGTTACAATCATTCCTGTTATAGGATGGAAAGACTGTTGTATTTTTATTGTATTTTATGCTTCAGGCGTGGACTTCTGAGGCCCTAGCTATTCGATGTGGTGGAAGAACGCCATACAGTGAAGCCTAGATTGCCCGGAACGTAGAAATGACCATAAGTTTCGTACTGGTGTCAATTATTCCTTTTATACGATGGAAAAGCTGTTGTATTTATATCGTATTTTATGCTTCTGGCGTTGACTTCTTAGGCCCTAACTATTCCATCTGGTGGAACAACGGCCTAGGGCAAAGCCCAGGTTGCGCGGAACCTAGAAATGACCATAACTTTCACACTGGTAGCAATTATTCATTTTATACGATGGAAAAACTGTTTTATTTAATTTGTATTTTATGCTTCGGGCGTTGACTTCCAAGGCCCTAAATATTCGATATGGTAAAGCAACGCCCTAGAGTGAAGCCTTGGTTGCCCGGAACGTAGAAATGACCATAACTTTCACACTGGTAGCAATTACTCGTTTTATACGATGGAAAAGCTGTAGTATTTATATCGTATTTTATGCTTCCGGCGTTGACTTCTTAGGCCCTAACCATTCCATCTGGTGGAACAACGCCCTGGTGTGAAGCCTAGGTTGCCCGGAACGTAGAAATGACCATAACTTTCACACTGGTAGCAATTATTCGTTTTATACATGGAAAAACTGTTCTATTTATTTTGTATTTCATGCTTCTGGCGTTGACTTCTAAGGCCCTAACTATTCGATCTGGTGGAGTAACGCCCTAGAGTGACGCCTAGGTTTCCCGGAACGTAGAAATGACCATTACTTTCACACTGTTTGCAATTATTCGTTTTATACGACGGGAGAACAGATGCACCTTTATTGTATTTTCTGCATCTGGCGTTGACATCTAAGGCCCTAACTATTCGATCTGGTGGAGCAAGGCCCTAGAGTGAAGCCTAGGTTGCCCGGAACATAGAAATGACCAGTACTTTCACACTGGTTGCAGTTATTCGTTTTATACAATGGAATAACTGTTGTACTTATATTGTATTTTATCCTTCTGGCGTTGAATTCTAAGTCCATAGCTATTCGATCTGGTAGAACAACGCCCTAGAGTGAAACCTAGGTTATCCGGAACGTAGAAATGACCAGTACATTCACACTGGTTGCAGTTATTCCTGTTAAACGATGGAAAAACTGTTGCATCTTTATTGTATTTTATGCTTCTCGCGCTGACTTCTAAGGCCGTAACTATTCGATCTGGTGGAGCAACGCCCTAGGGTGAAAGGTAGGTTGCGCGGAACGTAGCAATGACCATAACTTTCACACTGGTAGCAATTATTCGTTTTATACGATGTAAAAGCTGTTGTATTTATATCGTATTTTATGCTTCTGGCGTTGACTTCTTAGGCCCTAACTATTCGACATGGTGGAGCAACGCCCTAGAGTGAAGCTTAGGTTGCCCGGAACGTAAAAATGACCATAACTTCCACACTGGTTGCAATTATTCGTTTTATACGATGTAAAAGCTGTTGTAATTATATCGTATTTTATGCTTCTGGCGTTGACTTCTTAGGCCCTAACTGTTCGACCTGGTGGAGCAACGCCCTAGAGTGAAACCTAGGTTGCCCGGAACGTAGAAATGACCATTACATTCACACTGGTTGCAATTATTCCTGTTATACGATGGAAAAACTGTTGTATTTTTATTGTATTCTATGCTTCTGGCGTTTAATTCTAAGTCGCTAGCTATTTGATCTGGTGGAGCAACGACCTAGAGTGAAGTCTAGGTTGCCCGGAACGTAGAAATGACAATAACTTTCACACTGTTTGCTATTATTCATTTTGTACGATGGAAAAGCTGTTGTACTTATATTGTATTTTATTCCTCTGGCGTTGACTTCTAAGGCCGTAGCTATTAGATGTGGTGGAGCAACGCCCTAGAGTGACGCCTAGGTTGACCGGAACGTAGAAATGACCATTACTTTCACAATGTCTGCAATTATTCATTTTATACGATGGAAAAACTGTTGTACTTATATTGTATTTTATCCTCTTGGCGTTGATTTCTAAGTCCCTAACTATTCAATCTGGTGGAGCAGCGCCCTAGAGTGACGCCTAGGTTGCCCGGAACGCAGAAATGACCATTACTTTTACAATGTTTGCAACTATTCATTTTATACGATGGAATAACTGTTGTACTTATATTGTATTTTATCCTTCTGGCGTTGAATTCTAAGTCCATAGCTATTCGATCTGGTAGAGCAACGCCCTAGAGTGAAACCTAGGTTATCCGGTACGTAGAAATGACCCGTACATTCACACTGGTTGCAGTTATTCCTGTTATACGATGGAAAAACTGCTGCACCTTTATTGTATTTTGTGCTTCTGGCGTTGAGTTCATAGGCCCTAACTATTCGATCTGGTGGAGCAACGTCCTAGAGTGAAGCCAAAGTTGACTGGAACGTAGAAATGACCATTACATTCACACTGGTTGCAATTATTCCTGTTATACGATGGAAAAACTGTTGTATTTTTATTGTATTCTATGCTTCTGGCGTTTAATTCTAAGTCGCTAGCTATTTGATCTGGTGGAGCAACGACCTAGAGTGAAGTCTAGGTTGCCCGGAACGTAGAAATGACAATAACTTTCACACTGTTTGCTATTATTCATTTTGTACGATGGAAAAGCTGTTGTACTTATATTGTATTTTATTCCTCTGGCGTTGACTTCTAAGGCCGTAGCTATTAGATGTGGTGGAGCAACGCCCTAGAGTGACGCCTAGGTTGACCGGAACGTAGAAATGACCATTACTTTCACAATGTCTGCAATTATTCATTTTATACGATGGAAAAACTGTTGTACTTATATTGTATTTTATCCTCTTGGCGTTGATTTCTAAGTCCCTAACTATTCAATCTGGTGGAGCAGCGCCCTAGAGTGACGCCTAGGTTGCCCGGAACGCAGAAATGACCATTACTTTTACAATGTTTGCAACTATTCATTTTATACGATGGAATAACTGTTGTACTTATATTGTATTTTATCCTTCTGGCGTTGAATTCTAAGTCCATAGCTATTCGATCTGGTAGAGCAACGCCCTAGAGTGAAACCTAGGTTATCCGGTACGTAGAAATGACCCGTACATTCACACTGGTTGCAGTTATTCCTGTTATACGATGGAAAAACTGCTGCACCTTTATTGTATTTTGTGCTTCTGGCGTTGAGTTCATAGGCCCTAACTATTCGATCTGGTGGAGCAACGTCCTAGAGTGAAGCCAAAGTTGACTGGAACGTAGAAATGACCATAACTTTCACACTGGTTACCATTATTCGTTTTATACGATGGAAAAGCTGTTGTATTTATATCGTATTTTATGCTTCTGGCGTTGACTCCTAAGGCCCTAACTATTCCATCTGGTGGAACAACGCCCTAGGGTGAAGCCTGGGTTGCCCGGAACGTAGAAATGACCATAACTTTCACACTGGTGGCAATTATACGTTTTATACGATGGAAAGATTTTTGTATTTATTTTGTAGTTTATGCTTATGGCGTTGACTTCTAAGGCCCTAACTCTTCGATCTGGTGGAGGAACGCCTCAGAGTTAAGCCTAGGATGCCCGAAACGTCGAAATGATCATTACTTTCGCACTGTTTGCAATTAGTCATGCTATACGTTGGAAAAACTGTTGCTCTTTTATTGTATTTTATGCTTCTGGCGTTGACTTCTAAGGCCGTTGCTATTAGCGGTGGTGGAGCAACGCCCTAGAGTGACGTCTAGGTTGCACGGAACGTAGAAATGACCATTACTTTCACAATGTTTGCAATTATTCACTTTATACAATGGAAAAACTGTTGTACTTATATTGTATTTTATTCTTCTGGCGTTGAATTCTAAGTCCCTAGCTTTTCTATCTGGTGGAGCAACGCCCTAGATTGAAGCCTAGGTTGCCTGGAACGTAGAAATGACCATCACTTTCACACGGGTTGCAATTATTCCTGTTATAGGATGGAAAGACTGTTGTATTTTTATTGTATTTTATTCTTCTGGTGTTGACTTCTTAGGCCCTAACTATTCGATCTGGTGGAACAACGCTGTAGAGTGAAGACTAGAATGCCCGGAACGTAGAAATGACCATTACTTTCACACTGTGTGCAATTATTCCTTTTATACGATGGAACAGCTGTTGTATTTATATCGTATTTTATGCTTCTGGCGTTGACTTCTAAGGACCTAACTATTCGATCTGGTGGAGCAACGCCCTAGAGTGAAGCCTAGGTTGCTCGGAATGTAGAAATGACCATAACTTTCACACTGATTGCAATCATTCGTTTTATACGATGGAAAAACTGTTGCGTCTTTATCCTATTTTATGCTTCTGGCGTTGACTTCTTAGGCCGTAACTATTCGATCTGGTGGAGCAACGCCCTGGAGTGAAACCTGGTTTGCCCGGAACGTAGAAATGACCACTACTATCACACTGGTTGCAAATTATTCCTGCTATACGATGGAAAAACTGTCGTATTTTTATTGCATTTTATTTTTCTGGCGTTCACTTCTTAGGCCCTAACTGTTCGATCTGGTGGAACAGCGACCTAGGGTGAAGCCTAGGTTGCGCGGAACGTAGCAATGACCATAACTTTCACACTGGTAGCAATTATTCGTTTTATACGATGTAAAAGCTGTTGTATTTATATCGTATTTTATGCTTCTGGCGTTGACTTCTTAGGCCCTAACTATTCGACCTGGTGGAGCAACGCCCTAGAGTGAAGCTTAGGTTGCCCGGAACGTAAAAATGTCAATAACTTCCACACTGGTTGCAATTATTCGTTTTATACGATGTAAAAGCTGTTGTATTTATATCGTATTTTATGCTTCTGGCGTTGACTCCTTAGGCCCTAACTATTCGACCTGGTGGAGCAACGCCCTAGAGTGAAACCTAGGTTGCCCGGAACGTAGAAATGACCATTACATTCACACTGGTTGCAATTATTCCTGTTATACGATGGAAAAACTGTTGTATTTTTATTGTATTCTATGCTTCTGGCGTTTAATTCTAAGTCGCTAGCTATTTGATCTGGTGGAGCAACGACCTAGAGTGAAGTCTAGGTTGCCCGGAACGTAGAAATGACAATAACTTTCACACTGTTTGCCATTATTCATTTTGTACGATGGAAAAGCTGTTGTACTTATATTGTATTTTATTCCTCTGGCGTTGACTTCTAAGGCCGTAGCTATTAGATGTGGTGGAGCAACGCCCTAGAGTGACGCCTAGGTTGCCCGGAACGTAGAAGTGACCATTACTTCCACACTGTTTGCAAATATACATTATATACGATGGAAAAGCTGTTGTACTTATATTGCAATTGATGCTACTGGCGTTGACTTCTTAGGCCCTAACTATTTGATCTGGCGGAGCACCGCCCTAGAGTGAAGCCTAGGTTGCCCGGAACGTAGAAATGACCATCACTTTCACACTGGTTGCAATTATTCCTGTTACACGGTGGAAAAACTCTTGTATATTTATTGTGTTTTATGCTTCTGGCGTTGACTTCTTAGGCCCAAACTATTCCATCTGGTGGAACAACGCCCTAGGGTGAAGCCTTGGTTGCCCGGAACGTAGAAATGACCATAACTTTCACACTGGTAGCAATTATTCGTTTTATACGATGGAAAAGCTGTAGTATTTATATCGTATTTTATACTTGTGGCGTTGACTTCTTAGGCCCTAACTATTCCATCTGGTGGAACTACGCCCTGGAGTGAAGCCTAGGTTGCCCGGAACGTAGAAATGACCATAACTTTCACACTGGTAGCAATTATTCGTTTTATACATGGAAAAACTGTTCTATTTATTTTGTATTTCATGCTTCTGGCGTTGACTTCTAAGGCCCTAACTATTCCATCTGGTGGAGTAACGCCCTAGAGTGACGCCTAGGTTACCCGGAACGTAGAAATGACCATTACTTTCACACTGGTTGCAGTTATTCGTTTTATACAATGAAAACCTGTTCTATTTATTTTGCATTTTATGCTTCGGGCGCTGACTTCTAAGGCCCTAACTATTCGATCTGGTGGAGCAACGCCCTAGAGTGAAGCCTAGGTTGCCCGGGATGTAGAAATGACCATAACTTTCACACTGGTTGCAATTATTCCTGTTACACGATGGAAAAACTGTTGCACCTTTATTGCCTTTTATGCTTCTGGCTTTGACTTCATAGGCCCTAACTATTCGATCTGGTGGAGCAACGTCCTAGAGTGAAGCCTAGGTTGACCGGAACGTAGAAATGACCATAACTTTCACACTGGTTGCTATTATTCGTTTTATACGATGGAAAAGCTGTTATATTTATATTGCATTTTATGCTTCTGGCATTGAATTCTAAGTCCCTAGCAATTCCATCTTGTGGAGCAACGTCCTAGAGTGAAGCCTAGGTTGACCGGAACGTAGAAATGACAATAACTTTCACACTGTGTGCTATTATTCATTTTGTACGATGGAAAAGCTGTTGTACTTATATTGTATTTTATTCCTCTGGCGTTGACTTCTAAGGCCGTAGCTATTAGATGTGGTGGAGCAACGCCCTAGAGTGACGCCTAGGTTGACCGGAACGTAGATATGACCGTTACTTTCACAATGTCTGCAATTATTCATTTTCTCCGATGGAAAAACTGTTGTACTTATATTGTATTTTATACTCTTGGCGTTGATTTCTAAGTCCCTAGCTATTCGATCTGGTGGAGCAACGCCCTAGAGTGAAGCCAAGGTTGCCCGGAACGTAGAAATGACCAGCACTTTCCCACTGGTTGCAGTTATTCGTTTTATACGATGGAAAAGCTGTTATATTTATATTGCATTTTATGCTTCTGGCATTGAATTCTAACACCCTAGCTATTCCATCTGGTGGAGCAGCACCCTAGTGTGAAGCCTAGGTTGCCCGGAACGTAGAAATAACCATTACTTCCACACTGATTGCAAATATACATTACATACGATGGAAAAGCTGTAGTATTTATATCGTATTTTATGCTTCTGGCGTTGACTTCTTAGGCCCTAACTATTCCATCTGGTGAAACAACGCCCTGGAGTGAAGCCTAGGTAGCCCGGAACGTAGAAATGACCATAACTTTCACACTGGTAGCAATTATTCGTTTTATACATGGAAAAACTGTTCTATTTATTTTGTATTTCATGCTTCTGGCGTTGACTTCTCAGGCCCTAACTATTCGATCTGGTGGAGTAACGCCCTAGAGTAGCGCCTAGGTTACCCGGAACGTAGAAATGACCATTACATTCACACTGTTTGCAATTACTCGTTTTATACGACGGGAAAACAGTTGCACCTTTATTGTATTTTATGCATCTGGCGTTGACATCTAAGGCCCTAACTATTCGATCTGGTGGAGCAAGGCCCTAGAGTGGAGCCTAGGTTGCCCGGAACATAGAAATGACCATAACTTTCACATCGGTAGCAATTATTCGTTTTATACGATGGAAAAACTGTTATATTTGTTTTGTATTTTATGCTTCGGCCGTTGACTTCTAAGGCCCTAACTATTCAAACTGTTGGAGCAACGCCCTGGGGTCAAGCCTAGGTTGCCCGGAAAGTAGAAATGTCCATTACTTTCACACTGGTTGCTATTATTCGTTTTATACGATGGAAAAACAGTTATACTTACATTGTATTTTATGCTTCTGGCGTTGACTTCTTAGGCCCTAACTATTCGATCTGGTGGAAGTACGCCCTAGAGTGAAGCCTAGGTTGCCCGGAAAGTAGGACATACCATTACATTCACACTGGCTGCAATTACTCCTGTTATACGATGGAAAAACTGTTGTACTTTTATTGTATTTTATGCTTCTGGCGTTTAATTCTAAGTCCCTAGCTATTCGATCTGGTGGAGCAACACCCTACAGTGAAGCCTAGGTTGACCGGAACGTAGAAATGACCATAACTTTCACGCCGGTTGCAATTATTCGTTTTACACGATGGAAAAGCTCTTCTATTTATTTTGTATCTTATGCTTCTGGCGTTGACTTCTAAGGCACTAACTATTCGATCTGGTGGAGCAACGCCCTAGAGTGAAGCCTAACTTGCCCGGAACGTAGAAAGTACCATCACTTTCAAACTGGTTGCAAATATTCCTGTTATATGATGGAAAAACTGTTGTTTTTTTATTGCATTTTATGCTTCGGGCAATGACTTCTAAGGCCCTAACTATTCAATCTGTAGGAACAACGCCCTAGGGTGTAGCCTAGGTTGCCCGTAAAGTAGAAATGACCATAGCTTTCATACTGGTTGCAATTATTCGTTTTATATGATGGAAAAACTGTTGTATTTATATTGTATTTTATGCTTCTGGCGTTCACTTCTTAGGCCCTAACTATTCGATCTGGTGGAACAACGCCCTGGGGTGAAGCCCAGGTAGCCGGGAACGTAGAAATGACCATAACTTTCACACTGGTCGCTATTATTCGTTTGATACGATGGAGAAACTGTTATATTTATATTGTATTTTATGCTTCTGGCGTTGCCTTCTTAGGCCCTAGCTGTTCGATCTGGTGGAACAACGCCCTAGAGTGAAGCCTAGGTTGCCCGGAACGTAGAAATGACCATAACTTTCACACTGGTTGCTATTATTCGTTCTATACGATGGAAAAACTGTTATATTTATATTGTATCTTATGCTTCTGGCGTTGACTTCTTAGGCCCTAACAATTCGATCTGGTGGAACGACGCCCTAGAGTGAAGCCTAGGTTACCTGGAACGAACAAATGACCATCACTTTCACACGTGTTGCAATTATTCCTGTTATAGGATGGAAAGACTGTTGTATTTTTATTGTATTTTATGCTTCAGGCGTTGAGTTCTGAGGCCGTAGCTATTCGAACTGGTGGAGGAACGCCCTAGAGTGAAGCCTAGGTTGCCCGGAACGTAGAAATGACCATTACCTTCACACTGGTTGCAATTATTCCTGTTATGCGATGGAAAAACTGATGCATCTTTATTGTATTTTATGCTTCTGGCGTTGACTTCTTAGGCCCTAACTATTCGATCTGGTGGAGCAACGTCCTAGAGTGAAGCCTAGGTTGCGCGGAACGTAGAAATGACCATAGCTTTCACACTGGCTACCATTATTCGTTTTATACGATGGAAAAGCTGTTGTATTTATATCGTATTTTATGCTTCTGGCGTCGCCTTCTAAGGCCCTAACTTTTCCATCTGGTGGAACAACGCACTACGGTGAAGCCTAGGTTGCCCGGAACGTAGAAATGTCCATAACTTTCACACTGGTGGCAATTATTCGTTTTATACATGGAAAAACTGTTCTATTTATTTTGTATTTCATGCTTCTGGCGTTGACTTCTAAGGCCCTAACTATTCGAACTGGTGGAGGAACGCCCTAGGGTGCAGCCTAGGTAGCCCGGAACGTAGAAATGATCATAACTTTCACACTGGTTGCTATTATTCGTTTCATACGATGGAAAAACTGTTATATTTATATTGTATTGTATGCTTCTGGCGTTGACTTCTTAGGCCATAACTTTTCGATCTGGTGGTACAACGCCCTAGAGTGAAGCCTAGGTTGCCCGGAACGTAGAAATGACAATCACTTTCACACTGGTTGCAATTATTCCTGTTACACGGTGGAAAAACTCTTGTATATTTATTGTGTTTTATGCTTCTGGCGTTGACTTTTAAGGCCGTAGCTATTAGATCTGGGGGAGCAACGACCTTGAGTGTCGCATAGGTTGCCCGGAACGTAGAAATGACCATTACTTTCACAATTTTTGCAAATATACATTTTATACGATGGAAAAACTGTTGTACTTATATAGTATTTTAGCCTTCTGGCGTTGAATTATAAGTCCCTATCTATTCTATCTGGTGGAGCAACGCCCTAGAGTGAAACCTAGGTTACCCGGAACGTAGAAATGACCAGTACTTTCACACTGGTTGCAGTTATTCGTTTTATACAATGGAACAACTGTTCTATTTATTTTGCATTTTATGCTTCGGGCGTTGACTTCTAATGCCCTAACTATTAGATCTGGTGGAGCAACGCCCTAGAGTGAAGCCTAGGTTGCCCGGGAAGTAGAAATGACCATAACTTTCACACTGGTAGCAATTATTCGTTTTATACATGGAAAAACTGTTCTATTTATCTTGTATTTCATGCTTCTGGCGTTGACTTCTAAGGCCCTAACTATTCGAACTGGTGGAGGAACGCCCTAGAGTGCAGCCTAGGTAGCCCGGAACGTAGACATGACCATAACTTTCACACTGGTTGCTATTATTCGTTTCATACGATGGAAAAACTGTTATATTTATATTGTATTTTATGCTTCTGGCGTTGACTTCTTAGGCCCTAACTTTTCGATCTGGTGGTACAACGCCCTAGAGTGAAGCCTAGTTTGCCCGGAACGTAGAAATGACCATCACATTCACACTGGTTGCAATTATTCCTGTTACACGGTGGAAAAACTCTTGTATATTTATTGTGTTTTATGCTTCTGGCGTTGACTTCTTAGGCCCAAACTATTCCATCTGGTGGAACAACGCCCTAGGGTGAAGCCTAGGTTGCCCGGAACGTAGAAATGACCATAACTTTCACACTGGTAGCTATTATTCGTTTTATACGATGGAAAAGCTGTAGTATTTATATCGTATTTTATGCTTCTGGCGTTGACTTCTTAGGCCCTAACTATTCCATCTGGTGAAACAACGCCCTGGAGTGAAGCCTAGGTAGCCCGGAACGTAGAAATGACCATAACTTTCACACTGGTAGCAATTATTCGTTTTATACATGGAAAAACTGTTGTATTTATATCGTATTTTATGCTTCTGGCGTCGCCTTCTAAGGCCCTAACTTTTCCATCTGGTGGAACAACGCACTACGGTGAAGCCTAGGTTGCCCGGAACGTAGAAATGTCCATAACTTTCACACTGGTGGCAATTATTCGTTTTATACATGGAAAAACTGTTCTATTTATTTTGTATTTCATGCTTCTGGCGTTGACTTCTAAGGCCCTAACTATTCGAACTGGTGGAGGAACGCCCTAGGGTGCAGCCTAGGTAGCCCGGAACGTAGAAATGATCATAACTTTCACACTGGTTGCTATTATTCGTTTCATACGATGGAAAAACTGTTATATTTATATTGTATTGTATGCTTCTGGCGTTGACTTCTTAGGCCATAACTTTTCGATCTGGTGGTACAACGCCCTAGAGTGAAGCCTAGGTTGCCCGGAACGTAGAAATGACAATCACTTTCACACTGGTTGCAATTATTCCTGTTACACGGTGGAAAAACTCTTGTATATTTATTGTGTTTTATGCTTCTGGCGTTGACTTTTAAGGCCGTAGCTATTAGATCTGGGGGAGCAACGACCTTGAGTGTCGCATAGGTTGCCCGGAACGTAGAAATGACCATTACTTTCACAATTTTTGCAAATATACATTTTATACGATGGAAAAACTGTTGTACTTATATAGTATTTTAGCCTTCTGGCGTTGAATTATAAGTCCCTATCTATTCTATCTGGTGGAGCAACGCCCTAGAGTGAAACCTAGGTTACCCGGAACGTAGAAATGACCAGTACTTTCACACTGGTTGCAGTTATTCGTTTTATACAATGGAACAACTGTTCTATTTATTTTGCATTTTATGCTTCGGGCGTTGACTTCTAATGCCCTAACTATTAGATCTGGTGGAGCAACGCCCTAGAGTGAAGCCTAGGTTGCCCGGGAAGTAGAAATGACCATAACTTTCACACTGGTAGCAATTATTCGTTTTATACATGGAAAAACTGTTCTATTTATCTTGTATTTCATGCTTCTGGCGTTGACTTCTAAGGCCCTAACTATTCGAACTGGTGGAGGAACGCCCTAGAGTGCAGCCTAGGTAGCCCGGAACGTAGACATGACCATAACTTTCACACTGGTTGCTATTATTCGTTTCATACGATGGAAAAACTGTTATATTTATATTGTATTTTATGCTTCTGGCGTTGACTTCTTAGGCCCTAACTTTTCGATCTGGTGGTACAACGCCCTAGAGTGAAGCCTAGTTTGCCCGGAACGTAGAAATGACCATCACATTCACACTGGTTGCAATTATTCCTGTTACACGGTGGAAAAACTCTTGTATATTTATTGTGTTTTATGCTTCTGGCGTTGACTTCTTAGGCCCACACTATTCCATCTGGTGGAACAACGCCCTAGGGTGAAGCCTAGGTTGCCCGGAACGTAGAAATGACCATAACTTTCACACTGGTAGCTATTATTCGTTTTATACGATGGAAAAGCTGTAGTATTTATATCGTATTTTATGCTTCTGGCGTTGACTTCTTAGGCCCTAACTATTCCATCTGGTGAAACAACGCCCTGGAGTGAAGCCTAGGTAGCCCGGAACGTAGAAATGACCATAACTTTCACACTGGTAGCAATTATTCGTTTTATACATGGAAAAACTGTTCTATTTATTTTGTATTTCATGCTTCTGGCGTTGACTTCTCAGGCCCTAACTATTCGATCTGGTGGAGTAACGCCCTAGAGTAGCGCCTAGGTTACCCGGAACGTAGAAATGACCATTACATTCACACTGTTTGCAATTACTCGTTTTATACGACGGGAAAACAGTTGCACCTTTATTGCATTTTATGCATCTGGCGTTGACATCTAAGGCCCTAACTATTCGATCTGGTGGAGCAAGGCCCTAGAGTGGAGCCTAGGTTGCCCGGAACATAGAAATGACCATAACTTTCACATCGGTAGCAATTATTCGTTTTATACGATGGAAAAACTGTTATATTTGTTTTGTATTTTATGCTTCGGCCGTTGACTTCTAAGGCCCTAACTATTCAAACTGTTGGAGCAACGCCCTGGGGTCAAGCCTAGGTTGCCCGGAAAGTAGAAATGTCCATTACTTTCACACTGGTTGCTATTATTCGTTTTATACGATGGAAAAACTGTTATACTTATATTGTATTTTATGCTTCTGGCGTTGACTTCTTAGGCCCTAACAATTCGATCTGGTGGAACGACGCCCTAGAGTGAAGCCTAGGTTACCTGGAACGAACAAATGACCATCACTTTCACACGGGTTGCAATTATTCCTGTTATAGGATGGAAAGACTGTTGTATTTTTATTGTATTTTATGCTTCAGGCGTTGAGTTCTGAGGCCGTAGCTATTCGATGTGGTGGAAGAACGCCATAGAGTGAAGCCTAGGTTGCCCCGAACGTAGAAATGGCCATATCCTTCATACTGGTGGCAATTATTCGTTTTATACGATGGAAAAACAGTTCTATTTATTTTGTATTTTATGCTTTGGCCGTTGGCTTCTGAGGCCCTAACTATTCGATCTGTTGGAGCAACGCCCTAGGGTGAAGCCTAGGTTGCCGGAAAGTAGAAATGACCTTAACTTTCATACTGGTTGCAATTATTCGTTTTATACGATGGAAAAACGGTTGCATTTATATTGTATTTTATGCTTCGGGCGTTGACTTCTAAGGCCCTAGCTATTGAATCTGTTGGGTCAACGCCCTAGAGTGAAGCCTAGGTTGCTCGGAATGTAGAAATGACCATAACATTCACAGTGGTTGAAATTATTCGTTTTATACGATGGAAAAGCTGTTGCATCTTTATTCTATTTTAAGCTTCTGGCGATGACTTCTAAGGCCCTAACTATTCGATCTGGTGGAGCAGCGCCCTCGAGTGAAGCCTAGGTTGCCCGGAACGTAGAAATGACCACACTTTCGAACTGGTTGCAATTAATCCTTTTATACGATGGAAAAACTGTTGTATTTTTATTGCATTTTATGCTTCCGGCGTTGACTTCTAAGGCCCTAACTATTCAATCTGTTGGATCAACACCCTAGAGTGAAGCCTAGGTTGCTCGGAATGTAGAAATGACCATAACATTCACACTGGTTGAAATTATTCGTTTTATACGATGGAAAAGCTGTTGTATTTATGTTGTATTTTATGCTGCTGGCGTTCACTTCTTAGGCCCTAACTATTCGATCTGGTAGAACAACGCTCTGTGGTGAAGCCTAGGTTGCCGGGAACGTAGAAATGACCATAACTTTCACACTGGTCGCTATTATGCGTTTTATACGATGGAGAAACTGTTATATTTATATTCTATTTTATGCTTCTGGCGTTGCCTTCTTAGGCCTTAGCTGTTCGATCTGGTGGAACAACGCCCTAGAGTGAAGCCTATGTTGCCCGGAACGTAGAATTGACCATAACTTTCACTCTGGTTGCTATTATTCGTTCTATACGATGGAAAAACTGTTATATTTATATTGTATTTTAAGCTTCTGGCTTTGCTTTCTTAGGCCCTAACTGTTCCATCTGGCGGAACAACGCCCTAGAGTGAAGCGTAGGTTACCCGGAACGTAGAAATGACCAGTACTTTCACACTGTTTGCAATTATTCATTTTATACGATGGAAAAGCTGTTGTATTGATATTGTATTTTATGCTTCTGGCGTTGACTTCTAAGGCCGTAGCTATTAGCTGTGGTGGAGCAACGCCCTACAGTGACGCCTAGGTTGCCCGGAACCTAGAAATGACCATTAATTTCACAATGTTTGCAATTATTCATTTTATACAATGGAAAAACGGTTGTACTTATATTGTGTTTTATTCTTCTGGCGTTGAATTCCACGTCCCTAGCTAGTCGATCTGGTGGAGCAACGCCCTAGAGAGAAACCTAGGTTCCTCCGAATGTAGAAATGACTTCGACTTTCACACAGGTCCCAATTATTCGTTTTATACGATGGAAAAGCTGTTGTATTTTGTATCGTGTTTTATGCTTCGGGCGTTTACTTCTAAGGCCATCACCATTCGATCTGGTGGAGCAACGCCCTAGAGTGAAACCTAGGTTGCCCGGAACGTAGAAATGACCATAACTTTCACACTGGTAGCAATTATTCGTTTTATACATGGAAAAACTGTTCTATTTATCTTGTATTTCATGCTTCTGGCGTTGACTTCTAAGGCCCTAACTATTCGAACTGGTGGAGGAACGCCCTAGAGTGCAGCCTAGGTAGCCCGGAACGTAGACATGACCATAACTTTCACACTGGTTGCTATTATTCGTTTCATACGATGGAAAAACTGTTATATTTATATTGTATTTTATGCTTCTGGCGTTGACTTCTTAGGCCCTAACTTTTCGATCTGGTGGTACAACGCCCTAGAGTGAAGCCTAGTTTGCCCGGAACGTAGAAATGACCATCACATTCACACTGGTTGCAATTATTCCTGTTACACGGTGGAAAAACTCTTGTATATTTATTGTGTTTTATGCTTCTGGCGTTGACTTCTTAGGCCCAAACTATTCCATCTGGTGGAACAACGCCCTAGGGTGAAGCCTAGGTTGCCCGGAACGTAGAAATGACCATAACTTTCACACTGGTAGCTATTATTCGTTTTATACGATGGAAAAGCTGTAGTATTTATATCGTATTTTATGCTTCTGGCGTTGACTTCTTAGGCCCTAACTATTCCATCTGGTGAAACAACGCCCTGGAGTGAAGCCTAGGTAGCCCGGAACGTAGAAATGACCATAACTTTCACACTGGTAGCAATTATTCGTTTTATACATGGAAAAACTGTTGTATTTATATCGTATTTTATGCTTCTGGCGTCGCCTTCTAAGGCCCTAACTTTTCCATCTGGTGGAACAACGCACTACGGTGAAGCCTAGGTTGCCCGGAACGTAGAAATGTCCATAACTTTCACACTGGTGGCAATTATTCGTTTTATACATGGAAAAACTGTTCTATTTATTTTGTATTTCATGCTTCTGGCGTTGACTTCTAAGGCCCTAACTATTCGAACTGGTGGAGGAACGCCCTAGGGT
This sequence comes from Calliopsis andreniformis, assembly GCF_051401765.1. Lineage (NCBI taxonomy): Eukaryota > Metazoa > Arthropoda > Insecta > Hymenoptera > Andrenidae > Calliopsis > Calliopsis andreniformis. The sequence continues at coordinate 13,915,509 of NW_027480429.1, read as the reverse complement.
GCAGCCTAGGTAGCCCGGAACGTAGAAATGATCATAACTTTCACACTGGTTGCTATTATTCGTTTCATACGATGGAAAAACTGTTATATTTATATTGTATTGTATGCTTCTGGCGTTGACTTCTTAGGCCATAACTTTTCGATCTGGTGGTACAACGCCCTAGAGTGAAGCCTAGGTTGCCCGGAACGTAGAAATGACAATCACTTTCACACTGGTTGCAATTATTCCTGTTACACGGTGGAAAAACTCTTGTATATTTATTGTGTTTTATGCTTCTGGCGTTGACTTTTAAGGCCGTAGCTATTAGATCTGGGGGAGCAACGACCTTGAGTGTCGCATAGGTTGCCCGGAACGTAGAAATGACCATTACTTTCACAATTTTTGCAAATATACATTTTATACGATGGAAAAACTGTTGTACTTATATAGTATTTTAGCCTTCTGGCGTTGAATTATAAGTCCCTATCTATTCTATCTGGTGGAGCAACGCCCTAGAGTGAAACCTAGGTTACCCGGAACGTAGAAATGACCAGTACTTTCACACTGGTTGCAGTTATTCGTTTTATACAATGGAACAACTGTTCTATTTATTTTGCATTTTATGCTTCGGGCGTTGACTTCTAATGCCCTAACTATTAGATCTGGTGGAGCAACGCCCTAGAGTGAAGCCTAGGTTGCCCGGGAAGTAGAAATGACCATAACTTTCACACTGGTAGCAATTATTCGTTTTATACATGGAAAAACTGTTCTATTTATCTTGTATTTCATGCTTCTGGCGTTGACTTCTAAGGCCCTAACTATTCGAACTGGTGGAGGAACGCCCTAGAGTGCAGCCTAGGTAGCCCGGAACGTAGACATGACCATAACTTTCACACTGGTTGCTATTATTCGTTTCATACGATGGAAAAACTGTTATATTTATATTGTATTTTATGCTTCTGGCGTTGACTTCTTAGGCCCTAACTTTTCGATCTGGTGGTACAACGCCCTAGAGTGAAGCCTAGTTTGCCCGGAACGTAGAAATGACCATCACATTCACACTGGTTGCAATTATTCCTGTTACACGGTGGAAAAACTCTTGTATATTTATTGTGTTTTATGCTTCTGGCGTTGACTTCTTAGGCCCACACTATTCCATCTGGTGGAACAACGCCCTAGGGTGAAGCCTAGGTTGCCCGGAACGTAGAAATGACCATAACTTTCACACTGGTAGCTATTATTCGTTTTATACGATGGAAAAGCTGTAGTATTTATATCGTATTTTATGCTTCTGGCGTTGACTTCTTAGGCCCTAACTATTCCATCTGGTGAAACAACGCCCTGGAGTGAAGCCTAGGTAGCCCGGAACGTAGAAATGACCATAACTTTCACACTGGTAGCAATTATTCGTTTTATACATGGAAAAACTGTTCTATTTATTTTGTATTTCATGCTTCTGGCGTTGACTTCTCAGGCCCTAACTATTCGATCTGGTGGAGTAACGCCCTAGAGTAGCGCCTAGGTTACCCGGAACGTAGAAATGACCATTACATTCACACTGTTTGCAATTACTCGTTTTATACGACGGGAAAACAGTTGCACCTTTATTGCATTTTATGCATCTGGCGTTGACATCTAAGGCCCTAACTATTCGATCTGGTGGAGCAAGGCCCTAGAGTGGAGCCTAGGTTGCCCGGAACATAGAAATGACCATAACTTTCACATCGGTAGCAATTATTCGTTTTATACGATGGAAAAACTGTTATATTTGTTTTGTATTTTATGCTTCGGCCGTTGACTTCTAAGGCCCTAACTATTCAAACTGTTGGAGCAACGCCCTGGGGTCAAGCCTAGGTTGCCCGGAAAGTAGAAATGTCCATTACTTTCACACTGGTTGCTATTATTCGTTTTATACGATGGAAAAACTGTTATACTTATATTGTATTTTATGCTTCTGGCGTTGACTTCTTAGGCCCTAACAATTCGATCTGGTGGAACGACGCCCTAGAGTGAAGCCTAGGTTACCTGGAACGAACAAATGACCATCACTTTCACACGGGTTGCAATTATTCCTGTTATAGGATGGAAAGACTGTTGTATTTTTATTGTATTTTATGCTTCAGGCGTTGAGTTCTGAGGCCGTAGCTATTCGATGTGGTGGAAGAACGCCATAGAGTGAAGCCTAGGTTGCCCCGAACGTAGAAATGGCCATATCCTTCATACTGGTGGCAATTATTCGTTTTATACGATGGAAAAACAGTTCTATTTATTTTGTATTTTATGCTTTGGCCGTTGGCTTCTGAGGCCCTAACTATTCGATCTGTTGGAGCAACGCCCTAGGGTGAAGCCTAGGTTGCCGGAAAGTAGAAATGACCTTAACTTTCATACTGGTTGCAATTATTCGTTTTATACGATGGAAAAACGGTTGCATTTATATTGTATTTTATGCTTCGGGCGTTGACTTCTAAGGCCCTAGCTATTGAATCTGTTGGGTCAACGCCCTAGAGTGAAGCCTAGGTTGCTCGGAATGTAGAAATGACCATAACATTCACAGTGGTTGAAATTATTCGTTTTATACGATGGAAAAGCTGTTGCATCTTTATTCTATTTTAAGCTTCTGGCGATGACTTCTAAGGCCCTAACTATTCGATCTGGTGGAGCAGCGCCCTCGAGTGAAGCCTAGGTTGCCCGGAACGTAGAAATGACCACACTTTCGAACTGGTTGCAATTAATCCTTTTATACGATGGAAAAACTGTTGTATTTTTATTGCATTTTATGCTTCCGGCGTTGACTTCTAAGGCCCTAACTATTCAATCTGTTGGATCAACACCCTAGAGTGAAGCCTAGGTTGCTCGGAATGTAGAAATGACCATAACATTCACACTGGTTGAAATTATTCGTTTTATACGATGGAAAAGCTGTTGTATTTATGTTGTATTTTATGCTGCTGGCGTTCACTTCTTAGGCCCTAACTATTCGATCTGGTAGAACAACGCTCTGTGGTGAAGCCTAGGTTGCCGGGAACGTAGAAATGACCATAACTTTCACACTGGTCGCTATTATGCGTTTTATACGATGGAGAAACTGTTATATTTATATTCTATTTTATGCTTCTGGCGTTGCCTTCTTAGGCCTTAGCTGTTCGATCTGGTGGAACAACGCCCTAGAGTGAAGCCTATGTTGCCCGGAACGTAGAATTGACCATAACTTTCACTCTGGTTGCTATTATTCGTTCTATACGATGGAAAAACTGTTATATTTATATTGTATTTTAAGCTTCTGGCTTTGCTTTCTTAGGCCCTAACTGTTCCATCTGGCGGAACAACGCCCTAGAGTGAAGCGTAGGTTACCCGGAACGTAGAAATGACCAGTACTTTCACACTGTTTGCAATTATTCATTTTATACGATGGAAAAGCTGTTGTATTGATATTGTATTTTATGCTTCTGGCGTTGACTTCTAAGGCCGTAGCTATTAGCTGTGGTGGAGCAACGCCCTACAGTGACGCCTAGGTTGCCCGGAACCTAGAAATGACCATTAATTTCACAATGTTTGCAATTATTCATTTTATACAATGGAAAAACGGTTGTACTTATATTGTGTTTTATTCTTCTGGCGTTGAATTCCACGTCCCTAGCTAGTCGATCTGGTGGAGCAACGCCCTAGAGAGAAACCTAGGTTCCTCCGAATGTAGAAATGACTTCGACTTTCACACAGGTCCCAATTATTCGTTTTATACGATGGAAAAGCTGTTGTATTTTGTATCGTGTTTTATGCTTCGGGCGTTTACTTCTAAGGCCATCACCATTCGATCTGGTGGAGCAACGCCCTAGAGTGAAACCTAGGTTGCCCGGAACGTAGAAATGACCATAACTTTCACACTGGTAGCAATTATTCGTTTTATACGATGGAAAAACTGTTTTATTTATTTTGTATTTTATGCTTCGGGCGTTGACTTCTAAGGCCCTAACTATTCGATCTGGTGGAGCAACGCCCTAGAGTGAAGCCTAGGTTGCCCGGTACGTAGAAATGACCATAACTTTCACACTGGTTGCTATCATTCGATTTATACGATGGAAAAACTGTTATATTTACATTGTATTTTATACTTCTGGCGTTGACTTCTTAGGCCTTAACTGTTCGATCTGGTGGAACAACGCCGTAGGGTGAAGCCTAGGTTGCCCGGAACGTAGAAATGACCACTATTATCACACTGGTTGCAAATTATTCCTGCCATACGATGGAAGAACTGTTGTATTTTTATTGTATTTTATTCTTCTGGTGTTGACTTCTTAGGCCCTAACTATTCGATCTGGTGGAACAACGCCGTAGAGTGAAGCCTAGGTTGACCGGAACGTAGAAATGACCATTACTTTCACACTGTTTGCAATTATTCCTTTTATACGATGGAAAAGCTGTTGTATTTATATCGTATTTTATGCTTCTGGCGTTGACTTCTAAGAACTTAACTATTCGATCTGGTGGAGCAACGCCCTAGAGTGAAGCCTAGGCTGCTCGGAATGTAGAAATGACCATAACTTTCACACTGATTGCAATTATTCGCTTTATACGATGGAATAACTGTTGTACTTATATTGTATTTTATCTTTCTGGCGTTGAATTCTAAGTCCCTAGCTATTCGATCTGGTAGAGCAACGCCCTAGAGTGAAACCTAGGTTATCCGGAAAGTAGAAATGACCAGTACATTCACACTGGTTGCAGTTATTCCTGTTAAACAATGGAAAAACTGTTGCATCTTTATTGTATTTTATGCTTCTGGCGCTGACTTCTAAAGCCGTCACTATTCGATCTGGTGGAGCAACGCCCTAGGGTGAAGGGTAGGTTGCGCGGAACGTAGCAATGACCATAACTTTCACACTGGTAGGAATTATTCGTTTTATACGATGGAAAAACTGTTCTATTTATTTTGTATTTTATGCTTCGTGCGTTGACTTCTAAGGCCCCAGCTATTCGATCTGGTCGAGCAACGCCATAGAGTGAAGCCTAGGTTGCCCGGAACGTAGAAATGACCGTAACCTCCACACTGGTTGCAATTACTCGTTTTATACGATGGAAAAGCTGTTATACTTATATTGTATTTTATGCTTCTGGCATTGACTTCTAAGGCCCAGCTATTCGATCTGTTGGAGCAACGCCTTAGGGTGAAGCCTAGGTTGCCGGAACGTAGAAATGACCATGACTTTCACACTGGTAGCAATTATTCGTTTTATACAATGGAAAACCTATTCGATTTATTTTGTATTTTATGTTTCGGGCGTTGACTTCTAAGGCCCTAACTGTTTGACCTGGTGGACCAACGCCCTATAATGAAGGCTAGGTTGCCCGGAACGTAGAAATGACCATACATTTCACACTGTTTGCAATTATTAATTTATTCGATGCCAAAGCTGTTGTATTTATATCGTGTGTTATGCTTCTGGCGTTGACTTCTTAGGCCATAACAATTCGAGCTGGTGGAGCAACGCCCTAGAGTGAAATCTAGGTTGCCCGGAACGTAGTAATGACCATTATATTCAGACTGGTTGCAGTTATTAATTTATTCGATGTCAAAGCTGTTGTATTTATATTGTATTTTATGCTTCTGGCATTGACTTCTTAGGCCCCAAGTATTCGATCTGGAGGAGCAATGCATCAGAGTTAATTCTAGGATGCCCGAAACGCCGAAATGATCATTACTTTCACGCTTATTGCAATTATTCCTGTAATACGATGAAAAGACTGTTGTATTTTTATTGTATCTTATGCTCCTGGCGTTGACTTCTATGGCCCTAACTATTCGATCTGGTGGAGCAGCACCCTGGAGTGAAGCCTAGGTTGCCCGGAACGTCGAAATGACCAGAACTTTCACACTGGTAGCAATTATTCGTTTTATACAATGGAAAACCTGTTCGATTTATTTTGTATTTTATGTTTCGGGCGTTGACTTCTAAGGCCCTAACTGTTTGATCTGGTGGACCAACGCCCTAGAATGAAGCCTAGGTTGCCCGGAACGTAGAAATGACCATATCTTTCACACTGTTTGCAATTATTAATTTATTCGATGCCAAAGCTGTTGTATTTATATTGTATTTTATGCTTCTGGCATTGACTTCTTAGGCCCCAACTATTCGATCTGGAGGAGCAATGCATCAGAGTTAAGTCTAGGATGCCCGAACCGCCGAAATGATCATTACTTTCACGCTTATTGCAATTATTTCTGTAATACGATGAAAAGACTGTTGTATTTTTATTGTATCTTATGCTCCTGGCGTTGACTCCTAAGGCCCTAACTATTCGATCTGGTGGAGGAACACCCTGGAGTGAAGCCTAGGTTGCCCGGATCGTCGAAATGACCAGAACTCTCACACTGGTTGCAATTATTCGTTTTATACGATGTAAAAGCTGTTGTATTTATTTCGTATTTTATGCTTCTGGCGTTGACTTCTAAGGCCCTAGCTACTCGACCTGGTGGAGGAACGCCCTAGAGTGAAACCTAGGTTGCCCGGAACGTAGAAATGACCATTACATTCACACTGGTTGAAATTATTCCTGTTATACGATGGAAAAACCGTTGCATCTTTATTGTATTTTATGCTTCTGGCGTTGACTTCTAAGGCCACAACTAGTAGATCTGGTGGAGCAACGCCCTAGAGTGAAGCCTATGTTGCCGGAACGTAGAAATGACCAGTACCTTCACAATGTTAGCAATTATTCATTTTATACGATGGAAAAACTGTTGTACATATATTGTGTTTTATTCATCTGGCGTTGACTTCTCAGGCCCTAACTATTCGATCTGGTGTAACAACGCCCTAGAGTGAAGCCTAGGTTGCCCGGAACGTAGAAATGACCATCACTTTCAAACTGGTTGGAATTATTCCTGTTATGCGATAGAAAAACTGTTGTATTTTTATTGCATTCTATGCTTCGGGCGTTGACATCTAAGGCCCTAACTATTCAATGTGGTGGAGCAACGCCCTAGGGTAATGCCTAGGTTTCCCGGAAAGTAGAAATGACCATAACTTTCACAATGTTTGCAATTATTCATTTTATACGATGAAAAAACTATTGTACATGTATTGTATTTTATCCTTCTGGCGTTGAATTCTAAGTCCCTAGCTATTCGATCTATTGGAGCGACGCCCTAGAGTGAAACCTAGGTTGCCCGGAACGTAGAAATGACCATCACTTTCAAACTGGTTGGAATTATTCCTGTTATACGATGGAAAAACTGTTGTACTTTTATTGCATTTTATGCTTCTGGCGTTGACTTCTTAGGCCCTAAATATTCGAGCTGGTGGAGCAACGCCCTAGAGTGAAACCTAGGTTGCCCGGAACGTAGAAATGACCATTACATTCACACTGCTTGCAATTATTCCTGTTATGCGATGGAAAAACTGTTGTATTTTTATTGTATTCTATGCTTCTGGCGTTTAATTCTAAGTCGCTAGCCATTTGATCTGGTGGAGCAACGACCTAGAGTGATGCCTAGGTTGCCCGGAACGTAGAAATGACAATTACTTTCACACTGTTTGGTATTATTCATTTTGTACGATGGAAAATCTGTTGTATTTATATTGTTTTTTATGCCTCTGGCGTTGACTTCTAAGGCCGTAGCTATTAAATGCGGTGGAGCAACGGCCTAGAGTGACGCCTAGGTTGCCCGGAACGTAGAAATGACCATTCCTTTCACACTGGTTGCAATTATTCCTGTTATACGATGGAAAAACTGTTATGTTTATATCGTATTTTATTCTCATGGCGTTGAATTCTAAGTCCCTAGCTATTCCATCTCGTGGAACAACGCCCTAGGGTAAAGCCCGGGTTGCGCGGAACGTAGAAATGACCATAACTTTCACACTGGTAGCAATTATTCGTTTTATACGATGAAAAAACTGTTGTATTTATATTGTATTTTATGCTTCTGGCGTTCACTTCTTAGGCCCTAACTATTCGATCTGGTGGAACAACGCCGTAGGGCGAAGCCTAGGTTGCCGGAACGTAGAAATGACCATTACCTTCACGCTTGTTGCAATTATTCCTGTCATACGATGGAAAAACAGTTGCGTCTTTACTGTATTTTTTGCTTCTGGCGTCGACTTCTAAGGCTCTAACTATTCGATCTGGTGGAGAAACGCCCTAGAGTGAAGCCTAGGTTGCCCGGAACGTAGAAATGACCATAACTTTCACACTGGTTGCAATTATTCGTTTTATACGATGGAAAAGCTGTTGTATTTATATCGTATTTTATGCTTCTGGCTTTGACTTCTTAGGCCCTAACAATTCGAGCTGGTGGAGCAACGCCCTAGAGTGAAGCCTAGGTTGCCCGGAACGAAGAAATGACCATTACTTTCACACTGTTTGCAATTATTCCTTTTATACGATGGAAAAGCTGTTGTATTTATAACGTATTTTATGCTTCTGGCGTTGACTTCTAAGGCCCTAGCTATTCGATCTAGTGGAGCTACGCCCTAGAGTGAAGCCTAGGTTGCTCGGAACGTAGAAATGACCACTACTTACACACTGTTTGCAATTATTCATTTTATACGATGGAAAAGCTGTTGTATTTACATCGTATTTTATGCTTCGGGCGTTGACTTCTTAGGCCCTAACTATTCGATCTGGAGTAGGAACGGCCTATGGTGAAGCCTAGGTTGCCCGGAACGTAGAAATGACCATAACTTTCACACTGTTTGCAATTATTCCTTTTATACGATGGAAAAGCTGTTGTATTTATATCGTATTTTATGCTTCTGGCGTTGACTTCTGAGGCCGTAGCTATTCGATATGGAGGAGCCCCGCCATAGAGTGAAGCCTAGGTTGCTCGGAACGCAGAAATGACCACTACTTTCACACAGTTTGCAATTATTCATTTAATACGAAGGAAAAGCTGTTGTATTTATATCGTATTTTATGCTTCGGGCGCTGACTTCTTAGGCCCTAACACTTCGATCTGGTGGAGCAACGCCCTACAGTGAAGCCTAGGTTGCCCGGAACGTAGATATGACCATAACCTTCACACGGGTTGCAATTATTCGTTTTATACGGTGTAAAGGCTGTTGTATCTATTTTGTATTTTATTCTTCTGGCGTTCACTTCTTAGGCCCTAACTATTCGATCTGATGGAGCAACACCCTACAGTGAAGCCTAGGTTGCCCGGAACGTAGATATGACCATAACCTTCACACAGGTTGCAATTATTCGTTTTATACGGTGTAAAGGCTGTTGCATTTATTTTGTATTTTATTCTTCTGGTGTTGACTTCTTAGGCCCTAACTATTCGATCTGGTGGAACAACGCCGTAGAGTGAAGCCTAGGTTGCCCGGAACGTAGGAATGACCATTACTTTCACACTGATTGCAATTATTCCCTTCATACCATGGAAAAGCTGTTGTATTTATATCGTATTTTATGCTTCTGGCGTTGACTTCTAAGGAGCTAACTATTCGATCTGGTGGAGCAACGGCCTAGAGTGAAGCCTAGGTTGCTCGGAATGTAGAAATAACCATAACTTTCACACTGGTTGCAATTATTCGTTCTTTACGATGGAAAAGCTGTTGTATTTATATTGTATTTTATGCCTCTGGCGTTGACTTCTAAGGCCCCAGCAATTCGATCTAGTGGAGCAACGCCCTAGAGTGTAGCCTAGGTTGCCCGGAACGTAGAAATGACCATCACTTTCAAACTGGTTGCAATTAATCCTGTTATACGATGAAAAAACTGTTGTATTTTTATTGCATTTTATGCTTCGGGCGTTGACTTATAAGGCCCTGACTATTCAATCTGTTGGAGCAACGCCCTAGAGTGAAGCCTAGGTTGCTCGGAATGTAGAAATGACCATAGCTTTCACACTGGTTGCAATTATTCGTTTTATACGATGGAAAAACTGTTGTATTTATATTGTATTTTATGCTTCAGGCGTAGGCTTCTAAGGCCGTAGCTATTCGATATGGTGGAGCACCGCCCTAGAGTGAAGCCTAGGTTGCTCGGAACGCAGAAATGACCACTACTTTCACACAGTTTGCAATTATTCATTTAATACGACGGGAAAGCTGTTGTATTTATATCGTATTTTATGCTTCGGGCGTTGACTTCTTAGGCCCTAACACTTCGATCTGGTGGAGCAACACCCTACAGTGAAGCCTAGGTTGCCCGGAACGTAGATATGACCATAACCTTCACACAGGTTGCAATTATTCGTTTTATACGGTGTAAAGGCTGTTGCATTTGTTTTGTATTTTATTCTTCTGGTGTTGACTTCTTAGGCCCTAACTATTCGATCTGGTGGAACAACGCCGTAGAGTGAAGCCTAGGTTGCCCGGAACGTAGAAATGACCATTACTTTCACACTGTTTGCAATTATTCCCTTCATACCATGGAAAAGCTGTTGTATTTATATCGTATTTTATGCTTCTGGCGTTGACTTCTAAGGACCTAACTATTCGATCTGGTGGAGCAACGCCCTAGAGTGAAGCCTAGGTTGCTCGGAATGTAGAAATAACCATAACTTTCACACTGGTTGCAATTATTCGTTCTTTACGATGGAAAAGCTGTTGTATTTATATTGTATTTTATGCCTCTGGCGTTGACTTCTAAGGCCCTAGCAATTCGATCTAGTGGAGCAACGCCCTAGAGTGTAGCCTAGGTTGCCCGGAACGTAGAAATGACCATCACTTTCAAACTGGTTGCAATTAATCCTGTTATACGATGGAAAAACTGTTGTATTTTTATTGCATTTTATGCTTCGGGCGTTGACTTATAAGGCCCTGACTATTCAATCTTTTGGAGCAACGCCCTAGAGTGAAGCCTAGGTTGCTCGGAATGTAGAAATGACCATAGCTTTCACACTCGTTGCAATTATTCGTTTTATACGATGGAAAAACTGTTGTATTTATATTGTATTTTATGCTTCTGGCGTCCACTTCTTAGGCCCTAACAATTCGATCTGGTGGAACAACGCCCTAGGGTGAAGCCTAGGCTGCCCGCAACGTAGAAATGACCATAACTTTTACACTGGTAGCAATTATTCGTTTTATACGATGGAAAAACTGTTGTATTTATATTGTATTTAATGCTTCTGGCGTTCACTTCTTAGGCCCTAACTGTTTGATCTGGTGAAGCAACGCCATAGAGTGAAGCCTAGGTTGCCCGGAACGTAGAAATGACAATTACTTTCACACTGTTTGCAATTATTCCTTTTATACGATGCAAAAGCTGTTGTATTTATATCGTATTTTATGCTTGTGGCGTTGACTTCTAAGGACCTAACTATTCGATCTGGTGGAGCAACGCCCTAGAGTGAAGCCTAGGTTGCTCGGAATATAGAAATGACTATAACTTTCACACTGGCTGCAATTATTCGTTTTCTGCGATGGAAAAACTGTTGTATTTATATTGTATTTTATGCTTCTGGCGTTGACTTATTAGGCTCTAACTATTCGATCTGTTGGAGCAATGCCTCAGAGTTAAGTCTAGGATGGCCGAAACGCCGAAATGATCATTACTTTCACGCTTGTTGCAATTATTCCTGTTATACGATGAAAAGACCGTTGCATTTTTATTGTATTTTGTGCTTCAGGCGTAGGCTTCTAAGGCCGTAGCTATTCGATATGGTGGAGCACCTCCCTAGAGTGAAGCCTAGGTTGCTCGGAATATAGAAATGACCATAACTTTCACACTGGTTGCAATTATTCGTTTTCTACGATGGAAAAACTGTTGCATTTATATTGTATTTTATGCTTCTGGCGTTCACTGCTTAGGGCCTAACTATTCGATCTGATGGAACAATGCCCTAGGGCGAAGCCTAGGTAGCCCGGAACGTAGAAATGACCATAACTTTTACACTGCTAGCAATTATTTTTTTTATACAATTGAAAAACTGTTCTATTTATTTTGTATTTTATGCTTCGGGCGTTGACTTCTTTGGCCCTAACAATTCGATCTGGTGGAGCAACGCCCTAGAGTGAAGCCTAGGTTCCCTGGAACGTACAAATGACCATCACTTTCACACGGGTTGCAATTATTCCTGTTATAGGATGGAAAGGCTGTTGTATTTTTATTGCATTTTATGCTTCGGGCGTTGACTTATAAGGCCCTGACTATTCAATCTGTTGGAGCACCGCCCTAGAGTGAAGCCTAGGTTGCTCGGAATGTGGAAATGACCATAGCTTTCACACTGTTTGCAATTATTCGTTTTATACGATGGAAAAACTGTTGTATTTATTTCGTATTTTATGCTTCTGGCGTTGACTTCTATGGCCCTAGCTATTCGATCTAGTGGAGCAACGCCCTAGAGAGAAGCCTAGGTTGCCCGGAGCGTAGAAATGACCATCACTTTCAAACTGGTTGCAATTAATCCTGTTATACGATGGGTAAACTGTTGTATTTTTATTGCATTTTATGCTCCGGGCGTTGACTTCTAAGGCCCTAAGTATTCAATCTGTTGGAGCAACGCCCTAGAGTGAAGCCTTCGTTGTTCGGAATGTAGAAATGTCCATAACTTTCTCACTGGTTGCAATTATTCGTTTTATACGATGGAAAAACTGTTGTATTTATACTGTATTTTATGCTTCTGGCGTTCACTTCTTAGGCCCTAACTATTCGATCTGCCGGAACAACGCCCTAGGGTGATGCCTAGGTTGCCCGGAACGTGGAAATGACCATAACTTTTACACTGGTAGCAATTATTCGTTTTATACAATAGAAAAACTGTTGTATTTATATTGTATTTTATGCTTCTGGCGTTGACTTCTTAGGCCCTAACTATTCGATCTGGTGGAGCAATGCCTCAGAGTTAAGTCTAGGATGCCCGAAACGCCGAAATGATCATTATTTTCACGCTTGTTGCAATTATTCCTGTTATACGATGAAAAGACCGTTGTATTTTGATTGTATTTAATGCTTCAGGCGTAGGCTTCTAAGGCCGTAGCTATTCGATATGGCGGAGCACCGCCCTAGAGTGAAGCCTAGGTTGCTCGGAATATAGAAATGACCATAACTTTCACACTGGTTGCAATTATTCATTTTATACGGTGGCAAAGCTGTTGCATTTATATTGTATTTTATGCTTCTGGCGTTGACTCCTTAGGCCCTAACTATTCAATCTGGTGGAGCAGTGCCTCGGAGTTAAGTCTAGGATGCCCGAAACGCCGAAATGATCATTACTTTCACGCATGTTGCAATTATTCCGGTTATACGATGAAAAGACTGTTGTATTTGTATTGTATTTTATGCTTCAGGCGTAGGCTTCTAAGGCCGTAGCTATTCGATATGGTGGAGCACCGCCCTAGAGTGAAGCCTAGGTTGCTCGGAACGCAGAAATGACCACTACTTTCACACAGTTTGCAATCATTCATTTAATACGATGGGAAAGCTGTTGTATTTATATCGTATTTTATGCTTCGGGCGTTGACTTCTTAGGCCCTAACACTTCGATCTGGTGGAGCAACACCCTACAGTGAAGCCTAGGTTGCCCGGAACGTAGAAATGACCATCACTTTCAAACTGGTTGCAATTATTCGTTTTATACGATTGAAAAGCTGTTGCATTTATATTGTATTTTATGCTTCTGGCGTTGACTTCTTAGGCCCTAACTATTCCCTCTGGTGCATCAACACGCTAGAGTGAAACCTACGTTGCCCGGAACGTAGAAATGACCATTCCTTTCACACTGGTTGCAATTATTCCTGTTATACAATGGAAAAACTGTTGTATTTTAATTGTATTTTATGCTTTTAGCGATGAATTCTAAGTCCCTAGCTATTCGATCTGGTGGAGCAACGCCATAGAGTGACGCCTAGCTTGCTCGGAACGTAGAAATGACCATTACTTTCACACTGGTTGCAATTATTCGTTTTATACGATGGAAAAGCTGTTGTATTTATATCGTATTTTATGCTTCTGGCATTGACTTCTTATGACCTAACTATTCGATCTAGTGGATCAACGCCCTGGAGTGAAACCTAGGTTGCCCGGAACGTAGAAATGACCAGTACTTTCACACTGTTTGCAGTTATTCCTGTTATACGATGGAAAAACTGTTGTACTTATATTGTATTTTATTCTTATGGCGTTCACATCTTAGGGCCTAACTATTCGATCTGATGGAACAATGCCCTAGGGTGAAGCCTAGTTTGCCCGGAACGTGGAAATGACCGTAACTTTTACACTGGTAGCAATTATTCGTTTTATACAATGGAAAAACTGTTTTATTTATTTTGTATTTTATGCTTCGGGCGTTGACTTCTGAGGCCCTAACTATTCGATCTGGTGGAGCAACGCCCTGGAGTGAAACCTGGGTTGCCCGGAACGTAGAAATGACCATAACTTTCACACTGGTTGCTATCTTTCGTTTTATACGATGTAAAGGCTGTTGTACTTAATTGGTGTTTTATTCTTCTGGTGTTGATTTCTTAGGCCCTAACTATTCGATCTGGTTGAACAACGCCGTAGAGTGAAGCCTAGGTTGCCCGGAACGTAGGAATAACCATTACTTTCACACTGTTTGCAATTATTCCTTTTACACGATGGAAAAGCTGTTGTATTTATATCGTATTTTATGCTTCTGGCGTTGACTTCTTAGGCCCTAACTATTCGATCTGGTGGAACAACGCCCTAGGGTGAAGCCTAGGTTGCCCGGAACGTAGAAATGACCATAACTTTTACACTGGTGGCAATTATTCGTTTTATACAATCGAAAAACTGTTCTATTTATTTTGTATTTAATGCTTCGGGCGTCGACTTCTAAGGCCCTAACTGTTTGATCTGGTGGAGCAACGCCCTAGGGTGAAGCCTAGGTTGCACGGAACGCAGAAGTGACCATAACTTTCACACGGGTTGCAATTATTCCTGTTATAGGATGGAAAGACTGTTGTATTCTTATTGCATTTTATACTTCAGGCGTTGACTTCTGAGGCCGTAGCTATTCGATGTGGTGGAAGAACGCCATACAGTGAAGTCTAGGTTGCCCGGAACGTAGAAATGACCATTACTTTCACACTGTTTGCAATTATTCCTTTCATACCATGGAAAAGCTGTTGTATTTATATCGTATTTTATGCTTCTGGCGTTGACTTCTAAGGACCTAACTATTCGCTCTGGTGGAGCAACGCCCTAGAGTGAAGCCTAGGTTGCTCGGAATGTAGAACTGACCATAGCTTTCACACTCGTTGCAATTATTCGTTTTATACGATGGAAAAACTGTTGTATTTATATTGTATTTTATGCTTCTGGCGTCCACTTCTTAGGCCCTAACTATTCGATCTGGTGGAACAACGCCCTAGGGTGAAGCCTAGGCTGCCCGGAACGTAGAAATGACCATAACTTTTACACTGGTAGCAATTATTCGTTTTATACGATGGAAAAACTGTTGTATTTATATTGTATTTAATGCTTCTGGCGTTCACTTCTTAGGCCCTAACTGTTTGATCTGGTGAAGCAACGCCATAGAGTGAAGCCTAGGTTGCACGGAACGTAGAAATGACAATTACTTTCACACTGTTTGCAATTATTCCTTTTATACGATGCAAAAGCTGTTGTATTTATATCGTATTTTATGCTTGTGGCGTTGACTTCTAAGGACCTAACTATTCGATCTGGTGGAGCAATGCCCTAGAATGAAGCCTAGGTTGCTCGGAATATAGAAATGACCATAACTTTCACACTGGTTGCAATTATTCGTTTTCTGCGATGGAAAAACTGTTGTATTTATATTGTATTTTATGGTTCTGGCGTTGACTTATTAGGCCCTAACTATTCGATCTGTTGGAGCAATGCCTCAGAGTTAAGTCTAGGATGGCCGAAACGCCGAAATGATCATTACTTTCACGCTTGTTGCAATTATTCCTGTTATACGATGAAAAGACCGTTGCATTTTTATTGTATTTTGTGCTTCAGGCGTAGGCTTCTAAGGCCGTAGCTATTCGATATGGTGGAGCACCTCCCTAGAGTGAAGCCTAGGTTGCTCGGAATATAGAAATGACCATAACTTTCACACTGGTTGCAATTATTCGTTTTCTACGATGGAAAAACTGTTGCATTCATATTGTATTTTATGCTTCTGGCGTTCACTTCTTAGGCCCTAACTATTCCATCTGGTGGAGCACCGCCATAGAGTGAAGCCTAGGTTTCCCGGAACGTAGAAATGACCATAACTTTTACACTGGTAGCAATTATTCGTTTCATACAATGGAAAAACTGTTCTATTTATTTTGTATTTAATGCTGCGGGCGTTGGCTTCGAAGGCCCTAACTGTTTGATCTGGAGGACCAACGCCCTAGAGTGATGCCTAGGTTGCCCGGAACGTAGAAATGACCATAACTTTCACACTGGTTGCTATTATTCGTTTTATAAGATGGAAAAACTGTTATATTTATATTGTATTTTATGCTTCAGGCGTTGACTTCTGAGGCCGTAGCTATTCGATGTGGTGGAAGAACGCCATAGAGTGAAGCCTAGGTTGCCCGGAACGTAGAAATTTCCATATCTTTCACACTGTTTGCAATTATTCATTTTATACGGTGGCAAAACTGTTGCATTTATATTGTATTTTATGCTTCTGGCGTTGACTTCTAAGGACCTAACTATTCGATCTAGTGGAGCAACGCCCTAGGGTGAAGCCTAGGTTGCCCGGAACGTAGAAATGACCATTACTTTCACACTGTTTGCAATTATTCCTCTTATACGATGGAAAAGCGGTAGTATTTATATTGTATTTTATGCTTCTGGCGTTGACTTCTTAGGCCCTAACTATTCGATCTGGTGGAGCAAAGCCTCAGAGTTAAGTCTAGGATGCCCGAAACGCCTAAATGATCATTATTTTCACGCTTATTGCAATTATTCCTGTAATACGATGAAACGACTGTTGTATTTTTATTGTATCTTATGTTCCTGGCGTTGACTTCTAAGGCCCTAACTATTCGATCTGGTGGAGCAACACCCTGGAGTGAAGCCTAGGTTGCCCGGAACGTGGAAATGACCAGAACTCTCACACTGGTAGCAATAATTCGTTTTATACAATGGAAAAACTGTTCTACTTATTTTGTATTTAATGCTTCGGGAGTTGACTTCTAAGGCCCTAACTGTTTGATCTGGTGGAGTAACGCCCTAGAGTGAAGCCTAGGTTGCCTGGAACGTAGAAATGACCATCACTTTCACACGGGTTGCAGTTATTCCTGTTATAGGATGGAAAGGCTGTTGTATTTATATTGTATTTTATGCTTCTGGCGTTGACTCCTGAGGCCGTTGCTATTCGATGTGGTGGAAGAACGCCATACAGTGAAGCCTAGGTTGCCCGGAACGTAGAAATGACCATAACTTTCACACTGGTTGCAATTATTTGTTTTATACGATGGAAAAGCTGTTGTATTTATATCGTATTTTATGCTTCGGGCGTTGACTTCTAAGGCCCTAACTGTTTGATCTGGTGGAGCAACGCCCTAGAGTGAAGCCTAGGTTGCCCGGAACGTAGAAATGACCATAACTTTCACACTGGTTGCTATTACCCTTTTTATACGATTGTAAAGCCGTTATATTTATATTGTATTTTATGCTTCTGGCGTTGACTTCGGAGGCCGTTGCTATTCGATGTGGTGGAAGAACGCCATAGAGTGAAGCCTAGGTAGCCCGGAACGTAGAAATGTCCATATTTTTCACACTGTTTGCAATTATTCGTTTTATGCGATGGAAAAACTGTTCTATTTATTTTGTATTTTATGCTTCTGGCGTTGACTTCTAAGGACCTAACTATTCGATCTGGTGGAGAAACGCCCTAGAGTGAAGCCTAGGTTGCTCGTAATGTAGAAATAACCATAACTTTCACACTGGTTGCAATTATTCGTTTTTTACGATGGAAAAGCTGTTGTATTTATATTGTATTTTATGCCTCTGGCGTTGACTTCTAAGGCCCTAGCTATTCGATCTAGTGGAGCAACGCCCTAGGGTCAAGCCTAGGTTGCCCGGAACGTAGAAATGACCATCACTTTCACACGGGTTGCAGTTATTCCTGTTATAGGATGGAAAGGCTGTTGTATTTATATTGTATTTTATGCTTCTGGCGTTGACTCCTGAGGCCGTTGCTATTCGATGTGGTGGAAGAACGCCATACAGTGAAGCCTAGGTTGCCCGGAACGTAGAAATGACCATTACTTTCACACTGGTTGCAATTATTCGTTTTATACGATGGAAAAGCTGTTGTATTTATATCGTATTTTATGCTTCTGGCATTGACTTCTTATGACCTAACTATTCGATCTAGTGGATCAACGCCCTGGAGTGAAACCTAGGTTGCCCGGAACGTAGAACTGACCAGTACTTTCACACTGTTTGCAGTTATTCCTGTTATACGATGGAAAAACTGTTGTACTTATATTGTATTTTATTCTTATGGCGTTCACTTCTTAGGGCCTAACTATTCGATCTGATGGAACAATGCCCTAGGGTGAAGCCTAGGTTGCCCGGAACGTGGAAATGACCGTAACTTTTACACTGGTAGCAATTATTCGTTTTATACAATGGAAAAACTGTTTTATTTATTTTGTATTTTATGCTTCGGGCGTTGACTTCTGAGGCCCTAACTATTCGATCTGGTGGAGCAACGCCCTGGAGTGAAACCTGGGTTGCCCGGAACGTAGAAATGACCATAACTTTCACACTGGTTGCTATCTTTCGTTTTATACGATGTAAAGGCTGTTGTACTTAATTGGTGTTTTATTCTTCTGGTGTTGATTTCTTAGGCCCTAACTATTCGATCTGGTTGAACAACGCCGTAGAGTGAAGCCTAGGTTGCCCGGAACGTAGGAATAACCATTACTTTCACACTGTTTGCAATTATTCCTTTTACACGATGGAAAAGCTGTTGTATTTATATCGTATTTTATGCTTCTGGCGTTGACTTCTTAGGCCCTAACTATTCGATCTGGTGGAACAACGCCCTAGGGTGAAGCCTAGGTTGCCCGGAACGTAGAAATGACCATAACTTTTACACTGGTGGCAATTATTCGTTTTATACAATCGAAAAACTGTTCTATTTATTTTGTATTTAATGCTTCGGGCGTCGACTTCTAAGGCCCTAACTGTTTGATCTGGTGGAGCAACGCCCTAGGGTGAAGCCTAGGTTGCACGGAACGCAGAAGTGACCATAACTTTCACACGGGTTGCAATTATTCCTGTTATAGGATGGAAAGACTGTTGTATTCTTATTGCATTTTATACTTCAGGCGTTGACTTCTGAGGCCGTAGCTATTCGATGTGGTGGAAGAACGCCATACAGTGAAGCCTAGGTTGCCCGGACCGTAGAAATGACCATAACTTTTACACTGGTAGCAATTATTCGCTTTATACAATGGAAAAACCGTTGTATTTTTATTGCATTTTTTGCTTCGGGCATTGACTTCTATGGCCCTAACTATGCAATCTGTTGGAGCAACGCCCTAGGGGGAAGCCTAGGTTGCTCGGAACGTTGAAATGACCATAACCTTCACACTGGTTGCAATTATTCGTTTTGTACGATGGAAAAGCTGTTGTATTTATATCGTATTTTATGCTTCTGGCGTTGACTTCTTAGGCCCTAACTATTCCATCTGGTGGAACAACGCCCTCGGGGGAAGTCTAGGTTGCCCGGAAAGTAGAAATGACCATAACTTTCACACTGGTAGCAATTATTCGTTTTATACGATGGAAAAACTGTTCTACTTATTTTGTATTTTATGCTTCGGGCGTTGACTTCTTAGGCCCTAACTATTCGATCTGGTGGAACAACGCCCTAGAGTGAAGCCTAGGTTGCCTGGAACGTAGAAAGGACCATCACTTTCACACGGGTTGCAATTATTCCTGTTATAGGATGGAAAGACTGTTGTATTTTTATTGTATTTTATGCTTCAGGCGTTGACTTCTGAGGCCGTAGCTATTCGATGTGGTGGAACAACGCCCTAGGGTGAATCCTGGGTTGCCCGGAACGTAGATATGACCATAACTTTCACACAGGTTGCAATTATTCGTTTTATACGATGGAAAAGCTGTTGTATTTATATCGTATTTTATGCTTCTGGCGTTGACTTCTTAGGCCCTAACTATTCAATCTGTTGGAGCAACGCCCTTGGGTGAAGCCTAGGTTGCCCGGAACGTAGAAATGACCATAACTTTCACACTGGTAGCAATTATTCGTTTTATACGATGGAAAAACTGTTTTATTTATTTTGTATTTTATGCTTCGGGCGTTGACTTCTAAGGCCCTAACTATTCAATCTGTTGGAGCAACGCCCTAGGGTGAAGCCTAGGTTGCCCGGAAAGTAGTAATGACGTTAACTTTCATATTGGTTGCAATTATTCGTTTTTTACGATGGAAAAACTGTTGTATTTATATTGTATTTTATGCATCTGGCGTTGACTTCTAAGGCACTAGCTATTCCGTCTAGTGGATCAACGCCCCAGAGTGAAGCCTGGGTTGCCCGGAACGTAGAACTGACCATCACTTTCAAACTGGATGCAATTATTCCTGTTATATGATGTAAAAACTGTTGTACTCTTATCGCATTTTATGCTTCGGGCATTGACTTCTAAGGCCCTAACTATTCGATCTGTTGGAGCAACGCCCTTGGGTGAAGCCTAGGTTGCCCGGAAAGTAGAAATAACCACAACTTTCGTACTTGTTGCAATTATTCGTTTTATACGATGGATAACTGTTATATTTATATTGTATTTTATGCTTCTGGCGTTGACTTCTTGGGCCCTAACTATTCGATCTGGCGGAACGACGCCCTAGAGTGAAGCCTAGGTTGCCCGGAACCTAGAAATGACCATAACTTTCACACTGGTTGCAATTATTCGTTTTATACGACGGAAAAGCTGTGGTATTTATATCGTATTTTATGCTTCTGGCGGTGACTTCTTAGGCCCTAACTATTCGATCTGGTGGAGCAACGCCCTAGAGTGAAACCTAGTTTGCCCGGAACGTAGAACTGACCATTACTTTCACACTGGTTGCAATTATTCCTGTTATACGATGGAAAAACTGTTGCATCTTTATTGTATTTTATGCTTCTGGCGTTGACTTCTAAGTCCCTAACTATTCGATCTGGTGGAGCAACGCACTAGAGTGAAGCCTAGGATGCCCGGAACGTAGAAATGACCATAACTTTCACACTGGTTGCAATTATTCGTTTTATACGTCCGAAAAGCTGTGGTATTTATGTCGTATTTTATGCTTCGGCCGTTGACTTCTAAGGCCCTAACTATTCCATCTGTTGGAGCAACGCCCTAGGGTGAAGCCTAGGTTGCCCGGAAAGTAGAAAATGACCATAACTTTCATACTGGTTGCAATTATTCGTTTTATACGATGGAAAAACTGTTGTATTTATATTGTATTTTATGCTTCTGGCGTTGACTTCTAAGGCAGTAACTTTTCGATCTGGTTGAGCAACGCAATAGAGTGAAGCCTAAGTTGCCCGGAACGTAGAATTGGCCATCACTTTCAAACTGGTTGCAATTATTCCTGTTATATGATGGTAACACTGTTGTATTTTTTTTGCATTTTATGGTTCGGGCGTTGACTTCTACGGACCCAACTATACGATCAGGTGGAACAATGCCTCAGAGTTAAGTCTAGGATGCCCGAAACGCCGAAATGGTCATTACTTTCACGCTTGTTGCAATTATTCCTCTTATACGATGAAAAGGCTGTTGTATTTTTATTGTATTTTATGCTTCAGGCGTAGGCTTCTAAGGCCGTAGCTATTCGATGTGGTGGAAGAACGCCATAGAGTGAAGCCTAGGTTGCCCGGAACGTAGAAATGACCATTACTTTCACACTGTTTGCAATTATTCCTTTTATACGATGGAAAAGCTGTTGTATTTATATCGTATTTTATGCTTCTGGCGTTGACTTCTGAGGCCGTAGCTATTCGATATGGTGGAGCCCCGCCATAGAGTGAAGCCTAGGTTTCTCGGAACGCAGAAATGACCACTACTTTCACACTGTTTGCAATTATTCATTTAATACGATGGAAAAGCTGTTGTATTTATATCGTATTTTATGCTTCGGGCGTTGACTTCTTAGGCCCTAACACTTCGATCTGGTGGAGCAACGCCCTACAGTGAAGCCCAGGTTGCCCGGAACGTAGATATGACCATAACCTTCACACGGGTTGCAATTATTCGTTTTATACGGTGTAAAGGCTGTTGTATCTATTTTGTATTTTATTCTTCTGGTGTTGACTTCTTAGGCCCTAACTATTCGATCTGGTGGAACAACGCCGTAGAGTGAAGTCTAGGTTGCCCGGAACGTAGAAATGACCATTACTTTCACACTGTTTGCAATTATTCCTTTCATACCATGGAAAAGCTGTTGTATTTATATCGTATTTTATGCTTCTGGCGTTGACTTCTAAGGACCTAACTATTCGATCTGGTGGAACAACGCCCTAGGGTGAAGCCTAGGCTGCCCGGAACGTAGAAATGACCATAACTTTTACACTGGTAGCAATTATTCGTTTTATACGATGGAAAAACTGTTGTATTTATATTGTATTTAATGCTTCTGGCGTTCACTTCTTAGGCCCTAACTGTTTGATCTGGTGAAGCAACGCCATAGAGTGAAGCCTAGGTTGCCCGGAACGTAGAAATGACAATTACTTTCACACTGTTTGCAATTATTCCTTTTATACGATGCAAAAGCTGTTGTATTTATATCGTATTTTATGCTTGTGGCGTTGACTTCTAAGGACCTAACTATTCGATCTGGTGGAGTAACGCCCTAGAGTGAAGCCTAGGTTGCTCGGAATATAGAAATGACCATAACTTTCACACTGGTTGCAATTATTCGTTTTCTGCGATGGAAAAACTGTTGTATTTATATTGTATTTTATGCTTCTGGCGTTGACTTATTAGGCCCTAACTATTCGATCTGTTGGAGCAATGCCTCAGAGTTAAGTCTAGGATGGCCGAAACGCCGAAATGATCATTACTTTCACGCTTGTTGCAATTATTCCTGTTATACGATGAAAAGACCGTTGCATTTTTATTGTATTTTGTGCTTCAGGCGTAGGCTTCTAAGGCCGTAGCTATTCGATATGGTGGAGCACCTCCCTAGAGTGAAGCCTAGGTTGCTCGGAATATAGAAATCACCATAACTTTCACACTGGTTGCAATTATTCGTTTTCTACGATGGAAAAACTGTTGCATTTATATTGTATTTTATGCTTCTGGCGTTCACTTCTTAGGCCCTAACTATTCCATCTGGTGGAGCACCGCCATAGAGTGAAGCCTAGGTTTCCCGGAACGTAGAAATGACCATAACTTTTACACTGGTAGCAATTATTCGTTTCATACAATGGAAAAACTGTTCTATTTATTTTGTATTTAATGCTGCGGGCGTTGGCTTCGAAGGCCCTAACTGTTTGATCTGGAGGACCAACGCCCTAGAGTGATGCCTAGGTTGCCCGGAACGTAGAAATGACCATAACTTTCACACTGGTTGCTATTATTCGTTTTATAAGATGGAAAAACTGTTATATTTATATTGTATTTTATGCTTCAGGCGTTGACTTCTGAGGCCGTAGCTATTCGATGTGGTGGAAGAACGCCATAGAGTGAAGCCTAGGTTGCCCGGAACGTAGAAATTTCCATATCTTTCACACTGTTTGCAATTATTCATTTTATACGGTGGAAAAACTGTTGTATTTATATTGTATTTTATGCTTCTGGCGTTGACTTATTAGGCCCTAACAATTCGATCTGTTGGAGCAATGCCTCAGAGTTAAGTCTAGGATGGCCGAAACGCCGAAATGATCATTACTTTCACGCTTGTTGCAATTATTCCTGTTATACGATGAAAAGACCGTTGTATTTATATTGTATTTTATGCTTCTGGCGTTGACTTCTTAGGCCCTAACTATTCGATCTGGTGGAGCAAAGCCTCAGAGTTAAGTCTAGGATTCCCGAAACGCCTAAATGATCATTATTTTCACGCTTATTGCAATTATTCCTGTAATACGATGCAACGACTGTTGTATTTTTATTGTATCTTATGTTCCTGGCGTTGACTTCTAAGGCCCTAACTATTCGATCTGGTGGAGCAACACCCTGGAGTGAAGCCTAGGTTGCCCGGAACGTGGAAATGACCAGAACTCTCACACTGGTTGCAATTATTCGTTTTATACGATGTAAAAGCTGTTGTATTTATATCGTATTTTATGCTTCTGGCGTTGACTTCTTAGGCCCTAACTATTCGACCTGGTGGAGCAACGCCCTAGAGTGAAACCTAGGTTGCCCGGAACGTAGAAATGACCATTACATTCACACTGGTTGCAATTATTCCTGTTATACGATGGAAAAACTGTTGTATTTTTATTGTGTTCTATGCTTCTGGCGTTTAATTCTAAGTCGCGAGCTATTTGATCTGGTGGAGCAACCACCTAGAGTGATGCCTAGGTTGCCCGGAACGTAGAAATGACAAGTACTTTCACACTGTTTGGTATTATTCTTTTTGTACGATGGAAAAGCTGTTGTATTTATATCGCATTTTATGCTTCTGGCGTTGACTTCTTAGGCCCTAACTGTCCGATCTGGTGGACCAACGCCCTAGAGTGAAGCCTAGGTTATCCGGAACGTAGAAATGACCAGTACATTCACACTGGTTGCAGTTATTCCTGTAAAACAATGGAAAAACTGATGCATCTTTATTGTATTTTATGCTTCTGGCGTTGATTTCTTAGGTCCTAACTATTCGATCTGGTTGAACAACGCCGTAGCGTGAAGCCTAGGTTGCCCGGAACGTAGGAATAACCATTACTTTCACACTGTTTGCAATTATTCCTTTTATACGATGGAAAAGCTGTTGTATTTATATCGTATTTTATGCTTCTGGCGTTGACTTCTTAGGCCCTAACTATTCGATCTGGTGAAGCAACGCCCTAGAGTGAAGCGTAGGTTGCTCGGAATGTAGAAATAACCATAACTTTCACACTGGTTGCTATTATTCGTTTTATACGTTGGAATAACTGTTATATTTATATTGTATTTATGCTTCTGGCGTTGACTTCTGAGGCCGTTGCTATTCGATGTGGTGGAAGAACGCCATAGAGTGAAGCCTAGGTTGCCCGGAACGTAGAAATGACCATAACTTTCACACTGGTAGCAATAATTCGTTTTATACAATGGAAAAACTGTTTTACTTATTTTGTATTTAATGCTTCGGGAGTTGACTTCTAAGGCCCTAACTGTTTGATCTGGTGGAGTAACGCCCTAGAGTGAAGCCTAGGTTGCCTGGAACGTAGAAATGACCATCACTTTCACACGGGTTGCAGTTATTCCTGTTATAGGATGGAAAGGCTGTTGTATTTATATTGTATTTTATGCTTCTGGCGTTGACTCCTGAGGCCGTTGCTATTCGATGTGGTGGAAGAACGCCATACAGTGAAGCCTAGGTTGCCCGGAACGTAGAAATGACCATAACTTTCACACTGGTTGCAATTATTTGTTTTATACGATGGAAAAGCTGTTGTATTTATATCGTATTTTATGCTTCGGGCGTTGACTTCTAAGGCCCTAACTGTTTGATCTGGTGGAGCAACGCCCTAGAGTGAAGCCTAGGTTGCCCGGAACGTAGAAATGACCATAACTTTCACACTGGTTGCTATTACCCTTTTTATACGATTGTAAAGCCGTTATATTTATATTGTATTTTATGCTTCTGGCGTTGACTTCGGAGGCCGTTGCTATTCGATGTGGTGGAAGAACGACATAGAGTGAAGCCTAGGTAGCCCGGAACGTAGAAATGTCCATATTTTTCACACTGTTTGCAATTATTCGTTTTATGCGATGCAAAAACTGTTCTATTTATTTTGTATTTTATGCTTCTGGCGTTGACTTCTAAGGACCTAACTATTCGATCTGGTGGAGAAACGCCCTAGAGTGAAGCCTAGGTTGCTCGTAATGTAGAAATAACCATAACTTCCACACTGGTTGCAATTATTCGTTTTTTACGATGGAAAAGCTGTTGTATTTATATTGTATTTTATGCCTCTGGCGTTGACTTCTAAGGCCCTAGCTATTCGATCTAGTGGAGCAACGCCCTAGGGTCAAGCCTAGGTTGCCCGGAACGTAGAAATGACCATTACTTTCACACTGTTTGCAATTATTCCTTTTATACGATGGAAAAGCGGTTGTATTTATATTGTATTTTATGCTTCTGGCGTTGACTTCTTAGGCCCTAACTATTCGATCTGGTGGAGCAAAGCCTCAGAGTTAAGTCTAGGATGCCCCAAACGCCGAAATGATCATTATTTTCACGCTTATTGCAATTATTCCTGTAATACGATGAAACGACTGTTGTATTTTTATTGTATCTTATGTTCCTGGCGTTGACTTCTAAGTCCCTAACTATTCGATCTGGTGGAGCAACGCACTAGAGTGAAGCCTAGGATGCCCGGAACGTAGAAATGACCATAACTTTCACACTGGTTGCAATTATTCGTTTTATACGTCCGAAAAGCTGTGGTATTTATGTCGTATTTTATGCTTCGGCCGTTGACTTCTAAGGCCCTAACTATTCCATCTGTTGGAGCAACGCCCTAGGGTGAAGCCTAGGTTGCCCGGAAAGTAGAAAATGACCATAACTTTCATACTGGTTGCAATTATTCGTTTTATACGATGGAAAAACTGTTGTATTTATATTGTATTTTATGCTTCTGGCGTTGACTTCTAAGGCAGTAACTTTTCGATCTGGTTGAGCAACGCAATAGAGTGAAGCCTAAGTTGCCCGGAACGTAGAATTGGCCATCACTTTCAAACTGGTTGCAATTATTCCTGTTATATGATGGTAACACTGTTGTATTTTTTTTGCATTTTATGGTTCGGGCGTTGACTTCTACGGCCCCAACTATACGATCAGGTGGAACAATGCCTCAGAGTTAAGTCTAGGATGCCCGAAACGCCGAAATGGTCATTACTTTCACGCTTGTTGCAATTATTCCTCTTATACGATGAAAAGGCTGTTGTATTTTTATTGTATTTTATGCTTCAGGCGTAGGCTTCTAAGGCCGTAGCTATTCGATGTGGTGGAAGAACGCCATAGAGTGAAGCCTAGGTTGCCCGGAACGTAGAAATGACCATTACTTTCACACTGTTTGCAATTATTCCTTTTATACGATGGAAAAGCTGTTGTATTTATATCGTATTTTATGCTTCTGGCGTTGACTTCTGAGGCCGTAGCTATTCGATGTGGTGGAGCCCCACCATAGAGTGAAGCCTAGGTTGCTCGGAACGCAGAAATGACCACTACTTTCACACTGTTTGTAATTATTCATTTAATACGATGGAAAAGCTGTTGTATTTATATCGTATTTTATGCTTCGGGCGTTGACTTCTTAGGCCCTAACACTTCGATCTGGTGGAGCAACGCCCTACAGTGAAGCCTAGGTTGCCCGGAACGTAGATATGACCATAACCTTCACACGGGTTGCAATTATTCGTTTTATACGGTGTAAAGGCTGTTGTATCTATTTTGTATTTTATTCTTCTGGTGTTGACTTCTTAGGCCCTAACTATTCGATCTGGTGGAACAACGCCGTAGAGTGAAGTCTAGGTTGCCCGGAACGTAGAAATGACCATTACTTTCACACTGTTTGCAATTATTCCTTTCATACCATGGAAAAGCTGTTGTATTTATATCGTATTTTATGCTTCTGGCGTTGACTTCTAAGGACCTAACTATTCGCTCTGGTGGAGCAACGCCCTAGAGTGAAGCCTAGGTTGCTCGGAATGTAGAAATGACCATAGCTTTCACACTCGTTGCAATTATTCGTTTTATACGATGGAAAAACTGTTGTATTTATATTGTATTTTATGTTTCTGGCGTCCACTTCTTAGGCCCTAACTATTCGATCTGGTGGAACAACGCCCTAGAGTGAAGCCTAGGCTGCCCGGAACGTAGAAATGACCATAACTTTTACACTGGTAGCAATTATTCGTTTTATACGATGGAAAAACTGTTGTATTTATATTGTATTTAATGCTTCTGGCGTTCACTTCTTAGGCCCTAACTGTTTGATCTGGTGAAGCAACGCCATAGAGTGAAGCCTAGGTTGCCCGGAACGTAGAAATGACAATTACTTTCACACTGTTTGCAATTATTCCTTTTATACGATGCAAAAGCTGTTTATTTATATCGTATTTTATGCTTGTGGCGTTGACTTCTAAGGACCTAACTATTCGATCTGGTGGAGCAACGCCCTAGAGTGAAGCCTAGGTTGCTCGGAATATAGAAATGACCATAACTTTCACACTGGTTGCAATTATTCGTTTTCTGCGATGGAAAAACTGTTGTATTTATATTGTATTTTATGCTTCTGGCGTTGACTTATTAGGCCCTAACTATTCGATCTGTTGGAGCAATGCCTCAGAGTTAAGTCTAGGATGGCCGAAACGCCGAAATGATCATTACTTTCACGCTTGTTGCAATTATTCCTGTTATACGATGAAAAGACCGTTGCATTTTTATTGTATTTTGTGCTTCAGGCGTAGGCTTCTAAGGCCGTAGCTATTCGATATGGTGGAGCACCTCCCTAGAGTGAAGCCTAGGTTGCTCGGAATATAGAAATGACCATAACTTTCACACTGGTTGCAATTATTCGTTTTCTACGATGGAAAAACTGTTGCATTTATATTGTATTTTATGCTTCTGGCGTTCACTTCTTAGGCCCTAACTATTCCATCTGGTGGAGCACCGCCATAGAGTGAAGCCTAGGTTTCCCGGAACGTAGAAATGACCATAACTTTTACACTGGTAGCAATTATTCGTTTCATACAATGGAAAAACTGTTGTATTTATTTTGTATCTAATGCTGCGGGCGTTGGCTTCGAAGGCCCTAACTGTTTGATCTGGAGGACCAACGCCCTAGAGTGACGCCTAGGTTGCCCGGAACGTAGAAATGACCATAACTTTCACACTGGTTGCTATTATTCGTTTTATAAGATGGAAAAACTGATATATTTATATTGTATTTTATGCTTCAGGCGTTGACTTCTGAGGCCGTAGCTATTCGATGTGGTGGAAGAACGCCATAGAGTGAAGCCTAGGTTGCCCGGAACGTAGAAATTTCCATATCTTTCACACTGTTTGCAATTATTCATTTTATACGGTGGCAAAACTGTTGCATTTATATTGTATTTTATGCTTCCGGCGTTGACTTCTAAGGACCTAACTATTCGATCTAGTGGAGCAACGCCCTAGGGTGAAGCCTAGGTTGCCCGGAACGTAGAAATGACCATTACTTTCACACTGTTTGCAATTATTCCTCTTATACGATGGAAAAGCGGTTGTATTTATATTGTATTTTATGCTTCTGGCGTTGACTTCTTAGGCCCTAACTATTCGATCTGGTGGAGCAAAGCCTCAGAGTTAAGTCTAGGATGCCCGAAACGCCGAAATGATCATTATTTTCACGCTTATTGCAATTATTCCTGTAATACGATGAAACGACTGTTGTATTTCTATTGTATCTTATGTTCCTGGCGTTGACTTCTAAGGCCCTAACTATTCGATCTGGTGGAGCAACACCCTGGAGTGAAGCCTAGGTTGCCCGGAACGTGGAAATGACCAGAACTCTCACACTGGTTGCAATTATTCGTTTTATACGATGTAAAAGCTGTTGTATTTATATCGTATTTTATGCTTCTGGCGTTGACTTCTTAGGCCCTAACTATTCGACCTGGTGGAGCAACGCCCTAGAGTGAAACCTAGGTTGCCCGGAACGTAGAAATGACCATTACATTCACACTGGTTGCAATTATTCCTGTTATACGATGGAAAAACTGTTGTATTTTTATTGTATTCTATGCTTCTGGCGTATAATTCTAAGTCGCGAGCTATTTGATCTGGTGGAGCAACCACCTAGAGTGATGCCTAGGTTGCCCGGAACGTAGAAATGACAAGTACTTTCACACTGTTTGGTATTATCCTTTTTGTACGATGGAAAAGCTGTTGTATTTATATCGTATTTTATGCTTCTGGCGTTGACTTCTTAGGCCCTAACTGTCCGATCTGGTGGACCAACGCCCTAGAGTGAAGCCTAGGTTATCCGGAACGTAGAAATGACCAGTACATTCACACTGGTTGCAGTTATTCCTGTAAAACAATGGAAAAACTGATGCATCTTTATTGTATTTTATGCTTCTGGCGTTGATTTCTTAGGTCCTAACTATTCGATCTGGTTGAACAACGCCGTAGCGTGAAGCCTAGGTTGCCCGGAACGTAGGAATAACCATTACTTTCACACTGTTTGCAATTATTCCTTTTATACGATGGAAAAGCTGTTGTATTTATATCGTATTTTATGCTTCTGGCGTTGACTTCTTAGGCCCTAACTATTCGATCTGGAGAAGCAACGCCCTAGAGTGAAGCGTAGGTTGCTCGGAATGTAGAAATAACCATAACTTTCACACTGGTTGCTATTATTCGTTTTATACGTTGGAATAACTGTTATATTTATATTGTATTTATGCTTCTGGCGTTGACTTCTGAGGCCGTTGCTATTCGATGTGGTGGAAGCACGCCATAGAGTGAAGCCTAGGTTGCCCGGAACGTAGAAATGACCATAACTTTCACACTGGTAGCAATAATTCGTTTTATACAATGGAAAAACTGTTTTACTTATTTTGTATTTAATGCTTCGGGAGTTGACTTCTAAGGCCCTAACTGTTTGATCTGGTGGAGTAACGCCCTAGAGTGAAGCCTAGGTTGCCTGGAACGTAGAAATGACCATCACTTTCACACGGATTGCAGTTATTCCTGTTATAGGATGGAAAGGCTGTTGTATTTATATTGTATTTTATGCTTCTGGCGTTGACTCCTGAGGCCGTTGCTATTCGATGGGGTGGAAGAACGCCATACAGTGAAGCCTAGGTTGCCCGGAACGTAGAAATGACCATAACTTTCACACTGGTTGCAATTATTTGTTTTATACGATGGAAAAGCTGTTGTATTTATATCGTATTTTATGCTTCGGGCGTTGACTTCTAAGGCCCTAGCTGTTTGATCTGGTGGAGCAACGCCCTAGAGTGAAGCCTAGGTTGCCCGGAACGTAGAAATGACCATAACTTTCACACTGGTTGCTATTACCCTTTTTATACGATTGTAAAGCCGTTATATTTATATTGTATTTTATGCTTCTGGCGTTGACTTCGGAGGCCGTTGCTATTCGATGTGGTGGAAGAACGCCACAGAGTGAAGCCTAGGTAGCCCGGAACGTAGAAATGTCCATATTTTTCACACTGTTTGCAATTATTCGTTTTATGCGATGGAAAAACTGTTCTATTTATTTTGTATTTTATGCTTCTGGCGTTGACTTCTAAGGACCTAACTATTCGATCTGGTGGAGAAACGCCCTAGAGTGAAGCCTAGGTTGCTCGTAATGTAGAAATAACCATAACTTTCACACTGGTTGCAATTATTCGTTTTTTACGATGGAAAAGCTGTTGTATTTATATTGTATTTTATGCCTCTGGCGTTGACTTCTAAGGCCCTAGCTATTCGATCTAGTGGAGCAACGCCCTAGGGTCAAGCCTAGGTTGCCCGGAACGTAGAAATGACCATTACTTTCACACTGTTTGCAATTATTCCTTTTATACGATGGAAAAGCGGTTGTATTTATATTGTATTTTATGCTTCTGGCGTTGACTTCTTAGGCCCTAACTATTCGATCTGGTGGAGCAAAGCCTCAGAGTTAAGTCTAGGATGCCCCAAACGCCGAAATGATCATTATTTTCACGCTTATTGCAATTATTCCTGTAATACGATGAAACGACTGTTGTATTTTTATTGTATCTTATTTCCTGGCGTTGACTTCTAAGGCCCTAACTATTCGATCTGGTGGAGCAACACCCTGGAGTGAAGCCTAGGTTGCCCGGAACGTGGAAATGACCAGAACTCTCACACTGGTTGCAATTATTCGTTTTATACGATGTAAAAGCTGTTGTATTTATATCGTATTTTATGCTTCTGGCGTAGACTTCTTAGGCCCTAACTATTCGACCTGGTGGAGCAACGCCCTAGAGTGAAACCTAGGTTGCCCGGAACGTAGAAATGACCATTACATTCACACTGGTTGCAATTATTCCTGTTATACGATTGAAAAACTGTTGTATTTTTATTGTATCCTATGCTTCTGGCGTTTAATTCTAAGTCGCGAGCTATTTGATCTGGTGGAGCAACCACCTAGAGTGATGCCTAGGTTGCCCGGAACGTAGAAATGACAAGTACTTTCACACTGTTTGGTATTATTCTTTTTGTACGATGGAAAAGCTGTTGTATTTATATCGTATTTTATGCTTCTGGCGTTGACTTCTTAGGCCCTAACTGTCCGATCTGGTGGAACAACGCCCTAGAGTGAAGCCTAGGTTATCCGGAACGTAGAAATGACCAGTACATTCACACTGGTTGCAGTTATTCCTGTAAAACAATGGAAAAACTGATGCATCTTTATTGTATTTTATGCTTCTGGCGTTGATTTCTTAGGTCCTAACTATTCGATCTGGTTGAACAACGCCGTAGAGTGAAGCCTAGGTTGCCCGGAACGTAGGAATAACCATTACTTTCACACTGTTTGCAATTATTCCTTTTATACGATGGAAAAGCTGTTGTATTTATATCGTATTTTATGCTTCTGGCGTTGACTTCTTAGGCCCTAACTATTCGATCTGGTGAAGCAACGCCCTAGAGTGAAGCGTAGGTTGCTCGGAATATAGAAATAACCATAACTTTCACACTGGTTGCTATTATTCGTTTTATACGATGGAAAAACTGTTATATTTATATTGTATTTATGCTTCTGGCGTTGACTTCTGAGGCCGTTGCTATTCGATGTGGTGGAAGAACGCCATAGAGTGAAGCCTAGGTTGCCCGGAACGTAGAAATGACCATAACTTTTACACTGGTAGCAATTATTCGTTTTATACAATGGAAAGACTGTTCTATTTATTTTGTATTTAATGCTTCTGGCGTTGACTTCTTAGGCCCTAACTATTTGATCCGGTGGAGCGATGCCTCAGAGTTAAGTCTAGGATGCCCGAAACGCCGAAATGATCATTACACTCACGCTTGTTGCAATTATTCATGTTATAGGATGGACAGACTGTTGTATTTTTATTGTATTTTATACTTCAGGCGTTGACTTCTGAGGCCGTAGCTATCCGATGTGGTGGAAGAACGCCATACAGTGAAGCCTAGGTTGCCCGGAACGTAGAAATGACCATAACTTTCACACTGGTTGCAATTATATGTTTTATACGATGGAAAAGCTGTTGTATTTATATTGTATTTTATGCTTCTGGCGTTGACTTCTTAGGCCCTAACTATTCGACCAGGGGGAGCGATGCCTCAGAGTTAAGTCTAGGATGCCCGAAACGCCGAAATGATCATTACATTCACGCTTGTTGCAATTATTCGTTTTATACGATGGAAAAACTGTTGCATCTTTATCGTATTTTGTGCTTCTGGCGTTGACGTCTTAGGCCGTAACTATTCGATCTGGTGGAGCAACGCCCTAGAGTGAAGCCTAGGTTGCCCGGAACGTAGAAATGACCATAACTTTTACACTGGTAGCAATTATTCGTTTTATACGATGGAAAAACTGTTGTATTTATTTCGTATTTTATGCTTCTGGCGTTGACTTCTATGGCCCTAGCTATTCGATCTAGTGGAGCAACGCCCTAGAGAGAAGCCTAGGCTGCCCGGAACGTAGAAATGACCATCACTTTCAAACTGGTTGCAATTAATCCTGTTATACGATGGAAAAACTGCTGTATTTTTATTGCATTTTATGCTTCGGGCGTTGACTTATAAGGCCCTGACTATTCAATCTGTTGGAGCAACGCCCTAGAGTGAAGCCTAGGTTGCTCGGAATGTGGAAATGACCATAGCTTTCACACTGTTTGCAATTATTCGTTTTATACGATGGAAAAACTGTTGTATTTATTTCGTATTTTATGCTTCTGGCGTTGACTTCTATGGCCCTAGCTATTCGATCTAGTGGAGCAACGCCCTAGAGAGAAGCCTAGGTTGCCCGGAACGTAGAAATGACCATCACTTTCAAACTGGTTGCAATTAATCCTGTTATACGATGGAAAAACTCTTGTATTTTTATTGCATTTTATGCTTCGGGCGTTGACTTCTAAGGCCCTAAGTATTCAATCTGTTAGAGCAACGCCCTAGAGTGAAGCCTTCGTTGTTCGGAATGTAGAAATGTCCATAACTTTTTCACTGGTTGCAATTATTCGTTTTATACGATGGAAAAACTGTTGTATTTATACTGTATTTTATGCTTCTGGCGTTCACTTCTTAGGCCCTAACTATTCGATCTGCTGGAGCAACGCCCTAGAGTGAAGCCTAGGTTGCTCGGAATGTAGAAATAACCATAACTTTCACACTGGTTGCAATTATTCGTTCTTTACGATGGAAAAGCTGTTGTATTTATATTGTATTTTATGCCTCTGGCGTTGACTTCTAAGGCCCCAGCAATTCGATCTAGTGGAGCAACGCCCTAGAGTGTAGCCTAGGTTGCCCGGAACGTAGAAATGACAATCACTTTCAAACTGGTTGCAATTAATCCTGTTATACGATGGAAAAACTGTTGTATTTTTATTGCATTTTATGCTTCGGGCGTTGACTTATAAGGCCCTGACTATTCAATCTGTTGGAGCAACGCCCTAGAGTGAAGCCTAGGTTGCTCGGAATGTAGAAATGACCATAGCTTTCACACTGGTTGCAATTATTCGTTTTATACGATGGAAAAACTGTTGTGTTTATATTGTATTTTATGCTTCAGGCGTAGGCTTCTAAGGCCGTAGCTATTCGATATGGTGGAGCACCGCCCTAGAGTGAAGCCTAGGTTGCTCGGAACGCAGAAATGACCACTACTTTCACACAGTTTGCAAATATTCATTTAATACGATGGGAAAGCTGTTGTATTTATATCGTATTTTATGCTTCGGGCGTTGACTTCTTAGGCCCTAACACTTCGATCTGGTGGAGCAACACCCTACAGTGAAGCCTAGGTTGCCCGGAACGTAGATATGACCATAACCTTCACACAGGTTGCAATTATTCGTTTTATACGGTTGTAAAGGCTGTTGCATTTGTTTTGTATTTTATTCTTCTGGTGTTGACTTCTTAGGCCCTAACTATTCGATCTGGTGGAACAACGCCGTAGAGTGAAGCCTAGGTTGCCCGGAACGTAGAAATGACCATTACTTTCACACTGTTTGCAATTATTCCTTTCATACCATGGAAAAGCTGTTGTATTTATATCGTATTTTATGCTTCTGGCGTTGACTTCTAAGGACCTAACTATTCGATCTGGTGGAGCAACGCCCTAGAGTGAAGCCTAGGTTGCTCGGAATGTAGAAATAACCATAACTTTCACACTGGTTGCAATTATTCGTTCTTTACGATGGAAAAGCTGTTGTATTTATATTGTATTTTATGCCTCTGGCGTTGACTTCTAAGGCCCTAGCAATTCGATCTAGTGGAGCAACGCCGTAGAGTGTAGCCTAGGTTGCCCGGAACGTAGAAATGACCATCACTTTCAAACTGGTTGCAATTAATCCTGTTATACGATGGAAAAACTGTTGTATTTTTATTGCATTTTATGCTTCGGGCGTTGACTTATAAGGCCCTGACTATTCAATCTGTTGGAGCAACGCCCTAGAGTGAAGCCTAGATTGCTCGGAATGTAGAAATGACCATAACTTTCACACTGGTTGCTATCTTTCGTTTTATACGATGTAAAGGCTGTTGTACTTAATTGGTATTTTATTCTTCTGGTGTTGATTTCTTAGGCCCTAACTATTCGATCTGGTAGAACAACGCCGTAGAGTGAAGCCTGGGTTGCCCGGAACGTAGGAATAACCATTACTTTCACACTGTTTGCAATTATTCCTTTTACACGATGGAAAAGCTGTTGTATTAATATCGTATTTTATGCTTCTGGCGTTGACTTCTTAGGCCCTAACTATTCGATCTGGTGGAACAACGCCCTAGGGTGAAGCCTAGGTTGCCCGGAACGTAGAAATGACCATAACTTTTACACTGGTAGCAATTATTCGTTTTATACAATCGAAAAACTGTTCTATTTATTTTGTATTTAATGCTTCGGGCGTCGACTTCTAAGGCCCTGACTATTCAATCTGTTGGAGCAACGCCCTAGAGTGAATCCTAGGTTGCTCGGAATGTAGAAATGACCATAGCTTTCACACTGGTTGCAATTATTCGTTTTATATGATGGAAAAGCTGTTGTATTTATATTGTATTTTATGCCTCTGGCGTTGACTTCTAAGGCCCTAGCAATTCGATCTAGTGGAGCAACGCCGTAGAGTGTAGCCTAGGTTGCCCGGAACGTAGAAATGACCATTCCTTTCACACTGGTTGCAATTATTCCTGTTATACAATGGAAAAACTGTTGTATTTTAATTGTATTTTATGCTTTTAGCGATGAATTCTAAGTCCCTAGCTATTCGATCTGGTGGAACAACGCCCTAGAGTGACGCCTAGCTTGCTCGGAACGTAGAAATGACCATTACTTTCACACTGGTTGCAATTATTCGTTTTATACGATGGAAAAGCTGTTGTATTTATATCGTATTTTATGCTTCTGGCATTGACTTCTTATGACCTAACTATTCGATCTGGTGGATCAACACCCTGGAGTGAAACCTAGGTTTGCCCGGAACGTAGAAATGACCAGTACTTTCACACTGTTTGCATTTATTCCTGTTATACGATGGAAAAACTGTTGTACTTATATTGTATTTTATTCTTATGGCGTTCACTTCTTAGGGCCTAACTATTCGATCTGATGGAACAATGCCCTAGGGTGAAGCCTAGGTTGCCCGGAACGTGGAAATGACCGTAACTTTGACACTGGTAGCAATTATTCGTTTTATACAATGGAAAAACTGTTTTATTTATTTTGTATTTTATGCTTCGGGCGTTGACTTCTGAGGCCCTAACTATTCGATCTGGTGGAGCAACGCCCTGGAGTGAAACCTGGGTTGCCCGGAACGTAGAAATGACCATAACTTTCACACTGGTTGCTATCTTTCGTTTTATACGATGTAAAGGCTGTTGTACTTAATTGGTATTTTATTCTTCTGGTGTTGATTTCTTAGGCCCTAACTATTCGATCTGGTTGAACAACGCCGTAGAGTGAAGCCTAGGTTGCCCGGAACGTAGGAATAACCATTACTTTCACACTGTTTGCAATTATTCCTTTTACACGATGGAAAAGCTGTTGTATTTATATCGTATTTTATGCTTCTGGCGTTGACTTCTTAGGCCCTAACTATTCGATCTGGTGGAACAACGCCCTAGGGTGAAGCCTAGGTTGCCCGGAACGAAGAAATGACCATAACTTTTACACTGGTAGCAATTATCCGTTTTATACAATCGAAAAACTGTTCTATTTATTTTGTATTTAATGCTTCGGGCCTCGACTTCTAAGGCCCTAACTGCTTGATCTGGTGGAGCAACGCCCTAGAGTGAAGCCTAGGTTGCAGGGTACGTAGAAATGACCATAACTTTCACACGGGTTGCAATTATTCCTGTTATAGGATGGAAAGACTGTTGTATTCTTATTGTATTTTATACTTCAGGCGTTGACATCTGAGGCCGTAGCTATTCGATGTGGTGGAAGAACGCCATACAGTGAAGCCTAGGTTGCCCGGACCGTAGAAATGACCATCACTTTTACACTGGTAGCAATTATTCGCTTTATACAATGGAAAAACCGTTGTATTTTTATTGCATTTTTTGCTTCGGGCATTGACTTCTAAGGCCCTAACTATGCAATCTGTTGGAGCAACGCCCTAGGGGGAAGCCTAGGTTGCTCGGAACGTTGAAATGACCATAACCTTCACACTGGTTGCAATTATTCGTTTTATACGATGGAAAAGCTGTTGTATTTATATCGTATTTTATGCTTCTGGCGTTGACTTCTTAGGCCCTAACTATTCCATCTGGTGGAACAACGCCCTCGGGGGAAGTCTAGGTTGCCCGGAAAGTAGAAATGACCATAACTTTCACACTGGTAGCAATTATTCGTTTTATACGATGGAAAAACTGTTCTACTTATTTTGTATTTTATGCTTCGGGCGTTGACTTCTAAGGCCCTAACTATTCGATCTGGTGGAGCAACGCCCTAGAGTGAAGCCTACGTTACCCGGTACGTAGAAATGACCATCACTTTCAAAATGGTTGCAATTATTCGTGTTATATGATGGAAAAACTGTTGTATTTTTATTGCACTTTATGCTTCGGGCATTGACTTCTAAGGCCCTAACTATTCAATCTGTTGGAGCAAAGCCCTAGGGTGAAGCCTAGGTTGCCCGGAAAGTAGAAATGACCATAACTTTCATACTGGTTGCAATTATTCGTTTTATATGGTGGAAGAACTGTTGTATTCATATCGTATTTTATGCTTCTGGCGTTCACTTCTTAGGCCCTAACTATTCGATATGGTGGAACAACGCCCTAGGGTGAAGCCTAGGTTGCCCGGAACGTAGAAATGACCATAACTTTTACACTGGTAGCAATTATTCGTTTTATACAATGGAAAAACTGCTGTATTTATATTGTATTTTATGCTTCTGGCGTTCACTTCTTAGGGCCTAACTATTCGATCTGATGGAGCAATGCCCTAGGGTGAAGCCTAGGTTGCTCGGAATGTAGAAATAACCATAACTTTCACACTGGTTGCAATTATTCGTTTTTTACGATGGAAAAGCTGTTGTATTTATATTGTATTTTATGCCTCTGGCGTTGACTTCTAAGGCCCTAACTATTCGATCTGGTGGAGCAATGCCTCAGAGTTAAGTCTAGGATGCCCGAAACGCCGAAATGATCATTACTTTCACGCTTGTTGCAATTATTCCTGTTATACGATGAAAAGACCGTTATATTTTTATTGTACTTTATGCTTCAGGCGTAGGCTTCTAAGGCCGTAGCTATTCGATCTGGTGGAGCAACGCCCTAGAGTGAAACCTAGGTTGGCCGGAACGTAGAAATGACCATTACATTCACACTGGTTGCTATTATTCCTGTTATACGATGGAAAAACTGTTGTATTTTTATTGAATTCTATGCTTCTGGCGTTTAATTCTAACTCGCTAGCTATTTGATCTGGTGGAGCAACGACCTAGAGTGATGCCTAGGTTGCCCGGAACGTAGAAATGACAATTACTTTCACACTGTTTGGTATTATTCATTTTGTACGATGGAAAAGCTGTTTTATTTATATTGTATTTTATGCCTCTGGCGTAGACTTCTAAGGCCGTAGCTATTGGATATGGTGGAGCACCGCCCTAGAGTGAAGCCTAGGTTGCTCGGAATATAGAAATGACCATAACTTTCACACTGGTTGCAATTATTCGTTTTCTACGATGGAAAAACTGTTGTATTCATATTGTTTTTTATGCTTCTGGCGTTCACTTCTTAGGCCCTAACTATTCGACCTGGTGGAGCAACGCCCTAGAGTGAAACCTAGGTTGCCCGGAACGTAGAAATGACCATTACATTCACACTGTTTGCAATTATTCCTGTTATACGATGGAAAAACTGTTGTATTTTTATTGTATTCTATGCTTCTGGCGTTTAATTCTAAGTTGCGAGCTATTTGATCTGGTGGAGCAACCACCTAGAGTGATGCCTAGGTTGCCCGGAACGTAGAAATGACAAGTACTTTCACACTGTTTGGTATTATTCTTTTTGTACGATGGAAAAGCTGTTGTATTTATATCGTATTTTATGCTTCTGGCGTTGACTTCTTAGGCCCTAACTGTCCGATCTGGTGGAAGAACGCCCTAGAGTGAAGCCTAGGTTATCCGGAACGTAGAAATGACCATAACTTTTACACTGGTAGCAATTATTCGTTTTCTACGATGGAAAAACTGTTCTATTTATTTTGTATTTTATGCTTCGGGCGTTGACTTCTAAGGCCCTAACTATTCGATCTGGTGGAGCAACGCCCTAGAGTGAAGCCTACGTTTCCCGGTACGTAGAAATGACCATCACTTTCATAATGGTTGCAATTATTCGAGTTATATGATGGAAAAACTGTTGTATTTTTATTGCATTTTATGCTTCGGGCATTGACTTCTAAGGCCCTAACTATTCAATCTGTTGGAGCAACGCCCTAGGGTGAAGCCTAGGTTGCCCGGAAAGTAGAAATGACCATAACTTTCATACTGGATGCAATTATTCGTTTTATATGGTGGAAAAACTGTTGTATTTATATCGTATTTTATGCTTCTGGCGTTCACTTCTTAGGCCCTAACTATTCGATATGGTGGAACAACGCCCTAGGGTGAAGCCTAGGTTGCCCGGAACGTAGAAATGACCATAACTTTTACACTGGTAGCAATTATTTGTTTTCTACGATGGAAAAACTGTTGTATTCATATTGTTTTTTATGCTTCTGGCATTCACTTCTTAGGGCCTAACTATTCGATCTGATGGAGCAATGCCCTAGGGTGAAGCCTAGGTTGCCCGGAACGTAAAAATGACCATAACTTTTACACTGGTAGCAATTATTCGTTTTATACAATGGAAAAACTGTTCTATTTAATTTGTATTTTATGCTTCGGGCGTTGACTTCTTTCGCCCTAACAATTCGATCTGGTGGAGCAACGCCCTAGAGTGAAGCCTAGGTTGCCTGGAACGTACAAATGACCATCACTTTCACACGGGTTGCAATTATTCCTGTTATAGGATGGAAAAACAGTTGTATTTTTATTGCATTTTATACTTCTGGCGTTCACTTCTTAGGCCCTAACTATTCCATCTGGTGGAGCACCGCCCTAGAGTGAAGCCTAGGTTTCCCGGAACGTAGAAATGACCATAACTTTTACACTGGTAGCAATTATTCTTTTCATACAATGGAAAAACTGTTCTATTTATTTTGTATTTAATGCTTCGGGCGTTGGCTTCGAAGGCCCTAACTGTTTGATCTGGAGGACCAACGCCCTAGAGTGATGCCTAGGTTGCCCGGAACGTAGAAATGACCATAACTTTCACACTGGTTGCTATTATTCGTTTTATAAGATGGAAAAACTGTTATATTTATATTGTATTTTATGCTTCAGGCGTTGACTTCTGAGGCCGTAGCTATTCGATGTGGTGGAAGAACGCCATAGAGTGGAGCCTAGGTTGCCCGGAACGTAGAAATTTCCATATCTTTCACACTGTTTGCAATTATTCATTTTATACGGTGGAAAAACTGTTGCATTTATATTGTATTTTATGCCTCTGGCGTTGACTTCTAAGGACCTAACTATTCGATCTGGTGGAGAAACGCCCTAGAGTGAAGCCTAGGTTGCTCGGAATGTAGAAATAACCATAACTTTCACACTGGTTGCAATTATTCGTTTTTTACGATGGAAAAGCTGTTGTATTTATATTGTATTTTATGCCTCTGGCGTTGACTTCTAAGGCCCTAGCTATTCGATCTAGTGGAGCAACGCCCTAGGGTGAAGCCTAGGTTGCCCGGAACGTAGAAATGACCTTTACTTTCACACTGTTTGCAATTATTCCTTTTATACGATGGAAAAGCGGTTGTATTTATATTGTATTTTCTGCTTCTGGCGTTGACTTCTTAGGCCCTAGCTATTCGATCTGGTGGAGCAAAGCCTCAGAGTTAAGTCTAGGATGCCCGAAACGCCGAAATGATCATTATTTTCACGCTTATTGCAATTATTCCTGTAATACGATGAAACGACTGTTGTATTTTTATTGTATCTTATGTTCCTGGCGTTGACTTCTAAGGCCCTAACTATTCGATCTGGTGGAGCAACACCCTGGAGTGAAGCCTAGGTTGCCCGGAACGTGGAAATGACCAGAACTCTCACACTGGTTGCAATTATTCGTTTTATACGATGTAAAAGCTGTTGTATTTATATCGTATTTTATGCTTCTGGCGTTGACTTCTTAGGCCCTAACTATTCGACCTGTTGGAGCAACGCCCTAGAGTGAAACCTAGGTTGCCCGGAACGTAGAAATGAACATTACATTGACACTGGTTGCTATTATTCGTTTTATACGATGGAAAAACTGTTATATTTATATTATATTTATGCTTCTGGCGTTGACTTCTGAGGCCGTTGCTATTCGATGTGGTGGAAGAACGCCATAGAGTGAAGCCTAGGTAGCCCGGAACGTAGAAATGTCCATATCTTTCACACTGTTTGCAATTATTCATTTTATACGATGGCAAAGCTGTTGTATTTATATTGTATTTTATGCTTCTGGCGTTGACTTCTTAGGCCCTAACTATTCGATCTGGTGGAACAACGGCCTAGGGTGAAGCCTCGGTTGCCCGGAACGTAGAAATGACCATAACTTTTACACTGGTAGCAATTATTCGTTTTATACAACGGAAAAACTGTTCTATTTATTTTGTATTTAATCCTTCGGGCGTTGGCTTCTAAGGCCCTAACTGTTTGATCTGGTGGAGCAACGCCCTAGAGTGAAGCCTAGGTTGCCTGGAACGTAGAAATGACCATCCCTTTCACACGGGTTGCAATTATTCCTGTTATAGGATGGAAAGACTGTTGTATTTTTATTGTATTTTATACTTCAGGCGTTGACTTCTGAGGCCGTAGCTATCCGATGTGGTGGAAGAACGCCATACAGTGAAGCCTAGGATGCCCGGAACGTAGAAATGACCATAACTTTCACACTGGTTGCAATTATTTGTTTTATACGATGGAAAAGCTGTTGTATTTATATCGTATTTTATGCTTCGGGCGTTGACTTCTAAGGCCCTAACTGTTTGATCTGGTGGAGCAACGCCCTAGAGTGAAGCCTAGGTTGCCCGGAACGTAGAAATGACCATAACTTTCACACTGGTTGCTATTACTCGTTTAATACGATTGAAAAGCCGTTATATTTATATTGTATTTTATGCTTCTGGCGTTGACTTCGGAGGCCGTTGCTATTCGATGTGGTGGAAGAACGCCATAGAGTGAAGCCTAGGTAGCCCGGAACGTAGAAATGTCCATATTTTTCACACTGTTTGCAATTATTCATTTTATACGATGGAAAAGCTGTTGTATTTATATTGTATTTTATGCTTCTGGCGTTGACTTCTTAGGCCCTAACTATTCGACCAGGGGGAGCGATGCCTCAGAGTTAAGTCTAGGATGCCCGAAACGCCGAAATGATCATTACATTCACGCTTGTTGCAATTATTCGTTTTATACGATGGAAAAACTGTTGCATCTTTATCGTATTT
This sequence comes from Calliopsis andreniformis, assembly GCF_051401765.1. NCBI lineage: Eukaryota > Metazoa > Arthropoda > Insecta > Hymenoptera > Andrenidae > Calliopsis > Calliopsis andreniformis. Next base: position 13,872,259 of record NW_027480429.1, on the reverse strand, counting down.
TGTGCTTCTGGCGTTGACTTCTTAGGCCGTAACTATTCGATCTGGTGGAGCACCGCCCTGGTGTGAAACCTAGGTTGCCCGGAACGTAGAAATGACCACTACTATCACACTGGTTGCAAATTATTCCTGCTATACGATGGAAAAACTGTTGTATTTTTATTGTACTCTATGCTTCTGGCGTTTAATTCTAAGTCGCTAGCTATTTGATCTGGTGGAGCAACCACCTAGAGTGATGCCTAGGTTGCCCGGAACGTAGGAATAACCATTACTTTCACACTGTTTGCAATTATTCCTTTTATACGATGGAAAAGCTGTTGTATTTATATCGTATTTTATGCTTCTGGCGTTGACTTCTTAGGCCCTAACTATTCGACCTGGTGGAGCAACGCCCTGGAGTGAAACCTAGGTTGCCCGGAACGTAGAAATGACCATTACATTCACACTGGTTCCAATTATTCCTGTTATACGATGGAAAAACTGTTGTATTTTTATTGTATTCTATGCTTCTGGCGTTTAATTCTAAGTCGCTAGGTATTTGACGTGGTGGAGCAACCACCTAGAGTGATGCCTAGGTTGCCCGGAACGTAGGAATAACCATTACTTTCACACTGTTTGCAATTATTCCTTTTATACGATGGAAAAGCTGTTGTATTTATATCGTATTTTATGCTTCTGGCGTTGACTTCTTAGGCCCTAACTATTCGATCTGGTGAAGCAACGCCCTAGAGTGAAGCCTAGGTTGCTCGGAATGTAGAAATAACCATAACTTTCACACTGGTTGCTATTATTCGTTTTATACGATGGAAAAACTGTTATATTTATATTGTATTTATGCTTCTGGCGTTGACGTCTGAGGCCGTTGCTATTCGATGTGGTGGAAGAACGCCATAGAGTGAAGCCTAGTATGCCCGGAACGTAGAAATGACCATAACTTTTACACTGGTAGCAATTATTCGTTTTATACAATGGAAAAACTGTTCTACTTATTTTGTATTTAATGCTTCTGGCGTTGACTTCTTAGGCCCTAACTATTCGATCCGGTGGAGCGATGCCTCAGAGTTAAGTCTAGGATGCCCGAAACGCCGAAATGATCATTACTTTCACGCTTGTTGCAATTATTCCTGTTATAGGATGGAAAGACTGTTGTATTGTTATTGTATTTTATACTTCAGGCGTTGACTTCTGAGGCCGTAGCTATCCGATGTGGTGGAAGAACGCCATACAGTGAAGCCTAGGTTGCCCGGAACGTAGAAATGACCATGACTTTCACACTGGTTGCAATTATTTGTTTTATACGATGGAAAAGCTGTTGTATTTATATCGTATTTTATGCTTCGGGCGTTGACTTCTAAGGCCCTAACTGTTTGATCTGGTGGAGCAACGCCCTAGAGTGAAGCCTAGGTTTCCCGGAACGTAGAAATGACCATAACTTTCACACTGGTTGCAATTATTCGTTTTATACGATGTAAAAGCTGTTGTATTTATATCGTATTTTATGCTTCTGGCGTTGACTTCTTAGGCCCTAACTATGCGACCTGGTGGAGCAACGCCCTAGAGTGAAACCTAGGTTGGCCGGAACGTAGAAATGACCATTACATTCACACTGGTTGCTATTATTCCTGTTATACGATGGAAAAACTGTTGTATTTTTATTGAATTCTATGCTTCTGGCGTTTAATTCTAACTCGCTAGCCATTTGATCTGGTGGAGCAACGACCTAGAGTGATGCCTAGGTTGCCCGGAACGTAGAAATGACAATTACTTTCACACTGTTTGGTATTATTCATTTTGTACGATGTAAAAGCTATTGTATTTATATTGTATTTTATGCCTCTGGCGTTGACTTCTAAGGCCGTAGCTATTGGATATGGTGGAGCACCGCCCTAGAGTGAAGCCTAGGTTGCTCGGAATATAGAAATGACCATAACTTTCACACTGGTTGCAATTATTCGTTTTCTACGATGGAAAAACTGTTGTATTCATATTGTTTTTTATGCTTCTGGCGTTCACTTCTTAGGGCCTAACTATTCGATCTGATGCAGCAATGCCCTAGGGTGAAGCCTAGGTTGCCCGGAACGTAGAAATGACCATAACTTTTACACTGGTAGCAATTATTCGTTTTATACAATGGAAAAACTGTTCTATTTATTTTGTATTTAATGCTTCGGGCGTTGGCTTCGAAGGCCCTAACTGTTTGATCTGGAGGACCAACGCCCTAGAGTGAAGCCTAGGTTGCCCGGAACGTAGAAATGACCATAACTTTCACACTGGTTGCTATTATTCGTTTTATAAGATGGAAAAACTGTTATATTTATATTGTATTTTATGCTTCAGGCGTTGACTTCTGAGGCCGTAGCTATTCGATGTGGTGGAAGAACGCCATAGAGTGAAGCCTAGGTTGCCCGGAACGTAGAAATTTCCATATCTTTCACACTGTTTGCAATTATTCATTTTATACGGTGGCAAAACTGTTGTATTTATATTGTATTTTATGCTTCTGGCGTTGACTTCTAAGGACCTAACTATTCGATCTGGTGGAGCAACGCCCTAGAGTGAAGCCTAGGTTGCTCGGAATGTAGAAATAACCATAACTTACACACTGGTTGCAATTATTCGTTTTTTACGATGGAAAAGCTGTTATATTTTTATTGTATTTTATGCCTCTGGCGTCGACTTCTAAGGCCCTAGCTATTCGATCTAGTGGAGCAACGCCCTAGGGTGAAGCCTAGGTTGCCCGGAACGTAGAAATGACCATTACTTTCACACTGTTTGCAATTATTCCTTTTATACGATGGAAAAGCGGTTGTATTTATATTGTATTTTATGCTTCTGGCGTTGACTTCTTAGGCCCTAACTATTCGATCTGGTGGAGCAAAGCCTCAGAGTTAAGTCTAGGATGCCCGAAACGCCGAAATGATCATTATTTTCACGCTTACTGCAATTATTCCTGTAATACGATGAAACGACTGTTGTATTTTTATTGTATCTTATGTTCCTGGCGTTGACTTCTAAGGCCCTAACTATTCGATCTGGTGGAGCAACACCCTGGAGTGAAGCCTAGGTTGCCCGGAACGTGGAAATGACCAGAACTCTCACACTGGTTGCAATTATTCGTTTTATACGATGTAAAAGCTGTTGTATATATATCGTATTTTATGCTTCTGGCGTTGACTTCTTAGGCCCTAACTATTCGACCTGGTGGAGCAACGCCCTAGAGTGAAACCTAGGTTGCCCGGAACGTAGAAATGACCATTACATTCACACTGGTTGCAATTATTCCTGTTATACGATGGAAAAACTGTTGTATTTTTATTGTATTCTATGCTTCTGGCGTTTAATTCTAAGTCGCTAGCTATTTGATCTGGTGGAGCAACCACCTAGAGTGATGCCTAGGTTGCCCGGAACGTAGGAATAACCATTACTTTCACACTGTTTGCAATTATTCCTTTTATACGATGGAAAAGCTGTTGCATCTTTATCGTATTTTATGCTTCTGGCGTTGACTTCTTAGGCCGTAACTATCCGATCTGGTGGAGCAACGCCCTGGAGTGAAACCTGGGTTGCCCGTAACGTAGAAATGACCACTACTATCACACTGGTTGCAAATTATTCCTGCTATACGATGGAGAAACTGTTGTATTTTTATTGCATTTTATGCTTCTGGCGTTCACTTCTTAGGCCCTAACTATTCGATCTGGTGGAACAACGCCCTAGGGAGAAGCCTAGGTTGCCCGGAACGTAGAAATGACCATAGCTTTTACACTCGTAGCAATTATTCGTTTTATACAATGGAAAAGCCGTTCTATTTATTTTGTATTTTATGCTTCGGGCGTTGACTTCTAAGGCCCTAACTATTCAATCTGTTGGAGCAAAGCCCTAGGGTGAAGCCTAGGTTGCTCCGAAAGTAGAAATGACCATAACTTTCACACGGGTTGCAATTATTCCTGTTATAGGATGGAAAGACCGTTGTATTTTTATTGTATTTTATGCTTCAGGCGTAGGCTTCTAAGGCCGTAGCTATTCGATCTGGTGGAGCAACACCCTGGAGTGAAGCCTGGGTTGCCCGGAACGTGGAAATGGCCAGAACTCTCACACTGGTTGCAATTATTCGTTTTATACGATGTAAAAGCTGTTGTATTTATATCGTATTTTATGCTTCTGGCGTTGACTTCTTAGGCCCTAACTATGCGAGCTGGTGGAGCAACGCCCTAGAGTGAAACCTAGGTTGGCCAGAACGTAGAAATGACCATTACATTCACACTGGTTGCTATTATTCCTGTTATACGATGGAAAAACTGTTGTATTTTTATTGAATTCTATGCTTCTGGCGTTTAATTCTAACTCGCTAGCCATTTGATCTGGTGGAGCAACGACCTAGAGTGATGCCTAGGTTGCCCGGAACGTAGAAATGACAATTACTTTCACACTGTTTGGTATTATTCATTTTGTACGATGTAAAAGCTGTTGTATTTATATTGTATTTTATGCCTCTGGCGTTGACTTCTAAGGCCGTAGCTATTGGATATGGTGGAGCACCGCCCAAGAGTGAAGCCTAGGTTGCTCGGAATATAGAAATGACCATAACTTTCACACTGGTTGCAATTATTCGTTTCCTACGATGGAAAAACTGTTGTATTCATATTGTTTTTTATGCTTCTGGCGTTCACTTCTTAGGGCCTAACTATTCGATCTGATGCAGCAATGCCCTAGGGTGAAGCCTAGGTTGCCCGGAACGTAAAAATGACCATAACTTTTACACTGGTAGCAATTATTCGTTTTATACAATGGAAAAACTGTTCTATTTAATTTGTATTTTATGTTTCGGGCGTTGACTTCTTTGGCCCTAACAATTCGATCTGGTGGAGCAACGCCCTAGAGTGAAGCCTAGGTTGCCTGGAACGTACAAATGACCATCACTTTCACACGGGTTGCAATTATTCCTGTTATAGGATGGAAAGGCTGTTGTATTTTTATTGCATTTTATGCTTCTGGCGTTCACTTCTTAGGCCCTAACTATTCCATCTCGTGGAGCACCGCCCTAGAGTGAAGCCTAGGTTGCCCGGAACGTAGAAATGACCATAACTTTTACACTGGTAGCAATTATTCGTTTTATACAATGGAAAAACTGTTCTATTTATTTTGTATTTAATGCTTCGGGCGTTGGCTTCGAAGGCCCTAACTGTTTGATCTGGAGGACCAACGCCCTAGAGTGAAGCCTAGGTTGCCCGGAACGTAGAAATGACCATAACTTTCACACTGGTTGCTATTATTCGTTTTATAAGATGGAAAAACTGTTATATTTATATTGTATTTTATGCTTCAGGCGTTGACTTCTGAGGCCGTAGCTATTCGATGTGGTGGAAGAACGCCATAGAGTGAAGCCTAGGTTGCCCGGAACGTAGAAATTTCCATATCTTTCACACTGTTTGCAATTATTCATTTTATACTGTGGCAAAACTGTTGCATTTATATTGTATTTTATGCTTCTGGCGTTCACTTCTTAGGGCCTAACTATTCGATCTGATGGAGCAATGCCCTAGGGTGAAGCCTAGGTTGCCCGGAACGTAAAAATGACCATAACTTTTACACTGGTAGCAATTATTCGTTTTATACAATGGAAAAACTGTTCTATTTAATTTGTATTTTATGCTTCGGGCGTTGACTTCTTTCGCCCTAACAATTCGATCTGGTGGAGCAACGCCCTAGAGTGAAGCCTAGGTTGCCTGGAACGTACAAATGACCATCACTTTCACACGGGTTGCAATTATTCCTGTTATAGGATGGAAAAACAGTTGTATTTTTATTGCATTTTATGCTTCTGGCGTTCACTTCTTAGGCCCTAACTATTCCATCTGGTGGAGCACCGCCCTAGAGTGAAGCCTAGGTTTCCCGGAACGTAGAAATGACCATAGCTTTTACACTGGTAGCAATTATTCGTTTCATACAATGGAAAAACTGTTCTATTTATTTTGTATTTAATGCTTCGGGCGTTGGCTTCGAAGGCCCTAACTGTTTGATCTGGAGGACCAACGCCCTAGAGTGATGCCTAGGTTGCCCGGAACGTAGAAATGACCATAACTTTCACACTGGTTGCTATTATTCGTTTTATAAGATGGAAAAACTGTTATATTTATATTGTATTTTATGCTTCAGGCGTTGACTTCTGAGGCCGTAGCTATTCGATGTGCTGGAAGAACGCCATAGAGTGGAGCCTAGGTTGCCCGGAACGTAGAAATTTCCATATCTTTCACACTGTTTGCAATTATTCATTTTATACGGTGGCAAAAATGTTGCATTTATATTGTATTTTATGCCTCTGGCGTTGACTTCTAAGCACCTAACTATTCGATCTGGTGGAGAAACGCCCTAGAGTGAAGCCTAGGTTGCTCGGAATGTAGAAATAACCATAACTTTCACACTGGTTGCAATTATTCGTTTTTTACGATGGAAAAGCTGTTGTATTTATATTGTATTTTATGCCTCTGGCGTTGACTTCTAAGGCCCTAGCTATTCGATCTAGTGGAGCAACGCCCTAGGGTGAAGCCTAGGTTGCCCGGAACGTAGAAATGACCATTACTTTCACACTGTTTGCAATTATTCCTTTTATACGATGGAAAAGCGGTTGTATTTATATTGTATTTTATGCTTCTGGCGTTGACTTCTTAGGCCCTAACTAGTCGATCTGGTGGAGCAAAGCCTCAGAGTTAAGTCTAGGATGCCCGAAACGCCGAAATGATCATTATTTTCACGCTTATTGCAATTATTCCTGTAATACGATGAAACGACTGTTTTATTTTTATTGTATCTTATGTTCCTGGCGTTGACTTCTAAGGCCCTAACTATTCGATCTGGTGGAGCAACACCCTGGAGTGAAGCCTAGGTTGCCCGGAACGTGGAAATGACCAGAACTCTCACACTGGTTGCAATTATTCGTTTAATACGATTGAAAAGCCGTTATATTTATATTGTATTTTATGCTTCTGGCGTTGACTTCGGAGGCCGTTGCTATTCGATGTGGTGGAAGAACGCCATAGAGTGAAGCCTAGGTAGCCCGGAACGTAGAAATGTCCATATTTTTCACAATGTTTGCAATTATTCATTTTATACGATGGCAAAGCTGTTGTATTTATATTGTATTTTATGCTTCTGGCGTTGACTTCTTAGGCCCTAACTATTCGATCAGGAGGAGCGATGCCTCAGAGTTAAGTCTAGGATGCCCGAAACGCCGAAATGATCATTACATTCACGCTTGTTGCAATTATTCGTTTTATACGATGGAAAAACTGTTGCATCTTTATCGTATTTTGTGCTTCTGGCGTTGACTTCTTAGGCCGTAACTATTCGATCTGGTGGAGCACCGCCCTGGAGTGAAACCTAGGTTGCCCGGAACGTAGAAATGACCACTACTATCACACTGGTTGCAAATTATTCCTGCTATACGATGGAAAAACTGTTGTATTTTTATTGTACTCTATGCTTCTGGCGTTTAATTCTAAGTCGCTAGCTATTTGATCTGGTGGAGCAACCACCTAGAGTGATGCCTAGGTTGCCCGGAACGTAGGAATAACCATTACTTTCACACTGTTTGCAATTATTCCTTTTATACGATGGAAAAGCTGTTGTATTTATATCGTATTTTATGCTTCTGGCGTTGACTTCTTAGGCCCTAACTATTCGACCTGGTGGAGCAACGCCCTGGAGTGAAACCTAGGTTGCCCGGAACGTAGAAATGACCATTACATTCACACTGGTTCCAATTATTCCTGTTATACGATGGAAAAACTGTTGTATTTTTATTGTATTCTATGCTTCTGGCGTTTAATTCTAAGTCGCTAGGTATTTGAAGTGGTGGAGCAACCACCTAGAGTGATGCCTAGGTTGCTCGGAATGTAGAAATAACCATAACTTTCACACTGGTTGCTATTATTCGTTTTATACGATGGAAAAACTGTTATATTTATATTGTATTTATGCTTCTGGCGTTGACGTCTGAGGCCGTTGCTATTCGATGTGGTGGAAGAACGCCATAGAGCGAAGCCTAGTATGCCCGGAACGTAGAAATGACCATAACTTTTACACTGGTAGCAATTATTCGTTTTATACAATGGAAAAACTGTTCTACTTATTTTGTATTTAATGCTTCTGGCGTTGACTTCTTAGGCCCTAACTATTCGATCCGGTGGAGCGATGCCTCAGAGTTAAGTCTAGGATGCCCGAAACGCCGAAATGATCATTACTTTCACGCTTGTTGCAATTATTCCTGTTATAGGATGGAAAGACTGTTGTATTGTTATTGTATTTTATACTTCAGGCGTTGACTTCTGAGGCCGTAGCTATCCGATGTGGTGGAAGAACGCCATACAGTGAAGCCTAGGTTGCCCGGAACGTAGAAAGGACCATGACTTTCACACTGGTTGCAATTATTTGTTTTATACGATGGAAAAGCTGTTGTATTTATATCGTATTTTATGCTTCGGGCGTTGACTTCTAAGGCCCTAACTGTTTGATCTGGTGGAGCAACGCCCTAGAGTGAAGCCTAGGTTTCCCGGAACGTAGAAATGACCATAACTTTCACACTGGTTGCAATTATTCGTTTTATACGATGTAAAAGCTGTTGTATTTATATCGTATTTTATGCTTCTGGCGTTGACTTCTTAGGCCCTAACTATGCGACCTGGTGGAGCAACGCCCTAGAGTGAAACCTAGGTTGGCCGGAACGTAGAAATGACCATTACATTCACACTGGTTGCTATTATTCCTGTTATACGATGGAAAAACTGTTGTATTTTTATTGAATTCTATGCTTCTGGCGTTTAATTCTAACTCGCTAGCCATTTGATCTGGTGGAGCAACGACCTAGAGTGATGCCTAGGTTGCCCGGAACGTAGAAATGACAATTACTTTCACACTGTTTGGTATTATTCATTTTGTACGATGTAAAATCTATTGTATTTATATTGTATTTTATGCCTCTGGCGTTGACTTCTAAGGCCGTAGCTATTGGATATGGTGGAGCACCGCCCTAGAGTGAAGCCTAGGTTGCTCGGAATATAGAAATGACCATAACTTTCACACTGGTTGCAATTATTCGTTTTCTACGATGGAAAAACTGTTGTATTCATATTGTTTTTTATGCTTCTGGCGTTCACTTCTTAGGGCCTAACTATTCGATCTGATGCAGCAATGCCCTAGGGTGAAGCCTAGGTTGCCCGGAACGTAGAAATGACCATAACTTTTACACTGGTAGCAATTATTCGTTTTATACAATGGAAAAACTGTTCTATTTATTTTGTATTTAATGCTTCGGGCGTTGGCTTCGAAGGCCCTAACTGTTTGATCTGGAGGACCAACGCCCTAGAGTGAAGCCTAGGTTGCCCGGAACGTAGAAATGACCATAACTTTCACACTGGTTGCTATTATTCGTTTTATAAGATGGAAAAACTGTTATATTTATATTGTATTTTATGCTTCAGGCGTTGACTTCTGAGGCCGTAGCTATTCGATGTGGTGGAAGAACGCCATAGAGTGAAGCCTAGGTTGCCCGGAACGTAGAAATTTCCATATCTTTCACACTGTTTGCAATTATTCATTTTATACGGTGGCAAAACTGTTGTATTTATATTGTATTTTATGCTTCTGGCGTTGACTTCTAAGGACCTAACTATTCGATCTGGTGGAGCAACGCCCTAGAGTGAAGCCTAGGTTGCTCGGAATGTAGAAATAACCATAACTTACACACTGGTTGCAATTATTCGTTTTTTACGATGGAAAAGCTGTTATATTTTTATTGTATTTTATGCCTCTGGCGTCGACTTCTAAGGCCCTAGCTATTCGATCTAGTGGAGCAACGCCCTAGGGTGAAGCCTAGGTTGCCCGGAACGTAGAAATGACCATTACTTTCACATTGTTTGCAATTATTCCTTTTATACGATGGAAAAGCGGTTGTATTTATATTGTATTTTATGCTTCTGGCGTTGACTTCTTAGGCCCTAACTATTCGATCTGGTGGAGCAAAGCCTCAGAGTTAAGTCTAGGATGCCCGAAACGCCGAAATGATCATTATTTTCACGCTTATTGCAATTATTCCTGTAATACGATGAAACGACTGTTGTATTTTTATTGTATCTTATGTTCCTGGCGTTGACTTCTAAGGCCCTAACTATTCGATCCGGTGGAGCAACACCCTGGAGTGAAGCCTAGGTTGCCCGGAACGTGGAAATGACCAGAACTCTCACACTGGTTGCAATTATTCGTTTTATACGATGTAAAAGCTGTTGTATATATATCGTATTTTATGCTTCTGGCGTTGACTTCTTAGGCCCTAACTATTCGACCTGGTGGAGCAACGCCCTAGAGTGAAACCTAGGTTGCCCGGAACGTAGAAATGACCATTACATTCACACTGGTTGCAATTATTCCTGTTATACGATGGAAAAACTGTTGTATTTTTATTGTATTCTATGCTTCTGGCGTTTAATTCTAAGTCGCTAGCTATTTGATCTGGTGGAGCAACCACCTAGAGTGATGCCTAGGTTGCCCGGAACGTAGGAATAACCATTACTTTCACACTGTTTGCAATTATTCCTTTTATACGATGGAAAAGCTGTTGTATTTATATCGTATTTTATGCTTCGGGCGTTGACTTCTAAGGCCCTAACTGTTTGATCTGGTGGAGCAACGCCCTAGAGTGAAGCCTAGGTTGCCCGGAACGTAGAAATGACCATAACTTTCACACTGGTTGCTATTACTCGTTTTATACGATGGAAAAGCCGTTATATTTATATTGTATTTTATGCTTCTGGCGTTGACTTCTGAGGCCGTTTCTATTCGATGTGGTGGAAGAACGCCATAGAGTGAAGCCTTGGTAGCCCGGAACGTAGAAATGTCCATATCTTTCACACTGTTTGCAATTATTCATTTTATACGATGGCAAAGCTGTTGTATTTATATTGTATTTTATGCTTCTGGCGTTGACTTCTTAGGCCCTAACTATTCGATCTGGTGGAACAACGGCCTAGGGTGAAGCCTAGGTTGCCCGGAACGTAGAAATGACCATAACTTTTACACTGGTAGCAATTATCCGTTTTATACAACGGAAAAACTGTTCTATTTATTTTGTATTTAATGCTTCGGGCGTTGACTTCTAAGGCCCTAACTGTTTGATCTGGTGGAGTAACGCCCTAGAGTGAAGCCTAGGTTGCCTGGAACGTAGAAATGACCATCACTTTCACACGGGTTGCAATTATTCCTGTTATAGGATGGAAAGACTGTTGTATTTATATCGTATTTTATGCTTCAGGCGTTGACTTCTGAGGCCGTAGCTATTCGATGTGGTGGAAGAACGCCATAGAGTGAAGCCTAGGTTGCCCGGAACGTAGAAATTTCCATATCTTTCACACTGTTTGCAATTATTCATTTTATTCGGTGGCAAAACTGTTGCATTTATATTGTATTTTATGCTTCTGGCGTTGACTTCTAAGGACCTAACTATTCGACCTGGTGGAGCAACGCCCTAGAGTGAAGCGTAGGTTGCTCGGAATGTAGAAATAACCATAACTTTCACACTAGATGCAATTATTCGTTTTTTACGATGGAAAAGCTGTTGTATTTATATTGTATTTTATGCCTCTGGCTTTTACTTCTAAGGCCCTAACTGTTTGATCTGGTGGAGCATCGCCGTAGAGTGAAGCCTAGGTTGCCCGGAACGTAGAAATGACCATAACTTTCACACTGGTTACAATTATTTGTTTTATACGATGGAAAAGCTGTTGTATTTATATCGTATTTTATGCTTCTGGCGTTGACTTCTTAGGCCAAAACTATTCCATCTGGTGGAACAACGCCCTAGGGTAAAGCCCAGGTTGCGCGGAACGTAGAAATGACCATAACCTTCACACTGGTAGCAATTATTCATTTTATACGATGGAAAAACTGTTTTATTTATTTTGTATTATAAGCTTCGGTCGTTGACTTCTAAGGCCCTAACTATTCGATCTGGTGGAGCAACGCCCTAGAGTGAAGCCTAGGTTGCCCGGAACGTAGAAATGACCATCACTTTCACACTGGTTGCAATTATTCGTTTCATACGATGGGAAAACTGTTGCATCTTTATCGTATTTTATGCTCCTTGCGTTGACTTCTTAGGCCCTAACTATTCGATCTTGTGGAACAACGCCCTAGAGTGAAGCCTAGGTTGCCTCGAACGTAGAAATGACCATCACTTTCACACCGGTTGCAATTATTTCTGTTATAGAATGGAAAGACTGTTGTATTTTTATTGTATTTTATACTTCAGGCGTTGACTTCTGAGGCCGTAGCTATTCGATGTGGTGGAAGAACGCCATACAGTGAAGCCTAGGTTGCGCGGAACGTAGAAATGACCATAAGTGTCATACTGGTTGCAATTATTCGGTTTATACGATGGAAATACTGTTGTATTTATATTGTATTTTATGCTTCTGGCGTTCACTTCTTAGGCCCTAACTATTCGATCTGGTGGAACAACACCCTAGGGTGAAGCCTAGGTTGCCCGGAACGTAGAAATGACCATAGCTTTTACACTGGTAGCAATTATTCGTTATATACAATGGAAAAACCGTCCTATTTATTTTGTATTTTATGCTTCTGGCGTTGACTTCTTAGGCTTTAACTATTCGATCTGGTGGAACAACGCCGTAGAGTGAAGCCTAGGTTGCCCGGAACGTAGAAATGACCATTACTTTCACACTGCTTGCAATTATTCGTTTTACACGATGGAAAAACTGTTGCATCTTTATCGTATTTTATGCTTCTGGCGTTGACTTCTTAGGCCGTAACTATCCGATCTGGTGGAGCAACGCCCTGGAGTGAAACCTGGGTTGCCCGTAACGTAGAAATGACCACTACTATCACACTGGTTGCAAATTATTCCTGCTATACGATGGAGAAACTGTTGTATTTTTATTGCATTTTATGCTTCTGGCGTTCACTTCTTAGGCCCTAACTATTCGATCTGGTGGAACAACGCCCTAGGGAGAAGCCTAGGTTGCCCGGAACGTAGAAATGACCATAGCTTTTACACTCGTAGCAATTATTCGTTTTATACAATGGAAAAACCGTTCTATTTATTTTGTATTTTATGCTTCGGGCGTTGACTTCTAAGGCCCTAACTATTCAATCTGTTGGAGCAAAGCCCTAGGGTGAAGCCTAGGTTGCTCCGAAAGTAGAAATGACCATAACTTTCACACGGGTTGCAATTATTCCTGTTATAGGATGGAAAGACCGTTGTATTTTTATTGTATTTTATGCTTCAGGCGTAGGCTTCTAAGGCCGTAGCTATTCGATCTGGTGGAGCAACACCCTGGAGTGAAGCCTGGGTTGCCCGGAACGTGGAAATGGCCAGAACTCTCACACTGGTTGCAATTATTCGTTTTACACGATGTAAAAGCTGTTGTATTTATATCGTATTTTATGCTTCTGGCGTTGACTTCTTAGGCCCTAACTATGCGAGCTGGTGGAGCAACGCCCTAGAGTGAAACCTAGGTTGGCCAGAACGTAGAAATGACCATTACATTCACACTGGTTGCTATTATTCCTGTTATACGATGGAAAAACTGTTGTATTTTTATTGAATTCTATGCTTCTGGCGTTTAATTCTAACTCGCTAGCCATTTGATCTGGTGGAGCAACGACCTAGAGTGATGCCTAGGTTGCCCGGAACGTAGAAATGACAATTACTTTCACACTGTTTGGTATTATTCATTTTGTACGATGTAAAAGCTGTTGTATTTATATTGTATTTTATGCCTCTGGCGTTGACTTCTAAGGCCGTAGCTATTGGATATGGTGGAGCACCGCCCAAGAGTGAAGCCTAGGTTGCTCGGAATATAGAAATGACCATAACTTTCACACTGGTTGCAATTATTCGTTTCCTACGATGGAAAAACTGTTGTATTCATATTGTTTTTTATGCTTCTGGCGTTCACTTCTTAGGGCCTAACTATTCGATCTGATGCAGCAATGCCCTAGGGTGAAGCCTAGGTTGCCCGGAACGTAAAAATGACCATAACTTTTACACTGGTAGCAATTATTCGTTTTATACAATGGAAAAACTGTTCTATTTAATTTGTATTTTATGTTTCGGGCGTTGACTTCTTTGGCCCTAACAATTCGATCTGGTGGAGCAACGCCCTAGAGTGAAGCCTAGGTTGCCTGGAACGTACAAATGACCATCACTTTCACACGGGTTGCAATTATTCCTGTTATAGGATGGAAAGGCTGTTGTATTTTTATTGCATTTTATGCTTCTGGCGTTCACTTCTTAGGCCCTAACTATTCCATCTCGTGGAGCACCGCCCTAGAGTGAAGCCTAGGTTGCCCGGAACGTAGAAATGACCATAACTTTTACACTGGTAGCAATTATTCGTTTTATACAATGGAAAAACTGTTCTATTTATTTTGTATTTAATGCTTCGGGCGTTGGCTTCGAAGGCCCTAACTGTTTGATCTGGAGGACCAACGCCCTAGAGTGAAGCCTAGGTTGCCCGGAACGTAGAAATGACCATAACTTTCACACTGGTTGCTATTATTCGTTTTATAAGATGGAAAAACTGTTATATTTATATTGTATTTTATGCTTCAGGCGTTGACTTCTGAGGCCGTAGCTATTCGATGTGGTGGAAGAACGCCATAGAGTGAAGCCTAGGTTGCCCGGAACGTAGAAATTTCCATATCTTTCACACTGTTTGCAATTATTCATTTTATACTGTGGCAAAACTGTTGCATTTATATTGTATTTTATGCTTCTGGCGTTGACTTCTAAGGACCTAACTATTCGATCTGGTGGAGCAACGCCCTAGAGTGAAGCCTAGGTTGCTCGGAATGTAGAAATAACCATAACTTTCACACTGGTTGCAAATATTCGTTTTTTACGATGGAAAAGCTGTTATATTTTTATTGTATTTTATGCCTCTGGCGTCGACTTCTAAGGCCCTAGCTATTCGATCTAGTGGAGCAACGCCCTAGGGTGAAGCCTAGGTTGCCCGGAACGTAGAAATGACCACTACTATCACACTGGTTGCAAATTATTCCTGCTATACGATGGAGAAACTGTTGTATTTTTATTGCATTTTATGCTTCTGGCGTTCACTTCTTAGGCCCTAACTATTCGATCTGGTGGAACAACGCCCTAGGGAGAAGCCTAGGTTGCCCGGAACGTAGAAATGACCATAGCTTTTACACTCGTAGCAATTATTCGTTTTATACAATGGAAAAACCGTTCTATTTATTTTGTATTTTATGCTTCGGGCGTTGACTTCTAAGGCCCTAACTATTCAATCTGTTGGAGCAAAGCCCTAGGGTGAAGCCTAGGTTGCTCCGAAAGTAGAAATGACCATAACTTTCACACGGGTTGCAATTATTCCTGTTATAGGATGGAAAGACCGTTGTATTTTTATTGTATTTTATGCTTCAGGCGTAGGCTTCTAAGGCCGTAGCTATTCGATCTGGTGGAGCAACACCCTGGAGTGAAGCCTGGGTTGCCCGGAACGTGGAAATGGCCAGAACTCTCACACTGGTTGCAATTATTCGTTTTATACGATGTAAAAGCTGTTGTATTTATATCGTATTTTATGCTTCTGGCGTTGACTTCTTAGGCCCTAACTATGCGAGCTGCTGGAGCAACGCCCTAGAGTGAAACCTAGGTTGGCCAGAACGTAGAAATGACCATTACATTCACACTGGTTGCTATTATTCCTGTTATACGATGGAAAAACTGTTGTATTTTTATTGAATTCTATGCTTCTGGCGTTTAATTCTAACTCGCTAGCCATTTGATCTGGTGGAGCAACGACCTAGAGTGATGCCTAGGTTGCCCGGAACGTAGAAATGACAATTACTTTCACACTGTTTGGTATTATTCATTTTGTACGATGTAAAAGCTGTTGTATTTATATTGTATTTTATGCCTCTGGCGTTGACTTCTAAGGCCGTAGCTATTGGATATGGTGGAGCACCGCCCAAGAGTGAAGCCTAGGTTGCTCGGAATATAGAAATGACCATAACTTTCACACTGGTTGCAATTATTCGTTTCCTACGATGGAAAAACTGTTGTATTCATATTGTTTTTTATGCTTCTGGCGTTCACTTCTTAGGGCCTAACTATTCGATCTGATGCAGCAATGCCCTAGGGTGAAGCCTAGGTTGCCCGGAACGTAAAAATGACCATAACTTTTACACTGGTAGCAATTATTCGTTTTATACAATGGAAAAACTGTTCTATTTATTTTGTATTTAATGCTTCGGGAGTTGGCTTCGAAGGCCCTAACTGTTTGATCTGGAGGACCAACGCCCTAGAGTGAAGCCTAGGTTGCCCGGAACGTAGAAATGACCATAACTTTCACACTGGTTGCTATTATTCGTTTTAAGATGGAAAAACTGTTATATTTATATTGTATTTTATGCTTCAGGCGTTGACTTCTGAGGCCGTAGCTATTCGATGTGGTGGAAGAACGCCATAGAGTGAAGCCTAGGTTGCCCGGAACGTAGAAATTTCCATATCTTTCACACTGTTTGCAATTATTCATTTTATACTGTGGCAAAACTGTTGCATTTATATTGTATTTTATGCTTCTGGCGTTGACTTCTAAGGACCTAACTATTCGATATGGTGGAGCAACGCCCTATAGTGAAGCCTAGGTTGCTCGGAATGTAGAAATAACCATAACTTTCACACTGGTTGCAAATATTCGTTTTTTACGATGGAAAAGCTGTTATATTTTTATTGTATTTTATGCCTCTGGCGTCGACTTCTAAGGCCCTAGCTATTCGATCTAGTGGAGCAACGCCCTAGGGTGAAGCCTAGGTTGCCCGGAACGTAGAAATGACCATTACTTTCACACTGTTTGCAATTATTCCTTTTATACGATGGAAAAGCGGTTGTATTTATATTGTATTTTATGCTTCTGGCGTTGACTTCTTAGGCCCTAACTATTCGATCTGATGGAGCAAAGCCTCAGAGTTAAGTCTAGGATGCCCGAAACGCCGAAATGATCATTATTTTCACGCTTATTGCAATTATTCCTGTAATACGATGAAACGACTGTTGTATTTTTATTGTATCTTATGTTCCTGGCGTTGACTTCTAAGGCCCTAACTATTCGATCTGGTGGAGAAACACCCTGGAGTGAAGCCTAGGTTGCCCGGAACGTGGAAATGACCAGAACTCTCACACTGGTTGCAATTATTCGTTTTATACGATGTAAAAGCTGTTGTATATATATCGTATTTTATGCTTCTGGCGTCGACTTCTAAGGCCCTAACTATTCGACCTGGTGGAGCAACGCCCTAGAGTGAAACCTAGGTTGCCCGGAACGTAGAAATGACCACTACATTCACACTGGTTGCAATTATTCCTGTTATACGATGGAAAAACTGTTGTATTTTTATTGTACTCTATGCTTCTGGCGTTTAATTCTAAGTCGCTAGCTATTTGATCTGGTGGAGCAACCACCTAGAGTGATGCCTAGGTTGCCCGGAACGTAGGAATAACCATTACTTTCACACTGTTTGCAATTATTCCTTTTATACGATGGAAAAGCTGTTGTATTTATATCGTATTTTATGCTTCTGGCGTTGACTTCTTAGGCCCTGACTATTCGACCTGGTGGAGCAACGCCCTGGAGTGAAACCTAGGTTGCCCGGAACGTAGAAATGACCATTACATTCACACTGGTTGCAATTATTCCTGTTATACGATGGAAAAACTGTTGTATTTTTATTGTATTCTATGCTTCTGGCGTTTAATTCTAAGTCGCTAGGTATTTGACGTGGTGGAGCAACCACCTAGAGTGATGCCTAGGTTGCCCGGAACGTAGGAATAACCATTACTTTCACACTGTTTGCAATTATTCCTTTTATACGATGGAAAAGCTGTTGTATTTATATCGTATTTTATGCTTCTGGCGTTGACTTCTTAGGCCCTAACTATTCGATCTGGTGAAGCAACGCCCTAGAGTGAAGCCTAGGTTGCTCGGAATGTAGAAATAACCATAACTTTCACACTGGTTGCTATTATTCGTTTTATACGATGGAAAAACTGTTATATTTATATTGTATTTATGCTTCTGGCGTTGACGTCTGAGGCCGTTGCTATTCGATGTGGTGGAAGAACGCCATAGAGTGAAGCCTAGTATGCCCGGAACGTAGAAATGACCATAACTTTTACACTGGTAGCAATTATTCGTTTTATACAATGGAAAAACTGTTCTATTTATTTTGTATTTAATGCTTCTGGCGTTGACTTCTTAGGCCCTAACTATTCGATCCGGTGGAGCGATGCCTCAGAGTTAAGTCTAGGATGCCCGAAACGCCGAAATGATCATTACTTTCACGCTTGTTGCAATTATTCCTGTTATAGGATGGAAAGACTGTTGTATTGTTATTGTATTTTATACTTCAGGCGTTGACTTCTGAGGCCGTAGCTATCCGATGTGGTGGAAGAACGCCATACAGTGAAGCCTAGGTTGCCCGGAACGTAGAAATGACCATGACTTTCACACTGGTTGCAATTATTTGTTTTATACGATGGAAAAGCTGTTGTATTTATATCGTATTTTATGCTTCGGGCGTTGACTTCTAAGGCCCTAACTGTTTGATCTGGTGGAGCAACGCCCTAGACTGAAGCCTAGGTTGCCCGGAACGTAGAAATGACCATAACTTTCACACTGGTTGCAATTATTCGTTTTATACGATGTAAAAGCTGTTGTATTTATATCGTATTTTATGCTTCTGGCGTTGACTTCTTAGGCCCTAACTATGCGAGCTGGTGGAGCAACGCCCTAGAGTGAAACCTAGGTTGGCCGGAACGTAGAAATGACCATTACATTCACACTGGTTGCTATTATTCCTGTTATACGATGGAAAAACTGTTGTATTTTTATTGAATTCTATGCTTCTGGCGTTTAATTCTAACTCGCTAGCCATTTGATCTGGTGGAATAACGACCTAGAGTGATGCCTAGGTTGCCCGGAACGTAGAAATGACAATTACTTTCACACTGTTTGGTATTATTCATTTTGTACGATGTAAAAGCTGTTGTATTTATATTGTATTTTATGCCTCTGGCGTTGACTTCTAAGGCCGTAGCTATTGGATATGGTGGAGCACCGCCCTAGAGTGAAGCCTAGGTTGCTCGGAATATAGAAATGACCATAACTTTCACACTGGTTGCAATTATTCGTTTTCTACGATGGAAAAACTGTTGTATTCATATTGTTTTTTATGCTTCTGGCGTTCACTTCTTAGGGCCTAACTATTCGATCTGATGCAGCAATGCCCTAGGGTGAAGCCTAGGTTGCCCGGAACGTAAAAATGACCATAACTTTTACACTGGTAGCAATTATTCGTTTTATACAATGGAAAAACTGTTCTATTTAATTTGTATTTTATGCTTCGGGCGTTGACTTCTTTGGCCCTAACAATTCGATCTGGTGGAGCAACGCCCTAGAGTGAAGCCTAGGTTGCCTGGAACGTACAAATGACCATCACTTTCACACGGGTTGCAATTATTCCTGTTATAGGATGGAAAGACTGTTGTATTTTTATTGCATTTTATGCTTCTGGCGTTCACTTCTTAGGCCCTAACTATTCCATCTGGTGGAGCACCGCCCTAGAGTGAAGCCTAGGTTGCCCGGAACGTAAAAATGACCATAACTTTTACACTGGTAGCAATTATTCGTTTTATACAATGGAAAAACTGTTCTATTTAATTTGTATTTTATGTTTCGGGCGTTGACTTCTTTGGCCCTAACAATTCGATCTGGTGGAGCAACGCCCTAGAGTGAAGCCTAGGTTGCCTGGAACGTACAAATGACCATCACTTTCACACGGGTTGCAATTATTCCTGTTATAGGATGGAAAGGCTGTTGTATTTTTATTGCATTTTATGCTTCTGGCGTTCACTTCTTAGGCCCTAACTATTCCATCTCGTGGAGCACCGCCCTAGAGTGAAGCCTAGGTTGCCCGGAACGTAGAAATGACCATAACTTTTACACTGGTAGCAATTATTCGTTTTATACAATGGAAAAACTGTTCTATTTATTTTGTATTTAATGCTTCGGGCGTTGGCTTCGAAGGCCCTAACTGTTTGATCTGGAGGACCAACGCCCTAGAGTGAAGCCTAGGTTGCCCGGAACGTAGAAATGACCATAACTTTCACACTGGTTGCTATTATTCGTTTTATAAGATGGAAAAACTGTTATATTTATATTGTATTTTATGCTTCAGGCGTTGCCTTCTGAGGCCGTAGCTATTCGATGTGGTGGAAGAACCCCATAGAGTGAAGCCTAGGTTGCCCGGAACGTAGAAATTTCCATATCTTTCACACTGTTTGCAATTATTCATTTTATACTGTGGCAAAACTGTTGCATTTATATTGTATTTTATGCTTCTGGCGTTGACTTCTAAGGACCTAACTATTCGATCTGGTGGAGCAACGCCCTAGAGTGAAGCCTAGGTTGCTCGGAATGTAGAAATAACCATAACTTTCACACTGGTTGCAAATATTCGTTTTTTACGATGGAAAAGCTGTTATATTTTTATTGTATTTTATGCCTCTGGCGTCGACTTCTAAGGCCCTAGCTATTCGATCTAGTGGAGCAACGCCCTAGGGTGAAGCCTAGGTTGCCCGGAACGTAGAAATGACCATTACTTTCACACTGTTTGCAATTATTCCTTTTATACGATGGAAAAGCGGTTGTATTTATATTGTATTTTATGCTTCTGGCGTTGACTTCTTAGTCCCTAACTATTCGATCTGATGGAGCAAAGCCTCAGAGTTAAGTCTAGGATGCCCGAAACGCCGAAATGATCATTATTTTCACGCTTATTGCAATTATTCCTGTAATACGATGAAACGACTGTTGTATTTTTATTGTATCTTATGTTCCTGGCGTTGACTTCTAAGGCCCTAACTATTCGATCTGGTGGAGAAACACCCTGGAGTGAAGCCTAGGTTGCCCGGAACGTGGAAATGACCAGAACTCTCACACTGGTTGCAATTATTCGTTTTATACGATGTAAAAGCTGTTGTATATATATCGTATTTTATGCTTCTGGCGTCGACTTCTAAGGCCCTAACTATTCGACCTGGTGGAGCAACGCCCTAGAGTGAAACCTAGGTTGCCCGGAACGTAGAAATGACCACTACATTCACACTGGTTGCAATTATTCCTGTTATACGATGGAAAAACTGTTGTATTTTTATTGTACTCTATGCTTCTGGCGTTTAATTCTAAGTCGCTAGCTATTTGATCTGGTGGAGCAACCACCTAGAGTGATGCCTAGGTTGCCCGGAACGTAGGAATAACCATTACTTTCACACTGTTTGCAATTATTCCTTTTATACGATGGAAAAGCTGTTGTATTTATATCGTATTTTATGCTTCTGGCGTTGACTTCTTAGGCCCTAACTATTCGACCTGGTGGAGCAACGCCCTGGAGTGAAACCTAGGTTGCCCGGAACGTAGAAATGACCATTACATTCACACTGGTTGCAATTATTCCTGTTATACGATGGAAAAACTGTTGTATTTTTATTGTATTCTATGCTTCTGGCGTTTAATTCTAAGTCGCTAGGTATTTGACGTGGTGGAGCAACCACCTAGAGTGATGCCTAGGTTGCCCGGAACGTAGGAATAACCATTACTTTCACACTGTTTGCAATTATTCCTTTTATACGATGGAAAAGCTGTTGTATTTATATCGTATTTTATGCTTCTGGCGTTGACTTCTTAGGCCCTAACTATTCGATCTGGTGAAGCAACGCCCTAGAGTGAAGCCTAGGTTGCTCGGAATGTAGAAATAACCATAACTTTCACACTGGTTGCTATTATTCGTTTTATACGATGGAAAAACTGTTATATTTATATTGTATTTATGCTTCTGGCGTTGACGTCTGAGGCCGTTGCTATTCGATGTGGTGGAAGAACGCCATAGAGTGAAGCCTAGTATGCCCGGAACGTAGAAATGACCATAACTTTTACACTGGTAGCAATTATTCGTTTTATACAATGGAAAAACTGTTCTATTTATTTTGTATTTAATGCTTCTGGCGTTGACTTCTTAGGCCCTAACTATTCGATCCGGTGGAGCGATGCCTCAGAGTTAAGTCTAGGATGCCCGAAACGCCGAAATGATCATTACTTTCACGCTTGTTGCAATTATTCCTGTTATAGGATGGAAAGACTGTTGTATTGTTATTGTATTTTATACTTCAGGCGTTGACTTCTGAGGCCGTAGCTATCCGATGTGGTGGAAGAACGCCATACAGTGAAGCCTAGGTTGCCCGGAACGTAGAAATGACCATGACTTTCACACTGGTTGCAATTATTTGTTTTATACGATGGAAAAGCTGTTGTATTTATATCGTATTTTATGCTTCGGGCGTTGACTTCTAAGGCCCTAACTGTTTGATCTGGTGGAGCAACGCCCTAGAGTGAAGCCTAGGTTTCCCGGAACGTAGAAATGACCATAACTTTCACACTGGTTGCAATTATTCGTTTTATACGATGTAAAAGCTGTTGTATTTATATCGTATTTTATGCTTCTGGCGTTGACTTCTTAGGCCCTAACTATGCGACCTGGTGGAGCAACGCCCTAGAGTGAAACCTAGGTTGGCCGGAACGTAGAAATGACCATTACATTCACACTGGTTGCTATTATTCCTGTTATACGATGGAAAAACTGTTGTATTTTTATTGAATTCTATGCTTCTGGCGTTTAATTCTAACTCGCTAGCCATTTGATCTGGTGGAGCAACGACCTAGAGTGATGCCTAGGTTGCCCGGAACGTAGAAATGACAATTACTTTCACACTGTTTGGTATTATTCATTTTGTACGATGTAAAAGCTATTGTATTTATATTGTATTTTATGCCTCTGGCGTTGACTTCTAAGGCCGTAGCTATTGGATATGGTGGAGCACCGCCCTAGAGTGAAGCCTAGGTTGCTCGGAATATAGAAATGACCATAACTTTTACACTGGTAGCAATTATTCGTTTTATACAATGGAAAAACTGTTCTATTTATTTTGTATTTAATGCTTCGGGCGTTGGCTTCGAAGGCCCTAACTGTTTGATCTGGAGGACCAACGCCCTAGAGTGAAGCCTAGGTTGCCCGGAACGTAGAAATGACCATAACTTTCACACTGGTTGCTATTATTCGTTTTATAAGATGGAAAAACTGTTATATTTATATTGTATTTTATGCTTCAGGCGTTGACTTCTGAGGCCGTAGCTATTCGATGTGGCGGAAGAACGCCATAGAGTGAAGCCTAGGTTGCCCAGAACGTAGAAATTTCCATATCTTTCACACTGTTTGCAATTATTCATTTTATACGGTGGCAAAACTGTTGTATTTATATTGTATTTTATGCTTCTGGCGTTGACTTCTAAGGACCTAACTATTCGATCTGGTGGAGCAACGCCCTAGAGTGAAGCCTAGGTTGCTCGGAATGTAGAAATAACCATAACTTACACACTGGTTGCAATTATTCGTTTTTTACGATGGAAAAGCTGTTATATTTTTATTGTATTTTATGCCTCTGGCGTCGACTTCTAAGGCCCTAGCTATTCGATCTAGTGGAGCAACGCCCTAGGGTGAAGCCTAGGTTGCCCGGAACGTAGAAATGACCATTACTTTCACACTGTTTGCAATTATTCCTTTTATACGATGGAAAAGCGGTTGTATTTATATTGTATTTTATGCTTCTGGCGTTGACTTCTTAGGCCCTAACTATTCGATCTGGTGGAGCAAAGCCTCAGAGTTAAGTCTAGGATGCCCGAAACGCCGAAATGATCATTATTTTCACGCTTATTGCAATTATTCCTGTAATACGATGAAACGACTGTTGTATTTTTATTGTATCTTATGTTCCTGGCGTTGACTTCTAAGGCCCTAACTATTCGATCTGGTGGAGCAACACCCTGGAGTGAAGCCTAGGTTGCCCGGAACGTGGAAATGACCGGAACTCTCACACTGGTTGCAATTATTCGTTTTATACGATGTAAAAGCTGTTGTATATATATCGTATTTTATGCTTCTGGCGTTGACTTCTTAGGCCCTAACTATTCGACCTGGTGGAGCAACGCCCTAGAGTGAAACCTAGGTTGCCCGGAACGTAGAAATGACCATTACATTCACACTGGTTGCAATTATTCCTGTTATACGATGGAAAAACTGTTGTATTTTTATTGTATTCTATGCTTCTGGCGTTTAATTCTAAGTCGCTAGCTATTTGATCTGGTGGAGCAACCACCTAGAGTGATGCCTAGGTTGCCCGGAACGTAGGAATAACCATTACTTTCACACTGTTTGCAATTATTCCTTTTATACGATGGAAAAGCTGTTGTATTTATATCGTATTTTATGCTTCGGGCGTTGACTTCTAAGGCCCTAACTGTTTGATCTGGTGGAGCAACGCCCTAGAGTGAAGCCTAGGTTGCCCGGAACGTAGAAATGACCATAACTTTCACACTGGTTGCTATTACTCGTTTTATACGATGGAAAAGCCGTTATATTTATATTGTATTTTATGCTTCTGGCGTTGACTTCTGAGGCCGTTGCTATTCGATGTGGTGGAAGAACGCCATAGAGTGAAGCCTTGGTAGCCCGGAACGTAGAAATGTCCATATCTTTCACACTGTTTGCAATTATTCATTTTATACGATGGCAAAGCTGTTGTATTTATATTGTATTTTATGCTTCTGGCGTTGACTTCTTAGGCCCTAACTATTCGATCTGGTGGAACAACGGCCTAGGGTGAAGCCTAGGTTGCCCGGAACGTAGAAATGACCATAACTTTTACACTGGTAGCAATTATTCGTTTTATACAACGGAAAAACTGTTCTATTTATTTTGTATTTAATGCTTCGGGCGTTGACTTCTAAGGCCCTAACTGTTTGATCTGGTGGAGCAACGCCGTAGAGTGAAGCCTAGGTTGCCTGGAACGTAGAAATGACCATCCCTTTCACACGGGTTGCAATTATTCCTGTTATAGGATGGAAAGACTGTTGTATTCTTATTGTATTTTATACTTCAGGCGTTGACTTCTGAGGCCGTAGCTATCCGATGTGGTGGAAGAACGCCATACAGTGAAGCCTAGGTTGCCCGGAACGTAGAAATGACCATAACTTTTACACTGTCAGCAATTATTCGTTTTATACAATGGAAAAACCGTTCTATTTATTTTGTATTTTATGCTTCGGGCGTTGACTTCTAAGGCCCTAACTGTTTGATCTGGTGGAGCATCGCCGTAGAGTGAAGCCTAGATTGCCCGGAACGTAGAAATGACCATAACTTTCACACTGGTTGCTATTATTCCTTTTATACGATGGAAAAACTGTTATATTTAAATTGTATTTAAGCTTGTGGCGTTGACTTCTGAGGCCGCTGCTATTCGATCTGGTGGAACAACACCCTAGGGTGAAGCCTAGGTTGCCCGGAACGTAGAAATGACCATAGCTTTTACATTGGTAGCAATTATTCGTTTTATACAATGGAAAAACCGTTCTATTTATTTTGTATTTTATGCTTCTGGCGTTGACTTCTTAGGCCTTAACTATTCGATCTGGTGGAACAACGCCCTAGGGTGAAGCCTAGGTTGCCCGGAACGTAGAAATGACCATAGCTTTTACACTCGTAGCAATTATTCGTTTTATACAATGGAAAAACCGTTCTATTTATTTTGTATTTTATGCTTCGGGCGTTGACTTCTAAGGCCCTAACTATTCAATCTGTTGGAGCAAAGCCCTAGGGTGAAGCCTAGGTTGCTCGGAAAGTAGAAATGACCATAAGTTTCATACTGGTTGCAATTATTCGTTTTATACGATGGAAAAACTGCTGTATTTATATTGTATTTTATGCCTCTGGCGTTGACTTCTCAGGCCCTAATTATTCGATCTGGTGGAGCAATGCATCAGAGTTAAGTCTAGGATGCCGGAAACGCCGAAATGATCATTACTTTCACGCTTGTTGCAATTATTCCTGTTATGCGATGAAAAGACTGTTGTATTTTTATTGTATTTTATGCTTCAGACGTGGACTTCTGAGGCCGTAGCTATTCGATGTGGTGGAAGAACGCCATACAGTGAAGCCTAGGTTGCCCGGAACGTATAAATGTCCACTATTTTCACACTGTTTGCAATTATTCATTTAATACGATGGAAATGCTGTTGTATTTATATCGTATTTTATGCTACGGGCGTTGACTTCTTAGGCCCTAACATTTCGATCTGGTGGAGCAACGCCCGACAGTGAAGCCTAGGTTGCCCCTAACGTAGATATGACCATAACCTTCACACAGGTTGCAATTATTGGTTTTATACGGTGTAAAGGCTGTTGTATTTATTTTGTATTTTATTCTTCTGGTGTTGACTTCTTAGGCCCTAACTGTTCGACCTGGTGGAACAACGCCCTAGAGTGAAGCCTAGGTTGCCGGTACGTAGAAATGACCAGTACCTTCACAATGTTAGCAATTATTCATTTTATACGATGAACGAACTGTTGTACATATATTGTGTTTTATTCTTCTGGCGTTGACTTCTCAGGCCCTAACTATGCGATCTGGTGGAGCAACGCCCTAGAGTGCAGCCTAGGTAGACCGGAACGTAGAAATGACCATAACCTTCACACTGATTGCTATTAGTCGTTTTATACGGTGGAAAAACTGTTATATTTATATTGTATTTTATCCTTCTGGCGTCGACTTCTAAGGCTCTAGCTATTCGATCTGATGGAGCGACGCCCTAGAGTGAAGCCTAGGTAGCCCGGAACGTAGAAATGACCATAACTTTCACACTGGACGCAATTATTCGTTTTATACGATGGAAAAGCTGTTGTATTTATTTTGTAGTTTATGCTTCTGGCGTTGACTTCTAAGGCCCTAACTCTTGGATCTGGTGGAACAGCGCCTCAGAGTTAAGTCTAGGGTGCCCGAAATGTCGATATGATCATTACTTTCGCACTGGTTGCAATCATTCGTTTTATACGATGGAAAAACTGTTGCATCTTTATCGTATTTTATGCTTCTGGCGTTGAATTCTTAGGCCGTAACTATCCGATCTGGTGGAGCGACGCCCTGGAGTGAAACCTGGGTTGCCCGGAACGTAGAAATGACCACTACTATCACACTGGTTGCAAATTATTCCTGCTATACGATGGATAAACTGTTGTATTTTTATTGCATTTTATGCTTCTGGCGTTCACTTCTTAGGCCCTAACTATTCGATCTGGTGGAACAACGCCGTAGGGTGAAGCCTAGGTTGCCCGGAACGTAGAAATGACCATAGCTTTTACACTGGTAGCAATTATTCGTTCTATAGGATGGAAAAACTGTTATATTTATATTGTATTTTATGCTTCAGGCGTTGACTTCTGAGGCCGTAGCTATTCGATGTGGTGGAAGAACGCCATAGAGTGAAGCCTAGGTTGCCCGGAAGGTAGAAATTTCCATATCTTTCACACTGTTTGCAATTATTCATTTTATACGGTGGCAAAACTGTTGCATTTATATTGTATTTTATGCTTCTGGCGTTGACTTCTTAGGCCCTAACTATTCGATCCGGTGGAGCAATGCCTCAGAGTTAAGTCTAGGATGCCCGAAACGCCGAAATGATCATTACTTTCACGCTTGCTGCAATTATTCCTGTTATAGGATGGAAAGACTGTTGTATTTTTATTGTATTTTATACTTCAGGCGTTGACTTCTGAGGCCGTAGCTATCCGATGTGGTGGAAGAACGCCATACAGTGAAGCCTAGGTTGCCCGGAACGTAGAAATGACCATAACTTTCACACTGGTTGCAATTATTTGTTTTATACGATGGAAAAGCTGTTGTATTTATATCGTATTTTATGCTTCGGGCGTTGACTTCTAAGGCCCTAACTGTTTGATCTGGTGGAGCAACGCCCTAGAGTGAAGCCTAGGTTGCCCGGAACGTAGAAATGACCATAACTTTCACACTGGTTGCAATTATTCGTTTTATACGATGTAAAAGCTGTTGTATTTATATCGTATTTTATGCTTCTGGCGTTGACTTCTTAGGCCCTAACTATGCGAGCTGGTGGAGCAACGCCCTAGAGTGAAACCTAGGTTGGCCGGAACGTAGAAATGACCATTACATTCACACTGGTTGCTATTATTCCTGTTATACGATGGAAAAACTGTTGTATTTTTATTGAATTCTATGCTTCTGGCGTTTAATTCTCACTCGCTAGCCATTTGATCTGGTGGAATAACGACCTAGAGTGATGCCTAGGTTGCCCGGAACGTAGAAATGACAATTACTTGCACACTGTTTGGTATTATTCATTTTGTACGATGTAAAAGCTGTTGTATTTATATTGTATTTTATGCCTCTGGCGTTGACTTCTAAGGCCGTAGCTATTGGATATGGTGGAGCACCGCCCTAGAGTGAAGCCTAGGTTGCTCGGAATATAGAAATGACCATAACTTTCACACTGGTTGCAATTATTCGTTTTCTACGATGGAAAAACTGTTGTATTCATATTGTTTTTTATGCTTCTGGCGTTCACTTCTTAGGGCCTAACTATTCGATCTGATGCAGCAATGCCCTAGGGTGAAGCCTAGGTTGCCCGGAACGTAAAAATGACCATAACTTTTACACTGGTAGCAATTATTCGTTTTATACAATGGAAAAACTGTTCTATTTAATTTGTATTTTATGCTTCGGGCGTTGACTTCTTTGGCCCTAACAATTCGATCTGGTGGAGCAACGCCCTAGAGTGAAGCCTAGGTTGCCTGGAACGTACAAATGACCATCACTTTCACACGGGTTGCAATTATTCCTGTTATAGGATGGAAAGACTGTTGTATTTTTATTGCATTTTATGCTTCTGGCGTTCACTTCTTAGGCCCTAACTATTCCATCTGGTGGAGCACCGCCCTAGAGTGAAGCCTAGGTTGCCCGGAACGTAGAAATGACCATAACTTTTACACTGGTAGCAATTATTCGTTTTATACAATGGAAAAACTGTTCTATTTATTTTGTATTTAATGCTTCGGGCGTTGGCTTCGAAGGCCCTAACTGTTTGATCTGGAGGACCAACGCCCTAGAGTGAAGCCTAGGTTGCCCGGAACGTAGAAATGACCATAACTTTCACACTGGTTGCTATTATTCGTTTTATAAGATGGAAAAACTGTTATATTTATATTGTATTTTATGCTTCAGGCGTTGTCTTCTGAGGCCGTAGCTATCCGATTGTGGTGGAAGAACGCCATAGAGTGAAGCCTAGGTTGCCCGGAACGTAGAAATTTCCATATCTTTCACACTGTTTGCAATTATTCATTTTATACGGTGGCAAAACTGTTGCATTTATATTGTATTTTATGCTTCTGGCGTTGACTTCTAAGGACCTAACTATTCGATCTGGTGGAGCAACGCCCTAGAGTGAAGCCTAGGTTGCTCGGAATGTAGAAATAACCATAACTTTCACACTGGTTGCAAATATTCGTTTTTTACGATGGAAAAGCTGTTATATTTTTATTGTATTTTATGCCTCTGGCGTCGACTTCTAAGGCCCTAGCTATTCGATCTAGTGGAGCAACGCCCTAGGGTGAAGCCTAGGTTGCCCGGAACGTAGAAATGACCATTACTTTCACACTGTTTGCAATTATTCCTTTTATACGATGGAAAAGCGGTTGTATTTATATTGTATTTTATGCTTCTGGCGTTGACTTCTTAGGCCCTAACTATTCGATCTGGTGGAGCAAAGCCTCAGAGTTAAGTCTAGGATGCCCGAAACGCCGAAATGATCATTATTTTCACGCTTATTGCAATTATTCCTGTAATACGATGAAACGACTGTTGTATTTTTATTGTATCTTATGTTCCTGGCGTTGACTTCTAAGACCCTAACCTGGTGGAGCAACACCCTGGAGTGAAGCCTAGGTTGCCCGGAACGTGGAAATGACCAGAACTCTCACACTGGTTGCAATTATTCGTTTTATACGATGTAAAAGCTGTTGTATATATATCGTATTTTATGCTTCTGGCGTTGACTTCTTAGGCCCTAACTATTCGACCTGGTGGAGCAACGCCCTAGAGTGAAACCTAGGTTGCCCGGAACGTAGAAATGACCATTACATTCACACTGGTTGCAATTATTCCTGTTATACGATGGAAAAACTGTTGTATTTTTATTGTATTCTATGCTTCTGGCGTTTAATTCTAAGTCGCTAGCTATTTGATCTGGTGGAGCAACCACCTAGAGTGATGCCTAGGTTGCCCGGAACGTAGGAATAACCATTACTTTCACACTGTTTGCAATTATTCCTTTTATACGATGGAAAAGCTGTTGTATTTATATCGTATTTTATGCTTCTGGCGTTGACTTCTTAGGCCCTAACTATTCGACCTGGTGGAGCAACGCCCTAGAGTGAAACCTAGGTTGCCCGGAACGTAGAAATGACCATTACATTCACACTGGTTGCAATTATTCCTGTTATACGATGGAAAAACTGTTGTATTTTTATTGTATTCTATGCTTCTGGCGTTTAATTCTAAGTCGCTAGCTATTTGATCTGGTGGAGCAACCACCTAGAGTGATGCCTAGGTTGCCCGGAACGTAGGAATAACCATTACTTTCACACTGTTTGCAATTATTCCTTTTATACGATGGAAAAGCTGTTGTATTTATACCGTATTTTATGCTTCTGGCGCTGACTTCTTAGGCCCTAACTATTCGATCTGGTGAAGCAACGCCCTAGAGTGAAGCCTAGGTTGCTCGGGATGTAGAAATAACCATAACTTTCACACTGGTTGCTATTATTCGTTTTATACGATGGAAAGACTGTTATATTTATATTGTATTTATGCTTCTGGCGTTGACGTCTGAGGCCGTTGCTATTCGATGTGGTGGAAGAACGCCATAGAGTGAAGCCTAGGTTGCCCGGAACGTAGAAATGACCATAACTTTTACACTGGTAGCAATTATTCGTTTTATACAATGGAAAAACTGTTCTATTTATTTTGTATATAATGCTTCTGGCGTTGACTTCTTAGGCCCTAACTATTCGATCCCGTGGAGCGATGCCTCAGAGTTAAGTCTAGGATGCCCGAAACGCCGAAATGATCATTACTTTCACGCTTGTTGCAATTATTCCTGTTATAGGATGGAAAGACTGTTGTATTTTTATTGTATTTTATACTTCAGGCGTTGACTTCTGAGGCCGTAGCTATCCGATGTGGTGGAAGAACGCCATACAGTGAAGCCTAGGTTGCCCGGAACGTAGAAATGACCATAACTTTCACATTGGTTGCAATTATTTGTTTTATACGATGGAAAAGCTGTTGTATTTATATCGTATTTTATGCTTCGGGCGTTGACTTCTAAGGCCCTAACTGTTTGATCTGGTGGAGCAACGCCCTAGAGTGAAGCCTAGGTTGCCCGGAACGTAGAAATGACCATAACTTTCACACTGGTTGCAATTATTCGTTTTATACGATGTAAAAGCTGTTGTATTTATATCGTATTTTATGCTTCTGGCGTTGACTTCTTAGGCCCTAACTATGCGAGCTGGTGGAGCAACGCCCTAGAGTGAAACCTAGGTTGGCCGGAACGTAGAAATGACCATTACATTCACACTGGTTGCTATTATTCCTGTTATACGATGGAAAAACTGTTGTATTTTTATTGAATTCTATGCTTCTGGCGTTTAATTCTAACTCGCTAGCCATTTGATCTGGTGGAGCAACGACCTAGAGTGATGCCTAGGTTGCCCGGAACGTAGAAATGACAATTACTTTCACACTGTTTGGTATTATTCATTTTGTACGATGTAAAAGCTGTTGTATTTATATTGTATTTTATGCCTCTGGCGTTGACTTCTAAGGCCGTAGCTATTGGATATGGTGGAGCACCGCCCTAGAGTGAAGCCTAGGTTGCCCGGAACGTAGAAATGACTATAACTTTTACACTGGTAGCAATTATTCGTTTTATACAATGGAAAAACTGTTCTATTTATTTTGTATTTAATGCTTCGGGCGTTGGCTTCGAAGGCCCTAACTGTTTGATCTGGAGGACCAACGCCCTAGAGTGAAGCCTAGGTTGCCCGGAATGTAGAAATGACCATAACTTTCACACTGGTTGCTATTATTCGTTTTATAAGATGGAAAAACTGTTATATTTATATTGTATTCTATGCTTCAGGCGTTGTCTTCTGAGGCCGTAGCTATTCGATGTGGTGGAAGAACGCCATAGAGTGAAGCCTAGGTTGCCCGGAACGTAGAAATTTCCATATCTTTCACACTGTTTGCAATTATTCATTTTATACGGTGGCAAAACTGTTGCATTTATATTGTATTTTATGCTTCTGGCGTTGACTTCTAAGGACCTAACTATTCGATCTGGTGGAGCAACGCCCTAGAGTGAAGCCTAGGTTGCTCGGAATGTAGAAATAACCATAACTTTCACACTGGTTGCAAATATTCGTTTTTTACGATGGAAAAGCTGTTATATTTTTATTGTATTTTATGCCTCCGGCGTCGACTTCTAAGGCCCTAGCTATTCGATCCAGTGGAGCAACGCCCTAGGGTGAAGCCTAGGTTGCCCGGAACGTAGAAATGACCATTACTTTCACACTGTTTGCAATTATTCCTTTTATACGATGGAAAAGCGGTTGTATTTATATTGTATTTTATGCTTCTGGCGTTGACTTCTTAGGCCCTAACTGTTGGATCTGGTGGAGCAGCGCCTCAGAGTTAAGTCTAGGGTGCCCGAAATGTCGATATGATCATTACTTTCGCACTGGTTGCAAATAGTCATGCTATACGATGGAAAAACTGCTGCATTTTTATTGTATTTTGTGCTTCTGGCGTTGACTTCTAAGGCCGTAGCTATTAGATATGATGGGGCAACGCCCTAGAGTGACGCCTAGGTTACCCGGAACGTAGAAATGACCATTACTTTCACAATGTCTGCAATTATTCATTTTATACGATGGAAAAACTGTTGTACTTATATTGTATTTGATCCTTCTGGCGTTGAATTCTAAGTCCCTAGCTATTCGATCTGGTGGAGCAGCGCACTAGAGTGAAGCCTAGGTTACCCGGAACGTAGAAATGACCAGTACTTTCACACTGGTTGCAGTTATTCGTTTTATACAGTGGAAAAACTGTTCTATTTATTTTGCGTTTTATGCTTCGGGCGTTGATTTCTAAGGCCCTAACTATTCGATCTGGTGGAGCAACGCCCTAGAGTGAATCCTAGGTTGCCCGGAACGTAGAAATGACCAGTACTTTCACACTGGATGCAGTTATTCGTTTTATACAATGAAAAAACTGTTGTATTTATTTTGCATTTTATGCTTCGGGCGCTGACTTCTAAGTCCCTAGCAATTCCATCTGGTGGAGCAACACCTTAGAGTGAAGCCTAGGTTGCTCGGAACGTAGAAATGACCATAACCTTCACACTGGTTGCAACTATTCGTTTTATACGATGGAAAAGCTGTTGTATTTATATCGTATTTTATGCTTCCGGCGTTGACTTCTTAGGCCCTAACTATTTGATCTGGTGGAGCACTGCGCTAGAGTGAAGCCTAGGTTGCCCGGAACGTAGAACATACCATTACCTTCACACTGGTTGCAATTATTCCTGTTATACGATGGAAAAACTATTGTACTTATATTGTATTTTATGCTTCGGGCGTTGACTTCTAAGGCCCTAACTATTCGATTTGGTGGAGCAACGCCA